>NC_082341.1:54769350-55388517 GCF_027477595.1 Haemorhous mexicanus
ACAAATAGCTGAAAAAGAAAGCAATCTTTTGGAGATTCTCTCCCGCCCCTTTTATTCTGCTTGTCCTAGGGGCTGTCATCAGTCAGTGACATTGTGCATTGGCTTCACCCCTTGGTTCTGGCTGCAGTGTTCAAGGTTTGCCATTACTGTGAATGGCAAAACCTCTGTTTTATTGTTTCAGGGGAGATATTCTTCTACAGTTTGTCTTACACTCAGCTTTCAGTGCTTTGTATAAGAATTGAAAGATTTTTCTCAGCAACTAGTTTAAAATAAATTGTTGGAATACTTCTTAAGAGAGAATGGGGAGCAGCCATGGAATAAAGATAGCAGTTATTGTGAGGCAGCATGTGGAGTAGAGAAGTCATCTGGTACTTTACCAGTAGAGAGAAACTCATTAAATTCTGATTTTCTGAGCTTCTCAAAAGTTCATCCTTGCTGAGCAAGACATGGAGCTGCTGCAGAGAAGTATGGACTTTAAGAGGAAAAAAGGATGTGGAGAAGTCACCAAAGAGCTAGTTTGTGTGTCTGTGTCTGGGATGTTAATGGCAATTGAATGATCTCTGCAAGTAATGTAATAGAGTACACTGGACTTCCCAGATGTGGGGCACTTCCTACCTGCCTTATGCATTAAAAAACAGTGTGATACAATAGTCAGTCAGGTGATGCTAACAACAAGAATAAAGCATTACTGGAAGACAAAACAGGAGCTTTATAGAGAGAAAAGAAGCAGCCATGAGGCAATGAACAGCCATGAGACTTTAAGTCCATTAATGAAGCTGAATTCCCATATAAAAGATCCTTACTCAAGCATAACAGTACTAATAGTGAAAAAGTCATTGGCTGGGAGTGTAACAATGAGAAAAGTATAATAAAATATTTCTACTATTGCTTCTGTGAAAAGAGATGTGAATGAGACATAGTTGGTGCAAATAATACCTAAAACATTGTAGCAGCTAATAAAAGTATTTGATATACTGTGACCCTAGAAGGAATGTAAACTGTGTATTTTGCTAAACTCAAGAAACATAAGGGGCAATATATGCTTGCCTCACAGTCACATAATCTGGCATCCACATGTACTTTTGGAGATATAAAAGATCACTTAATGAGAGACAGAAACATATATGGGGCAAATGATTCCAGCATATAGGGGATGATGCTGAAAGAAACAGATGAATTTCTTCAAATGGCAAGGGCAGCTGAACTGTCTAGCAAGAGGATCAAAACAGTGTTGCCAGTGCAGAACTGGGACAAGCTAAAGGAAATTCAAAAACAGGACAGACAGCCTGTACAAGAATGCAAGTGTTGGGTTGCAGGGTATGTACTGAGTGAAACAATACACTAGACAAACCCTGTCTAGTACCCAGCAGAAACAGAAAAAGCAAGACTTTTTGTCCAGTGTGTTGTAGCTTGGGAAATAGAGAAAGTGTTAATAGGTATGGAGGACATAGAGATTACAGTTAAAAGAAAGATGTCTTCTGGTTGTCTTGCATAAGTCCAGATAAATTGGTTGCACAGAAGGATGCAAAAAATGATGTCAACCTGTTTATTTTCAGAACTGTTCTATCAGGTCTTAATCAGTTGACTGCAGTTGGATGGTGAAGCCATCAGCAGCCTAATCCTACCAAGCTGGATGACTTTAATCTGGAGAATTAAAATTCATGATGCAGGTATTTGAAGGCAAACAGCAAATGCAGCCTGTGGAGAATAAGTTTGACAATCAAGAGATGTTATATACACAAGGTAATAATTTCCTGAGCATGGCAGAGGAGGCTGTGTTCTCTGTGTGTGTTCTTCTTTTCAGAAAATGTACAGTTGTACTTCAGGGAATCAAACACACAAAAATGAAGTCAGAAAGAAGCCTCAATACAGTGAGATGGCTAAAATTCAGTTTTTGATAATGGTAGAGTAATAACAAATATTTGATAACTCTGCAAGAATTGACATTATTGTGTCTGTTGAAACTTTTAGAGAATGACTCAGATGCCTAATTGTTGCTGAGAAAAATTTGGAGTAAACTGAGGATCTTGATTTAGCCAAACACCAAAGCATATAATTGTATGCATGTATGTATGTCAGCACTAATGCAAAGTAGATTCTATAAGCTATCATCCATTTAACAACTCTGTCAGGCTAAGACTTTTACCACTCTGTGGTTTGAGCCACGTGACAACAATGACTACACCTTTTGGAAGATAATTGCCTGGTGTAAATGCTTTTGACCTGCACCCAACTTCTAAGGTGTTGCAATGTAAATTGAAGCTGGGAAGGATTCCCAAACATGTGGCTTGAAGCTGATGACAGAGCTATTAAAAATTAATGATCTGACAAAAGAGACAGTCAGTGTCACTATGTAATAAGCAAAATATGAAGTTGAATGTAGACATGTAGAACTTGAGTAAAACTATGTTTTCTCTGTTAGTTGACATCTGGAGAGATGTCAGCAAGACCCTGGAAAAGTCAGCAGGATTAGGAAAGCACTTAAAATGAAAGCTGTCCAATGTCTATTAGACATAGTGATTTTTTTTCTGCAATTACCCAGGGTGTTTAAAACAATTAGGAGGTATTGCTCCTAAGACTCTATAGGGTAGCTAAAGCAAAATTATTTTGTTCTGTAGCAGCTTAGGCACAGTGCTAATGCACACCAAGCGGCCTAGAACATTTACTAAAGACAGGAAGCAAAAAGGAAACACAGAGCCATGCTTTCTAAAATGCAGTTCCCTCACTTCACTTTTCAGCACTTGCCCAAAATCTGCTTGAAGGAACATGAACAACGTTGTGAATTTATACTTGGGTTTGTTTCTTCGTAAAACTTTAGCAGTAGAATATGAAAATAAGGCACTTCCCAAGAAAATCCCTGCATATGATAGATGCACTCATAAAGACATGCCTTCCAGCATACTAGACATGACTTTATAAGACAAAATCTGCATATTCACACAGTCCCCTGAAGACCAGGCAGTAGTAAATCAGTTTGTGTACCAACCATGGCAGTCTGAAGGGGCACTTATGACAGGAAGTTATTCTGTTTTAGTCTGTGAGGAATGTACTGTATGTGCAAAATATAATTTTTTTTGAAGGACACCTAACAGCAATCCTAGAGGACTTAGAGGGTGCTACAGTGTGCCTGAAATACACTTCAGACCTACTGATACAGATCTGAATTAAATGTCAGCCAAGACTGTATGCCCAGATAGGAGCAAAGAAATAGTGATCTGAGATGCTTAGACTTCTGACTGACCACAGGACATGGCACAACTTCATGAAATATCAGCCCTGGTAAAAATGCAAAGAAGAAAACAAGGAAAAATAAAATAATAAAACCAATAGACAAGCTTTCTGCTGCAGCTGCTGTATGACTTGTTGAAGGAAATATAAACAAAGATGGTACCAGACTGTCTGAAACTTAGGATGCCTGGCAGTAGACTTCAAAATTAACTCAAAATGGGTTACATTAGCCTGGATGCTCAAAGGGCAACAGGAGATACAATCTGGCAATAAAGAGCTTGTAAGCAAGAACAGTACTGGTGAATAGTTCTCACTTTGCATTGTTCAGCTTTCACATTCCTACATCTCTTTCCCTTCATTCTACCATCTCCCTTCTAATTTTTACCTTGGCACAGATAAATCAAGTCTACTGTGCAAAAAGGAAACAATAAACAGTGCAATGAACTAGTAAAAAAAAAATCAGTAAAAAAGTTGATGATTTGATACCATTGTGTAGATGAATAGGCCTGGTTCAGACATCAAAAATCTACTTGCAGCAATAATAGAAACTAAAGGCTGATGATACTTAATAATAGAAACTAAAGGCTACTAATAGTAGAGGAAAATCTGAAGATAGTACCCATAAAAACTCAAAATGCAAAACAAAGTAAATAAGTGATTAAAAAGGGAAGTATAAAAAAAGAAATTACTATAATCTTGATGCCAACAGAAGCTCAAAATCTCATTTCTTTCAAAAATTGTTATAGTTTGCTTGAAGAAAAAATAAAATAAACTTACATATGGCCATGGCAATGGCAATATTAAGTTATACTCTTGGTTCATTAAGTTTCAGCAAAACTATTCTGCAGGCCATTTTAAAGGTGTTCTGTGGTCAGAACTGGTGGCTGTACAGCTGTAGCTGCAGGAGAATGCAGCACTGGTCTGGTGTAAACGTTCCCACCATTTCATTACAGGGTACCTGTAAGCAATCTATAGAGTCTTACATAACACTAGGGAAAAAAAAAAAAATCTTTGAAAGCACTTTGGATTTGTTTCTGCTTATCCCCTGTACCCTTTGCAACATTGGGAAAAAACAAAAAAAGCGAAAAACATTCCTCCCTTTTGATGTAAAATCCTGTGCTTGAGAGAGGAAATGCAGCCTTCCAGGAAGGGGTCTGACCTGGCAGGTTTGCTCTGTGAGCTCAGTGCTCTGAGAAAGTGTGCGGTATGTGCTTTACACAGGTTAAGCAAAGTTTTGTGTTCTGAACCTCACTCTGGAAAAGAAGCATTTCATTAGACAGCTGCCTGGAATCAACTTAATATGGAAAAGTGAGAAAGCTTGAGAGATTTTAAATTCTCTCAGTACATAATTTCTTGCTGTTTCACAGTAACACTTATGCAGAGAGAAACCTATCTGAAATTTCAGGCTACATTTTAACATGCATATGTTTCTTAGAATGAAAACTTTACCATGACTAAAATCCTTCTCCCAAAGAAGAGAAACTGTCCCTGCAAACCTTGCTAGAGAGTGGTTTTGTCACAGTTATCTCAGGACTGAAAATCCTTGTTGAACAAAAGCCTCTAGGTACCATGACCTTTAGCCTACTCTGGACTTAATGGTAGCTATGGATGCCTTTGGATGTGTCATGGAGAACTTTTCCCCTAGATCTGTCTGCCACTGTGTGTGGGTTCAGCCCCTGAAGTGAGTCTGCACAGCACTCTCCTGCACTCAGGGTGTTTTCTTTAGCTCTCCAGACCCTTTGTTTCCTTGTCTTACGGCAGATAGTGCAACATCTCACTAACAGCACCACAGCTGTGCACTGACAAGCAGATTGGGGCTCACATTAGACCACTTGGGAAGCTGTTGGTGTGTATTCTTTTCCTATGAAACTTCACTAGACCTGTGGGGCCTTTTATCTTCATTTGTGTTTTATATAGACTGCCTGTGTATTCATATTGTGTTAGACATTTTATTTAGGCATAAATGTTTAACTACATATATAACATATTGTTAGATGTGAAGAACTTGGCAGATGATACACAAAGTATGTACAGATTAAATTATATTAAAAATATTCTGCAAACTGAAATAAAAATATTGGAACTAGTCAAGCAGTCTGCAAGGGAGTGTGGGAAAACTATCATTTCGGACTTGGAAAGTAGACTGGACAAATCAGTAACAATCAAACTGTTTTAAAGGAGGAATAACAATTGGAAGTAATTTGCAGTGGTGGGAGAGCAGAGCATAAGTGATTTCTTGGGGCTTTTTTTAAAAACCTTATTATCTTTAATTACTTCTTTGAAAGGTTTTCTCCCTGCTTTAATGTAATGAATTCCATAGCAATGATGATTAAGTATTTAGGGACTTTTACCGGGGATTCTTTAGAAGAGATGATGAATGATTATTGGCTTCAGTTGCTAATTGACACAACAATCCATGCCAAGGGATTCCTCTCTAGTTTTGAAACTATATTCTAAAAAGAAAAGAGAATTGATTTGTTAGATAACACACTGATGTTGAGGTTAATTGAAGCATGATGGAGACTCATGCCTCTCATTTTTTTCCTAAGAAATTGTGTAATTCTTGTCTTCATGTTTTCATTTCTTGTAATTTGTGATTAAAAGGATGTGCAATTTTAACATACAACCTATGACAGTACCTTTAGGTTGGAGCTTCACTATGCCAAAAAAAGAGGAAGCTATCAAAATACTCCTGTAGATGGTTTGAACATGTTAATTTTTCTTAAAAAGGAGAAGAAGCACAAACAGACCAGGTTTGCCCAGGTACCTTTTCTATAGAATCACTAATTTCTACCCTGAAGAGGTCAGGCAGATTTGTGGAATAAAACAGGGCCTCAGGCCATATAACATGGTTGTGAGCTAGTCAACCACTCATTTGTGCCAAGTAAATTTTGGAAATGATTCTCCTTTGCTGACAGTACCCTCATTACCGATTGTGTAGAGTAATTTATCAGGCATTTCTTAAAATAAACTGTTCATTTATGCTAATAGGACTTGGCAGGGAGGAAAAATTGGCAGGACTTGAAGTTCCTAGTGGTTTTCTTTTTTAAAACAAAAACTGTAAAGTCCTTAGTATTTTGAGCCACCGTTATCACAGCCATGCATATAGTTTCTAATTGCATAATAAATTTTCAGAATGGGAGAAAATTGTTCCTATGTTAAGTTTACAAAAGCAAATAGTTTTGTAGTATTGTAAAAGTACAGTCATTAGTTTCATACTGGTACATTCCTTATTGGCTAAGCTTCTGTTATTAATGAATCACTTAGCATCTTTTCCATGACTCATCTATTCTCAGTGCAGTACCTCATCTTGAAATATCTCTTTGTTTCTTACTCCTGATGTATTTTCTGTTTGGTAGCTCCCTTCAAGGGGATGTTTTCTTTCTGCTTCATAGTGGGGCTTTGATCCTGCAAACAGGCGTGCACATCAGTATCTCCTGAAGTGAGTAGTCCAATTTGAACCTATGGGACTGGTCAATAGGTACAGTTAATAACTTTTACATGTTTGTAGGACCCAGCTGCAGCCACTGTACAAAGTTTAGCTGCTAATCTTTGCAGCTGAACTAATTTATATTTAGTTCAATATATTTCACATTCAGTTGTCTTCAAAAAATAAATATATCAGTTCGTGAAAAAGCCATCCTTCCTAGCCCACAAGAGAACATCCAAAGCTCAACGTAAGAAGAAAGTGTGCCTTGAAACACACAAATAAGGTCTGCAACACTGATAAAAGGACAGCTGTAGAAAATTGTGACTCACCAAAGAGAATGCTTTAATCCAATGCCTGCTGAAGTGTAAGGGGAAGTCTTCTGTTAACTTCACTGGTGGTTAGATCTGCTTCTCATTTAACAAGACAAAACTAGATGCATCTCCAATTGTACATAAATTATGTGTTGTGTGTTCAGTTTCTCAGCAAATGGCAAGATCCGTTGCATTATTGAGTAAAACTAAACAGTCATGTTGTTTTTGTTGTTGCATTTTAATGAAAATAAATATGGCAGTAAGTGCAATTGGTACAGAATATACTGTGCTTATAACGACAATTGACCCCAAATTTTCATCATGCTCAGCCTTTAGCTGAAAATTCCAGAAACTCAGACAGTCTTTTCAAAGACAAACAACGTAAAACAGCCAACAGCACCTTAAATTGAAGGCTAAACCCCGGACATTTTTTAATAACCAGACTTTCTGGGAAGCTGTAATGATGCCACTTAGATTAAGGCTTTAAATTTTTGCTGTCTCGTGCTATTGTACTTTGTAATTTGCAGAACTGAAGGGACCCATATCTAGTAAAATTGAGAACAAAGGTTCTCTAACATTTTGCAAGTTTTCAGCTTTTTAGACTTGAAGCTCAAATTTAAAATGTGAAGTGCATTCCATGTACACTTACTGAACCTGGCTTTTTCTGCTACACGTCGATTACTCACCATCATAATTAGAATGTCCCTGCAATGGATCTAAATGTTTCTGCTAATGTTTTCCACTTCTGTCTGCATTCTTTTCATATTGTTTCCTGCCATTAATGCAATAAAAATGTCAGCCACAAATACCAGATTCCTAATGGAAAAGCAAAACAAACTAAAACCACAGCCAGCACCCCAGCTGAGAAATATTTTTTTTTCTCATATTCCAAATTTTTACGAGGCAAACAATTATTTGAGGTTGCATCTACTACATGCATTGTTAACTAAGTTACATACATTTTTCATACTTGGAAATCAGAATTACTGACACTCACTGTAACTTTTACAGAGTGGTTTCATGCATACATTTGGGTTGTCTGATCAGAGAAAGATGCTATCTTATTTAAATGAGAGGATCATAATTGGTACTCTTGGCTTCTCCTGCTCTTGGAAAAACAAAATAATTTTTAGTTCAAGATATAATGGGACAAGCATTACTGCTTTAATGTCCTCCAGCACACAGATGATTACAGAATTTATACTTTTATTTAGCTATGAGTTCCTAAAAGATAGATGGCTCAGAAGAGAGGATCCAAATATCTGTTGTTAATGCAAGATGGATATGGATGGTTCTTGTAATGTGTCAGCTTATTTGTACAATGCAATAAGTAGCCTCTCTGAATTTTTTTTTCTCATTACTTAAACCCTTCAAAGTTTCTGGCTGTTCTTAAATACAATTAGATTAAACATTCCTGTTTAATTTATTGACATGAAATTGGTGAGGAAGTTAACTTAGAAATCTGAATTCTGTGTAGGACAAATTAGCAGTGGTAGTGAAATTCCTAATCTATTTATTATAACATATATATGTGTTTGGAGAACAGATTCCCATATGTGCTGTTCTCCCAGAATACATAAAAAAAAAAAAAAGAAAAAGTGGCCTCTTTCCTATGGAGTCATCTTAAGTGTAATACAGGAGCAAAAATTGATAAAGATCATGAAAAAGCATTGAAATAGTACAAGTCAGCATAGACCAAATGGTTGCATCTCTAATTATGAATATTTTAGTTACCTAAGATTAGTTTTCTGAGAAACTCTTGAGTTGCTTCTGATAGTGAAGGTAAAAGGTACAGAAGAAATTACCTCATGGGTGATTTGACAATATATTCTTTTCCCATAAAACTGTCACTTAAGGAACAGTGTGAGGTGCAAAAGAGCAGGTTCTCTCTGCTAGAAGTTAAACATAGACCTTGGATTATGCAGAAAAGCATTTTCTGTCTATTTATTTTACCTTTCATTTTAATACAGGTGTTTTGATATCTCTTGCCATATTTTTGAGACTCTATTGCTGCCCAATTCAGTAGTGTAAACTCAGTCTGTAAACTCTTTGGATTAAAGGTAGTTTTCTTCCAATTGTCTGTGCACTTCTTGGTTCAGCTGAGCCTCTGTCTAGTTTAAAAACAATAGCAGTAACTCAAAATAAGTATGTACCCTGAAGAAGCCTTCAAATGTTCCATTTTTTAATGCCAAAGTGATGGAAAATGGCAGGAGGTTCAGAACACCATGGATCCACTATGCTTCCCTTATTTAACTTTTCTTCTTCCTGACCCCCTTGGTGGTGGTTCTGGAAGCATTGCAGCATAGGAATTGACTGCTACTGGAGAATAGGCCTGTTTGTTCATTAGAAGGGCTGCACTGCCTGTGGGGAAGCTTTGCTGAGACATGCTATGCAGTGGCCGGATTTAGTCCAATGGAAGTCTCAGGCCAAAACACAGAATCTGAAAACCAATTGTAATTGTACATACAGGTAGCTGAAATGTCTCTTTGCCTTATGCTCACTGAGAAGAGCTGAGAAGAGCAAGGCCAACATGAGGAATGGTCTTTTGCCAGCTGCTCTCCATGCCTGGGTACTGTCATTATTGCAGCCACTGAGACTGCAAAGGTATCTGGTGCACACAGGAGGACAGCAGTGAGACTGTAGAGGAAAATGTCAGAGTTGCGGATTTACCTTCTTCCCACCAATCCCTGTTAAAAAAAATCCCAACAAACAAAACAAACCAGAACAAAACAAAAGCACCCCAAAAACTGCAAAGATGCCTTCTCAAGGGTCTGCTCAACAAGTTTTTGCACAGTGGTGTATAATTTGACACCATATGATCAAAAAAAAATTAAATGCTGCTGAATGCTGTTTTAAAAGACTCTGCACAGACATTCCAAATACAGCAATACTTCAGTAGTTCCATCTGGATTTAGTCTCAGCGCATCAGCAATAGCACTGAAATTATTAACACTCATGAAGTTTTCTGTTCAAGATCTTTCATTTGAAAATATAAATGCAATGCCAAGCAAAGTAAAACTTGAAAAGGTTATCCTTTATCTTCTCAAACTAATGGCAAAAAAAATTACAAATCTAATTTAGTTTGCATGAATGTATCATATTTTTTGGCCTCGCTAGGCTGTTCTCATTTTTCTACAGCTGTAAATAATATGACTTAAATTGCTCAGTGAAGCAGCTCTATTATTTATCAGTCAAAAAAACATTACAAATGATTGACAGGTTTTTATGAAAGAGGTGGCTGACAATTGTTCTTCCAATTGAAAGTTTAATGTTGTGGTATATTGCAGGGGCAATATATATCCATAGGCAGAGAGAAAATCTGAATTTTTTAAATTATAATTTTTAAAGTGTTTCTGTTTTCTCAGGTTTGCAAGTATTTCATACATTTAAAATGTGAGTTTTTAAGAAGTGATTTTTGCATGCCATGTTTGAGGTGCTTCTAAAAAAGTGTATTGATTTTTAGGCACTGCTTACTGGCCTGATTGAAATCAATTCTATTGAAACAGGCCTCAGCCGTACAATGAAGGATGACACAGGGGCAGGGACATCCAGGAGGTCTTCAGAATCCCAGTTTACTACTAACAAGATGCTTCACCCACTCTGATTTCCCCCATGCAAAAGGGAAAGGACTGCAGGCCTCATAAGCTTTTTGAGATTCAAGATAACAGCTTTGCATTACACCTTGGAAAACCTGAAGCCATATTTCACATTTTCCTGCAGCATTTGGTTGAAAAAAATTAATTTGAAATGTAGTCAGTTAATCTCATACATTGTAGGTTGTTGTGGCTTAGGAATGGTAATCACCAGTTTAGTACTCCCACTAAAACCATGGTCTCTCTCTCCAACCTGAGGCACAAAAGGTAAAGACACAGGTTGAGATTTAGAACAATTTACTGGAAACAACACTGAGGTAAGAAAACAAACATTAACAGCAACAATGCTAGTGACAGAGGGTATAAGAAAAGAAAATATTCACGTGGAAAATACTCTCAGTTATAGAATATACTAGACAACTCCCTCTGCCACATTCTCTCAACTAGAAGGAGCCCCTTCTCCCTGGAAGAGAGTCCCTTTCCCCTGCCCGGCAATGGCCTGAGGTGGTACAAAATAACCTCCAGGTCCTAACCCTTCTTCCTCCAGGCTGCTGCAAAAATTAACCCTGTCCTGGCCAGAACCAGGTCGCAGGTTGAACTGAATCTTATTGAATGTGATATAACATCATATTTTAAATCTTTTATGTGATACACATGTTCAGTACAGAGCAATACAGAAGACAATATTGATGGAGACTACTTGTGATCTTCCTGCTATTTCTTTGTCAGACATTGATGGAGACTACTTGTGATCCTCCTGCTATTTCTTTGTCAGATTTTACCCCATTTCCCTCTGTCAGATCCTGAGTTTATCACTCTCACTCCCTCATCAAATGAAGTTGTGCAAATACCAGGTTTACCTCTGCATGGTTCTTAATCTTACTTGCTCAAGTGAGTCATGCTTGACTAGGGGTCTATTACCAAGATGATCTGCCAGGAAATAAATACTGAAATTGTTCATAGTGGATGTTGTGCATTCTAAAATCCTGCTGGACAGACCAGGCTGAGTTCAGTGCTGAATCCAGACTACATTGCCTGTGGCTTTGTCTGTTGAGCCTTGAAAACCTTGAGGATGGAGATTCCACAGCCTCATTTGAAAACTTTTGTGAAGCCTGCTTTGTTCAGGCAGTCCATATTGGAGCGGTAGGAAATAAAACCCTTGTTCTCCTTTAGTTACAAAATTGCCAAGTGTTATCTGACACAATAGTATTGAAAAAATACGAAGAAATCTAGCATTATTCAAATACTGTCAGTATCACCTTATAATGGTTATGTTCTAAATGTTTTATATGAGTGCTGTGTAACTGTAACACATACACATACTCTTCCAGCTGGACTGTAAAATTATTGAACCTCACACTTCTGGAACCATTGGTATCATTGTAAGGACAATAGTTTTACAAGAATGGTATTTGTATTGTGGTATTTTGTGGTTCTATTATTAGAGGGGTAAGAAGACTTGGAGTTTGTTTGAGGTATTTTTTAAAACAGTAAAAGCTTTTATTTTAATGTTATCTTTTTATTTTTAGGCAAATAAGATCATACATACATATGCTTTTAAAATATTCCTAAAAGACAAATATTTTTTCTTTCTACAGCTTTATCTCCAAAATGAATTCATTGCTAAAAGCACTTCTTGGACATCTGCAGAAGCTGAGAATGTATCTTGAAGTTCCTTTCCTTTTCCTTCTGTGTGAAGCTTAAGCCCATGCAGTTGACTTTTTTCAGACACAATCCATTCAAATTAGCTTTATTCTTTCTGCTGTCTTTTGTCAAATCAGCTGTTGGCCTCTACCATACCGTCCCTTAGCTCAGTTATTTCATTCCTGTTCCTAACTGCATTATTCACCGACTCAACCACAGTTGGCTGGGAACATTTTGAAAAATTCTTGTGATCGTAAGAACTTCTTCAGCTGCAGTTGATGACTCTGCTTCCTATCTCCCATCTTCTTGCTCCAGCATTTTTTCTGAATCTCAATGACAAGAATCTCAGTCACCTTTTCATCACTTTTAACATCAAACTCTCCTCTCCCCTTCCTGCTCTCTCTCTAGCATTTTGGGTCCTAAACAGTTAACTCTTTTTTTGTTGTTGTTTGTTTGCCTCTATAGCTGTGCACTCTCTCCACATTTTGTGATTCCTTCCTCAATTTTATCCTCTCCATTATAATTTTTCTACTATAGAGCTCCTCCAAGACTACTTTTACAAATGTTTCATGCATATTCAAGAACTGGATTTCTCAGTCTGTGGCAGATAGAAGGTCTGCACCTCATCTTGTCTCTGACAATGACCAAAATTTTGGCTCCCTTGTCAGAGAAAAAAACAAAGGAAAAAACAACCCCAAACAACCCCCAATCTTCCTTTTCTGATTATTTCTGTCATCAGTTAAAATAAAGACTCTTTCAACATGTCTTCAGAGCAACTACCTGAGGCTCCTCTTTTTGGCACTCCTCTTTTTTTCAGGGAAAAGGATGACAGAATCCCTGATGGTTAAATTTTGGGTTGCACTCTGTTCTTCCCAGAAGTATCAGAGTCTGCCCCTCCAGAAATGCATCATTCCTTGAGTTAAGCTATGGGAGAGACCTTTGATGGTTGCAGGGTTTTTTGACCCTGTGACTACAAAAGACTCTTAGGTTTATGTTTTGAGAGCAAATATAAATGAAGAAGGTCCTCTTAGAAATTATAGGAATTGAATTAAATGTCCCGTCTTTTAAGGGCTGCAAACTCAAATCCTGCCCTTATGATGCACTATTGCATTTTTTTTTCTCTGAGTGACCCAGCTGGAGTTGTGCCTTTTCCTCACTAGTCTGCCAAGGAACCTTTGTGCTGAATCACTGACTATTTCTACTGTAATTGGCATGGACTTCTAGGGTGAGGGGTGCACTGAATACATCTCATTTTTTGCCCACTAATTGTTTTCTGTGCCTCATGGGGCATTTTCTTCAGATTTTTAGTGCTCCTGTAATATTTAATTTGGAGCTGGATGTGTAGCAAAATGAAAATTTTTTCAATTTGATTAATTTCTTAAGTATTGCTTGTCAGTTTAAGGAAATTTTGAGCATTCTTTCTTCTTGATGAAGAAGGAGTTTTAGATTATCTTAAGACTTTCTGAAGGTAACCGACTGTCAAAAGGCATACTCAACTGGTTTTTGTTACAGTTATTCCAGCCAAGATTTGTGTTTATCCCTTTATTGGTCCTTTCAGAATAAGCAAGAAATAATGGACTAGTTGCGCTTACAATGCCCTGTTCCCCACTTCCCAGGCAAATCAAGAGTGTCTCTCAGGAGCAGAAAGATAAGGTAAAGTTGTGACTGGAGCCATTATGTGGGGTAGCAGGAAGGTGATACAAACCAGTGTGCTTTTTCCTGAAGAGCTGTGTTTCAGACTGCTCTTTCTGTAGCAAAAAAAAAATCAGTTTTTTAGCAGATGGATCAATGCTTTATTATACTTAGATTTCCATTATGTTGGCATTTTTTCCACAAGATTTCTTGAGACCACATCACTGTAGGCCTGTGTTTGTGCACTAATACACTTGCCAACTAAAATTCCAGAAGGCAAAGGATGGGGTCAGAGGTGCAGGCCTAGCTGTGGCAGACAGGCATATAAGCGTGGCTGTTCTGTGAGTAGGGTAACACCTTCTGTTACAGATGGAGTGGTGAGCATCACCCAAGAAAATATTAGGAGCCTATGTGACCTCACTGGCTCATCAACACTGAAAAATCAATCTACGTGTGACTTGCAACAGCAAAAAAAGGCAAATCTTTTACTGAGATAAAAGCATAAAAATTGGCACTGAAATGCCTGCTGTGAGTGGGTTAGAAAGACTCCCTTTGTTGTAGGTCCCATCAGGTTAGGCCTCAGTTCTCTCAGTTCCCTCTCTCAGTTCTTCTAATTTCTCTTTAAAGTGTAGGACACCTCCTTTTCAGTCAAATTTTACCTGTTTCCTTAGGAGTGTATCTTTTGAAAGTCTACCTGAGAACATCCAGTTGTTTCAAAGTGAATTTCCTTGAGGAGAACTCACATAGGGAAAAAAACCCAAAACAAGCAACAAGTGTTGTCTGATAAAGGAAATCCTTCACTCTTCATAAAATACTTGGGTTATTTGGGAAAAGAGGAAATTGCTAGGGATTAGGTTTACAGCACATAAGCATGTCTCATGTGCTACTCTGTAAAGCTTGTCAATGAAAAAAAAAAGTGAATCCCAGTAGGCTTGCAGAGTTTTGCATCCTGTAGTTTATTACATTTGTCAGTAAAAACACCAAGGATTATGGAAGTAGATTTATTAATTTTATGAAATCCTGGCACGAAGGATTGGTAGTCCTCTGATAGAAAATGATGTGGAGCTGTTTTGCAAAAGACAAACATTGTGTACTTTAATGAAAAGTTAATATTGCAGCAAACCTGTTGCAAATAAATCTCTCCAGCTAATCTCTTGGAAGTTACTCGCCCTAAAGTCAATGAGATTATGTTTTACGTCTCCTTGCGTAAAGGAAGATCCTTAGTTTTAAGGGGTGTTCAAATTCCTTGGAGCAGTACACAGAATTAGAACAATTAACCGTAACCAGTTTGGAAAAGTTTCCTTTGGCTGTTTTAGCCTTTGTTATTAATGCCTTAAAGGCACACTGCTAAAATGAAGGTTCATTTTCTTTGCTTTCAGTGTCTCATCCTTTGTACAAGAAGTCTTTTGGAAGACTCTATAATATTTGATCCTTTTCAGAATCTGTCATCTGCATGTTAAGAGGAAACTGAGACAAGGACAGTAAGTTGTGCTGTAAGAAGTGTTAATTGAAACATGAATATTAGACCATTTTCATGTATGACAGAAATATGGCCATTGAGATCTGAATTGCTATAAGACTTTTCTCAAAGTTATTAAATCATATCCATCTGAAAGCAGTTGTAAGCTACTTGCATAAAATCACTTCAAGGACTCTGTTCTGATCTAGTAGGCAAGTAGTAGGCATGTTTCTGACTAGGTGCCTGCATCAAAAAGATAGCAATTTCACTTGTCTCTAAATAATTTGGCACTTTCAGTTGGTATTGGTAATAACTGTTTTTTCTTAGAACTGGTTCTCCACAGGAGATGGCTAATTCCTGGGCATAAATGCTCAAAGTGACATTGCTTTTGTCTTTGAAATAAGCAAGGAAGTGTCCATTCTGGTATTGCAGTATGCCCTTAGTAATCATAGCAGTCTATTTCATTTTTGTCACAAGTAGTAATTAACTCATACAAATTTTTTTTAAAGTTTGGCTTTTAATTTGTACCAATGTTAACTTTTTTTGCATAAACTTAATTGGCAAATACAGCTCTGTTTTGCCTTAGATACTTTAATGTCTCTGTTACCATTTCATCAAAGCAATGGATAAAATCATAAACCTCATATTGGGAACCACTTAAGAACTGTTATACCCATTTCACAGGGACAAAGAGAAATTTCCCTAAAGTCACAATAAATGAATTTCTTGTCCTTGAATTGTCCTTGAAATCATCATTGAGCCATTCTGCAGAGAGGACCGGAATGTTCTAGGCTCTGGTCTATCACTGCCTCTTCTCCTGCTCTTTATGTCTGATCTCTGAGACTCTGCAATGCAGAGACATTCACAGCTCATAGATGCATCTGGCTAAACGTCCCCGTTCTCTGTGGTCTGCAGTCTCATTGCCCCTTGCTCTCTCCTGTTCTAGTTTGTTTTGGAAAGAAAACAGGATATACCAGTGCAAATGAGACAGTGGCATGCCTAGCCAGACCGTGGACAGTATGGAGATTAGGGCTGAATGGGACACATACCACGGAGGGAAGGTGTTCACAAAGTGAATGATTCTCAAGCCTGTTGCAGCCAGGCAGATTGGTGTAGATCATAGAAAAAGTTTATTGTTGTTCTAAGGATAGTTTAGTGGTCATATTGGTTATAATGCTCTAGCTGCTCTAAAAACTTCCTCTCTCCATGCTAGTGTTACTGAGATCTTCACAATAACCTAAGAGTTGAGTCAGCAAATAGCATCATCACTCATTGCAGCTGAGGAGGCTGGGTTATTTAAGCATGTGCGGAAATGGTTTGCTGGATCACAACCTCACAGAGTAACTACTTTATGTAAAGGTGTATAGCAAGTGAGTGCAAGTGCTAGAATTTTGTGTCTCTATCCAGTAGTTGCTCCCCATCAGATTTGTACTGGGAATGTCAAAGAATTTATTTGATAAGGATCAGACATTTTTGAGAAGGTAGCGACCTGAAACCATGCACCTCCTATTGTTAATAATATCCTCCATGTGGACAGTAAACCCCTAAGAATCTCAGTGTCTTAGAAATGGAAGTGACTGTATGTTAGCTGTGTGTGCATATATATACATCAATATCTGTCTTGTAATCATCTCATTGTGTGTGCATCTATACAATACCAGTACATCTGTGTATATGAGTAGGATGCTTATCTGCATGTAACCAGCTGAAATGGAAATCTAGATGGTCTGTTATGGAATTTATTTCTTCTTCAAACTCTTTATGCCACTAATTAATGTAAATTACTCATTATTATATAGGAGTGTAAGATTCAGAACTTATACTGAATGAATCACATGATAAATTGGGGGGGTTTTATGCGTATTCATTCTTATGCAGAATGTATTACAAACCTGGAGAGTTTTTAATCATTTTTTCCTTCTTTTTTAAAGTTCTGAAGAACTTATTCCTATATCACTGGCAATATTTGATTTGCACTCAAGGGAATTGCCACACCTTGTAGATCAGTCTGTTAATAAACCTCAGACCTTCACTGTTTCTACCACTTAATTTGAAATTTTCAAATCGTGGAAAGATGTTGATTTCAAAGTATTCCCATTCCTATACTACAGTGCTGTAGTGCAGTCAAGGAATTTTTCTACATGGTCCGTGGTTCCATGTTACTATTATAACCATTGATTTTTATGTATCTGGATGAAGATTCAGATGTAGATCAACATAAGCACTTCTCCTAAATCGTGATAGCATTTCCCACATTCACAGTTGCTTTCTCTTTTCCCCCTTCTTTTTTCTTCCTTTCTTAAGAACTTTCATTTAACTGCAGTTTCTACCAAGAAAGTTATTTTCAACTTGGTACTAGTTTGTAATGAAAATAGCACATTATTTGTATTTCTTCATTAACATTTTTATCCAGAATACAAATAAAGGATTTTAAATCACCAGTGATTTACTTTCCTGACATTATCAGTTTGTGGCCTTTCAGAAAGGGACCTTATTTCTATGCTCAGAAAATCTGAAAGCCCAGATATACCAAAATATGTTGATTCCTAAGTTATTTTTTACAATCTTTTAAATTGATTTTACACTATGCTTAAATGACTAAATATTTATTGAATCTGGTTCTAAATCTCTTATTTCAAAGCATCACTATTTATGGTCTTTAAATGTGGTGGATAGCAAGAGTCAAAACCTAATTTAAAAACTCAGATCTGAACCCTGTTCAAAACTGTTCTCGATGTAAAATATAAGTTAGTATCAGTGGGATTAAGGAAATCATCACTGCTTTCATAAAAAATAGTTTTAAAAAATCACTATATGTCTTTCTCAATCTAAGAACATCCAATGTGAGCAACATCTTTGAAACTTATGGGTTTACTTGTATGTAGATGTAAGGATTATTTGCATGCTGTTGTTTGCCGTAGATTTCAATAGCAGTTTCCACATGTCATGGGAAGTACACCATATAAATTAGATGTGTTCTCCATGTGTGTAGAACACACACATCTCTGTCTCTAAACCAAGCAGAACACAGTTATTTTAATAGAATTTGGACTGGTATTGTATAATATTTTCAAAAGTATTCATAAGTCTTTATAAAAGAGGACAGCTAGAGCACAAAAATACTAATTGGGACAAATTTTTCAAAGTTGATAAGTAATTTGGTTTCTTGATTTTTGTTACCCAGCAGAAGCTATAATAGGGACTGAACTTCAGAGAGTGCACTTTCTTTCAATTAGGGCTACCACAAGCATCTCAGATTTAATAGTATAAGCATCTTGAGATCCTACACAGTCATTTGTGAAAACTGTGGTCTTATTTCTCTCTAGACATGTTATGAGTGAAAGTTGGTTGAGAATAAAGATGGGGAGGAGCCATTTGCTCTCCTGGATTAGCCTGTTGCAGTATACTCATGAAGTTGCATACTGTTGCATATACTCATGAAGCTGAGTATATAGACTTTTTACACAAAGGAGTCTACTCCTGTTGTTTGACATAGGAGAGTGAATAAAGATGCACTGCCTATGTCCTTCCTTTGAGTCACTCAAGAAAACAGCATTTGGATTTCCCTGACAGGAAAGGCTGTTTCTCTTATCTGATGGAGAGGTCTGTGGTACCCTAAGATTGCTGTTGCATGTACATAAATGATATAGTTTCCCTGAAAGTTCTAAATAATGTGAAATGAAACAAGTCCACTGTATTTGATTTCTTGTTCTGATTCTGGTTTTGTTTGGTTTGTGGTCAGCCTCTAAAGAAGACTGGATGAACCAGACAGAAATTACAAAAAATTCTCTCTGTTTATTAAATTGGCATTACATCTTTCATCACAAATTGAGGTTCTGTTAGCACTTTTAGGAGTCATTAGTTCTTTGCTGAATTTTCCTACACCTGCTTAAAACATGTTGGTGCAGTGCATGCTGCCAAGTGGGGTTACTTGGCTTATCATTAAGGATAAATTCCAGCTGCTGAGATCTAAGAAATCCAGAAGAAAAATTCAACAAATATGGTCAATTTAGTCAGAAACACTTGCTAATCTTTCTGTTTCAAGCATTGCTTTTACTGCACAATATGCAACTGCTCAGCATTATGGAGGAAATAGGTGAGGGAGTACATTGATTAATGAAGAAACTGGAAAAATGTAAATAGTGAGGAATATCAAATATTTAGAGTATTCTACATTTAAGGTCAGTAGAAGGTTTTGGAGAAGGAGTGGGAAAAGGAGCAAGTGAGAAAAAGGTTTAGGCTTCAGTGGAAAATGCTGTGGGGAATTGTGGGCTTTGGGAACCAAAAAGAGCATTAAAAGTTGATGAGTAATTGAGCTATATGGGATGTATTATCTCATGGTGTATTAACTTCCTTGTGTTGATTAACCTCAGGATGTTTAAGTAGGTGTTGGTTAATAGGAGACTAGGGAGAGGGATTTGGGAAGAACGGGGCAGTATGCATGAGAATAGGGTGGGATACTGGAGCTAGATGATGAATTGCTAGAGGCTGTAAAATTATCTCGGGGAAATATTGGATGTTCCTCCTGTATTCTCACATGCCTTCAACAGCATATACTTTTAACCATTTTCAGAGACTGGTCTTGTGTACTGAGCCACTATGAATGTATTTCTGCTTTTATGTTAGCTTATGTATGGTCTCTGTGAAAGGGAGAAGGTTTGTCCAACTGTGGTTATGGCTGGCAAATGAGGCCAAAGAGTAGTGCCAAGCAGAAAAATATGGAAATGGCTTAGCTGGAAAAGCAAACCTCTCTGTAGTAACAGGTGATTGGTTAGGCACCTTAGGAAAAGGGATGAGAGGAGTTAGAAGGTGCTGGAATTAGAAGCTAAGGATGGGAGTCATTACCTTCTCTAGAATCCTTAATTCTATTCTCTAGAAGAGTTTTTTTCCCAAACACAAATCTGTTTCTGTGATTTTCTGAATATAAAGAACATTTCTTGCCACAATCCACTGTGCACCTTATCCTACTGCATTCACCCCCTTCATCCAGCTAACTTTGCTCTTGGGTTTACTAATGCATTCTGGCACAGGACTTTGCTTCAGTATTACAAAACAGAGAATTCTTGATTGAGTGGCACTGTAGCCACAACCATAAAAATTACATTGAAACAACAAGTAACTTCATCAAACAGTCTAGCTTTTCTTGAAAATGTGTTTGCCTCCAGCATCTTCAGTACATTTTAACAATATGGGAATTTTAGTATTTTGTTAGCAAGATGTCTTTTGACTGGAGAGCCCTAAGAAAATGAGATGTACGGAGAATAATTTCTGAAATATTTCCTGGCAGTCTGGTATCTGCCTTCTCTACATACCCATGGGAAGAAAAGATGTTGGAGGCCAGCTGTTTCTAGAAGCTTGCCAGTGGGGTCTGTATCATATCAGCAGTGTCAGTCATTCACCTTTGAGAATAGGATATATTGTTTGCATTCACAGAAATGAGGAATATTGTAGGAAAATATTATAAGCAAAGACACATTTGTGATTTGAAAAGCTTCAAATCCCTGTGTCTTTGTAAAGTTCAAATGATCCTAAGATGCTTAGCAGAAATCACAGTTAATTTTTCAGCTCTAAGTTTGTGTGCTACTTATTTGAAGGAGGTGCAGTATTCATTGCATTCAGCACAATTGTCTCTGCCTTCAAAGAGTAACTAAGCCTGGCTAAGCCGTACTGGAGCCACTAAAATCTCAATAATACTTTTTGATAGCTAGTTATTATTTAATTTTAATTGCATTATATTGCACATAGTTCAATAGAGTACCTAAATATCCCAGTCAAGATCAGGACTGTGATGTTCAAGAGTTTGCAGACAGAGGCCAACATGTGTTTTCTACCACGTTATGGGAAACTGTTTCCACCCAAGTGTTAGCTAAGAGTTTAATCCTACAATTAGTATGCTCTCTGCCCAGAAACTATCACTTGCAGCACGGCAAGACAGATGTATTTTGGATTAGAAAGAAATCTTTCCCATCACAGAGTAATACCCAATTTATCAGATATAACTTGGGACAGTGGTTCATACTCCTCTGAAGCATCTCTGGGAGACAGAATATCAGAAAATTGTTATTTTCATTTCATTCCAATACAAAGTGGAGCCCATTCTCTCAGTCACTGTATAAACAAATAGTAAGCAGTGACTGGAGTGCCTAAGATTTCATAATCTTAATAGACAAGTCTAACAGAACTGTGCAGGAAATACAAAGATACGGCAATGATTTGCCTGTGATCATAGAGTTGATTGGTAAAAATCCAGTTGTTTGAATTCCCAGCTCAACAGTCTGTACTATGGTTGACCTTACTGTTAGATGATGATTAGTTTCTTCTGATGAGTTTTATACATTTTCTTCATTTTCATTTGTATTTGGTGGTGTTTCTTTATCAAAACTTCTCTACAGAGAATAAGCTCTGGGAGGAGCAGGAAGCTAGTTGCACGACTTATTTGGAAAAGAACAAAGCTATAATGTAACAGATCTATAATCAAGGTAAATTTAAATATTCGTATCTCATAGCAAGCAGTTACTCTTATTGGAATGTAATACATATACAGTATCAATGTTTAAAAAGTGTACCATCAAGGATTACTTTAAACAAAAATAGCATCTGGCTTTGAAATGAATGAATATAATCTGTTACAGGTACATATATAAAGCATGATGTAATTCCTGGCATTCTTCTGTTGATATAGTATCTGAAAGTTGGGAAGAAAACAGGAATCCAAGAAAGCGACACAAATAATTTGATTTTATGATTTTTTTTCCCTGGAAGTAGATTAACAAGCATTACAAACATGCCCTACACCTGTAAGATCTAGTTATATGGCAGGTAACTAGGGAATTACTCTGGTTTAAGATGAAATCTGCACATTGAATCAATCTGAGAACAGCTGGCTTAGAAATCAGCCTGAGAATCAGAATAATCTGTGAGAGGTATTTGTGTTAGTATTAAACATTTTTGCATGCTCAGTGCAGAAGATAGCCTCTGAGCTTTGTGGATTAGGAAGTGGCTGGTATGGCTTTCTGAAATTGGGCTGCCTTGTTAAGAATGGAAATCTCGGTTAAAACTTAGTTATGAGAACCTTTGGGAGCCCTTGTGATTTACTGCTGAGCAATGTAAATTCATATTTTAAAAGGCAGAGTTTTCAGTCAAATTCATGTCAAAAATATTAGCAAATAAGGTTCTGGTCATTTCTGCAGCATGTAATTTCTTTTTGGGAGAGAGCTATATACTGATATGTAAGTGTATCTGATAAGCAAGAGAAGGGCAAATGAAAAAAAGAAACTGTTCTTTAATAGTTAAATACAAATACAGTTGGAGGACGAACTAAAACATTAACTTTGGAAAGGTCTTTCTGGATGCAAGGAATCAGTTCCTTATTACTGGAGTTTTAATCTGGTTATTAGACTTCGTTAAATTGTACTGTGTTCAGGAGCAATCTACCAGCACCATGGCAGAGCAGAAATTCACTTATTTCAGCATCTCTAGTTCCAATGTTAGTATGTGAATCCCATTTTTTTCAACACAGCTACTTTTAATCCACACTTTTATATATGCAATTGCAACCTGAGTATGGATGCTTTTTCCTTGAATTTTCCTTAAGATGAGGCCTGTAAAAATAATTTACATCACCTCAAAAAAAAAAAAAAAAAAAAAAAAGGAAATTGTAAGGGAAAATTGACTAAAGGAAAATCAACCAAAAGCTAAAATTAAATGGAAACAAAACCTGTTAGTATGGAACAAATGTGCCCACACACAGACTTGGTCCAAATAATTATATGAACTAAACCCAACTGTTATTTTGGTTCAGGTTTTCTGATTTTTTTAATTATTATTATTATTCTTTTTTTTTCTTCGTTTGCTGGGTTTTTTTGGGTTTGGGTTTTTTTTTTGGTTTGTGGATCTTTTGTGTGTGGGGGGTGTGTGTGTGTGTGTGTGTGTGCGCGTGCAGAGAAGCTGTAGGACCTCTGGCAATTAAAATGTAATTGTTCCTGTGGTGCAAATATTTACAACCAGTCTAAGGCCCTTTTAAATTGCCAGTGCAGTGTAAAAGAGACAGAGCATCACTGAAAATGAAGTTAGAGATAACAAGACTAGAGGCAGCAAGGCCTCTCATATTTTATACGGATTTTTAGGAGACAGCACTTGCCAATTGTATGAAGTAAAATAAGAAGAGTGGTTGAAGGGTTTGCAGTGAAAAAGCAGATTGCTGAAAGCAGAAGAAATATATTAAATGAAAATCCACAAAAACAAATGGCAAAGGATAAAAGGTGAGGGGCTGTGTAAGAGGGAAGTGCAACTGATGATCCCAGACATTTGGGATGGAAAAATTCCATTAAAACTAAGCACCTGCTGCTTAAGATTTGGGCTTCAAAATTACAAACCATGTCAGTAAAAGCATTTTGTTTTGCAGTTTAAAGGGCAACTGAAGGAAACAGTCAAAGTATTAAGAGAAGGAAAAAGAGAATGGGGAAATATTTTGTGAAACTGATCTGCTCACTTTTAAGGTAGGGTATTGGTTAGGCACGGCTGGTTTCAGTTTGCTTATAATTTTTATTCCCCAGCTTTTCAGTTGACTTGAGCAAAAAGGGACTTTAGCTCAATTTAGTTTAGTAAGGAGGTAGGCAACCATTCTTTGGATGGCTTCCTAACCTTGTGCCTCATTCCTTTCAATGGGTGTGTCTGACTTAAATTTCTGGTTGCTAATCCTACTCTAGTCTTTGCGGGGGAGGAGAGATGATTTCTGACTCTTTTGCCCACTCTAGGGTAGAACATAAAACTGAAATCCTTCTGATGGAGTAAAGGCTGGCAAATGTTAGAAGCCACAAGAGCTTTAATGGAGAACCAGCCTATACTTAAGCGACATTCACACACTTGCACTGGCATGCCCGCAGAACCAAAAACCATACTGAAGGCCGCTTGGTTTGACATGGTTGTTTCTCCTGCCCATACTGCTTTGATATTTGCAAGAAGATGAGTTGAATATCACATGTCAGGGGTTGGCAGCAAACAGTGGAAAACAAGAAAAACTGTTTCCAGCCCTCCACACTGAGACAGAATTGATCTAGTTGTCACTTACAAATCACAAATCAGTGGAAAAACCCGGCCTAATATGCAGTGTGCTCTCTCTCTAACCCCATTTACAGACTGCAATTTAAGCTCACTGCTTCCCTCTAAAGAACTTAAGATTAACCTGATGACTTCTTTTAAATATGAAATTAGAAAAAGAAAAGAAATGGCTGAAAGAAGCTATATGTCTAGAATGTTACTTTCCTCTGCTCAAGGAAGGATACTCTCTTCTCTTGTCTGCTTTGAATACCAGATATCTCTGCACAGTCAAATGGAGACATCCTAAAAGGGAAAGGTTTTCAAATGTCCTCAGTTTTTACTGGAAAATGGGCCCCTTTAAAGATGTCTCAAGTATGACACTCAAAGAATTATCCCAGGTTGCACAGAACTTTTCAAAACTCAGCCAGTATTTTTAGTAGCCTATGCCTCAAAGAGTCTGGGCACCTTACCCAAAAAGAGCTAAAAATGTAATTTGCAGTTCTTCAAGCAATCCAAAACAAAGTATCAAATCCCTTCCCATCTTCCTTTGCCAGGGAAAGTCCTTATGCACTAGAACTGGCCTCATTCTGCTACACAGGGGACAGCAGAAGTAAATGGAGGGTGGAGTGGGAGAGCTTTTGGAAGAATGATCAGGCTGTCCACAGTGCTCAGCCCTACTTAATCATAGGTGCCTTGCTTATAAATTGATTTCCAAATATTTCCATGGTGCTCAAACATAGTGTTACCTGGCTCTCATCTGTGCTGAAGTATTTCAACCAACAGAATTTCCTTGGCTGTGCTGCAACTGATGGCTTTTCCCATTGTTTTAATACTCACTCTGAAGATACTTATTTTGTGTGGGTCACCAACCAGGGAAGAAAGTATCAACTGACTGTTGAATTTTCCAAATGTGGAGGTTTATATGCCTGTATATTTTGGCCACAGAGGAACAATCTGAAGACATGTAGAATAAAGGAGCATAGCAATATCCGTACAGCGCATGACAGACACATGATTTGACGTCTAACTAAATGTCTAATCTTTGCCTTCTAAAAATAATATACTCCTTCTGAGACTTAAGCTTTTGGCTAAAACAAGTGATTGTTGAGGAAAAAATAATCAATGTGAAAGTCTTAAAAAGTGTCTGGAAGCAGTTTTGCTACAGGTGGACTCAGGAAGGCTTTCATTTCTCATTTTTTTTCTCTTGATTTCTCAGTTTTCTTTCTCTTTTTCTAAGATGGATGTTGTAAGACATTAATCATCCTATATAAATGAATAAGCAACCTGTATAATATACCAGTGGGTTGTGGTGAGGTTAGGGAACTTAATCAAAGCAATTTGGTAGGATGCTCCTGCCACAAACCATTTGCCAACCAGTTCACTTTCTATTCTGGCTGCTAACCATTGCTGTCAAAGGGGATGTTACAGTGTGGTCTAATACTATCAGACAGGAATGCCAGAATAGGACTGTGCAACAAACACCTCTGGCTTTGAAAAGACACTTAAAGAAGCGTGATGGGAGCCATCAAAAATAATAATTTTAACAAAAATTCCCATTACGAGGTGTACTGAAAAGAGCTGGTCTGCTCTTTAGAGTCATAAAAAGGGACATAGAAAATTATTTATCTTCTGCAAGATAATCTGTCCTGTGTTTTGATGTCCAGGCTTACAGAAATAACTAGAGAAATACTTAAAGGACAGGCCACAGAAAAATGTTCTCTGGGAGCTGGAATATCAGCTTGTGAACCTTGTCAGGGTGTTTGGGAACAAGAAATGCATTTTCAAAAGCTTCTTAGGGGAGCTTTTTGTGTATTCTTTTGAATTTGTGTTAATGGAAGGCCCAAATGTTTTTAATTTTTAGTTATTTTCACCAGTTGTTTGAAGAAAGCTTGAAGTCTCCTATCCTGAAAAAGTACCCCTTGAGTAAGCAGGACAAATTATACCCAGACTTGGGATTAAGCTGTGCATGTCCTTCAGTATGCATTGTCTTGCATCCCTGAATTATCAGCTTCATGTATCTGGGCTTCGGCTGGTTGCCTAAAGAGTAACGAAAAGCTCATCTGCAAGGAAGAGCTCATCTCCTCCCACTCTGATGATGCACAGCTGGCCAAGAGGATTACTTTTTGGGTCTCTGAAGAGCCAAAGAATCTAGCTTATAGCTGGAGACAGGACACAGGAAAGGACAAATTGGTGCACTGAGGACTTACAGATTGGGTTGGCTGGCATGTCTTATTCCAACATGCAGGCTCACACTAACCACAAGGCATGGGACTCAGAAATAGTTTTCACCAGGCTCAGTAGGAGAGCCTCCAGTAGCTGCTTGCCTTCCTGTTCAGCTGGGGGCATGATTCACCTTCCCGAATTATGTGAGTGTGTCGCAACTAGGCAATGCTCTGTCCTTACAAGAGGCTCATTTCAGGTAGCATTTTGTTTTCTCTTGTTCCATGCATGTAAGCATTCTTCTCTTTAATTTCTCTCCATATGATGCAGTAGTTAAGGCCTTTGGGCTTACAGTAGAGATGCAACATGAAACTATATGTGGCTAGACCTTCTAAGTATCACAGGAGATTCAGATAGGCCATTTTAACCCCAGCCCTGTTGCGTGGAAACAGCTTTGCTTATGAGCATTTAAGAAATTCATATGTTTTTAGTTCAGAAATAACCACTGTGATCATATTATGATCTGACCTCCTGTGTAGTACAAGTTCAGCTTCACTCTGTAATTTCTGCATTAGGTACACAACCTGTGGTTAACCAGCATCCTGTGGTGGGATTATGTATTGAGTTTTGTATTGATTAGGTTATGACTTGAGACAAATTATGTTTTTAGCTTGGATTTTCAGTAGTTTAGGCTTGTGCCCGCAGGATTTTCCTTTTAGAGTTTTGCAGGAATTCTCCCAGCAAGTTGTCTTTGCCATGTAGTTGTTCAGCTCCTTCCTGCAAGAACAATAAAAACCCCCTAGAACACAACTTCCACAGTACTGTAGAAAAGATACCTAAATTCTGGCACTAAATAGCATTTTACTTCAAACTTATATCCTTGATAAAATCTATGTGTAATCATTATGACCTGAGCTATCCTCATGTCCTTTAAGCCTTCCACAGTATGTGCTGGATGTATCTGACAGAGCTCTGTCTGTACTTAGTGGTAAGCCGTTTGCAGTCAAACAGAATATATAACAATTGCATTCTTTGAGGTTTTTTCTGAGTGTCATCAGGGCAGTAATTTGGGCATCTGTCCTTCAGCAGTTGCCATTTTTCTCAACACTGTTAAGGACTTATTTACCTTGGGATTTCTACACTTTTGTCAAGATTGGCAGATTCAGAAGTTACTGTGTGTGGCAGGGACAAGGCAGTCAAACAGATGATTAGAAAGACAGCACAGACACATAAACCTGTTTCCTTAGGAAATGGAGCTGCAGATTATTGCCTAGGGAATTTATGGTTCTTTAAAATTGCTACCTCTGTGTATTCTTACTGGTTGTCTTCCTTCCTGTCTTACTTTAAATCCTTTCTTGAGGTCTTTGGGGTTTTCGGAAGGAGTGGGACCATGTGAGTCCATGCAAAAAGTTGGGACAAAATTTCAGCATTGCGAGATGATACATGTGGGAAGAAGTAGACACCACCATACTGCAACTTTTTAAAAAGCTTTTGGGTGCCAAGAATCCTATCACAAAATTGTGTAACTCCAATAGCACAATTATGTGGGATTACTCTCAAATATGCAACCAGAGTGACTGATAAATTATTTCCTTTACTCCAACAGTCATGCAGTATTAATTAGGTACAGTTAGTTTTGTGTCTCTTGGAAAATGTAAAGAGTTATATAAATGGTGAGTGAGATTTACCCTGATTATATCTAAGATGTTGGTTGATAAATAAACTATTTTTAATGCATTTCTTTGCATGCAGCTTCAGGTGAGAAAGTACTTTTATAAATGTACTTGGCAAAAAACTTTCAGAATTGTGTAGGGGAAGTTTTGAATGCCTAAGTGTTGGATTAAAAGTGGTCTCATTTTTAAACACCCATCATGGCTGTCACAGATAATATGTATTTACCCTCTGCCTGTCAAGTCATTCTTCTCACAATGTTTCAGTTTTAAAACTCTTGAATTGTGTGCAGTTGGACTCTCCTCATACCCCTTCCACAGAAGTCAGGACTGTCCAAATGAGAAATGTGGCTTGTAGGTATTTCTAGTATTGACACTATTTACTGCCCTACCAATTTTACTGTTTAGTATTTACTGATTTATATGTGTATTTCTATGGCACCTAGAGCAAGGTTTACTTTTTTAACTACCATTTGAAAGTTTGTCCATCCTCTCCAGTCTCAGTTACTGATTCTTACTAATCCTGCCAAAGTTTTCCCCCCTCTCAGCTGTGCTGGATGCCAAGTGTGTGACTGTGCTCTTAGTGGGGGAGGAAGTGGAATCAGCAGTAAGGAAGGAGGAGCAAGACTTTGAATATTATTTCCTTAATTACTTTTTTTCCAATCTATTATGAGTTGTCCTTAAAAGGTAGATCACTTGCTCTAATGTAATGCAAAAAGAAATATTTTTCCCAGCAATTAAATAGATTCCCAAAAAGTCTCCCAAGCTCCTAAACTTTCAGATCTATGCTAAGAAGAAGAAAAATATGAGAATTTTTCAGTTGAGATGGAGCAGGTCATTAATTCTAGAGATTACTTTGAAGCCTGTGAGCACTAGTCATCCTGGCCAGTACTGTATAATGAGCTTTTTTTGTCTTGTGTACTTTTCTGCTTTGATTTTCATCAAGGGGAAGAAACCTGGTGTAAAGCAGTGTAGCCAAGCTGTGCAGTGCTTTGTGCTTGGGCACACCATCTTCTCATCTGGGAACAATAGCTTGACAGAAGGCATGGCTGGGACCAATGGGAAGAAACCATACCCTCAAAATGCAGTTGCCCTGGTCTACTCCTCATATCATATCCGTGCACACATCATTTCCAACACCCATACATTCTTCAGAGTAGCCATGAAGCCCCTCTCATAGACTTTTGTATCGCTTTCCTTTTCATTGCCTTAAAAGTCACTGCTTCTTTCCTGCTGATCTCCTTCAGGCCAGTTTCATAACCAGTTGATTGCATGCTCCAAACACTTGACCTGTAGCATATAAGGGATCTGTGTGCAAATGCGTTGGCTCTGGGCCATCATTCTTAACTGTTGATGATATTTCATTGGAATTGCAAAACTGCTGTGTGGCAACACCACGTTACTGAAAGAGGCATACATGTTTGTTTTGTGTGGTGGGTTGACTCTGGCTGCACACCAGCTGCCCACCAAAGCTGCTCTAGCACTCACCTCCTCTGCTGGTCAGGGGAAGGGGTTGAGATAAGAACACAGAAAAATCAGTGTCATGAGCAGCACAAACTCAACTTGGGGAATAACGAATCTATTTCCCATCAAGTCACAGTAGGATAATGAGAAATAAAACTATATCTTAACAACACATTCTCCCTACCCTTCCCTTCTTCCTGGCCTTAACTATAGTCCTGGTTCTCTACCTTCTCTCCCACAGTGGTGGGGGGGGGGGGGGGGGGGGGGGGAATGGGGGCTTGTGAGCAGTTCATCACAGATTTCTGCTGCTCCTTCCTCCTTAGTGGGAGGACTCACACTCTTCCCTGCTCTAGTGTGGGGTTCTTCTCATAGGTTATAGTCCTCTACAAACTTCTCCAACATGAGTCCTTCCCAGAGGCTGTAGTTCTTCATGAACTGCTCCCTTCCATGGAAGGGTGGGTCCCTTCCATGCCCTTCAAACGGTCTGCTACAGTGTGGAAATCCAGAGGGTCACGGGTCCTGCTAGCAAACCTGCTCCAGCATGGGCTCTTCTCTCCACCAGTCCACAGCTCCCACCGGGAGCCTGTTTCACTGTGGGTTTCTAATGGGATCACAGCCTCCTTCAGGCTGCTCTGGCTTGGGGTCCTCCAGAGGCTGCAGATTGGTCTCTGTTGCACTGTGGATCCCCATGGGCTGAAGGGCTACAGCTACCTCACCATGGTCTTCACTACAGGCTGCAAGGGAACCCCTGCTCTGATACCTGGAGCACCTCCTCGCACTCCTTCCTGAGTGACCTTGGCATCTACAGGGCCATTTCTCTCACACATTATCACTTCTATCTTTTGCTTACTGTTCTGCAGGTTTTTTGCTATTCTTAAATATGCAGCCCCAGAGCTGCTATCACCACTGCCCCTAACTAGCCTGGCCTTATTCAGCAGTGAGTCTGTCTTAGAGCTGGCTGGCATTGGCTTCATTATATATAGGGAAAATTTCTGGCAGCTGCCAGAAGCTGCCCATGTAGCCAAAACCTTGCAATGCAAACCAAATACTGTTTGTTTTCATATGATTCCTACATCTGTATAAATTACACTGTATGTTAGGGTTGAACTAACTAACAAGTGGTGCTGTGTTTCTCATTGCTCTTTTTTTGCAAAAGTAGTGATATGTTTCAAGCAGAATGTATACACATCCATTAGCTCAAATTTTCCCTTTTTTTTCCTTGTCCCACTTGAATAATAACAAATAATCATGACTTTTCTCCTGAGCTTGGCTGTCCCCTGGCCTGATTTTGTCTACATAGTTTGAGAGTTAGATTGCTTCAATATGCTCTAACCTGTGCTGTAGAAAATGTGTTTTCCGGTGGCTGCTGTACAATGCTGGAGGAATGCTATTTGTCAGGACAAAGCAAAAATTATATACCTTTATCCATTTTTATATACTGTGCTTTGCACATTTAATATAATTGAAATTCACCTTTAATTTCTGCTGTGTGTAGAGTGAAAATGACTTTGCTTCTGCTATCCCAAACTCAGCAATGCCCAGAGACATGTTCCAAAGACTGCTGTGTGTTTCACCTGTTTAGGGTGAGTGTTCAAAAGCATCTCAGTCTTGGAGGATCCTTCTGGACCTGTTTCAGTGGTTTTATCTCATTGTTGTCTTTCACTTAAATGTGTTTGGTATGTCTTTAACTAATAGCTCAGTGTGATGCTTAGCAGTGCCATAGTAGGTAGGCCCCAAAGAAAAAGAATTTATTGTAATGAAACTCAGTTCAAGTATTCAAGATGTCTTGGCACAATTGTCATTATGGTTGCAATGGATAAAAATTTTGATTTATTATCACACTATTACTTTTTGTAGGTTATGTGATATGCACAGCATGTATTTTAGCAATGTGTCAAAATCAAAATGATGATATAATAACAAAATATTAGAATTTAAATGTGATGAAAGAGCTCTTTGCTTTACTCTCGATGATAATCATAGTAAAAAGAGAAACAGTCTCCTTTTAATTGAACATGACAAAGGTAAATTACAGCTACCACTCATTCTTTCATTGCCTTTTTCAGGTGACAATAAATGCCCCCTCAACTTCATGCCTGAATGGAGTATGTCCTACTGACAGCAAGTATGCACAGATGACCACCACCTTACACCCCCTCACCAGTCACCCTGCTTCTACCCCAGCAAAGGCCTGTTTTCATCTGCAAAACTCCTGTAACTCACCCACATGCAAATGCTTTTGACCTTAATTAAAGCAGTTCACCTCTCTCTGCCTCTAGGGATGGTTTCCTCATAAGGCAGTTGTGTTTAATTAGCATTTGCATAGCATTCTGCTGGTTGCTTTCCTGGAGCGTTGTTCAGTAGGAGCGTGGGATTGCTGAAGCCTGACTGGCAAGCTTTGCACCCTCCTAATTGACACAGAAGCCAAGTAGAAGTTACACAAGGAAAGAACAGAGAATTGTTAATGATGGATCATTAGCAAGTAGCTCCTTTGAATGAATGTAGATAACTTTATAACTCTATCAAAGTGAAAAGTAGCGTGATGAATTATGCATCAAACAATAAAAGCTCAAGGAAGACACTGGTTTTATAATTGCTGTGCAATTTTCCAGCATGCTCTAGTTTGTAAGATTAATTTTCTTTGGGAAGCATGAAGCATTCTGTCTGTTGCACACAATGTCAGTTTTGGTTTTCTCTCTTTAGAGATTTTATTCTGTGTCTTTCAATATCACTGCAAAAACTCCCAGGGTTTGAGATTCATAATTTTTTATGTTAGCAAAAATTTGCACAAGCAAGTGAAAAGTCTATAGTTACTAAACCATTGAGGGTTTGCTGATTTCTCGGTGTAAAGAGCTCCCAGATACACACACCTGAAATATGACTGCTTTGTATCTTTTCTCTTAAGTAGAAATTGCATAATAGTTCTGTGGCTCTGTTGAATTTCTAGGCTAATAAATCCCTAAAGGGCATTTTTACTTTGAAATTATCGTCACAAGCATTTCAGCTGGCACAGAGATCATTCCTGTGGCTTGCACTACTGCCAGTTCTGCCTTCCTGCGGCTCCTACTCACTCCTAAGAGGAATTAATACAAATATTGCCCAGTGATGTCACCTTTCCCTTTAAAATGTACTGATTTCTCACTAAAGTTTTCCTCTGAAAATTGAACTCAGTGTGTTTGAAGTGAGTAGAATCAGAGGAACAAGTTAATAGAAAACTTATCCCTGATGTTTCTTAGCTTTCATATAATAGTGGGTGAAAGGGTCTGTGAGAGATCGATCCATCAGCAAGCCCCAGGGATCAGCTGTGGGATCAACTATTCTAAAATAAATCTCCTTTCTAAAGACTGAATCAATGCAAACTCCACAGCCTCCTCCCATGGCTTGTTTCAGCATTTTGCTACCTCTACCATTATAAAAGTTTATTTTTTTGTTTCATACCATTTCCTTTGTTGCAATTTAAGTCAAGTATTTCTCATCATGGACAGGAAAAAGGATTTCTTTCCCTCTTCCAGGAAGTTTGCATGGATTTTGGGGGATGTGGTTAGGGTTTATTTTAGTGGTAGTGGTGGGGTTTTTATACATTTTTTGAAAACAGCTTTAAAGTTTTTTTTCTCTAGCCTTTCTCTTTAGGTCCATGATCCCACTTGGTTCAATCTGTCATGTTTCCTGTGAAAATTTCAGTTGCTGTGTTGTGGAAGCTCTCAGGTGTTCCAGATGGCTCTGCAGTGGGGGTCCCACACCAGACACTGCTCCAGCTGTGACTTGCCAGCCCTAACTAGAGCAAAAATGTGTCCTGAAGGCATCTCTCTTGTTTGTACACCCTTGTATGATGCTTGCCTTTTTCGCAACAGCATGATGTTGTTGACTCATCCTCACTTTGTGATCTAGAATAACCCCTAACTATTCCTACTTTCCTGTTTGTCCCCTGCCCTGTATATTTATGTAATGAAACATAAATAATTCCCCTTGACAGTATTGAATTTTCACCCTCTTTTATCAGACCATTTCTCCAGTGTAGCCAGGTCATTGTAAAATGTGCTTCACAGGAAGTTTTAGCTTTTGAAGTCCTCAGAAAGCTGAGCAGGTAAGATCTGAGTTCCATCAGCCATCCAGGTAAAAATAAACTGATAAGTGCTTCATACTGAACAGATTCCTCTGGAGCTCACTTAAAATGTTTTGTTTTAGAGGATCCCAAGAAACAATTCTCTGAATATGATTTCCCTCTCAGTATTGCACCTTGGTTTTGATTTATCTAGACCTTGTTTCTTTAGTCAGTTTCTGGAAAATAGCAGAGAATTTTCTTTCTGAAAGTCAAATCTTGATTTGGTGTCCTACGGGTTAAAGAATGTGCTGGTCTTGTCTGGGGTGGAGGCAATTTTCTTTACAGTGGCTGATATGGGACTGTGTTTCAGATTTGTGCCGAATACAGGGTTGATAATATAGAGATTTTTAAAAATTGTTGAGCAAGGCTTTCACAAAGCCTTTCCTGCTTCTCATATTGTCACACTGGCAAGACTTGGGGCACATGGGAGATTGAGAGGAGACACAGCCGGGACAGGTGACCCCAGCTGACCAGAGGAACATTCCAGATTGTATGATATCAAGCTCCATATATAAAGTGGCATAAAGAAGGATAAAGGAGAGAACTTTTGGAGTTTTGGCATTTGTCTTCCCAAGTCACTATTACGTGGCCCTGCTCCCCTGGAGGTGGCTGAACAACTGCCTGCCTGTGGGAAGTAGAGAATTCTTGTTGTTTGTCTACAAGGCTTTTTCTTTCCCTTTTAAACTTTCTTTATCTCAACCTGTGAGTTTTCTACCTTTACCTGTTCTGATTGTCCCTCTGATCCCACTGGTGGGGGACTGAGCAAATGTCTGTGTGGGGCTTGGCTGCTGGCTGGAGTTAAACCATGACAGAGGGTCATCTCACCTGGCTTGATGTGTGGGTGGTAAAGCTCCCCATCTAGGGCACTTGTCTAGCCTTTCCTCTATGGAGAAACACAGGTGATTGCAATTCATCTGTACAGGTGTACTCATTTACCAGTGTCTTAGAAGACACTGTGTGTACTTTCATCTTCAGTATCTCCAAAGAGTGTCTAAGGAAGTAAATGTCTATATCTAGATTATTGATATCTAAATTTAGATGGGATGTATCTCACCTCCAACCCTTTTCCTGGTAGAAAGACAAGAGATCACACAAACTATTTGTTCTTAAGAGGTACATGCTGGCTATTACTCATTTGCTGAGTATTTTCATTGTGATTATTTTATCCAGTATTGAATGAAACTTGAAGTTAAATTATTTGGTCTGCAATTCCCCAATTGTAACTCCTTTCCTTTTTAAACTCAGAAACCATATGTAGAATCCTGGAATCATCATCTTTTCCTGGGTTGGAAAAGATCTGTAAGATCATCAAGTCCAACCATTAGTCCTTCCAGGAGCATACTTGTCAGAAATGTACCAAATCAGCTTGAAAAACAATGTTTTTCTAGGCACCTTTTGTCTTATTTTGTCTTTCCTGGAGGTGGGGGCTTTACTGTATTAAACATTTTATTACAGTTCATGAAGACAGGCAAAAAAAAAAATATAATGGTATGTTTTGGCATCCTGACTGACCTTTGCCAGCATCTCTCCTCAAATAAGTAGTAGCTTCATGTAGTAAATTTACCACTTAATGCTGTGGTTCACTTCCCTTGCTGGTCAATATTCTATTTCTTCAGAATATTGACCAGCAAGGAAAGTGAACCACAGCATTAATTAGTATTTGAAACGTTCTGGTTTTTGAAACGTTCTTTGTATTTCTTTGCATTTCAAAGCAAAGCTGTAGTTTCATAGACAAAGATATAATGAAATACAGCCTTTTTCGTAAATTCTTTTAATGATGTCATAAAAGCCATTGCTATTAATAAAGGAAACCTTTTGCCAATAGTATCAAATGTTTTTCAGTTTTGTATTAAAGAAGGGTTTTCAATTAGCAGTTAAGGAAACTATTGTCCTCTCTTTCTCCACGAGGCAGGTAATCTTTCATTGCATGTGCTGAGTGCATACCTCACTTCTGCTCCCAGCATAAATTTGTGGCTCATTCTCCTGAGTGTGATAGTAAGGGTATAGCTACTTGTCTTCAGGGACCTACACTGAAATCAGTTCACTACAGAGCACCACTAAACATGAGATCTGACTACCTGCAATTGAAGAAGACTTCTTATCATTGCCAGCTTCCAGATTTTCACTTTTGAAATTATTCCTGCCAGAGTAAATAAATATCGTTGATTTTCTTATATCTACTGCTGCTTGTATTTTTGATAAAATATGTAAACCAAACTGAGGAGTACCATGTCTATTCATGCTGTCAGTTGTGTCACTGCAGGATAATGGAGCACACTGCAGAGGTACTTGAGCTGCTGCCAGCTGTAGATGGTGCTGCCCATTGTCTGTGCACTGCTCTGACAACAGTAAAAGTGTGTTAACATGACATTGAATTGTGTCCTTGTGCTTGTGCTGCCTCGTATTGTAGAAATGTGGGGATTTCTGCATCGCATCCTGAGTGGGCTGGGCATTGCTGGTCAGGTAGCAGAGAGTGGAAGACTGGCAACATAATATGACCCAAAGCACCCTTATTTATATATATACATATACATATCACTGGAAAAAATGGGAAGATTTTCATAACATTTCATGACTATCCAGCAATTCTGAATTTGAGTGAAGTATTTAAAACTGGCTTATTGGTATATTATTGCAAACTAGAATCTTTTTTTAGTCTGTAATTTCAGAATATAACATTTCTATGGTAAGGACTGGGATTAAAACTGCTGTGAAAATGAGGTACTTTTCTTTAAACTAACAATTCAATATAAATATGGGTAGTAACTCTGGAAAATAATTTCCCTCCTATTTTTTTTTAATTTTTTTTCAGGACCAGGTGTCAGATACAGTGAATTTGCTATGTCACATCCAAAACCACCTCCACTTGTTGGACAACACACAGTGGAGATACTGAAGAGCGTTCTAGGGTATGAGGATGACGCTATAGAAGAACTGCTTTGCACTGGTGCTGTGGCTCAGCATGAGGTCAGATAAGGAACATTAGCTACATTCCTTCACACTGAGTTCACATTACTTTGTCCTCTCTTTGCTCCCTTCAGTTTCCCTAATGGGACTCAAAGAGAAGACATAATTTAATTCCTAATTTTCTTCCACGTGTGTTTGTATGATTTTAACACTGATGTATCAAATAAACAATCTCATGCTGTCTGAGTGAAAGATTTTCTTGGGGGGTTGGGAATAAATGTAATTATACAGTCCTGTGTGACTGCTCATTCTCTCTACTTCACATGGAAAATGGAATCCTTATCATAATTGCAGTAATTGCCTAAACATTTGTCCCCAGAAAGACATGATGTTAGTGAAAAGAAGCAGAAGCTTTAAAACCTTTATACTAGACTCTCCACTCACAGAAAGCTGCTTTGTGTCTTAATAGAAAGTAATTTATTTACAAATTGGTAGTTGATCTGATTGATCTTGAACAGAATTATCCATCCTGAAAACTTTGTTCATCTCAATTTTAGATCAAGAGTAGAGTAACCATTGCAAATTTTACCTCTATTTGATGGAATTCCAAATTACTAATATGGAATTATATTACATTGCACAGTCATGACAATCTCAACATGTTAGCAGAAAGAAGCTGAAATTGACAGTTCTTCAGTTGTCAAAAATACCTGTTACAAGACCAGCTGAGAGACAAACTGTGGCTGAATAGTCTTCTGTAATTTTATTCAGAAAGGTTCAGTGTACTCTTCATTAAACAATGGTTCACAGAAAACCACATGCTGAATGTTGAATACCAAAACTTGCCTGTTGGTTCTGTGGGTAGGTACTGATCCCTATCTATGACTCTACTTACCATCCAAATCACCTTAATCATTGAGAAAGCACAGGTTGAAATCTATACCAAATTTTTGACTCAGCCCAACCTCCATGATTAAAGCCTGGTGAGAGTTGACAGATCTTCCTCAAATTTCAGAATACCATATCCTTCAGTAGGGTCGCTCTTGAGAGAAAGGCACCATGTAGTGGAAGAGGTTGGAAGAATTTGATCCATGAGAAATAGTAAAGAAAAGATTAAAGGAGAGCCCTTTCTTCTCTGTAAACCAATTTGGCAGTTCTTTACTTTCAGAAGACATCCCAGGCTCCTCTGTGACAGTATATAATTTGTAGCTAAAGTAAACTCAGCGTATGGGAAGGGTTTAACCTTTGTTGTGTGCACATAGGGAGCGAGGCAAAGCCTTTCTATTCCTAGAACGGAATAAAACTAAAATCGAGACTCAACACAAAATATCTGTGGTTCTCTCTAAGTATCAGAAACAGGCCTGGCATTATAACTAGCTTGTCACTTTGTTTCCACTCTAACAAACAAGATCCTCTGTGTTACATTTGAACTTAACAACTCTGCAGTACCTTCTGGAGGAAGAAAAGAGGTTATTACATAATCAAATTGCAGTGGAACCCCACTGTGGTTACTTATTTTTGAAGCCCAGTGTTTTGGTTCTTTTGTTTGCTTGTTTTCTCTGGTTTTTGTGTTCTTCTAATTTTTTTTTTCTGCACTGCATTCCTGGCACCAAACACCATACTCTATCCATGTGCTAAAGACATCATGAGATCCTGGAAGAGTGACTTCTAAAATAAATATAGAAATAAGTCTGAACTGAGAATTGGGACACCATAGGGGAAGAACTGAAACTGAATTGGAAGAGATTTTGATATAGTCCACCTTCCTTTTAATCTAAGGGGAACATCCCATTTTTAATGAGAAAAGCAGAAATTTGAATTCTGCTTCATATAAAAAGGATAATCTGATATTGAATTAAACTTTGTTTACTAAAGAAAAACAGCATCAGATAGCATTCAGAAATAAATTTTCTGGGTTTACTTTTGGATTCTTCACATTTCTAAGTATCACACACACAAGGTATAGTAAAATATTGCTTAGTTTTGTTAAAGGATTTCCAAAAAAATAAAGATTTTTTTTCCTGTGCTTTTCCAAGCAATGGAAATAGCTAATCACCATATCCTTAGTTAATTGGCAGAGCTGCTTTGACTTTAAAGTGGTAATGCTGGTTTAGATAAGCTGAATATTGGGCTTTAAACTCCATAAAGTATTTTGTGCAGAGTTCACACTCAAATAGTGTTTCCCTTTCTTTTTCTGTTTTTTCATTAGAGTTTTTCCTTTCCAGTTTGCTGTGTTGACAGTCAAATGCCTGAAGGGACAATTGGAGACATTATTTTGTCTCACCTCCAGTACTTACTGCAACAGGAGAAATCCAGATACCATTTCTCCGTTTTTAAGTCAAATACTCACACAGAGACTGATGCTTACTCTTTAAGTCAGAAATAAATGGAAGCCTTTAAATAAGAGTATCTGGAAGCTAGAAATTCCTTTAGTTTCCAACATCTGATCGTGAAGTTTTACCCTTTCATAAGTTTTAGTATTTTGGTTTTGGATGATTTGGAAGACATTTAAATATTTACTATAATATTATTTAAGCTGTTAGAATACCATTTTCCTTTAAAAATGAACAAATAATTTCAGAAAAAGATAAAAATATATTTAAACAAATTTTACTGCATTCTTCCCAATAATCTTCATGAATAGATGTCTCTAGAGCTCAGTTGCATTTTGACAATACTGTAATTTCAAAATGGTTTTCTCTTGTACCTCAAAACTTGGAACCAGCCATCACATGGGATTCTGGAACTTATACTCTCTCCACTTTCGAGGAAGAAAAGTAGTTTGTGATTACTACACACAGCTGTCTCTGGCAATGAATATTTGTTTTTCTCTGCTTAAATTGGAAAGGAATCGTCTTGTGCTGCCATGATGGGAGAGTGTGTGTGGTGCTTGCTTTAATTTGACTTGATTTATACGTCTCTGTTAAAAAACAAAATGAAGCTAAAGCTCCCAAAAGCACAGGAGTGATACAGAACACACCTGTTGTCTAGTTCCAAGCTGAACCCACTCACAGGTGTTTGCCAGGAAGCTTTAACTGCCATTGGAAAAGGAGATTTACATTTTGACATGTGTTCTTGATGCCATGGTCCATGGCCACTTTGGCTCCATTCTCTGTATTTGGGGGTCCCATTGTTCTTGCATTTTCTTCACTATTAAAAATGTTTCCTCAGTCCTCCTCATATAACTGTCTTCCTTTCTTTTCCGTGCAAGCTAGCAAAGCTCTACACCGAGTATAAATCACCCAGAAAACTGCAGAACTGGTCAGGCAGAGTGGGGATTTTGCATAGCCTGAGGATCTCACTGAGGGATACTTTAATGCATCAAACGAAAATTCCAATCAAATAATGGTCAAATGGACAGTAATAGATTTTTCTTGCTCCTGTGTGGATCTTGTTCCTGGTAACTCTTTCCCAGAACCTTCCCATGCACTTGGGAAGTCCTCTCATTCTTGTCTGCAATGGGTGGCCTGGAACTGACATACAAAAGAAGGTCTTTTTTGGTTAGTGGCCAGGAGGAACAATCTGCTAACTTTCAGAAGCTCACTAACCTCAGCAGTGATCCAGCTGATGGGCAAAGGCCAGTGAAGCTGTATTGATATGAGGAACAGTCTGTAAAAGAGTATCACCTAAGTGTGATGAAGGAAAACACTCTGTTTCTTCTCAGGTCTATAAAATCAAAATAAAAATGTTATTTTGTCATTTTTATATATTTTAATATTAAAAAATTTCCAAAACAGAGAAAGGGAAAATATCCCTATCCTTGACTTGCATACAAAATATGGAAATCTTTTTTTAAAGTTCATTGAAATAGATTGATGCCTGATGATATTAATCAGAGCTTTGGTCTTGCTTCTTCAGAAATTAAAGCTTGTCCCAAACATGTCTAGTGACAATATGTTGAGGCTAAAATAGCAGTCTGAAATAGTTCTTTCAGGGAGTGTGCATGTGTGCTCAAAAACTGGGGAGAACATTTTTGTTAAATTGCCATATAGCTCTGCCACTCACAGAGCACTGTAATTCCTCAGCCCTGGTGAACCTGGAGATAAAAGGCAGCTAGGCATCTCTGTAATTGAAATGGTCTTGATTTCTTTTACTGTCTAGATGACAAGACACAGTTAATCCTTTGACCTTCCTAACATTATAGTGCTGTTCTAAAACATATTTATTTTCCCAAAACATATTAAAATGTATTTAATTTCCAAAAGACAGAGGAAAGGTAAAGTACTTTCAGAGTTCAGGAATGCTGGCACAGCTGCTCACATTTCATGTCAGTGATATTAAACAGTGCCAGATACTGTACTTTTCTTAACTGTTTGTACATTAAGTTTAATGTGGCCTGATGAAATGCTAAAGATTATTAGCTGGTGAAAAAAACCCAACAAACCTGAAAGCAGTTCCTGTAGAATCAAGTAACCTCTCTACACAGAGGCCTCCATGATACTGGCCAATGTGATTAAAATACAGTGGTAGACAGTGATATAGTAACCTTTTTAAAGCTGACAGTCAATAATTCAATTACTGTAGGTTTCTGTTGTGACTGGAATTTGGAACAGACGTGAGAAAAATGCCTGGCATCACATATGCCACGGGCCTATGAAACTTTTGAAAGAAGATGGTCTATTTTTTGGCTGAACTAGGGAAGAGGAGGACCCATGCAAGGGTTAAGGTGGAGATAAGACAATTTTCAGCTAAAAATTAGTAAGTACCAATTAGTCCTTAGTTATCAATGAATTCTTAAAAATCATAGTGTGAAGAGTATACTAAACTCCCTGCCTTAAAAAAACCTCAATATGGTTTAATTTCTAGTAAGCAGTGTCACACTGCTTATTTACAAGGTACTCAGGGAAGCAGACTGGGGGGGAGCTCACTTCACTCCAATTGCTTCTGTGCATCAGCTATTTAAATATTTGCCTATCAACTACCCCAAACTAGCCAAAAGACCTTTTAAGTATAAAAAGAAATTTGAAGATGTGTAACCTGGTAGAGGAATGTGTATGTAGCTTCCATTTCTTAAAGATCCACGTTAGGAGAAGGTAAAAGTTCACATTAAAAACCTGTGTATAACGATGCAGAGCAGTGTGTACATTTCCCACTGAGACTCTCTTCTCCTGGTGGATTGAGCCTTGACTAAAACAATCATGTGGGAAATCTGACAGTTCTCTCATAAATTTTTTGGGTCTTTTCATCAAAGCCTTTTCTCTCCCAAAGCCAACAGTAAGGACTTGTAGCAGAAAGATGGAAGTACTGATTCAAGAAAACCACTGCAAAATTTTCTGAAAGTCACAGTGTAATTGTCTCCTGCCCCTATAGTCTTCAGTCCAGGTGGCCTTGGGACACCAGTGATATATGACATATGTTCATCCTGTGAGTATACTGTGCTGCTTATACAGTTTAGTCAGAGAAAAAAGGGATGATGAAGCAGTCACTCTACAAACCTCTACAGGTGTTACTAGGGTACCATTTTTCTGAATTCTCCAGGAACAAACCACATTGTCTGACTGCCTGTACTCTGTGGCAGTTCTGCCCACTCATTGTATCATGTCCACTCTACTAAACCAACACTCCATTCGTGTTTGATGGGGAACAGGTTGAGATAGAGAAAGAACCTTAAGAGTAACCAGGATCAAAGAGAGAAAACACTGCTTGAGACTTAGTTGCATCCGTGTTGTCAGAAAACTCCAGATTCTGTAGTATGGTCGTAGGGCTCATGGCCTTGAATTCAGCCCAAGTCTCCCTATACCTCTGTAGAACAGTTCTGATTGTAACAGATCTGACAAAAGTTTACATGACCAAACTGAATGACCACAGATCCTGGTTGCAAAACAATATGAACTACTTGAAGTTCTCCTGAAAACCTGGTGAGGCTGGTTACTTTAAGTCAATGATGTGAAATTGTTACAAGTATTAATTTGTAAACAAATTTGAAACTGTTAATACTTTTGAAGAGTCTGTCCTGCTTGCTGATTCATTTTGTGTGATTTTATGGACTTGATTTCTTCAAATTGCCTCCTAACACACTGGTTGTACGCTCTCCTTTGCATTTACAGCTGCATTTGTGAAGTTTTAGAGCACAGATTTCCAAAACATTGTATCTCTGACCATTGAATTAATTCTCCTAAAGAATGAAAACTGTTCAAACGCATTACAGATCTATTTTGTGCCATAAATATTGGACAATTAAAAACCTAATCCACTGTCCTTTAAAGACAGTGAAGGGACATTCACATTTTTTTCAGTAGGTAGTCTGAAGCTCAGTACCATGAATTTGTGCACTCCAGGTACAGAAAGCCTCATTGCTTTAAGTTCCAATGGAAAAAGCTCACAGCCTTCTCAGAGCTCTCATCCGGAAGCCTTACATTATTAGGGTTTTTATTCCTTTGGTAGGGTCATTGCACTTTCACTTTAAATCATGATACAGAAATTGATGTGTTTCTTGCATTAAATGCCACAAAAGGCTTTATATGGTATTTGTACTTGCCTTAATGACCATGCTATTAGCAATGTTGGTAACATCAGTAGAATACTCGTTTATTGAACTATGTTTGGAGAAGAGAGGAATCCTAACCTTTTTTGTGTTGCTTTTTGTGAGAACCGTTGACTGTTGCCATCCTTGAACACTCAAAAAAACCTCAGAATCAAACCCTAAAGTAATCAAGAACAGATTAATATTTTTGAAGAGAATATTATGATAGAACAATATATCTAGATGTGATTTGAAAAGAAGCTATAGCAAGATTTTAGATAAAGGGCTGGCAATATCTCTGGTACATATTTGTCCATGGAACAAAATGCAGGTCATTGCTGGATTCCTTGCAGGCCTGGAATTTGTCCAGCTTGGTTCTTTTACCTTTAGGGAGCTGATATTTTTAGAAATTATTTCTAGGAAAACATTAGAAGTAAATTATAATGATGATTTTGAAATATCTGGTTGTTGATGTCAGCAGCTGGATGATGGCATCAAGCTGATGCTATTAGCTAAATTGAAAAAGGTTCTCTTTCATGTTAGGCAGCGTGTATATGAATAGGTTGGATGTGAACACTTACAGTACTATGAAAATAAGCATTGTGTGACTCAAAACAGTTTTAAGCTGCATTCCCCACCTCTTTCTATAAGTAAAATCAAAGACAGTTCTTCAACTTCTTCACAGAGAATGGAGAGAAAAACAAAACTCTTAAGGGGGGATAAAGATTAGTAGTAGCATATACAGGAGTTCTACTTGGCTTTTCATAGTTCTTTTGACTCCCATAGCTTTAAAGAATTTAGTCTCATGTGAAGAGGACTGATCTAGTGGTTGTTGGGCAAACTGAGGGCTATCAGAAGAAAATCTGCATGCCACAGATTTCCTGTTTGATGCTGGGCAAGTCCCATTCCCTTCCTCTAGGTTATCTGTATGTAGTTTGGTACTTTCCATTCAGAAAGACAAAGTAAAGATTGCAAGCTGACCTGATAGCAGAGGCCATCTCTGTTTAGACAGATGGAATCCATTGTCTGTCTTGCAGAGGCATTGTGTTGATTTAAAAATGCATGTGTTGCAGCATAGCAGAGAAGTTAAATTCTTTTGCAAAGTGAGGACATTCTATTTTTCTTGTAAAACCAATATGAACAACCGCAGTTTCCCAATCTCCAATTACTGAAACAGAGAGAAGCCTCCCCAAAGGGCTTGTGAAAGACCTCCACAGATCATTTGGGTATAAACAGATAGTATCTTTGTACCTAGTGGTTGCTTACGTATAAAAACGGGATCACAAGCTTTTAGACTTTGGCCTTTCTGGCAGCAACTGCAAAAAGTTCAGGAAGTTAATCTCATTTTCTGACTGGGATAGTGAATTTAGGGTTAAGGAGATTAGCTGCAATGTATATTCCCAGGAAGAACTACTGACAGCTGTAGTGGAAGCTAAAAGACGAATGTTTTACATCTAAGGCAGAGAAAAAAAGAAGAAAGGCAAGGCAAAAAAAAAAAAAAAAAGAAAAAAAAAGAAAAAATAAAAAATAAAGGGGTAAAAGAAAAAAAAGGAAAGAAAAAAGAAGAATGAGAAAAAAAGGAAAACAGAAAAGAGGAAAGAGAAGAAAGAGGAAAGAGATGATGAAATATATGAGAAATTATAGGAGAAGAAATTAAAGTGGGGAAGGGATAGAGCGGGAAGGAAGGGAATGGCCTTGGCATATTGAGAAAAATCTGTCATATACATGTTGCTGTTGTTGATCCTTGTGACAGGTCAAATAGTGATACATAACTTTAAAGGTGTGGTCAATGATCCCAGCTAGGAAAAGGCAGAGAGCACTAGCAGTGACCTGGGCTAGCCTTATGGAGACATTTTAGTAGGGTTGCAGGAAAGTTTGCAGGAAGGCCTTAGGCACTGCATTGTTGGGTCACTGGAGTGTGCCTGGTGGTTTCACCCCAAGCAGAGGGGTGAAATTACATGGGGGAGGACAGACCATCAAGCACAGCTACCTCCACAACTGGAGCAGTGAGGAACCAGGGATGTCTAACTGTAAATGAAGCTCTTTGAATCTTGGAAAATGTGTTCAAAATACCTAGGCAATTATTCCAAATCAGTTCCCTGATCTGGTGGTTTGTGGTGACTGCTTTCCCAGCTAGAGAATTTCTCTAGAAGCGTGGACAAGCGACTTTGCCCTTTAAAAAGCAGAAGGTAACACTGTGTTTTTTTCCATTTTCCTCACTCTGCAAAATTTCAAATGAAGGGCCTGATCCCATGCCAAGTGGAGCACATGGAATTACTTCCTTGCCTTTGATACATTCTGGCTCAGCATTTAATTAATAGCCCTGATTTTATAAAGTTTTTGGTTTTGAACTTTTCACTCCACCTTTCCCAGATAGAAAGATGGAACCCACACTTACCTCATTAATTTCAGATGGTTTGTTTCTGCTTTCAAGGTGTGCGTGTGGAGCCCTCTGAACTTCCTGGACACAAATGAACATTAAATCTGCCTACACTTAAAAGTAGGTCTCAATAATGCCAAACTTTTTGAAAGTGAGTTTCAATCTGATTTTATTTGTAATGCTCTTATGCGTTCCAGGAAATACTGACATATTTGAACTTCAGAAGAACAGATAGCAATGAGAAGTGGATTGAAATCTTGCACATTCAAATACAGAAGAAATTTAAAACTGTTGAAGATGTGTTAAATTTGTCATTTGAGCCTTGCTGATTAGTTACTGAAATCAGAGCAAAAAAAGTCCATTTGATTTCAGGAAATATCCAGTTTTGCAATCTGCACTCAAAGTGAAAAATGAAGAGTAATTAAATAACCTACACTGTCACATCAAACCATACAGTTTAAATGTTCAGCTTCCATGCAAGTCAGGGTGGAAATGCAACAGCTTCCAAAGAAAGAAAAATCATGATCTCAGGGTGTTATTCAAATTTAATGTCAGTAACTTATCTTTAAGCCTACCATGCTCAAATCTTAATTTACCCATTTAAGGTCCTGAAGAGACCGAAAATATGTGAAAATGTATTTGGGCTCAAAATATTATTTTAGACATCACTATCTGAAAAATGTCCTTGCTTTTAAATCTCCAGACTATGCTGCCAGTGCGAAGGGGATTTGCTTGGGAAGACCAGCTGTCTGTGAGTGTCTGTGGGTGCGCTTGCAGTTTGACTCCTCTGAGGAGCCAGGCCCACAGAGGGCCCTTACATGCTCCTTTGAGAGCAGCCCCAAAACACAGCAGTAAGTCAGAGGTGAGGGGTATCTCTCCTCTCCTGCAAGGAAGGTGGCAGCGGACACAGCAGGGTGTGTCAGGAGCCAGCTGGGGTCACAGACCTAACCCCTGGTGAGAAGTAGGTCTGCAGGTACAAACCTGGGGTGGAGGCACAACAACAACAATTTTAAGGACCCAGAGAAGGGAGGTCTTGTAGGGTATTTGGAAGTTGAAATTTGGGTTTGTCCCTTTCTTGGAAAGGAGATGACTCCAAGATGCTTTTTAAAGCCAGGCCGGGATGAAGGAAGGCTTCTAGGCTGTGGAGCAGGGTAGGTCCTGCTGGCTGTTAGCGGTATGATTCGAGTCACTCTGTCATGCCAGATCTCTGAGTGCCTGCCTATGGGAAAGAAAGCCAGCAAAACTGCCAGAACATTAACGACTGCAGGTCTGTAAGTGTAAAAAGACCAGGGTGCAATGACAAGTCTCATCTGACACATGCTCAGAAATATATGGCAGGTAATCTGAGGGCATAAAGGGCCTGAGCTCTTTGCTGACTGGCTTCACCCAGGATTTCTCTTTATTACACTTCCTCCTCTTGTTCTCTGGTTTATCCAGTAGCTTTGCAATATCTCGGAGCAAGGACTGCCCTTGATCACCCATTCCTGTGTGTTTGATCAGAATAACGAGGTACTGATGTTACAGTGATATGAAAAACTAGTCTTTTTGCATAGCTATAAATTTTTGAGGAAAGTAGCTGTCTTTCTTCTTGTGCTTTTGGAATTTGTCACCAAGAAAGTATCTGATTTCTTCTATCACTATGGATTTAGGCTACACTCAAAAGGCCTGGATGCCTGGATTTTTTTTTTTTTCTTTTGTCCCTATTTCAGATCATCAGCTCTTAAAACTGCCTTACACTTATTCCTTAGATTTCATTTTTTCCCCCCACCCTATGAATGTTTTCAGTTGTCAGAAGAAGAAATGTGATAATTTGGAAGGTTCACAGAAAGCATGTTTTGTGATTATTGTTTTTGTGATCCGTCCAATGTAAACTGCTTTAGAAAAGCTCTGTTCCAGCCACTCTAATTCACTTTTGAAGAATACTGGATTTGAAGTTGACTAAAGAGAAAGCCTTTTCTTTTAATGGGTGTTCTGAGAGGAATGCAGCTTAACTGTTTGGTTTCTGTCCTGACTTTTAGCTCTGCCTCGTGGTGCTCAGAAGGAGTCCTATGTGGTTAACTTGAAATTAACCTTCCTTTGACACTTTTTTATTGATGAAAAGGAGCAAATATGCCTATTCCAGTGCTTTGAGTGTTGTGGTAGAACAATTTGAGGGTGCCCTATCTAAGTCTAGTTCCTCATCCCTAGTGAGATCTCAAATAGTAACAAAGAATTTTACCTCCTCCAGATGCTGCAGTCAGGGAACAACTGCCTATGCAGGCTTGAGAGGGAGATTCCCACAGAGTGTCTGCGGGCAGTTGTGTTGCAACTGGAAGCACTGACGGTACCTGGGAGCACAGTCCCAAGATGAGAGCTGAGCCACGCAGCTCAGCTTTCTGTGGGTGGAACGACACCACTGCACACCAGCTGGGAACACAGCTCGGTTTCATGTTCCAGCTCACTTCAGAGCACTTACACTCAGTGTTTACAAGGTTGCTGATGCTTGCAAAGTCAAGGCTATGTTCCCACAGCTGACTTTTTCTCACTGATCCTGGAGAATTGCTGAACAATCTCTGGGGTGTATGCCAACTTGATAGGAAAGAATTGCCCTGACTCTATTTGTTCTGTTGCTGTGGCCCCCTGGCAGCAATCATTCCAGGAATTAACTTTTCTAAAATAACAGGACATTTGTTTTCTCTAATCCTCTAACTTCTTTAACTCTTGCCAAATCAGAGCAGTGGTGGTGGGGAACTTAACTAAGTCTAATTCTTCAAACTGATCACTCCAGTAGCTGGACTTGTGCTTTCCATTTTCTTCCCCTGGAAACTGCAGAGATCATGCTCACTTGGCCCTTCCACCCTGGGGGAGGAGCCAGGCCCACAGAGGGCCCTTACATGGTACTGATGGGAGTGTGCAGCGGGACACTTCTGTGCAGACAACCCATGACTGGAGGGCTAGAACTTATAGTTTGGTGTAGGCACACAGTTTGTGGTAATTGGGAGTGGGGCTGTGGCCGAGCCTCATCCCTAATGGGCTACAGCTGTGTAGGGCAGGTGACCAGCACTGAAGGTAATGAGACACGGAGTGCCCAGGTGCACTGACCAGTCACCAAAGGGACACACATGCAATGCAGGAATGATGAGGGGTATGGACGGTTGGGCTGAAGGACAAATTGAGCAGATGCTTGCAGCCTTCTGAAGTGATGTTACTCTGTATGAGCAGGTGCTTGAAGCCTTCTGAAGTGGTATGGTGTTACTCTGTATGGGTTGAAGCCTTCTGAAGCTGTATGATGATACTATGTGTGATGTGGCTATCTCAACTCTGATAGTTTGGTACCTGTCATGCTGGCATTCACCACTAGACAGTAATGTCCTCTCCTTCCATACTGCTTCTTAGGTGTTGAAGGATGAAATCTTAACCTCCCAGTGAAATACAGCCAAAGCCATGTTGTTTAAGAGCACATTTAGACCCAAATGCAGTGGGGCTGTGTAGTGTGGTCTCAACAGCCATTCTTTCCACTCTGATATCATTGCTAGAAAAGGATCCATCCACGTCAGAGGGATACAGCTGGTGTCACAGTGATCCTAGTGTGAAGTTGTGCTATTTCTCTTGCTATAGGACTTACAATTCTGCTTTGAAAACAGATTCCTAGAACATATCTAAACAGAAGCTGCTGTAACATGCAGTGAACTTAAATCGTGATACTTCATTCTCCTCAGTTTGATGTATATGGTAAAAGTTTTCCTCAAAAGGAGCACCGGTTTTGTTTGGTTGCATGGCAGCTAATAGCAGTATAACAAAGCAATCAAACTTTCAAAACCTTTCTGATTCAGTTCAGTGTCTTGTTCCTCTCTCTAATGCATCTGTTAACCTTCAGAAAGCTACGTGGGTGTTTAGAAGAATAAGGTGCTTTACATTAAACACATTTTTTATCTGCCTCAGATAAAGAATGGGTTTTGGCAAGAGTTACAGAGGCAGGAAAAAAAATTGCATGCTTAAATAGGGGGTTGGTGTTTCCTGACCTTTCTTCATAAAAAGCAGAAGAAATAGTTGGGTTTTTTGTGGTTTCTTTTTTTTGCCTTTTTTTTTTTTTTAATACTACTTAATGCATGTGGTGCAGTTACCTAAAAAAAAAAAAAAAAAAAAAAAAATTGAAGGAAATCAGCTAATGCTTGAAGAAACTAAATTTGTATTTGGGAATTCTGCTTACACAAAGAATTCCTCACAACTAATTTATTGTGGAAAAATCTAGAATTATCTTTTAAATCAGTTTATGAACATGATATTTCTTTCTTTTTTCTCTTGTTTTTAATTAGAAATTGGATGTAGGATTGGATTATGTGACTTGATTAATTTTTCCTTCTTTTTTTTCCTTGTCACATACTGTTATTAAAACATTTTGGTGGGTACAATTAATCTAGTTCTTCAACATGAATAGTGGACTCTTGCTGACTTGGAAATTCTGGAGCTCAAGTTGACACTTAACCTCTGTCCATTGATTGTATAATGTAAGTAATTAACCCTCAATTTTACTTACACATTTGTATTCCATATGTCCATCAATTTTAACTCATTCTTTTTCATGGTATGTGATACATCAGGTATTCCTTTTATGTAGTGCAGGCTTTAGTATTTCCATCAGTAAAAAGCTTTGGTCAAAGTTCTGCTCCTGTTTTGCAGATAACTGAACCTCACAGGTCTGTTTGGGACTCAAATACATTTTGTGCTAATCTGCATTTAATTAATGTGTCTCTTTGTTTCACTGAAGCATTCAGAGTATCAACTCAGTTTGTGATGGCTTTTGTCATTAGTGTCCTTGTTGGGATATTGTTGAGACCAAAGGTCACTTTTGTGGAGGAAGGGACAGATGTTCTATGATGCTCTGTGCTACAGAATGCAAGAGGAAGGTTTGGGGTGTGTCTAGGCAGTAGGTACCTGAAAAGGCTAGATAAATCAAAACTTTTTGTTTGAATACAGAAATGAGGCATTTTTGCCAATAAAAAGCCATTAGGTGAAAACTTGGAGTGCTTAAAGGGTAAGTTATATTCTTGCTGTGAATGTATAAAATCCTTCTGAATGACTGAATCAACACATGAATGCTATTTCTCTTCTAATTTAATTAAGTAACACTTAAACATCATTGGTACTTGACATTTAGGTCCTACTTTGTAGCAGCATCTGCTGTTAGATTGGGGAATCTCAGAAATTATGAGTAGCTTACCACCTGATTTTTATATATATCTTAAAAAAAATAAAACAACAACAACAAAAAAATGTTCTTAGATATTCGTTTCCATCTCAGAATCTCTGCTGGTCAGAGTGACTCCGAGACGTGTACAAGTCTCTTTTCCCAGCCCGGCAGTCAAAGAAGGAGTCAGGATTCTTTTGTTCTCCTTTTCAAGGTTGTTTATTATTTCTTATCTATAACATTCTTTCTCTGACCTGCCGCAGGTCTGTCTGGCAGGTCGCGTTGAGGCACACTGCTCGCCTCAGAGGCAGTGTTGTCTTTTTATACTAAAAATCACGTGTACATTATTGATAATTACTTCCCAATACCTATCACCTATGTTAGACAGTGAGTTTCTACGTTAAACCAGTCCAAAAGTGCCACCATCACAGCAGAAGATGGAGGCCAAGAAGAAGAAGGAGAAAGACTGGACACACCCAGATTCCTCCATCTTGCCTCCTGAACCCCCATTCTAAAAATACCAAAAATCTATTTTTCACCCTGTGACAAGCTAACTATTATTCTACTTAAACTCTTTTGACTTGTAATTCTTCATATAAAGGTTGGTAATTGTTTTTTCCACGGGTCAAAATCAAAGGCACAGGGGTCTTGGGCCCTGTGCCAAGGTCTCTGAGCCCCCCAGGCAGGTGCTTGAGTCCTGCAGGGCAGTCAGAGGAATTTCCTGGGTTCCAACATTTCCATATCTGTAAATATCAGCCTTACCCTAACTGGCCATCCAGAAGTATCAGTTGCTTTTAGGATAATATGGCTCTGGGTCTTTGGCCCCATCTCTTGCTGTCTGTGTGCGCAGGCGAGCCCCCCAAAAGCAGGCCCCGCAGTCTCTTGTTCTGTCTCCATTTATGCCAGGTATGTAAGCACAAGCCTCATGTTAAGCATGTTTAAGAGATCTTGTTGATTTCAACAGGAGTGCTCCTACAGCTTATAGCTGTGCAAATGTTTACATACCTGGCCTGCTCTGGTCCTATATAAAGATCTGTCTCCTTTTCCCTGCAAAGCCTTTTCTGTCTGCTGCTTTGAAATTTCCCATGCTTCGCACTTTCCCCTAGCTGGAGGGAGGCTGCCCAGATCCTTACTAGGAGAAGTCCTTGTGTCAGAGGTTTGAAGACTTGCTGGGAATTTAAAGGCTGGTTGAAACAACAATCCATCCCTCAGTAAACAAGTACATGCTGGTAATGAGCTTCATATTTCAGGAGAGGCTTTTGACAGTGTAAAGTTTGTCATGATTCCCCAAACTTCTGTTTTGGATTTGTCCCTTATTTCCTTGCTGTCCCATAGGACAGGCTCACATATGGATCCCTTCCAGCTCCTGAATATTCTGTGATTATTTAATCACAGTAGTTACATACTTTAAAAAGAAGAAATAGACTTTGTGTGCTTCACAGAGAAGGTTGAATATTGTGGCCATATGTATAAACACCTCTACTTGCAACAGACATTCATATGTGTGAGTATGAATATGTATATATAGTGTATATATATAAAATGAAGGTACACATACAAAGATACCATCCTTTCAAAAACAGTTTTTCTTTCCAGAAGCTGTAATAACAGGAAGGGCAGCAAAAGGAATAACTTGCCATTTGTCCAGGGTGCGAATGCTTTTACATGGGTTAAAAACAAGCCTGGCCTTCAGTCAGTCATTCCTTCACTTGTTCTGTTTGCCTGAAGATTACATTGTTGCTCCATAGAAGGAAAAACAACCTCTGAAAATAGTATTTTCTGGGCTCCAAAGATTTATACTTTGCTTTGTTGATGCTTTGCTCTAACACTTATGTCAGTCCTGCTCTTAAATCGAGTATGGTAATGATCCTTTGATACATTTTGAAGTGACTTTTACTAGCTAAGAATAAAATTTAAAAAAAAACCCAAACAAACAAACAAAAAAATAAACAACTAAAAACCTATGTAATAGCTGTACTGGCTTAAAAAAAGTACCTTGCTGCCCATGTGCTGTAACAGGATATGCATTCAATGTTTACTTTCTATCAAGCAAATTTTGTGTGCAATAGAATTTTATGAACCCAAGCCTAGTTTTAAAGGCTGTGATACTGCCCGTGATGAAGGCCCTGATTCTGCTAAGCAGCTGGACAGGTGTTCCCTTTGGCTCTTTAGTACTTGCAGAACACTGAAATGCCAAGAGCTTATACTCCGTGACTATATGTTCCACGATTAATGGCATGTGGAAGTGGCAGGCATATCCTTATTCCCAGAGTTCCCCTTGAAATACAATGTTGCAGCTATATCTATTCTGGAAACCTCAGTGATAGTGGCCGCAAGCAGGGGTGTGACGGAAAGAAGATCCTGAGGAAGATGCCAGCTGAGACCACACATCCACAATGGGTAATCAGGCCTTCCAGAGTGCAATGGTTACTGTTAAAGATGTTTAGATCTTTACTTTGTGCTTAATTAATGTTCATGTGGTGTTTGTTGTAGTTTCCAAACTCACAGCGTGCTACTGAGAATAGTGGATTCAGTATCACAGGTTTTTCTTAAGGGATTTGTATCACTGCAGCTATGTCAGCTGCCCTGGTCAATAGTTTCTCCTTCTGCTGAACACAGTAACCAGTCTGTGCTGGGAATTGAAAATGTCTCAACTTATTTGTAAAGTTACACTGGGTTCATGGTTAAAGGAATATCCATAGGCATTCCTCTAGAGCAATTCTTATGCTTGCAGAAAACTGGCACCCTGGGTTTTGTGGTGTGAGACTGCTATGGAGGAGCTATCTTTGGAAGTGTTACAAATGCTTCCAGCATACAAGTGCAACTCAGCTTCACTGGGACCTAATGTTTTGGAATAAGTCTGGGGCTGCATGTGGATAGAGCTGACAGACAAATCCAAGTGAACATTAGAGCAGTGAACATGTAGTGACAGCTTCAATCTCTTTCAGGAGGTTACACCAATCCTGTTGGTAGGCAGCAGCAGCAGCATCTGACAGGTCACAGCTGAAAAAAAAAATATATACTGCAACTGTACTACAGGTTTCCTATATGACCTTGAGCAAGCTTAAGTCACTCTCTGATTTGGGTCTGTATTACTAGAAGCAAGAAAAATATCTCCTGTATCTCCTATGTTTATATGGTGAGTGGTTCGGGATGGAACGCTCTTACTATACCGCTGTGCAGCACATAACACAGGGGAGTTTTAAGCAACTAATATAAATAAGAGAAGTTCTTCTTCCAGCTCAAGGGATAACAAAACCTTTAGAAATCTAGCTTGTTTAAATGAAGATAAACAAATTTGATTTGGTATGATAACTGTTGGTGTGGCAACTATCTGTCACTACTGCTGCAAAGCAGAGTACTTTATCTGTGTGGAAAAACATAAAAATAAAGGGTAATTAAGAATGCTGTTCAATCCTTAGACTGCTTTTCTGGTATATTTCTTTTAAACCAGGAGACATTGGCACACTAGTCAACCTTCTTGCCCCTTGCAAGACAAAGAACACTAGGAAATTGAGCCCACTTACAGTACATTGGACATCCCAAGATTCCCTGGTGCCTCCCTTCCCTTCCGGCTTTTGGCTTATTCTATTGAGAAAAGGAACACCAATATTGTTTTATGAACTGTTATCAGACATGCACTCCTTTAAAGGCATGGTCAATTTTTACTGAGCCTGTATTTATCATCTGAGTCAATTTAGGCTCTTTATCATAATGACTTTTAAAACAAAAATATGTCCTCATAACAAAACACAACTTCGAGGCCTTCAATACAAAAACTGATTATGGTAGAATGGTTTGGGTTGGAAGGGACATTTAAAGGTCATCTAGTTTAATCCTCTCACAATGAGCAGAAGCATCCTTTACTTGAAGAGGTTGCTCTGTCCAACCTGGTGTTTGGTGTGCCCAGAGATGGCATATCTACCACCTCTCTGGGCAACCTTTCCCAGTCTTTCATCATTCTCATTATAAAAAATTTCTTCAGTATATCTAACCTGAATCTACCCTAGCTTGTTCTAAAACAATTGTCCCATGTCCCTCTAAAATGGTAGTCCCTTGTCCATTTGAAACATGGTCAATAAAAGGTCAGTCCCCAACTCTCTTAAAAACCTTTAAGTATGGAAAGGTTGCAATAAAGTCTCCCTGGTGTCTTCTCTTGCTCTAGGCTGAACAACCCCCATTCTCTCAGCCTTTCCTTGCAGGAGAGGTGCTCCAGCCCTTTGATCATCCTCACTGGGAAGAGGTGAATGAGGTCCACTGTCTTTCCTATGCTGAGGACCTCAGAGCTGGGTGCAGCACTCCAGGTGGGATCTCATCAGGGCAGAGCAGAATGACAGAATGGCCTCCCTCGCCCTGTTGGCCAAGCTGCTTTTGCTGTAGCCCAGGATATGGCTGGATTTCTGGGCTGCAGGCCCACATTGCCAGATCATGTACAGGTTTTCTTCCCCAAGCACCCTCAAGTCCTTCTCCTTAGAACTGCTCTCCATCTTTTTATCCCCCAGCCTACATTGATGCCGGCGGTTGCCCTGATCCAGGCTGAGGACCTTGCACTGGGCCTTGTTGAACATTGAGGCTGACATGATCCCACTTCTTGAGCTTTTCCAGAGTTCCCTAAGTGGTATCCTGTCTCTCAGCTGTGTCTATTGCACCATTCAGATTAGTGTCATCAAGTTTTACCCATCAGTAAGCCAGAATTATAAATAGCCATAATACAATGTGCCTAATACCTAGGACCTGGGTTCAGATTCTGCTCTTCTCAGTGGAGATGCCCATAAGCATAGGAGTGGTAGATGAGGCAGTTAAAATAATTTCTAACCCTCTAGGAAGCTTGGCTCTTGTTAGTGCTGCTTAACAATTATAACTATGGTGCTGCAAAAGCTCTACACTTCATGGCAGTGATCTGTGCCAAAACTTTCCTTTTTGAGTTGCAGTTGTGCTTTGGTAGCAGAGGAAGAAGTTGGGGAAGCTGTTTGGTGAGTCACAATAAAATAGAGTAAAACAAGTCCCAGAGATCAGACTAGCTCAGAATCTGAACCATCTTTGATAAGTGCATTAAAATACTTCAATATCATTTTTCTCCCTTCACAAAAATTATGTAAAACTTTTCTGAATATCAGTAGCACCTGCTTTGAGTGATTTAGGATCAGGACTTTTGGGCTTTTTGGTGTTTATTGTTGTTGTTTGGTATGGGGTTTTTTGTTGTTTTATTTGTTTGTTTTTGTGGGGAGGTTGGTGTCCCCCCAGGATGAGAAAGGAAAGTTGAAGGACACCATAAATCTCACACAGGCCTTTTACTTTCACTGTCTAATCTAGGAAGGATAAAGTGCACATTCTCAAACACTTGACAATAAAAGACCCTCAAATGGATGGATAATCTTTTGTTTTATTGACTCTAAAGAGACAAAAAAGCAAATACCTGTTTCTCCCAGATGGAAATTTACACTTCAAGCTATGATGGTAGGCATGTTGCAGGTTTTGGGGTTTTTTTTTTTATAAGGTTTTTTTTTTCAGGAATAAAGACTCTGCAAGAGATTCTCAGACTTTATTTTTGTGTTTAAGAAGGATGAATGAAAAAAAAAAAAAAGATGCTAATGTATAAACTTTGAATTCTTGCATCTTACGACTTAAATCTTTTCTCAAGGATTTTGTGGAAATTTCTTGTGTTGGAATGTTGAGTTTCCCAACTTTTATGAATATTTTTTCAGAGATTCCTTGCAAGGGAACTGAGCATCCAGATTTGAAGACGTCTTTGAAATATCCATTCCTTAGCATTTCTGGAGTGTTTCATGTTTCAATGTAGATGACTGCCAAGTATTTATGTTGTGTTCATCTTCAAAGAAATATCAGCTGCTGCTGGGACAATATACAGTGAAATTCATGTGACTCAACGAACGTTTCCCTAAATTTACTGAAACCAATAAAACAAGCAAGTGAAAAAACAAAAACTCAAACTTCAAAACAACATCCATACCAACCCTCCAAAAAGCCACAGGGCACTTTAAATAAAAAGGAGAATCTGTAACTTTGATGTGTTCTTTCTGGGAGAAGTTCTTGTAGAGAAGATTGTCTCTGGCTCAAGATTAGGAGTTCTGATTTCATCCAAATCTGTTCTTCTTATTTTACCAAAAGGTGAGAATGTAAATGCAACAATTTTTATTTTATTTAGTAACAGAAAAAATATTGTAAATACTAGTAAGGAAGTTATTTGATCTGAAAGGACCCAAACAGGGTTTCTTAAATAAAGGTATCATTTTCTATCACTCCAAACTATTGGTCATTAAACTTAATGGTAAAGTTTCTGTTCACTACATATAAAAAAATACATCTAAATGAACAGTTGTATGTAATCACTAGAAGCATATAATGTATCAAACAGTAATATTTTAGTATCTGTATTATATTTATGAGACAGGGAAGCTGGTTGCTAACCTCAGTATCCAACCTATGTGCAAGAGTTCTGCATGCTGTAAGTATTGTTATGAGAGATAGCAGAATAATCTTTTCATTAATAATTTGTTGTTGCTGTTCTGCTGGTCACTGCTCTCTTCAGTGCTGTGTTCATGTATATTCATAGAACTTGAGCCACCTTCTAGTGCTGTAGGTGTTCAAAGTTCCTGAAAAGCAGCACTTAGCATCCTACTTTATTGGATAGGTGAATCTAAAACCTGAATTTCGAGATAAACTATATCTGACATATATTGTTGCTGATTTGGTGATGCAGCAGCAAATTCTGTATTTCTTGTGTGATAGCATCAAATCTACTTTTCTTTTAAGAATAAAAAATGAGAAAGTTAAAATTTGCACTACTCAGTGATGTGTGGGTAAAATATTAAAGGAATATTGTAATTGAAAGTTAGATTTACCCTTCAAAGTCCGAGTATGTGAAGGTAATGAGAAAACCAAGGCCCAAATGGTGGTTTTAGTTCTACCTTCACCTGATACATTAATTTTTGTACCTTTATAATAGCTATAAATATCTGTTCTGCAGCCTACTGAGAGTTCTTCTGTTATTGAAAATTTGTCATGTAAGCAAGTGAGTAGGAATCTATGGGTTTGAGTTATTAAAATGTGTAAATGCTTTCTAAATCTTAAGGACAAAAAGATGTGTTACACTTTGAGGAAGTGACCTGTATATGTGAGTGAGGATGGTGGGATGTTCATACAGGAAATTCGGTGGGAAGGACAAGGAAGGACTTTTGACTTGTAAACCCAGTTTAGCTCCAGCTGGTAATATGGTATTACTTTTTTAGGGTAATTTGAAGATTACACCCTTCCTGAAAGGGAAAGGAAGGTGCTTCAGTACTTCTTTAGCCCTTTTTCTTAAATCTGTGCCTTGCAAAAAGCAAGGATAATGATGACTGGGCATGCACATCTATTAAAAACTCAGAGCACAAATGTGGCAGAAGCCACGACTTCTCTCTGGCAGGTGTCAATATATGTGAATTGAAACAGAAGAGAAAATGGTAAATCACAGTTAGACTACATCAAGTAATACTGGTTACTGCTTGTTGTTGTGTTATCACATCTACTCTGAGCTGTTTAACTTATCTATTCTTCGCACCATTGGCTGATGTCATCTTGTTGCCTAATGCATTCCCTGGCAAGCCCCTTAAGAAGCATCCTTCATTGCTACCACACGGAAAACAACAGTAAGAAGAAACATCTTGAGAATGCTATTAATACATTTGCATTCCTAAAACATGCTCTGTAAAGGTAAGGCTGGAGATTCTTGAAGAATTACTTGTTCAGGCTAAATGCTCACTAGAACTGTAGTATGTGGGCAGTTACTCCTTGTCACCAAGAGATTGCCTCTTTGGGAGCTGGCTTGAGGACTAGTTCTGGAAAGGGAAAGGCTAAAATTAAGAGCAAGACAAAACGCTTCAGGGCCTTGAGGAGCAGTGGGGTGCCGAGAGAAGAGTAGTGCACCCATCAATAACACTTGGGTTTATCCTGCTGCTGCAGCACTGCCACACATGTGCATACCTTACCTGCTGCTCCACTCCTACTGCATGGCTGTCACAGCTGGTGAGAGCAACACAAGGACCACATTGCCTACTGCTCTGGTGTTTCTCTTCCATTTGACTGATTTTTGTTTTGGCACAGAGTGGCTGAGAGTGGAAGAGAATGGCTGTAGCTTAGCTGTGGTTTGAAGGGAAGCATGCTGGAAAGCTGGGCAGCACTAGTGCAGCCTTGCAACTGTTGGTGTGACAGCAAAAGTTTCACCAGCCTCCAGCACATCAGTGGTGCTCTGCTGTGCAGGGGGAGACAGTGGCCAAACTATTCTTGTCTAAATCTGTGGATGTATTCATCAAGACTATTACCTGGTGACAAATTCGTATTTCTCTGGTTTCAGAATAAAAGCAGATGCCTGGACAGAGAGCCTCTGGTGGAGGAGAAGAGATTAACCTTGGTGGAGAACCTTACTTTCTTGTTTCTTAATGGTCAGCATTCACCTTAAAAAATGAGACGTTGCACACATGCCAGTGAAAATTCCCTCTTCCAGCTATTAGGAAATTGGAGTGCTGAGGGTTGGAAATGCTTGCCTAACTGTGGAAATGCCCTAAACTTAATGCTTACTTAACTGTGCTGCTACTGTGTGTGGCTGAGTTTTGGGCTACTACTTCATGGTTAACTCTGTACATCCTTTTCTAGCTAGTGACATGATGATGATGTGGCAGAGAAGTCAAATATGTCAGGCAAGGCACTGGTACCATTGTACAGGACACTGGAAAGCATGTTTTGGAATACTGCATACTTACTTTAAAATAACTGTGTTAAAGTTGAAATAAAACTAGAACATATGGAAAGTCTAGTGTGGATATTAAAAGATTGAAAATCCTATCTTATGGGAAGGAACTAGAAGAGATTGGCTTGTTTAGTTTAGCAAAATAGAGTTGAGAGACTATTTGAAAGCGCTCTATAAATACATCTAGGGCTAAATGCCAGAGAGGGGAAAAAGCTTTTCAAACCCAAGAGCAATATTTGCATAAGAACAAGTGGGCATAAACTTGGCCCTGAGTAGAATTAAAATGGAAATCAGATGATTTCTACCTCTCAGTACAGTGAGGTCATAAAGCTGCCTCCCAGTAGGAGCAACAAGGGCATGCAGTATACTCTTAGTAGACAAAGACAGGGACTATGTTCTACAGTGCCCACTGTGACCCGGACTTCATGGCTGCATAATTTCATTCTGGTCCTGTGTTCCTAAGCACTTGCACTGGTACAGTGGTGACAGACATGTCCTGCTGCTCATGGTAGTCCCCTGACAAGAGAAGAAGGTAGAAGGTTCTCTTGCTGAAAATTAAGCACTGATGATAAATTATAGCTATACTAATTGTCCTTTTTTGGCCTGGGGAAGTTTCCTGCACCTTGTGCACCTATGCTTGCAACTCTGTTGATGCCAAAATGCCTATAGATACCTTAGGAGCTTTCATATCAGGAAGATTCCTCCTTTAAGGAAGAGATGCAGGATTAGGCTTTTAATTGTGTAACCCCAGGAAGGAAAAGTAGCTTCCCTGACTGAAAATGGCAGAAGTATCTCAAAAGTGACAGCACAGAGAAGAAGAGGTTTTTTAAATAACTAAAATGACTTTTTAAAAATGTTGCTAAAGAATCATATGATCTTTAAAGCTGATGCTCATGATTAAACATTTCTTTCTGTGCTGCAGTTAGACCAACACTATTGTACACACTTAACAGATAAAGAAACCAGAGTGCAGAGGATTTTGGGATTTGGGGGTTGGCATGATGATGCCAAGATGCCAGGCTTTTCGTTTCAAGTTGGAGGGTCTGTCTCTTGCACTGTTCATCCTCTTGAATGACAGCACCGATGAAACATAACAGTCTTTGTTTTTACCCACTCTTTTCTGTCACTAATTTCATTTGGAATCTTTGGCTTTTGAGCTGAAATTTTCCAGGCTAGTTCCTTTATTTGTCTGTGATATTTTAGGCACTTTTCTCTTTACTAAAACTCAAAAAGTAAATGCCTGTAAACTTGGTGGTGGACCTTTCTACTGCAGAAAGAGCTGAGGAGAAAAAGCTGAAGCAGGCACAGAAATAGCCTCCTGGGAAGCAGATTGACACGTAGTACTTTGGTAGCTTTGATTTGAGTCAGATGTAACTTCTTGAAATTTGTACTCTGTGCACAGAGGTACTTTCTGTACTGAGAGTTAATCTGGCAAAATGCATAGCTGAAGACAACCTTAAAAAAGATTGCAGTGGTACATAGTCAGCTATGTGTCAATTATAGTAATTTTCCCTGGGTTTTGATTGCTTTTCCTTGCATATCATATATTCCTTCTATGTAGGATAAGGAATGTGTCTTGTCTTCACATTGTCTTTTGTCTGCTACTGTGTTGTGCCATGGATGGACCTCGCTAAGGAAAAGGTACAATATTTCTGCTAGAGAACATTGGCCTGTCAGAGTTAAAAAAAAACCATTTCTGATACTGACCTTCATCATTAACCTTGCTTTTCATGCATTTCCCCCACAGCATGGTGTTAAGAAAAAGGGAAGCTGGAGCCAAATATTGTGCTCTTGAATGGTCCTTAGGAGTCTTTGTTGAAGGTTTTCTATGTATAAAAGGTTTTCCAAAAAATTAGTTTTGGAAGGTTTTAAAACTTTACATATTGGGCTGAATGCCAGTTGTATTTTAATTAAAGAAAGAGAATTGGGTTAGCCTCTTTCAACATTTTAAATAAAAAGTATTACTTGAGAAATGCAGAATTCCTTCAACATTTTTGAAAAATATTTTCTTATGCTTTGTTTAAAACAAGACTGTTAAAAAAAGAAACAACAAACAAAAATCTGGCAGACACATCTTAAATAACCAAAATAGTTCAAAAAGAAAAATAAATCCAAGTAAAATGGAATTACATTTGGGAGGAGAGGTATCAAACTAGTTTCAGAGTTGGTATCAACTTTTTTTTTGTTAAGAAAGTCTGTTATTAGTCCAGCACTATTGCTTGATGATTCACTTTCTATCATTCAAAGCAATCCATTTTCCTTCTTAGGACTTTAAATGATGTAAAATTATGTATATCCACGCATTTACATTACAGCTGTCACTGTGCTTTCTCGTCAGTGTCACATTGTCATTAAACATATTTAGAAGAGGAAAGGGAGTTTGTTTGTTTATGATTTCAGCAGAAAAGTATTTTGGCTTATGCATTCTTTCTTTCCAGGAAAGAAAAAAGCCACAGAACCCTTAAATTCTTTCTGATGTTTAAAGAATCAAAAAGCTGTATCTTGGGAGAGTACAAACATATGTAATTACCATTTTCCATAGGGCCTATGTCTGATTCACAGCACCTAAATTCTTACAGTAATCCAACTTCTAAGTGGGTTTTTTTCCCTATATAAGAAGAGAAAATGAAATGAGATAAATTGCAGATTAGCAGATGGCAAAGACTTAGCAGCCTATGTGAAATAATTTTTTTGGTATTAGTCCAGTTCCAGGCGGATGGATGTCCTCATCCCCAAATCTGCCATAACAAATTGCTAAGAAAGCTGAATACTGACTCATTTACCACCTACTTTGGAGAGTTGTTCCCAAAGTCAGAGATAAGATAAATTTTGGAGGGGTAGTCTGGGGATGTCCACAGACATCTTCATTACCTGTGTTTTCCCTTTCTGTAAATCAACAGAAGCTGGCAGTCTCTAAGGCTGTCAGTGCAGCAGCCCTCACAAGCCTTAAATTTTACCTTAAATAAAAATAAAAAGCTACCATGAAGGCACAACAAAATTTACTATAAACGGGTCTTAAGTACATAATTACATGATAGACCCAAATGGCTCCAAAAGAGTTGCTCCAGGCTATTGTGTAAGCAATACTCCTTTGAGAAATATATAAATACATGTAATTCAGTATCTAATACACATGTTAAAAAACTACCTAATTACATATTTTCCCAGGAGAATGAAAAGGCTCCAAAAGAGCTACTCCAGCCTCTCCAGTACACAATGTGTGTTTTATAACCTTTCATGAATCTCTTCCATTCTTTTTCCGTTAGGAGGGGAAAAAAATGTAAGGAAATTAAATACAAAACACCTACTGTACATTTAATTTAGAGGACAAAATGCAATGTTGAAATAACATTAAGGGTGTGACGCAAACCAAGGAAAGCCAGGAAATTGAGTGTAAAGGCTGTTACTCCATCCTTAACTCACGTCACTTATATAATGTTTCAGGCCACTGTTCTGTAATGGCAGATTTTAAATTTCATCACTTAGACCAGGGTTGTGGTCTATCTACACTTAGATGTAATTACGTGGTTTATACTGCTGGAATACCTGCATACTCCTAATGTATTTATTTATGTGCAGGCATGCACACATATGTTTTTAGGATCTTTTTTTTTATTATTATTTTCAGCCATCTTTTTCTTTCCTTGTGCTGAAATTGCTGTGGAACTTCCATTTGCCTGAGAATATGTTCATGTGTACCAGTGTTTTAAAGGGAAAGAAGGAAAGAAAGGAATTTTGCCTTTGGCTGGTTGTGGTGAGATCTGTGGTTACTCTGGGGATCTGCTCTGAAGTTTGAATCCAGCTTTGGAGGAAATCCCACCACCCAGATTTACAAGCCCTCTTTGCTGGCTGGCAGTTTTGTTAGTGCAGGAGAGTGGATGTCCTGGAGAGAGAGACCACATCTCCAGTGCAATGCTGGGATCCCTGTGGGGAGGCTGAGCCTGCTGTGCAGGCTCTGAGCTGCATGCTGCCTCTGCAAAGAGGCAGGCTGGAGAGGGTAGTGATGGTCTGATGTGTTCATAGCAACCTGTGTTACTAAGTAGATTATTATAAACACTGTTTTCCTTAGACCAAAAATATAATTTGTTCCCTCTCTTTTGCACCATTCCCTGAAAACAAACAAAATAGTACATACACATTTTATTATTAGAAGGATATGCTACATGCAAGTAAATTTCATAGCATTGTATATGAATTTCACCACAGAGCCCAATAGAATATGCTGCCATTTGCTTCATCTGTTCTGGATTTATTAATATTGTTTATAAAAAAAATCATACTTTAGGATATCTGTGTTTATCCCAAGTGCTGGCCCAGGCAGAACAACAGGATTACAGAAGACAGATCAGTTTTCCATTCTTATTAAAATGTTCAGAGATTTTATTTTATTTTATTTTATTTTATTTTATTTTATTTTATTTTATTTTATTTTATTTTATTTTATTTATTTTATTTTATTTTATTTTATTGATATGTTCTCTTCATGAAAGTGTATCCAAGGCCTTTCTAAAAATCCTTTTTCTGTTTATTTATTTTTCCTCACAAGGAGTAAGACAGTAGTCTCCTACTTGAAGGGCTTTCACCTGGGTTTCAGGAGACCCAGTGAGTGTGTTTGATCAGCAAAGTTCCCCTGGGAATAAGCCAGAGGGTTTTGCCTGAGTATAGACAGGTGCTGAGATGAATTGCCTGGCGTGTGAAGGCTGTCAGTGTGTCTGTGGCCTGAAGGAGGCAAACATGGTTTAGGCCAGGTCCCTGGTGTCCTTATGAAGGGCTGTATGGGGAGTCTGTAAAGTCAGCTTCCCATCAAAACCAGGAAGATTTCTGCTTAATCCAAAGCTGTCATTTGTCCATGTATTCTTGCTGATTCAGCAAATCAGTGCAGTTTGTTGAAAACCTGTTTTATCCAAATGCTCCAAATTTGCTCTGAACTTTCCTCAGATTTTTTGGCAAGTATCATACATAAAAAGTAGTTACAGAAAACTTTATCTTTCAGGTTCATGGGGTTTTTTTAGGAGAAACTTTGAAAAGTTTCTTACATATATTTTATTCTAGCAGGTCTGACAACGGTATTACCTTTGTGTTCATGAATCCTGTTCCTTTGGATGGCCAGATAATGTGATTTTTTAAAAAAAGGGCATTTTAGCTCTCAGGGCTCACAAAATTGGATGGATTGAGAGGAAGCTGCTGTATTATGCAAAACAGAAGGTGAGGTAAATGAACATAAAAAAAAGCACCTACAGAGTGTAGCCTTTACAGTGGTGTGGCAATCTGCATCTGAAACTGGATTTAACAGTGTTTTCCAGCTGAGTGGTGCTGTTGGTTATTAGCAGCCTTTACAGTTGGAAGTGCTTCTCATATTATCAACAGACCCAGAGAATTAACTAGTTGGTGTTTGCTTAACAGCTGTACAGATGTCAGAGGGAAATGACAGATAATGTCTCTTTCCTCCACTTTCCCTGATGGATATCCAGTGTTTGCACATTGGGGGTTTTTGTTTGGTTTGGCAGCAGGCTTTAGGGTTAGGCGAGTGCTGGCTTGCTGTTAGCACTGGGGCTGCTAGTCTTGTTTACAGGCACCTGAAAATGTTTGCATCCCAAGCAGGAAGCTGGAGCACAGTGATGGAGTCTGCTTAATGCAGTGTAGAACACTAGCAGCCTGCATTAGCAGGGAACTTGCATGCTGGTGTGCAAGAGAGAGGGAGAAGGAGGGAATGCTGTGGGAAAATGTAGCAAGGTGGCACAAGCAGCTGATAAGTTGGCCTGGGGCACCTGTGCAAATCACTGGGTACTGGCAGTATCCCTGTTATCCTGCAGGATACCCCTGCCTGTGCTCTCCTACCCTGCAATCCCCTTAAACCTTAGGTACAAAGCACCCCTTGAGCTGTCCCTCTCCTTTTCTGCTCCTAATGGCAGGGTGAAAGCATCTGGCATGGCCTTTTCACTTCAGGTCTTGCTCTGTGTGAGGTTTCCTGGCTTGGCAGGGAAATGGAGCTGGCCTCAGGTTCTAAGTACACATACTTTTAAATATGGATCTAAGCATTGGAATAGTGTGGATCCTTACTCTTATCCTTATTCATATTTCACTTGCACCAGCAAGGGAATGATAAACTCCATAACCACCTATAACCTACACATTGGATAATTTTTTAGCTCTAGGCTTTGCCTGGCTCTAATTTTAATAACAAATGTATGTTCAAGTGAAAACTAGATGCTATGCTGGCATTGGGCAATTTATAATTATAGAGGCAGATAGTAATAGGACTAGAGTGGTTTTAAACTAAAAGATGAGGTATTTAGATTAGATGCTAGGAAGAAATTGTTTTCTCAGAGGGCCGTGAGGCACTGGAACAGGTTACCCAGAGAAGCTGTGGATGCCCCATCCCTGGAAATGTTCAAGGCCAGGCTGGATGGGGCTCTGAGACATCTGGTCTAGTGGAGAGTCCCTGCCCATAGCAAAGTATGTTGGAAATGTATGATCTTTAAGGCCACTTCCAAACCAAACCATTCTATGTTTCTATGATTTTATGATAGTTGCTGAATTGTACCTTTATTTCTATAACAGTAGCTTAGGAGGCAGAAAACAAAATTATGAATTGGATTCTGGTTCCAGTTCTGCTTATAGAGCCCCAAAATATCTCTGCTCAGTTGTTCCAGACTCATTATTCAGTTTACAGAGTGGCTAAATGAAGCTTTCATCTGGCTTTCCTGATTTCTTTTAAGAGTCAATAAAAAAAAGACTGTGGTAAGCAAAAAACAATTGAAATTCTGACCCAAAATTCTAACTAGGTGAATAGAAACTTGGTTGTTTAAGAAGATGAGATATCTACAGGTTGCTGTTGAGTGAATTGGGGTCTAAATTGGGTGGCACACTGGTTAATCCTTGGTTATTGTTTGTGTGCCTACCGTTTTAGAGCAGAAAATTTAAAGTACATTCCTATTTAGTAAAAAGTGAAGCCAGCCTTACAGGACTCTATAGGACAGATGCATTTAATGAATATGCAGAAATAGTGTCTACCTTGCCCTATTTGAACTTACTCTGCCTTTTAGGGTTAGACCAGAACCTCTGACCCCACGAATCATGAGAGACCACAGTACTGTATATGCAATCAGGAATGTGTGTGTTGAGCACCAGAGTGCTCTTTGTTGCACTCAGAATAAAGATCCACTTCAAAAGATCATGTTCTGCTTGTAAGGCTGGTAAGCAAATCTGGTGGGACTGTCTCCTGATGTAAATGCTTGAGTTTCATCGAACTTGAGATGAAAAATATTCAATTGACAGGGCACTGGTCTTGGACAGGGTGACAGAGGTTGAAGCTTCCAGATGATCACCTGAGCACTGGTCCTTGCATTGCTCCCTCCAACTACCTTGCTGTGAAATAGGGTTAAAACCATGGAAAATGAATGTATCCAAAGTGTTAGGTCTTCGCGAGGAGACACATGAGTACTGCAGATAAGCTGGAGTGCTGTGAGCTGAAAAATGCATGTGAGTATGTTCTTGGAGAGAGGATCTGTCCTGCGCAAAGAGAACAGAACCCAGAACATGCACAAGAGAAGTGTGTCCCAGTGCAGGGCTCAGTAAGATTGGAGTCATGACAGGCACACTGCCAGTTGCCTGCAGTTGACATCATGCTAGGGAAGTAAGTAAGATGGCTTGCTCCAGATCTTATCACAGACTGGTAGCTTCTGCTGCCCCTCTTGCCAGATGACTTGCTTTCCTTGAGAGAAGGGTCTCATTCACCCCCATGTGACTTGAGTTGCTTAGGGAGAGCAACGTGGAAAGCCACTCCTGCCAATTCACTTGTATGTAAATAGTCATGGCTGCAAAATTGACACCAGGAGTTATTTGGCATCATCAGGTTTTTTATGTGTCTCTGTGTGTTACAGGCACAAGGAAATATGTTCATTTTCTAAAAATAGGGTGCTGTATGCATTTTTAGGTTTTCATTTTATTTTGCATTTTGCCCTTAAACTGCCTTCCCAGTTCTTCAACATTCCCACATCTTGGCCCATTTTCAAATCACTGTTTAGTTAACAGGGCTAGGAGTAGAGAATTCACTATACAAACTCATCCATTTTAAAGATGCTGGTGAGTAGCTCTAAAAGGTCAGAATACTTAGATTTTTCCTGTCTGATAGTGGTCTAGCTGGGCCAAGCCACCTCTAAAACTCTGTGTCCTGTGCAAATATTTCATTTCTGACAACCTCTAAAAATATCTCCTTCCCAATTGTATCTCTTTTCCTCGATTATCACCACTCTCTAACTTTGGCTCCAAGAATTAGAGATAAAAGGAAAAGAGAAGGATTACATCCACCTAAGTTGTGTTTGCCCTGTTCCTTCTCATCTGCCATGCCTGGGTTCCTGAAAAGGACTTCTCTCCAGGCTCTCCTGGTGTGACCCAGCCACATCCTCACTTGGAATAGGGTAGCAGTGCTGCATTTGTGTAGTGGAGCAGCAGCACTTGATTTCAGTTAAAGATCGAGTTCTCTCCAGTGCAGGAGAATTCACTGAAGTCCTTGAATTCAACTGATTTTAGCCTTGCTGAATAAATTTTGCTGTAATAAGATTTCTGGAGACATCCTACCCTGCACATACTCCTCAGTGAATGTGATGTTGTACACAAGATCATACCAAAACTCCCAAGTACACCATGAATGTTTACTGTGACTTAATTCCCCATTAGTTTTAGTTTTCTATTTCAATGACTATTTTTTCATCCATTGAAAAACACTCTTCCTTCTGGCTGCATTCCAAGGCAGGAGTGAGATAACTCACTGTAGCGCCATTTAATTTATAACTTTGTCAGTCATTCAGTGAGTAATTATTTTATTATTACAGGAATGCAACCCACAAACAGATTTCCCTCTCTGTCCCTCACCCCCCAGATCAGTTTGTTTGGTCCCAAGAAAGGCTAGATGCCATATTGCCCAAAGGACAATTTCAGACCATGTTTCCACCCAGGGCTTCTGTAGCTGCATTCTCTGCCTGATGGGTTTTTTGTTTGGGATTTCACCCCCTTGCCTCTTGCTTCATCTTCCTTTCCTCTCCTGCTGTTCAAGTAGCTTCTCTGAGTAATTTTTGTATTCTGGCGCCTGCAGCCTTAGCATGTAGAAGCACCTTGGAAATAAGTGTCTCAAACCTACCCCTGATCTGTGTTTTTGCTGTAACCATTTTTTATGCAGTAGTCAAAAGAGACGAACAGTGTGAGCACAATCAGCAAGAGCACACTGGAAATTGCTACCTCCTCCTCTCTTATTCCAGTCAAAAACAACAGTATTTGTAACCAGAGAAAGCCTTATGCAACACACAAGCATCTCAAGTATGGTAAATGGCTTCCAATTGTTCCATGTGTCTAAGTAATTCCTGGTCCCCAACTTTGGATATATTTTGTAATTTTTTTTGAAACAATCACTTATTCCCATTCTATTAGTGTCTGGATGTTTTGTGTGGACAGTGTCTAGCACACTGCTGATACTTTCTCTACCCTGAAAACTTTGCAGCCTCATTTAAAAATAAGAAAACATGGTGAAATTAGGGATGGGATATATGAAAAGTTCCAAAGGGGAAATAAATGTATTTTTCCTATATGTTTCCAATCAGTAAAAGTGGGTGGATTGCTGCACTGCATCAAGTGTCTGATGTTCAGTGTCTCCTGACTAATTAAGATCTTTCAAAAGGAAGCTCTTCTTCCATTTGGAGCTTTGTTGAGAAGGTATAAATCATGCTGTTGCAGTGACTTTTTTCAAGAAGTTGGATGAACCTTTCCAGTGTGCCTGGAAGACCTCAAAGCACCTCTGGATGGACCGCCCACTTTTACAAGCTAAGTACTGGAGCCAAGTTTTACAAGAATTGATAGGCAGTTTTGAAGTTCTTATTTAGGTCCTGAATTGGAGGCACTTGGAAATATATTATTTAGGCATGCATTTTGGGATAGGTCCTCCCACCTCCCTTTTTAGAATTTAAAAACCCTAACCAAACAAGAAGCAATTACTCCTTCTAATAATTTCTAAAATTTTAGATTTGAATTTTCCTATTCTTTATGAAATTAGGTGTATATTAAAGGAGTGTCTCCTTATTTTCCATCATGTCCTCTCAAATTGCTCTTCCCCCCCCCCCCCACCCCACTTTTGTCTAGAAAAGACCTCTAGAAAAACTAATAAGGATAGACTTTTTAAATTTCCAAATAAGATAGTTTCTAGGAGATTTATTTATTTACTCATTCAGGTCACTGGATAGCTAGGACGTCTCTTCTGCTAAAACTTGGTTTTAAATAAATCCTGATGCTTTACACCACAGATGTGATGGCAGAATCACTGGGGTATGTTTCAGGATCATGTGCTAAGACCTGTATTTTACTGCTTGTGATTAACCCCATTGCTCCATATGCAGTGCAGTCAAGTCATCAATTTGCTGTCATAAACATGTCTGTCAAAGCTTGGACTTCATGTATGTTTCTTGGGATATGGGAAGGAAGATGGGCATGGGTCACTGTGAAAAGGCAGGAAAAATGTAAGCATGAGCACCATGGTATGTGGAGCTGGTACGTGGAATCGAGGGAACAAAGAATGGGACGTGGGACCTAGGGTTGTATTAGCAGCATAAGAAGACTTTCAGCCTATACTTACAAGAAGAACAAAATAGATTACATGCAGATGTATAAAAGAAAGCTGTCTGACAGTTTAGAAATCTCGCTTTGCAAACCATTGACTGTCATTCAAGAGAGACCTGCTTATGACCTTATTCTGTCAAAAAATTCTTTCGCATGGGAGATTCTGTAGAGCAGAGGAAGGAAAATCTTCAGGACCAGGATTATTCTTTATGGCCCAAATAGGTGATGGTCGTAGACTCATCAGGCTGCCCTTTTGATAAGACACTGAAAAGTCAGAGAATTTTCTGCAGTAATATCAGCACAAAGAGAGAAAAGCATCGCTAAACCTGCAGACTCTGAAATGAGAAAATGCCAAAAGAAACAGAGATTTTATTTCCTCAGCTGTTATCATGAGATCACAATCCTGTTGAGCAGTAAAGCAATGGTGTTTTCTAAAATGAGCTACAAATTAAATGATGAGAGGCAAATTTTTTTTCTGATTATTTTTATTTTCCTAATTTTTTTTAGGTGACTCATTGACCCTTGGTGTCAAATCCCCATTTTGGGGTTTCTAGTGAGAGGCACGTCCACAGGGTCTGATTTTTTTTTTCAGAATGTGTTAAACTCTTCCACTCCTTTCACCAAAGCCATACTTCGGGCTGTGTAAAAGCATCAGAAGGTCTACAGGGATTTCTTCTGGAGCAAATATGCAAACAGCAGTCTGAGGGCTCCAGCTCTTAAAAGTATGGAGAACCTTAAATGGATGGGCTGGGATAACTGGGACGGAAAGAGAGACATCTGTTGAGTTGTTGAAAAGACATATGCTCCCAGCACTTCCTTTGTCATGCAGTTTGGAAATCCTTTCTCTCTGAGTTTATTGCTAATATTTAATTTAAAACCAAATTTGGATTGTTGACAAAATTATAACTTGTAAATGGACACTTCTCCCCTCCTTCTTCCCAGTCTTGTCTGGGCAGTACTTACTCTCCCATGTCCCCCTACTGCTGGTCCCAGTTCATGTACCCCGTGTTGTGTTGGAAAAAGGGGGACCTCATCCTGTCTTTAGCCTTATGTGAGAGGACAAGGTTGGCAGGAGAGTGGGAAGTGGTGGTTTGCAAGTTGGTAACATCTTGCTCTTCCTGTTCTCCTTCAGGACTGTAATCACGTTTATATTGGATGGAAAACGTGACTTTATTTGTGTATGTGTGTTTGTGTATGAACACTTAATGACATTTCAAGGCATCCGACAAAAGCTTAATTCCTTGGATTGGTTTCGTCAAATAATAAAATGACTTGACATAAGTATAATTGAAAGCAGATGTGGAAATATGGACTTTTAGCAGTCATTCTGCCCCCCCTCCCCCCGCCTTTTTTCTCTTAACTCTGTTCATGCCAGAAATATTTTCATTTTTGTTTTCTACCTCCTATCTGCAGAACAAAGCCTGGGAAGGAGTTCTGAAGCAAAGAACCAAAGAGTATTCATTTTGCATTTTAATGTCTCCTTGAAAAATTTCCACCTTTTCTGAGTAAATTTTCCATTATGAAGGAAAGTTCCTCTCCCCTCATCCTGAACTCATCTGCTCTGTTATGTAATCATTCCTGTCCACAATGGCTGTTTACTGCTATTGCTTGAATCTGAAATTCTAGGTTATGTGTTTGTCTCAGCTAAGAAAGCAGCCTACATTATGTTTTTACCTTCCCCCCCCAGCTGGACTAAGTGTTGGATGGAAGAAATTATAAAGACGCAGAAACGAAATTGGAAAAATTGCACATGGGCAAAAGGTGGAAGGGTTCCTTTGCTGTGTTTTACACCATAAAATAGATAGTTTTTATGGCTGCTTCTTAGCCTGAAAGGAATAGGATAAAAGCATCAGTGGTGATCATAGAATCATTGAGTTTGGGTTGGAAGTGAACTTGAAAACCATCTTAGTTCCAATCCCCTACATTGCTGGGACACCATCCACTAGACTAGGCTGTTCAATGCCCCATCCAACCTGGCACTAAATGCTTCCAGGAATGAGGCATCCACAATTTCTCTGGGCAAACTTTTCCAGTGCCTCACAGTAAAGGATTTCTTCCTAATATCTAATCTAAATTTATCTTTGTTTAGCTTAAAGCCATTACCCTTTTCCTTGCACTACATGCCCTTTTGGAAAAGGTCTGTGTCCAGCCTTCTTGCCAGCCCCCTTTGGGTACTGGAAGGCTGCTCTAAGGCCTCCCTGAGCCTCCTCAACAACCACCCCAACTCTCTCAGCCTGTCAGAAGCAAAAATATTATAAGTATTATTATAAGAGCAAAAGTGTTATCAGCTGCTTTTCAATTTATTGAAAAATAAATGGAAAAGTTAAGAGAGGTGCATTGCATTACTTGCTGTACTAACACAGAGGCTGCAGGAACAGAAAATGTTGCCATCTAAACTTCTTCCATCCTAGAATCCAAAGTCAACCCAATATTCTCCAGAACTGAGGGTCAATTCTTTCAGCTGCCCATGAGGTTGAGACTTGATGATTCCTTCCTTCAAAGATGAGGTGACTGGTCTATGTGTTAAGAAGACCCAAATCTGCTGTTTGAATTCAGAAGCATTAGTTTTACTTCATCTGGGGCAGGGTGGGCCTGGTTTCCAAGGGCACTGAGACTACAGGGCTCCAGCTACAGGCACCAGTGGTTTTCTGGAAAGTCTCCATTAAAGCTGTGTTAGTAATACAATGCCAAGTCTAAAAGCAGCAGATAATATCTGAGGTGAGATCCTCATTTGAATTATGGGAGGTGAAATACACAGGCTGAAGTGCTCAAAAATTAATCTGAGTACAGGAAAGTATCTGAATGTATTCAGAGTTTAAGAAAAAGAGATGGAGAAGGATGGCTGGTGAATCCAGCCAAAATAGGAACTGCCAGGAATATGTCAGGAGGATAATCTGACAAAAAGAATTCAGCAGGGGTGTTAGTCCTGCAGAAAAGTGATGAACAGGAGAGCGTAAGTTAAACAGCCTGCTCCTTTAGTGTACACTTACATGTGACAGGCACACCTACCACTCCCAAAAAATACCCTTCTATTTCAGGCAGGACTTCAGCATGGAAAGAAAATCTAGTATTAGATCAAGCACACTGAAAACATTCTTCTAGCCCATCTTTTACTGCCTGGCGAATCTTAGGGCTCTTCCAGGCTGCTGGCCAACCCAAAATAGGAGTGCTGAGGGGACATAAGAGCTTCTCTGTGTTGGACATCTTTTGTGTCAGGTGTCTTGAGTTTACCCAGGTTAGTATGCACTTCCTTGCAATGCACTGCACAGCTGGAATGATCAGTTTGTGCCATGGAGATAGTGTAAGCTCCAGACAGCTGAAATCAAGTGTGCCTGGTAAGTGTGTAACCCTGTGCTCAGTTTAGAATACTCATTTCAAGAAAGGAGATCTTCTAATGAGTGTTTGTAATACCTTAGAAGACGTTAATGCTTTATTAAATGATCACTTATTTTTTAAAATTATTAATAATAATATGTTAAATAGTAGGAATAAAAATTTCTGAGCTACTGACTTTGTTGCTGTTTATTCAGGCAAGTTTCATACTATACTTTTCAATATCAGTAGTGCTAAAGAGACAGATCTTACATTCCTTCAGGATACTGGAACAGGATGCAGGTACTTATAAAGCTAATAATTATGCTTACCTGTGTAACCACAAAGCATCTTGGGACTGGTCTAGAGAGACAAAAGTTTAAAGCCCATATCTCCAATCTATTTTGCAAACATATCAGTAAAACCATCCACTTGTAAAACTCTCATTGTGTGATTCAGCTTGCAGCATTACTTCTTTGCGAGGCACAAACTTATCAGATTTGTGTGGCTAAAACAAAGTTTTCTGCAGTATTTATGGCAAGTTCATCTGTATGTTTTCTTTTTTGCCATATCAAAATGTCAAGAATGTCCATCAGCTTTTCACATGTACACACTGTTCTAAGTTTTGAAAACATAATCAGTGGAGGCATGTAGTCATCAGCTCCATCAGGTTGTTTTGTCTTCTGTGGGCTTCTGTGTAGTGTAGACCTTAGGTAAGTTTTCTTCAGAGCATTTTTTAAACATGTAAAAGTCAAGTATGCAACTCTGTTTCCTACGCTGGGCTAATTTGGTATCTTAGACTAAATGCGTAATGGCAAACTGAATGTCATCTCCTGCTAGGGGGTGAAACAATGTTGGCCACAAATATTCTTGGTTCTGTGCTGAAGGTGGTAAGTTTATGGCTGAGAAGAAATTTATCCCACTGTTGAAAGAATCCTGTAAAGTCAAAACTCTCTGGATCAGAACTCAAGGCTAAGTGTGACTTAGCTTGAGTGACAGTGGGGAAAAAAAAGCCATGAAATGAAACAGTAGATAGGTCTTCTTATGATGTTTACTCTTTTTTTTCCCTTGTAAATAAGATAGAAGTATAATTGTGTTCCAAAACTATGAATACTGGCCCTTGCTTCCAACATTTGACTATCAAGTCCTCTAAGCTGTCAGTTTTGACCTTATTTTTAAAGGAAGATTTAAGAACTCCTTACAATATGTGTTTGTGTTATTACTGTTTGTACCTCCAGGTCTGGAGACTTTCACCCCAGAGTTACTTTTCTCTCCTAATCCTCTCCTGCCTTCCCTTTTCCAGGCCTTTCCATCTCCACTATACCACAATTCATGCTTCCATTGAGAGGTACATACTGTGGGCACTCATTCCAGTACTTGTCTCCCACCGTCTCTTCCTGTGAAGGCCTTCATTTGTGTCTCTTCCCTTCCACATCCTTCCTCCCATTATTTGGGAAAGTATTTGTTGGGGGACTGCGTAATAGGCTCTATTGGAAAGATGGGCTGGAAAGAGATGAGGGAGTGATACTGTTATTTCAGAAAGCATTAGTGAATGTTGTCAGCCAAACCTTTGACCTGAGAGGGAGTGGTGGAAGCACAAAGCAGATGACGAAGGTTCTTTGTGTTCCCCATTACGGTTGTGCTGGTTTTCCTTGGCCAGGAGCATCTGGAATAGTCTCTAATGTTTTTAACTGAGTAAATGCAGCATTCCCAAGCTGTTGTGTGACAGACAAACAGACAGACAAACCTACAATGAAATGCCATAAATTTGAGTGTGTGGGTTCCCAAGATTGGTCAATTATTCAAAATTAGAAAAATAAGGTTACATAAATGGTCAAGATTTTTTGGGAGTGACTAATAGTTTTAGATGTCTTATGCTTTGGATGATCCATAAAATTACCTTAAAAGGGCTTGTACTTTGGCAAACAAGTTTCCATAACTTGTAAACTGAGGGTCCTTACAGATATAATGGACAACAAGAAAACCCAGAGATTATCAAAATCAGTTTTCATCTGAAAGCGTTGACAACAAAGTTATGCCTAAGGACATTGTTTTCTGGTTTATATCAGTCTGTGAATCTTCTTCACATGTTTGTATACAGCCTTACAAATAAATGTTAACAGTATGTTTTATAAGTGATGTTGTATGTGAAAGCACTTTACTAGAAGCAGACACAGTTGTAATGGTCTGAAAGGTTGGGAAAGGAGGCTTAGAAAGAGCTCATCTGTTAGGTCTTGAATACAGAGCTGTTTTCTCCCCACACACAAAGTATTTTAAGAGGAATGGGGCATTGCTGGTGTCTGAAGCATGGGAAAAGCTGGGTGGTGCAGGCCCTAGTAGGCCTTATTTAGGGTCACTATAGAACAGGGGTTGCCTGGGGTAGGCAGGATTTCTGTGGACACAGCCACAAACTGGTCACTCGCAGCACCCTGGGAAGAGGCTGAAGAAAAGCAGCCGAAAGGTCACACAATCCATCCAGCTAAACAGTCCTGGTGGGTGGCAGCCTGAAATAATTCCTGAGCTATTAATTAGGAAGATGCTCTTCCAGGTTCCGGCCGAAGTCATAAGACATGCCGAGGCAAGGAGCCAAAAGATCAATAGGACACTAAATATTTTTTTTTAAACCATTCTGTGGAGAGAGTGAGGAGAGAGCTGTCTGGGTCTGGTTCACACAGGACGTGCTGGTGGGGCTGGGCTTTGGTCTAGGATGTGAGGAAGCAGTGTCTGCCTGGCTCTGCTCTCCTTGGTTTTCACCTAAATAAGACTGTGGATTTTTTTTTTTTTTATCTTTTTTCTTTATCTTTTGGCTTAGCTTCTCTTATAAAACTTTTTTGCTGGTAGTATTTTTTGCTCTCAGTGTTAGGGTAGACCAGTATCTTGATTTTGAAAAGGCTGTGTGATTACCTGTGTTAGCCATTTGTTACAAACCCTTGAGAAGGAGTTTTGCAAGTGTTGATTCCAAGCAAATTCCAAGTTAGACATGCATAAGCCCACCACATTTTTATTCAAGACTCACCTTTAATACCACATGAAATATTGAGTTAATCCAAGAAAACAAAGCAGTGATGCCCAAGTCCGAGGAACAGGGAAGGATCTACATTGTTTGAGAACAAGGGCCAGGTCAAATCCATATTTCATAAAACAAGTAGTCAATGAATAGCACAACCCAGAAAGCCTTGCTTACCACAGTCTTCTCTCTAAAGGACTTCTCCTCTTGCTCTTCTCATTTCCATGAGTCTACTCTTTGTATCCTCTAATGTGTGGTAAAAGTATGTGCTGCAACCTTTCCCACATGGACTCCACATGCCAGTTTTCACTCATCTCACACCCACCGTTCTGTCATACCTGGCTGAAAATGAACAAGGAAGTTTAAATTCATGGGGGGAAACTGATATGAAAAAATGACTGTTTGACAGTCTTGGATCCTTATTACCAAATGAACTTTGCTAAACAGGGTAAGGCATGGGAAACTGAAAGCAGCACAGAATAGATTTTTGCAGCAGCAACCTGGTAGGAAGGACATCAAAGCATCTAAACTTCATGGATTTGTTTCTTTTTGTCCCCATTTCAAAAAGAAAGGTAGGTCTTGAATGTGGAAGAAGAAGTTGTTCACTTTTTGCAGGGAAAAAGAAAGCCAACATTCTGCAACCCAAACAGGAAACATGACCGTAGGTCCTGATTGTACAAAATCTTTCTTCTTCTGCCATTCCTCTTGTGGTTGCAAAGGAAAACCTCCTTTTAGTGGAATGTTTTGGTAGGGTCCAAACCGAGTCCAGTGGGGATTCTGTTGCAATTTTAAACTTGGAGCAGCTGCCATCCCTCTCTAATGACATCAGTAACATTTTGATATAACAGAGCAAGTTCTCACCACTTCGGTGGAACTCACATAGTCATATAATGTGTGTGAGATTAATCTTTTATTTAACTGTCATAATTTTTTTTTAAATGTCATTACATTTTTTTCAAATAGCATTGCAGAAAGGAGAGGTCAGAACAATAGATTGCGGTACACCTCACCTGGAATTTTGGTGCCTATTTCTGATTGTATATGTATTTATATAAATATTGAAGAAAATAACCCTTTATAGTAAAATATTATTGAAAGGTTCATTAAAACCCCTTTTTCCCTCGTGCAATTTAAGAGGGAAACACCAAAAAAAGTCAAACCTGCCAATTGTTTATGACATTTCTGCTAGTGAAAATGCTCTTTTTTAAGGTCTGGAAGAAACTAGTCTGTTTACACTTTTCAAAACCATCTGAAGGCCTTAGAAGTGCATGACTTATTGTAAATATGATTCAGATAAATGAAATTTCTTTAGGCAAGAAGTCTAAGTTTGGCTCCAGCAATTTTCTTCTGTCTGTGATGCTTAGCTGATAATATTTACTTTAAAAATTAATCATATTCTCCTAGTGTTTCAGTTCTTATAAAAATGAAATTTGTCAAAATCAAAGGCAGGTGTACACCTTTGATTGAGCTGAGGGAGAGCATATTAATAATTTTCCATTCTCCATACAAATACTGCCTTATAAGATGGCTGAGTGTGAGAAATTTATAGCAATCCTCTGCAAAATGATAAAATTTGGCACAATAGAGGGGCTTTGTAGTTCCTGAGATAGCAAAGAGGAGCTGCCCTTCCTTTTCCACTACTCAAACTCCTGATAGCTGTGCATTTATAACATATTAACAAAAACATTCCCTCCCACAGCAATAACAAATTGCAGAGTGTCTACCAAAGCTTAAACGACAGCACTCAAAAAATGACAAGGAAAAGAAAACACGTTTGGAGTAATTTTGTTTCACAGGTGTGTACTTGAGCACATGATGCCTGTAGTTTCTAGGCATATGCACAGTAGCTTTTTATAAAGATTAAACTTGATCCTCATTGACAGCTATAAGACTGAAAAATATATTGGAGTAATATATAAATCTGTACAAATGCTGGAGATACAGCAACGGAAAAAAAGAAATCTTCCCACAGCAGTAGTGAGGAGGAAATACATATTTTAAACTAAAAGTTTAACCTTGAGGGTGAGCTCTTCATGGTGCTGTCACATGAGGCATTAATAGAAAAGAGTGCCAGCCTGGAATCACTTGGTGAGAGACACCATGTGACCTTCATGGAAACTGCAAGTCTAGAGCACAGAATGGATGAAACTTTGTCAAACACAGGCTGGATAGTGGTAACCATGCAGCATAAATCCCATGCAGAGCCCGCCCTTGTGACCTAAGGTGAGATTACCATTTAGAGTTTCAATGCAACCCAGAAAGCATAGATGACTCCTGAATATTTGTATTCCTGTGTGCTGGGGTAGACTGTGAGCTTTCAGTCTTTAATTTGTCTTGAGTTGCAATGTGTCCAAAGCACAGCTGTGCAGGCTATCAGTGTTGTGCAGGGATTCTGTAGTGATTATTTCTTTGCCAACTGAAGGCCTTCATCAAGGTCTTGGGGTGGATAATGGGTTACAAGGTCAGATCTCTGTCACTGACATTGACAATATAAGGCTTGTCCTGCCATGGATTCCTTGCCTGCTTGGGGTTTAAAAGGGAAAAAATACTCCATGGGGGGTTATTTCTACAGCAAAAACCTGCTGTTTCATTGTTCTATGGGCTGTCTTCCTCTGCCTGGCACTGACATGGCAATATTCTTGGTGCTTGGGAAGATTAAGACATATTACTGTGTGCTTTTTAGCAGAGTGACCCATGCAGGTAGATCTGAGAGCAGATTTTGGTATTCTGTATGTCAGCTTTGTTGACAAAGCAGCCCCAGGTCCTTAGAGTCTGGGCTCTCAGTGCAAGCTAGGCTGCCTTCTCCCACTGAAGGGGAAGGCTAGCCATTGCATGATAAAGGCCAAGTGACTGGAATACCTCTCCACTTACTTACAGCTTTTTGCACTGTAATCTCCCAGATATGGGAAGGAGAACTTCTATCTCCCTGAATCTTTCTGAAAAGGAAAAAAAATATATTTCCTTGGCACCACTTCTGTCTTTTCCTCTGAACTTTAGTTTCTCATTTTCCTTTATACCCAACATCTGTTTGCTGGATTTGATTGTCAGCACACACTGGATGCCTCATTATAGATAGATTGTAATCTCTCTGTTCATAAATTAATCATTTTACCAGTCTGGCTTTGCTGTCAACTTGTTATGTTGGTGGCCTTTGAGATTTTATTGCATACTCTTTTGATGAAAGAGAGACAGATTTGCATTAGAAATTATAAACTCCAGAGTCAAGGGGAGGGGCAAAGAATGTTTAAAGAGGCTATCTTAAAGTCTTCCAGGAGAGAGGACAAGATGAGCAGGTGACTAGAACCTCTTCTGTCCCAGAGTCTGGTGGCACTGAGCAGACAGTATTTGGAAGAGAAGATAAGAAGAGCGAAGTGTTTCCTTACATCCCTCTTGCTTCTGGCAAATTTTAGGAATGAGCTGAAGAATGTTCCCAAACCATTGTATTTAATAGCTAATGACTTTTGGTTAAGGAAATGTGATCCTCCCTTTGGTCAGTAATATGTGCTGAATAGTGTCTTCAGATCCCTGCCAGCCATGCCTTCCATGAACCTTTGAAGATCTGTGGAAATTTGTTTGGCTTATTTTTCCGTTTCTCGTTTTTCAGATCCACAGAGCTGCTCCAGCTGAGGCCATCTAAGGATGTGACCTTAGGGTTCATGGCTGCATTAGTGCGCTCCCTGCCATGGCTGTGGTAGCTTTTTGCCACTCTCCTCGCTGTGAATAGCTGAGTAACATAAAGAGTCTGTCTGTCTGACCAGCAAAATAAAAAGAGGCAGGAAGGGAAGTCTGTTTCTTCCTTCTGCACGGCCTTTCATTAGTTGTTAGGTGTGTATATATATGTCTGTATATTTGAGGAATAATTTTCCAAAATTTTATGGTCTCATAAACACACTGGGTTTCATCTTTTAAAAGCATGGCCCTGGTACATGATAGGAAAAAAAGAGCTTTTGTTCTGAAAGAGTTTTCTCAGTCATAAACCATGCATTTAGCTACTGAACTTTTTGTTACTGTTTTCCCTCCAAGTATAAAATACAGTGTCAGATTAGACATTCTACAGTGTATTACAAGTCTTCCTTTTCGTTTCACATAAACAAAACTGATAAATATTTTCAATCAGAGTTACTATTTTTTAACTGCATATGGTGAAGCTGTGGTCATGAGCAGTGCAAGCCCAGGCAGCTTTTGTAGCTCCCGTTGCTGACACTAAAGTGCTCGTAATTTTCTTTTTAATTTCTTTGAACTATAGAAGGAACGTGCTGCAACGCTTTACTCCTGATAACAGACTATACAAGTCCATATGCCTGAGTTTTGGATCAGAATTGTCCAGATAGATGTTTGTAGTTTTTTTCATGTGCTATTGATTATTCAAGAGTTAGATATATTTACTGTAGTGGGAGGCATTGGCAGAAGTAATAATTGTATAAACATAATCCTTTTAGTTATTAAAAAAAAGCCCTACCACTAAATCACTTTGCTCCCAGTTTCACACACCCAGAAGTTCTTCCTCATCCCCTGAGACAAGATTTGGTAAGTCCTTTCTGGTCATGATTTGCTTTCAGAGGATGAAGTGTAGATAATTACTGTATTTTGTTAGGAAATGGGTTAGCAAACCAAATTAAACAGTATATTTTCATCCTGCTTCTTGGTGTCAAGGAGTGTAACGGAGATATACAACGATGTTGGCTTTGCTGTCATCTCTGTTAGGGTGGTCAACAGATCACTTGTAAGTAGCTGGTAAGTAGCGTATGACCATGTGCATCCTAGCAAAGTTGGTAAACCCATATGTAATTGTTGTCTTTTATTGACACGAAGGCTGCTGATTCATTTCCAGATGTGTTCCCTGCCTGAGAGGTTTTATGCAGTACAACACAAAAACACTACTTGTAGTATTTTTTGTTGTTGTTTGTTTTCAATCTAGTTGCCCACTGATTTGGAATCTTCCTTCTATGAATTGTGCTTAACTGTGTTACTATAGCATCAATTTTTCATGGCAGAAACAGAATTGCTGCTTAAAGCAGCATTTGTTAGTGGTCCCCAAATTCAGATCCAACTTGAACATAAAATGAAAGATAATTATGCCTTTTGCTATATAGGAATGATCTTGTAGGTCACTTGCTGGATTTTTTGATTCAGTGAATGCTTGACTTGTAGATTCTTTTATGTCCTACCATGAAAACCTTTGTAGGCCCACATGATAATGATTTTTCATAAAAGAGAAATGTTCAGTTGGCCATTTACAGAAGTTTTTAGTTTGTGTTTGTTTCACGAAAGTAAAAGATACTAACTAGAGCTCCCAAACACAGAGCTAGAAGCAAAATTTTAAGAACTATTTAAAATGCATGCACCTAAATGCTGCTTTGTATAATTATAGGTGTCTGTGAAAGAAGACGAAATTGGTGTTTGTGTGGGTGCTTGCATATTTTCCTATGTAGATGTGTATGTGTGTGTACACATGGATGTACAACACCTGATATATGACGTGAAGGCACATACAAAATATGAGGAAATATCAATGCTTTGATTGAACTCAAGCTATGTTTTGACAATTTCCTGCTGGAAAGGGAATACCATTACTGGTGTCCTGGGAACATGCTTGCCACTTTCTTCAATACATCTTTATCAATCTTCACATGATTGAATAGATCTGGAAGCCCAGCTATCTCAGAACATATCAGAAGATTGCAGTGTTGAAATAATGGTTCTTTGGGGTGATGGCCAAAGCAGCAATCCCAAAGAATCAGCAAGATTTACTTGTTTTTTCTCAGCATGGGGTGTTCTGTTCCCTTAGGCTCAATGATTATATTTGGGAAAAGTTTGAGTTGAAAGGCATTATTTTATTGGATTGACTTCAAGAAGTATTATACAATTATGTACACAGATTTCTCTGTATGACTTTGGAGTGTGGTTTTTCCAACTACGTTATGTGGTGTTATCTACAGCCCCAAAAGGTTTTGTTTGACAGTTCTGGTAATCCCCTATGAACATCACCAGATTACAATTTTGATTTTGCTCTTTCAGTTTTTTATCCCCACATCTGGCCACAGTCGTATATGCTCTATATGTATACACAGTCAAACTGTTCAGTGATAGTGCTGTGACTTATGAAAGAAAACTTCAGGAAGAAACTGTAAGCAAATTTTATTTGGAGAAGCAGTGGATGGCACTGTTGGATTATAATTATAAGGCAATAAAACATGCAAATCATAAATTGCAAATTTTTGAAAATCCATGAGCTACATGTAATGTAATATAATTCCTTGAAAGGTATGAATTGAAGTTAAACCTCAGTAGAACATGATAATCAGGTGAGCGTTCTTGCTCTGTGGTGTATTATACAAATTACTGGGGTCAGTTGAAGGGAGACCAATCCAATTTGGGTTCCAACATATTGTGGCGTTTCCCTCTTCCCAGAACTGCTGCTTATAGAGAATATTTTTTTCCATCAAGAGCTCCAGCTCCTGAGGGGGAAGGAGGGCTCTGGTGGCAGCAAGAACCTGAGTTAGAATGCTGGAACAGAGCTATTGCTTCAGCCTGTTTAGATGGGCTCACATTTGCCATCAGGAGCTGAGAGGTCCTGGAAGACACCAGCAGCCTGCAAATATTTCATGTAGAAACAGGGGCATCTATTCCCAAGTGGCACAAAAACCTATGTATACCTTGAATCACACTGATATTGACCTATGCTAAGAAAAGCATAAATTTTGAAATAATTTTGTGCTGATTGTGTGTACCGAGTTGAATTTTACCCTGCCTCAATATTCCTTTCTTGGGGTACTTGCTGTTCTCTGCTTTACTTGGCATGGGTTGTGAAGGAACATTTGTAACATGGTAGGCCTGGCTTTTTCCCTTGTGTTGTGAATATTTATTTCCTTTTATACCACACTGCTTCCAAGGATAGATTTCTGGAGTTATGGATTACGAGGAGCAAACGTTTTCAAGTGTTTGTTCCACTGCAGTGATCAAAATATCTCCCATTATTAATTACCACAGCCTAATTGAAAAGAAAGCAACAAGAAAAATAGGTGGGCCTATGTTAAACCACAGCCTGAGGAAAAATCTCAAATTTTTTCTTTGCACACAAGCAGATTCTATGGGACTTTTTTTTCTAGGTCCTTCTCAGGTGCAGGTTCGTCCTTCACCCCTTATGCTTGGGCATGTTTTTATGTGTTGTCACTGTTTCTAGGTTGCGTCAGTCTCTGGATGCCTTACACCATTGCTTTTCTGGAAGAGAAAAGGCCTCTCCAATACCTTTATGATTGCCAGACTGATGCAGGCTGGGGTTCCAGGGAGACACCTTAGAGATGGTTTTTCTCTTCTTTTGCTGAGTGCCAGGCAACACAGGTGTTTGGTGGAAGCTGTTTAACCTGCAGCATACAGCAAACACCTTAAGTGTTTTTATGCCAGACTCAGGCTGTCCTGCTCATTGTATTTTATAAGGGGAAAGCTAGTTCCTAGTGCCAGTCAAGAAAGGGAAAGAAATAAAGCAGGTTTAAAATAAAATATAATATGGTAGGAAGGAGAGATATACCTGCTGAACCGGCCCTGAAAGGAAGCAGGTGCTTTCAGCCAACTGCTCAAAAAAAGGAAGAAATCTAGAGGTCCTGAAGAGATGGAGAGTGGCAGGGAGTGAGAGGAGAGTAGTGGCTGAGAAAACGGGGTGGAGGGTTGTGGCATCACTGATGTACCTTCCCCTTAGCTACTGCCCTTACCACAGGTGTGGTGCATGCCCCTGGCATTGCCAAGATGGGAATCCATGCTGTATGCCTTGTGGAGGAAGGGAACGAGGAGAATAGAGCCAGATGTCAGATGGGAGGGAGGAAGGAGGAGGTTTTTTAGAAATACAAAATACTGGAGTTTTGGTAGGGTTTTTCTGGGGAGGGAGGGGTTTACAGGGTGTTATTTTTTTGGGTTTTTTTTTGGGGGGGGTTAAAATAAGAAATAGTAGGAAGTGTGATGAAGGAAGCTGATTGTAGGTGGAGAAGAGTGCAGAAGGAAGAGAAAAGGAAAGGAAGGGGGAGAGGGGAGATCTGAGGAGAGGTGGTAGAGGTGAGGGGGAGATCAGGGCAGTGCTCTCTCCTTTAACTCAGCGTACCATTTGAAATGGCTATATATAGTTAAGAAATGCTAACATATGGCACTCATATAGCATATGGCACTCAAAATAGTTAAGAAATACACTTGTCTTGCAGCCAAATGCTGCTTTCATTTGCATGGGTGTAAGTGAGGATAGGATTTATTTCATACAAAAATGTTTCTCAGATTCCTCTGACTGTTAAATAAAATAATGGGAGGGAGCTTCCCTTCTATTTTATCTTGAACCCTCTTTCATCTGTGTGCAGGAACTGAATACCAGGGTAGAGCAAGATATGTGTACCAAAAAAGTTCCCCCCACCTTCCCAGTCTCTCTCTGGTTTTGAGTTCACTAAGGTTCTTGCTGAGGGTTTATAGAAATCACTGGAGAGACTTACAGTCATTTTAACAGCCATTTAGTAGGCTTACAGTATCCACAAACTTGAGACAGTTTTATAGGTTTTATTTTGAACTTTGTCAAAACGCTATTTTTTTTTATTTGGAGATTAAAGTATATGTTCAAAGTCACACCGCCAAAAGACATCTTGCTCCTTTTCTTGGAAAGTGTATGAATCTGTGAATTAAATGAGTGGAAAATCCTGATTTCTATTTCTCAATCTGTCCCTGACTGGCCTTAGTAATCATTTGCATCTGCAGAGCAGTTCTTAAATTTCCTGTTGCTTAGTTGTAGTTAGAACTGGAGGTGCCATTTGAAATGGGAGATGAACTATGAGGGATGCTGCATACATATGTGGAAAAGAGTAGTCTCTGTTCATTAAGAGTTTATAATATAGACAACAGCCAATGGGGAATGAATGGAAGGATTATCATCCCAAGTGAATAGCTAATTTTTTCTGTATGGATGAAGCACTTCAACATTTCGCTACCTAAAGAAGTCCTTCCACTGGAATCTGCATACTTATAAAAATCATGCAACTTTCTGCACCAAAAAATGAGAAAATAATATTTATCCTGTCTAAAGAAGGTGGTTTGTTTTCCTGCTGTTGTTTTTATTGAATGGCATTACCCTGAGAGTCCTCAGCTACAGCTCTCCAGTTCAACAGCATGGTCAAAATAAGAATTACAGCTCCATATATTAGGTCTCCTGATCCTGAGTCCTGAGCTGCGTGGTTTTAGACCACAGGGGCATCTTCAGTCTTTTAGTCTACCTAAAAGATTAACTTTTCTTTGCTCACTTAGACTTGGCAACGGGATTTTTTTGCCTGATTCTCAGTCCTGACTCCTGCTGTTCTACAGTCATCCTTTGAGGCTATCTTTCAAAACATGCTCATTATTAAGGGGTTAGTTGAGGCTATCCTTTAAAATACTCATTACTTCCATCCCTTAATAAAAAGAACACTTTAAGTAGGCTTAAAAATAAAGAAGAAATGTGAATGTGAGGCATCATACTCAGTTGTGCCAATTTCATGCTTGAAAAAGATGATGAATTTGCGTACTAATAATTGCACACGGACATTGGTAAGGTATGATAGATTAGGAATAAGATGCAGTAGGGAACCTACTTTGCTCAGCCTGAATTTTTTTTGTGACTCCCCAGACTCATGTCTTGAGTGATACCTTTGCTATGTCAACAGGAAGCAACAAATACATCATCATCATCATCATCATCATCATCATCATCATCATCATCATCATCATCATCATCATCAATAATAATAATAATGATAAAGATAATAATAATTAATAATAATAAACCCTCCTCATTCAACTAGCCAGTGGAGTTCCTAAAGTGCTGTTTGAAGTGCTGTGTAATTTGGTTTACATGCTCAGCTTTAGGCAGTGTTTTGGACTGCTGTGTAAAACCTAGGTCCTTTTGAAATATATGGGCACAAGAAATAGAGTTCCAATAGTGATGGAGGTGTCAGAAAAATAATGTCTCCTTTCTGTTACATCTTCCTGCACCAAAGTATGCCATGAGAAGAAGTTGGGGGTCTGTGTTTTTATTTCACAGTCAGTCTTGTTTGCAAACAACTGAAATTATAGTCTTCATTTCCCTCTTGTACTAGATTTAAACATACTGTAAGCAGGCAATATGTATTACACATCGTATCAGTTTAGTTGAGATGAATGATGAAATGCTATGGCAAATCCATAACTAAAAGCATATTTAGTTTGGTACTGGACTCATATAAACCATGAGGACAATTGCCTTAGTGCAAGCCATCCCTTCAGATTCATAAATCAAACACAACAGCCTGAAACATGAGCACACTGTGTATTATCTCCCCCAGATCTGCCATATCTTGTGAGAGCTCTGAATTTTATCAAAGTCTGCTATCCTCTCAGAGTATGTGAATTTCTTGCCTCTATGGGACAGCAGTGTATCATACAACCCAATTAGATTTATATCACCATCACTCCCTATCATTCTTCTCCTGAACTTTTAGTGCTTCCTCCGCCTGCACATCCCTCATTACCTTTGTAGTTTTCATGGAGATTTCCAGAGTGTGAGCCTACACACCACGAGCTGACCTGAAAAGCCATGCCATACAAAGTGCTCGGTGATGTGCGTGTTAGTCATCGGCCTAACTAAAAGTTACACTTACGCCAATTGCTTGCAGATACCTCAAGATGCTCTTTTGCTTACTGTAATTTCTCATTTAGAGCTCTTAGTCATTTCTTAGTCAGACCACCCCCAAGGGAAACTCTCCCTCGGATTTCTCATCTTTTTATATTTTTCTTCTTTTTTTATGTGTGTTTTTGCTTTTGTTGTTGGTTTTAAACCAACCTCCAGAGTAAGCAGATTTCATGAATGCACCTTGCAGCTTTGCATTAGTCAGAATGCTCTAATAAGACATATCATGTTTCTTGCTCTCTCTAGCCTCAGAGCAAGCGGGGAGGGCTAAAGCATCTATTTTCAGTGTCAGCTTCTAGACAAAGAAAATGAGCATTATGGAATTCTGCTAAGGAATTAGAAATTAATCTCTTTTGTTTATGAAAATCCTTAGAGAAAAGAGATGAAAATCAATCTGTGATTAACAACTGATTGCTTTTCTTTTATGTTGAAAACCTTATTTTAAAGCAACTATTTCAATAATATTAACATGCCTTCTCTTCAAGACATGTAGATCATCAAGCTTTCAGTATCTTTTCCCCCAAGTGCAAAGACTTGTTTTGCTGCAGGTCACCCTTCCCTTGCTCTGTTCTCGGCTTTGTGACAGCTTGCCTCTCTCTGTGACACAGCCAGACATCAAGAGATCTGTCACCGGGTCATTACTCCCTTCTCCATCACCACTGCCTGTTTCCCATTACAGTCTTCTTTCTCTGAGTCTGTTGTATCAATTACATTAAAGAAACTGGAAATAAACGGGTGCCCACTCCAGAGCCTTAAACCTACACCACAGGGAGACTTTTGCTTTCAAGAAGAGGAAAGAATCTGAATAGCTTCTCCCATGAATATCCCACAGTCTTTATGTAACTTTTCTAAAATTAAATTCATCCATGTTATGTCTATTCTTTTCCAATGTTTTCCTGATCACACGATACAATGCTTCCAGTGAAGACAACTGGTTTATATTCCCTTGTGAGTAAAGTGGAAACTTGTTAATGAAAATGTCATCACAGCAAATGCTTTTAATTCTCTCAGATCCACAGGCAACAGTATATATAATATTCACTTGCCAGTTGCCTGTATGCCTGTCCATTGCAGCTACTGCTAGCTCTGGGGCAACTGTGTGGCTCTCTCTTTACAGATGCTAGCAGAGGTTTTGGCAGGAAGCTGTTTACAAAACGGTACCCAGCCAAAGCCCTGGCTGCTCCTGATACCTGAGAGTAACTCCTTGCATTTCCACAGGTGATGTATAAAATAGAACATCTTAATAAGCAGTGCTTCTCTGTCTACATATTCTTTTGAAATTATGCAAGAGCTGAGATACGTTCCTAGCTTTAAGCATTTGGGTCTACACAGCGTACTTACAAATACCTGTATGGTTAATCTGTGGGCATGAAACACTGTTCCTCAAAACTTAAAAGCACCCAATCAAGACAGAGCCACACTTAACTCAGTTCCAGTGCCAGAGGAGATAGATTAATGCATAAAAGGCAGACACCAAGGTTGTCACAAGAGCAGCTTACATGCATAGCTCCATTGCATGTATAGATGCCATATCTACTTGGTTTGGTGTGTGTGCTTGCTTATTTGTGTATCTACTCATGCAGATCCTCTTCAGGCAAAAGTCTGCCGGCAAGAAGACCGTGCTTTAACCAGCCTGGGAACAGAAAGAGAGTACAAAGGTTAAAGGGGGTTGTTTACCAAAAAATCCAAAAGGCCCCATACAAAAAAAAAGACCCAACAAACCAAAACCCCCCAAAAAAACAACCAAACAAAAAAAGCCCACCAAACCAAACCCCCCAAAAAACTCTAAGCAGTAAACGGAAATCCTATACAGATATTTTTGTGCTCAGGAGGTTGTTGAAGGTCCAGCTGCCAGCTTTTCACCTCATCATTTAGGTATTCTGCTGTTCAAATCTTTTTCCCAAGGCATGTACCTTGTATTTACCACCAGATGAACCCTCATCCTCCTGGTATGATAGGCTGGCTGTTTTCTGGCAAACACAGTTTGAGTTGCCTTTTTCAATAATTCACACCTCATTTTATACCCTCATATAGATTGGTACCTTTTCAGTCCAGCTACTATTTTTAGTAGAAAATGTTTTCCCTTATGGAGCCAACGAGATGTGAAGCAACAGTATTTGCTAAAAAAATCCATCTGTCCTTTTTTCCCCTCCTGAATTTTAGCAATTTTTTCATGTGCCTTAATATAATCTTCCTACACACATATTCCTCCCTGCCACCATCCTCCCGATAACTCACATAATCAGTGTCTTAGAAGACCTGCTGAGGTGCAGAGCAGCACCGGTTCTGTGAAGCTGGACAAACAAGGGAAACCACCTTCAGTGGGTTGACCAAAGCTGTGTACTTTGTATTGCATGGGGGAGAACCTGACAGCACTAGCTACACAGGATTGCAATTAAACCATCTTTTATTCTTTTTGTTTTCAGGTGGTTGTTTGGCAGCTGCATTGCCAGTCCAGTTTAGCATTATATCATTCACTGAGGGGGTGGACCTGAAAGGATTGTTCCAAAGTAAATATGATGCCACATCCTTAAGTTAGGGATAGAGAACTGCATTCACTACTGAAGCACCACTGAAAGTGTTTTAAATGCTTTTCATCACTATGCTGAAGATATTTAGTGGCTGGAAAGGGGTTGGGGTGGTTTTTTGTTGTTTTTTTTTTTTTTTTTTGAGACTGCTTTAATTTTATAAACTCTATCTGTTGTTTTGGATGGACAACACAAGGTTATATGTAGGTATAAATGTTAACAGGATTGTGGACACTAAAACCGATACTTAAATATTTTCTTGCCCTTGTGATTGGATTAAGACCTAAGACAAATGTTTGTACTGTTGGCATATGGCAGATACAAAAGAAAAGCTCTGTATGCAGTATATGCTACTGATCAGTTTAATTACCATGTACATTACCAAGAGCAATGTGAGTACAGTGATAACAGGAAAATTAGTTAGATTAAATATGCAGGAAAAACATACAGAAAGAGAAATCACTCCATATAGTTTAGAAGTCTCTAACACCCCACATTTGAGCCAAACTGCTTGTTTTCAAATCTAGAGAAAATGAATTCTTAGTATACCACGTTTAATAAGCAAATTTTGACTGCTTCTTCTCTGGACTATCTGAGCACCTTCCAGTCAATAACAGATCAATCTCAGCTATATTTGAGAAATTTTTCAAAACAATGGTTTTATTTCTGAATATGATCAGGGATGTCTAAATCCTCAGAGTTGCCAGGGTGTAACTGTGCTTCTGGGTGCTATGAGCTAAAACCATCGAGGGACCTCTCATTTTTAGGCACCTTGGTACTATTGACTCCACCTAGAGTTAGGAGTCAAGGCTGTAGGCACGGCTAGTGGGAGCGGTCATCAAAGTAGGATTCACAACAGATATCTTCAATGATACAGCAGTAAATTAAAAGGGAACAAATTCATGTGTTTTGTGACTGGAAGTGGGCTGATATTCATGTGTGAGGGGAGTTGGTAAGCTCAGTTTGCATGCATTTATTCCTAGGTAAAAGTGCAGCTGGAAGATAAATGACTGCGGATAATGTGAATTCTTCCTCTTCAGGCTTTAATTAAGGGCTTTAATTCTGGTTTGTAAAAACGTGCCTCCTTCCCTTTGGTTTTGAAGATATCCTAAGATCTTTGGTGTTGGATACTGGCAAAGATCACAATACAACTTCCTATGAATGGATGGAGTCTCCATTTCCTCCATCAAAGTGGAAAGTTAACTTGGGTCTTCCCTATGCCCATTAGTTTTTCACTAGTTTCTGGTGCACAAAAGACAGTATTATCAGCAAGAATATTTTAAGAAAAAAAGGAGTAGTCCAAGATGGAGCTCAAGCTTGTGAACAAAGAACATACGTCGTGCGAAGTTGGAAAAATTTTAAAAACTGTTCCCATTCTTTAGCATTTTCTGCTGATTAGCATACTGGTAGCTTCTGCTGGCCATGGCTAGGCCTCTTCCCAGCACTGACTTCCCCAAAGAGAACAAAGGACTTTTAAATTAAAAAAATTAAATCAACAAACCAAAACCAAAAAGCTCAGCACCAAATTTGACTGAAACAAAAGCAATTTTTTAAAAATTAAAAAGAGAATAAAGTAGTGATATCAGAACAGAAATTTCTAAAAGTTTATGCACCTCTCCCTTAACAATGTCTCACAAGGCTGGTTGTTACTTCTAACCAACAGGGCGATTTTTTTAGTAGCAGCAAGGGTTAGGTGGTCACAAGAAGGTGCTTGTTCACACCCTGACCTCTCTCTATCTCTTTCATCCTAGAGACCCATGTGATTTGAGAGCTTCTTACTCGCTAATGCACCTTGCAGGCTCCATACCTGTCCAGGTAGGTCTTTACACTCCCCTTCATAAAGACAAATGTAACAAATATCTGTCACAGCTAATTTTTGTGGCTTTTTTTCTTACCATGTGGGTTATGGTAAATTCCACCCTGACACAAGTCTCTCCATCCATAAAATAGGAAGTTCAGGCAACTAACTGAGAGCTGCAGTTTGGATTAAAAGAGGTTAAAGGGTGGTAGGAGAGAGCAGGCTAAGTGTACCTTAATTTTTCTCAAGTGTAGGAATATTGAAAATTTGTACACCATAAATCTGATAGCACTTGAGCATTTGATTTTGAAAGAGAGCAAACTCAGTTTAGAATAACTGCTTGAAAGAAAATCTTTAGGTTCTTCTGAAAAGTTCAGCTATAACTAGGATATTTGATAGAACATATTCGGGCTAGCTGAAAATTGCTAGGCCTTTCCCATGAGAAGAAAACTCCCCCCACTTTCTATCTCATTCAACAATGTCTAGAGCCTTTTCTTTCCCTTTTTCTGTGAGAAGAGTTAAATCAAGAATGTGTGTGTGGAAGCAGGACAGGAAGAAGGGTTCCAAAGGGCTTCAAAGGGAAAGGAAGTGTCTTTGGGGTGTGAAGTACTAGAGAGGGTAAAATCCCACTAATAGTGACCATTTTCCTGGTACTGAGGTTAACACTACATTTTTACACTGCTGTCTCTGTGACCACTGCCCTCTGCAAGGGTCACTGCAAAGGCAGGCAGGTGTTGGGTTAGAGCTTTGGTGGTCCATTCAAACAACATGCTGCTAAGGGCTCTGGGTTTCCTGTGCTATGTTCTCCAGCCACCCAGCCATGGCAGGGTGCTAAAGAGGGAGTTAGAGTGTGGGTGTGTAGTTGGCAGCCTAGGGAAGGATTTTAATGAGAAAGAGTCCCATTCCTCCTTCTCTTCCTCTCATTTTTCCTTTTTTAGATGGAAATTACAAGCACCTTCATAAGGGGACAGCTGGTAAAAGCAGTTCCCTCATTTATCAGAGTCTTCGCTACTTCTCCAGCGTTTTTTGTTATCATGCACTCGAGCTGCACCCTTGCAGGATTCCTGGCGACACAGGAGTGCTTCTGCAGTCGTGCCACTCCAAAGGTAAGGCCATCAGCCACCATCAGCCAAACCCTATCTCTCCTTCAGATTACAACACTGCTTTTAAACTCACAATCACATTCCTTCTTCCTCCCTTTCTCCCCATGGAAACATTAGATAGGTTGGAAAGTTGCCACGAATTGCCCCCCCAGGATCTTGTATCTCCTGTTTTAAACCAGCATGCTCTAGGAGCTCTGGCATTTCCAGACATTCCCTTGTGGCAGTAAATGGTACTTTACACTGTAGCTCAGGAAGCTTTCTTTTTTTCCTGTGTAGCTGAGAGTGTTATTGATAAGATTCAGTTCTCTAATGTTGCAGGACCATCTGTTACTGGAAGAGGAGAATACTTTGCATTTTTGGAGATAATTTTTTCTATGGGAAAAGGCAACTACTGAAATGCATTGATGGCTCAGTCCTGGAAAAGTGACTTTAATGATAAACTCTGTTACAACATTTAGTATTAAATGGCATTAAATGCCATTACAGTGAGAGTCACAATGACAAGGTCCAGAACTGAGTAGGCAGGGGTCACTTTTTTAAATTTTGTGAGTTTTTCAGTAGCAAAAGGTCATTTGAGAACATGTATTTAATGGATTAAAAAAGATTCTTAGGCATCAGTTCTGGAACTCACAACATTTTTGATATGAGTGCCAAAGTGTTGCCAGTTACACACTACTGTGATTTATTTCTTTATTTTTCCATCCACAGGGAGGGATATGAAAGTCAGTGCTGAGCTACATCTGTGAGGTTCTCTTAGAAAGCTTGCACTGTCTGTTCTTGAGTGGAACTGGCTTTGGATTCAACTAAGAACTGTGCTTTTCATACAAGCCCTGATGCTGCAAAGAACTGACAAATGAAGAGGGGAAAAACTGCTCCAGAGCTGGTAAATGTTTAACTCCAAAGGTGGCTCTTTTCCTACAGATGCTTGTGCAGTGTTTAGACAATTTAGTTTAGTGCCAGTTCCAGTCACTGGTGGAAAAAGCCCACCCTACAGAACAAAGGAAGGCTGAGTTGAGGGAGGAACTGGCAAGTTAAGCAAGAATGGCAAGCTAAGACTACTTGTCCGAGTGAATTAGTTCTTGAATCAAAAGAGAAACTGATGCTCCCAGTTGTATTTGTTAAACCAGCAATTTCCAAATGCAGCCACCAGGGACTTTGTGTGCAACCACCGTGTAAAAGCTCACTTTTTATAACTCTGTTGTGTGTCTGGCAACTGTGACCACTGTGAATTTGCTGTGGCTACATGTGTGACCACAGCACAAATTAATTTGAGAGCTCTTGAGTCAAAGGCTGTTTTCCTACCACTCTCCTTTGGAACTGTTGTAGGCTATCATGCGCTGATGTGATCAAAGGTATTTTAAAACACTACCACTAAACAGCAATTTTTGAAAGCTCAAGATTATAATAGACCATATTGTAGCCCGATTGTCACATTTAGGATTATACTTGGAAATTTCCTGCAATAACAGGTGGTTAAAGCCAATATTGTAGGGACTCACTTTTAGCTGTTGTTTCTAAAGCTTTCTGTTTAAATAGCTGGCAGAAGAGGTTTTCTGTGAGTAAATGGAGCATTTATACATGCTTTTGGGTTACAGGTTTGAATTTCCATGGCTAGTCCAAAGGAAAATACCAACAGCTGAGCTGTAAGTACTGAAAATATGACATCTATAATAGGCATATTGATGCAGTCTTAGCTGTGGTAAGCAGCAGGGAGGGAGCTGTATTAGCACAGTCTACAGGAATAGAAGCCAATGAGAATTAAACTTTCCTGTTTAAAAATCTTCTAATAAGCAAATTCCTGAAGATTCTATTTTCCAACTTCTCTTTAATGTTATTAACAGAAGATCTTTGTGGTAGTGCTGGAAGATAAAACACAGAGGCACATTCAATATGAAAGGGTCTTTTATTGCTGTGATCTGTCTTTGAAAATTAAGCTTTGGGGTAGGTTGGGTAGTCTGCTTTGGGTGAGGCTTAGGGTACCTTTCAGTTCTGTGAAGGTCCTATAGACAAAGAGTATTCAAAGCTCTGTTACCAACAACATTGTTGTATATTCTAGTGGCTTTGTCCATTTTTGTATTTTAACACTTTTAAGAACACTGTAATGACTATACAACATCAAGCCACATTAGCACCATGTTGTCTTTGACAGGAGCAATGCCCTTTTACAAGAAGATGTAAGAAATCACACAAATAATTTCACAAGTAACTAATAAAATAAAGTAGTGGCTTTTCTTTATCCCAACTGGAGCAGGCCAGGAAGATAATACTCCCACATGAGTGACTAAGAAGAGGGCTTAGTTGAGTGTGCACACACACAACTATTAATATTGAATTTCTTTTTTCTTGAATCAAACTTAAACTTTTGCTTTCTCTTATTGATTTAAAATCTGTTAGTTGTGTTTTCCAAATAACAGCCTTCCACATGTCCAGTGTGTAACTGCCCTTGTGTAAATGGTGATGAGATAATTCAAGGCTGAGGTGTTTACTACCAAGGGAAAGAAGAATAAGCTATAACACATCTATAAAGTGTTGGTAGTGTTCACGGGGTGGTTACTAAGGAGAAGCTGACTGGAGAGAATTTGGGTTTGTGTCCATAATCCCTATCAGGATAATGCTAGCAAAAGCAAGTCTAGTGCTAGTGTCCTCAGGATCTTACAGTGAGCATATGCTATACTGTCTTTCCCTAAATGAATCCTGAGAATTAGCATGACAGTCTTAGGCTTGGTGCTGTTTGGATCTGGGTAGCTAAACAAAGTAGAACATTTAAGCAGCCCCTCCTGCTTATTTGTCCACAATGTATACCATGAATATGCACATTAACATAGGCTGTAACTGTGTGATCACATGCCACTTGTTTCCTCCTACATCTCTGCCTTGTTTAGTGGAAGTGATTACCTTGCCAAATTATGTGACACTGGAAACAAGATAGAAGGAAATGTGCAGCAGTTAAGGGTGTGTAAGAGGCATACATTTCAGTGTCCTTGTAAAATGCCAATGTGGAATTCCCAGTTATGGTGTAAGCAAAGGGAAGGGTAGCACTGAGCCTGCAAGTCACCATCTACAGCTTTACAACAAGAGCAAATGTGATTTATTTGGTCTGGTAGCACTTTTCTAATGCTAAGTGTAGTAGCATGCTGGTAGCATGGTTTGCCTTGGTGAAGAGATAAATATGAATTTAATACTTCTTCCTCTTACCCTGTTGCATCCACTAGGCTTACAAAAGGTCTTCTCCATGAATACCACAGGTCTTCTCCATGCATAAACAAGGGGGGCCAACCCTATTAGAATGCCACTGTCGATATGCCTCTGTTTGACATGCCTGCTAGCAGGTCTAGGAAACAAGTGAAAGGTTTGGCCTTCATAAATTTTGATCACAAGCATGTTTACTTTTTTTTTTTGGTGGGGGGGAGGGGGCTTTTTTTTAGAGGTCCTTTTATTTTGTACAGGATATTTGGCAAATTACAAAACTCTCTTACATAAGTTGGAATGAAAGACAATTGCTGAGCTAGTCAGGAAAAAGATAACATTTGGTACAGGAGAGGAAAAAGAAACTAAATTAGAAGTACTGGCAAAGCTTTGAGCAGAAGCTAGCACAGCATCTGCTTCTACTATATTGACTTTAGCCAGTGATATCAGATTTTTCTCCTCACTGCTTCCATGAGAACTGAACTTATACACAAGTTCAGAGAAAAATGATAGGGGAATCTGTAGACATCATCCCTGGGTATAACTAGTGTTAATAATCTATAAATTCAATAAGCATCAGATTTAATCCTGTATCTCCTAAGAAAGCAATGAGGGAAATATGATATGGAAAAGGGGCAGCTGACGTTTCATTTTGAAATGAGCTAGGAACAGTAGAAATTCCCCTTAATTTCCAAGTGTTTCCAAGAGTTCTGAATTCAGGATAATAACATTTTGGGGAAAAAAAGAAAACATATGCCTTGAGCAATGTGCTCTCTGTATCACTGATCAAAAATTCTGTACCGTGGAGTTTACTTAATATATGCTTTATACAATATAGCTGCTGTAAAACACAATGGTATGAATTTGAGAATGTTTTGGGAGTAATCCAGAATATACAATTTAAAATAAAGACGGTAAATTTTTGAATATATTTAATTGTATGCAGTTGACTACAGTAATAATACTGGATCTGACAGAACAACTCCTGATGAACAATTTATTCTTTTATTTTACTATTACTCCTGCTGCTGAGCAACCCTGACTAAAAGTAAACAAAGCACCTTGTTGGCACTAATGCAGTGTTTTCCATGCTCAGAGCACTGGAAAAATAATAATTAAATTTCATTAAATTCTTGTTATAGATGTGGTGCAGTAGTATTGACTGAGACTGGAGGTTTTATTGTACCTGGCAATGTACTTTGATATATCAAGTCTCTGAAGAATTTATGAATGGACCACACAGATAAAGGTCATTGATAAGATGTCTCAATCAGGGCTGGCTTGGAAAAGAGCTGCTCTCATCTATTTTACAGAGGGAGTTAAACTAGAGGAAAAAGTAAGGTGCCTTGCTAAAGGTTTCACAGAGAATCTAGGGGTATGGTTATACTTTGCCACTAACCATGGACTGAATGAGAGATATTCTGCTGCAAGGCTGCATTTTAAATCTCAAAGGAAATTATGTTCAGATAATGTGCCTGTTATCAGGAAGATGACCTAGCCTGAGAGCAGTCTAGTATTTTACATATTAAATATCCCTCTCTAGATGTGCATGATTTGCAGGGGCTGTTTCCAGGCTGATACACGTCCAGAAGTAAGAGTGAGAAGGGGATGACCATTTGGAGCTCGGACAGACTGGAAACAGGTCTGTAGTGTCAAGAAGACCTTGATGGCAGAAACAATGCATGAAAGACACCAGAAGGATCTTGGAGAGCAATTTTAGGCAAGTGGGCAGACAACACAAACAAGGGAGAAGAGGGATATAAGAAGAGGTGGAGATTATCATGGAAGTGTGAGAAAATTCCTCAGAGTATAGAAAAGTCAAAAGCAGGATTTGAAGAGAAGAATGTAATTAGACGGGTGGGGAAGGAGGTGAAATTTTTTTTTCAGCAGCATAATTGGTACTATTGAATGAGAAGGAAGGAAGACAATAGTAGTTAATCAATTCTTGGCAGACTATATTACAAGGAATGTCAGTAATTCAGAAGAAAAATGTTTAGAGGAATGAGGATTTTTTGGACCTAAACAAACATCAAGGGAAGAACCCAAAATTTACAGGTGCTCCCATATCTGCAAATCACAGAGATTTCCTTTAAAAATTGCTGTACAGAAACAGAATTTGTAGAAGATAACCAGACTAAAAATTTTGGGCAGCTAGTGAGCTAAAAATTTTGAGCTAGCAGGATCTTTGTGTCCTCAGATCTGCTGCCATTTGTCCAGAGATCAAAATGGGAATTTCAAATGAATAGTTTACCTGCCTTTCCTATTGAAGAATATAATTTATATTTGCTAATAGCTTCTGAGTACCTTAGTATGATTGATAGCCGAATATTGCGCCTTTGCTAGAAGGAGGTTGTGTTGATCTTGTGCTTTAGACAGCAGCATGTGCAGCATGAGCAGCAATCAGACCATGTTATGTGGGTGTATCTGTTTAGCAGTTGCTAACCCAGGTGTGTAGCTGGCTCTCCATAGCCAGTCAACTCTGTTTCTTAAGGAGGAAGAAGGGGAAACATATCATTTAAAACATGTAGGCAAAAATATCTGGCAAATTGTACTGAGAATATCCCTGCTATGAATAGACCCCTGAACTGCTGCACCTGCATTCGACTGGTGGAGGCTGTGGTGTCCAAGTGCAACACACAGGAACCTTACACCAACACACACACACAGAGCCACAACACCATGGTGTGGTGCAGCTTGTAAAGGGATCTCTCAGCAGTCATCACCTGACAAGGGCTGCAGCTTGAGATTAGCAGGGTCACCCTGGTGGAGTGGGCTTGAGTAGTACAACAGCCTTGTAACACATTTGTACAGTTAAAAGAGCACCTCAGTGACAATGCACATAAATTTTAATCAGCTCACTTCATCTGGGCAATAGGCAGAGATAATATGCTGGAAGGAGAGGGAGAGTGAGTCGGCGGGGGCAAGGGAGCAACAACTCTGCTGGAATACATATTAAATTTCAAGTCTTAAGAGGGAAGTGTGAAAACTAAGAAAACATATTACAAGAAGTCACAAAGGGTATGCCCTGGCAGTAAATCATCCCTAAATCACAAGTGCATGCAGGAAGGTATTCTTTAATTATGTCCTTTAGCAGGCTGGCACCCTTACTAAATTGTCTTGGGCTGGGGGAGGTGGGAGGGGTAGGCCCTGGCTGGGCCAGCAGAGCCTGGCTGTGCACAGCACAGCTGCGTTTTCTCAAGGTTCTTGAGAACCGGAAAAAGTCCTTTTGAGCCCTGGGCTGATACGTTGTACCATCTTTTGTGCAGCTGTAATTTTGACAGGGGGAGCCAATTTGAACTTCTGTAATCCTCAGCCCCAGACACCTCCAACGCCTGAGACTGTGTGTGTGTTTTTTTCCAAAGGTTTTTCAGCTGTGCTCTTGAGAAAGTCATTCCATCCAAAGAAAGAAAGGGGGGGGGGGGGGGGGGCAGGGAGAAAAAAACATCTGTCTGACTTCGTCCAGGAGATTGTTTCTATAGCTGTAACATTTTGAAAAGCGGAGGAAAGAAAAGTTATTTTTCCAAGCCTGACTACCCATATTTTTTATTTTTTATATCCTCCTCTGTGATGGACATCATTTCCTGCCCCTCCTTTCTTTCAACCACTTTTGAAAAAAAATAAAAAGAAGGGGAAAAATAAACCCAAGAAACTGATTGAAACTTGACTTAGAATTGCACAATGATCTTAAATTTTCCCAAGACTTATATTTTGGGAAGGAGCTGTTTTATGAATGGATATAAGGCTGACACATGAAACGCGTGGGATCTGTCTGAGTGCCTTGTCTGGGTCAGCTGGCTCTTATGAATCTGGCGTATTGTGACTCACTAATACACAAATAGTAATCCTTGATAGTATCCACTTGTGATGCTTTGCGGGTGTTGTCACAAACAACATCGAATGCCAGAGGACAGCCTTAATTCTGGCCTGCCCTACAGCCCCAGGCTGAGACAGCTGTGTGGGTGAAGTTCTGGGTGGGGTATCAGCAGGCTTACCCCATTCCCTCAGCAGCCTGGTGGTTCCCTGTGGTGCTGCTGGGCTTGTAGGTGATCTCAACTCACCAGCCATAGAATCACAGTCTCATAAAACATAGTGAGTCAGAAGGAAACCATCAGGATCATTGAGTCCAACTCCTTGCTCTGCACAGGATACCCCAAAAATTACACCGTGTGTCTGAGAGATTCATTCTGTAAAAAGCAAGTAAACCTTAATGCCTGAAGAAGATTCAGTCTGTGTGTTTCCCTTTGTATTTGCTACCATGAAGAGCCTTCACTGATGCATGTCTGGTTGGTGCTGACATTGACGGAGAGCATGATTTGTGGTACAGGTCCTCTCTGATGTTCTTTGTTGCCGAGGCTGTAAGGAGAGAAAACCAACATCCATCAGCTGTAATGAAGTTTGGTGTCAAAAGGAATTTTGTGCCTGCTTTCACTCCTTGATCTGTGCGTGGCATTGCTGCAAAATGGTCATAGTCATGATAGGGGAAAGTGTGTAGGTTAACGTACCCCTCCTGATGCCTGTGAAATTGCCTCGACCCACTGAAAGAATCTCTTGTGGTGCAATAAAGCACTCAGTGTTGAGACACGGCTCAGGATAAAACACATCCAGAAATGCAGGAGTGAGTTGACAAGAGGTGAGTTTTCTTCATTTAACAGCAGCTTTTTTTCCTAACATGTTCCTGAAACTAAGGGACTCATGAATTCAGGGTAGTTCAAAAGGTGAGACAAAAGTATGTATAAAGTCTGGCTTGTGTTTCCTGCACCTCGTCTAGCTGGAGAGACTCTTTAGGATGGGCTAGGTGCGAGCTCTGGTCTTGTAGCTTTGGCTGTTTGGCTGTGGAAATCTTGATAACTGGTTTTCTGAAGTGCTGAATAACAAATAGGTTAATTTTTAAAATTCGCTATCTTGAAGGGGTACTACAAATGGACTAACTAGATACAGATCAGTGACCATGGTGAGGGCAAGCAGTGATGTGCCAAGAGACCATGATAACCATAGCTCCTTTGGATGACAGGAGTCGCATGTACAAGCTCAGAGGATAGGCACAACAAGATAATTTAATCCCTAGTGGCAGAAAAATGGGGATGGGCTTTACCTTTACTTTTACATAGTGAATGTATTTCAAGAGGTTAGGATTAAGGATCAATGGTGTGAGATCCTCCCTTCCCACATCTATTGCAGTAGTCATGTATGCATTATGAAGTCAGACATCCTATTTTTTAGGGTGTTTTAGTGTCACTGCTTGTGCTTGGTCATATGTCACCCTGAACCTTGACCTGAACTTGTGGAGGATGAGGAATTCTGGTCCACTCTGGAGAGTGCAGTACCATACTTTAATGGCCTCAAGTGTAATCCCAGATCTGACTGGGCTCCTCAGAGGCTGCATTTTTATTCTCTCCTTGGTGGTGACCTAAACCTGAATAAAAATCCAGGGTCTGTGGGGAGCTCTGAGCCCCACATCACTGCCTGGAGCCCTCATATCCTCTCCTTCCCTCAGTCCTCAAATACACTAGGAGGTAAAGGAGTCAGCTGTGTTGCTACAGCGAATATTTTTTCTGTCATTTTTGTTGTAGCAAGTGAGGATTATTTGTGGATTATAGCTATCTGGGGAAAACTCTGCTCTAAGTCATTTTTATATGAGGAGGGATAGGCAGTTGGATTTTTTCTGCCTGTGGCTAGAGTTCACACATTGTCTCTGTATAGCTTTAGAGTGGAGAGAAGGCAGGGATTTATTAGTGGTTTTGTATTATAGCACTACCTAAGATGCCAAGTGATAGGTGAAGGCTCCTGCTGCCCTGCATGTTAATTGTGCTAAGCAGCCTTCAGACACACAACAACATACAGCGCTGAAAAACTGATTGTTCAAATGCAAGACAAGTCATGTGCTTCAAGAGGATGAGTGATAAATCTTGAAACAGGAGAAGAAATGAGTTTCAGAAGCTTTTTTGTTGTTGTTTTGTTTCCTTGAAATTTCCCCACACATGAACAAAATCAACCCAGGAGAGCCAAGAAACCTGTAATGGATGAAATGTTTTACACATATGTGATGGAAAACTCTACTCGGTTAAGTCAAAAAGCAGCTTCTGAAAAACTTAATGTGTCTAGAAAGTCACAGGTGCCTGACCCTTCTGGCCTTGTTACCTCACTGCTGCATATGCTTGGACTTCTTTCACCACTTTTTCAAACCTGCCATATGGGGAGATCATATTCTCCTAACCCGAATCTTCCAGAACACTTTGCAGGACCTCATGCCAGAGAAGATTCCCCACATCTCACCCTTTTATCCTCACACAGGAGCATTAGCAAACTAAATATCTCTCATTTCAACTTCCTCCCAGACCCATTTTTTTGGCTCATGGATCATATCTCTTTTCAGCAGCTGTTTTTCAGCTGACATTTAAACTAAGTTCATATCCTTAAGGTTGATTTCTAACGTTTCCTCGGGAAGGAAAAAAAAGGAGCATGGACACACACATATACAGACACACATCTTACCATGTGAATTCTTTGTTGAACTCAAACAATTCAGAGCACTTGGTAATACCTGCTCCTGGAGGCTGTTGGCATCTCAAGCTCATCTTTGTGGTGGATAACCAACCATTCACCAGAGCATTACCTAGCTCAAGGGACCAGTAATGGGCTGTACATAAGGCTTTTGCACCTCTAAGATGCTGGTTCAAATCCAGCCCTGGTCTGTTGTGATTGTAAAAGTTTATTACCATGTGATAATTGTTTGGTGGTCCTCAACCAGCAAACAGGTGTCCGACTCATAAAAGGGAGCAGAGGAGGAGTGCAGTGGTTACTGCACTGGGCTGAAGCACCAGATTTCTTGGTCTCCTTCCCAGGTCTGCCACAGATTGTATAGCCATAGGCAAGTCCTCTGTAAATGGTGATAATATCCTCACGGGAACATTGTGAGGATATGTTCATTAATATCACAGGGATGCTCAAATACATTGGGAATGAGGAGCTTGATAAAACTAGAAAAACAGCTATTGTGTATTGGCAACACCAGGGAGAGGCCGAGAGATGGATAGGTGTAATAAATGGTCTGCAAATGAGCTGTATCCTCATAAATGACCTGCACACTCTCAACGCCTGGACATAACATCTCTAAATGGGAGATGAATTACTGCCCCTGTATGACTTTTCCCATGGATATACAAATAGGAAACTGATGGTAGAGGTTATGTGCATTTTTTAAAGGGAGGTAATTCTTGCTACAAATACTCAGAGTCTCCTGGCTAGCTGCTAGCAGAATATATCAGTCTTGAACCCTGTCATTTTGGTGTACCTCTGCAAATGACAGTCTAGGCTGCTGCTTGGTCCTTTGTACGGAGAAAGCTTCAGTGTTACGGTTGACTGACCCAAGGTGTTGCCTGGAAAAGGTCTTGCTCCATGATTTTTGGTCTAAACCTTTGCTTTCACCCCAGCTCTGCATAAGGAGAAGTAGAATGGGACCCATCTACGCAGGACCAACCTGAGTCACATTTCTTCTGCTTCGCCCAGGCTGGAGTGAGGAGACAGGGTTTGCAAGTTGCAGGGCACCACCATTTCCTGCTCTTTTTCAAGCTGTTAGAGCAGGAAGGAATAGAAGCCAGTATTCCTTCTCCCTTTCCCAACTGATGCTTATCTGCTGTGTGTCCAGGCCCCCTGTTAGACTACAAATACACCTGGGATAAGAAGGAGTAAGAGGGAGTAGGCTTCTGCTGCCAGGAAGTCTCCGTTCTCCAAGAATTTTTCAGTGGAAGTCATACGTTCCACAGAGGGTAGGCTATTGGGGGTGGCCTTGAGGGATGCAGAAGGTATTTCTTGAAGTGTGAAGTATTTTTGTTAGGTCCTTACGTCTCAAACTTCATCTGTTTTGTGATAGCCCACCCCTGCTAACTTCTAAGTACCTGGGAACTAGTTTGTTTCTGCTGATAGTCCTGTTGAGATTAATGGAGCGATCTGTGTGAGTAAAAAGTAGGTATGTTTACAGAGTTGGGCTCTGAGCTCATTCTCCTGCCTCTTACAGTGGTTCTGAAGCTTTTTCTTATCTTGTTTTATCTTAAGTATTTTGCTAAAAGTACATTAAATGCTTGGGAGGGATTTTTTTTTTTTTTTTTTTTTTTTTTTTTTTTTTTTTTTTGTGGCTACAGAGACAGAAGAGCAAATGTTGTGGTTTGACATTTGAGAGAAAAGGAGCTAATTACTGTTACCCAAATTAGCCTTGGTCAGGAGTAAACTTAAAACGTGGAGCCACATGGAGAAGCATTTCATTTACGTTAGGGAGCAGTTACCAAAGTTGTTCCATTGATTCACTGGGGTGGCTCCAGCGCATCTGCACAAGCAAGCCCAGTGCAACCCGATCCTTCCAACTGAAAATCCTCCTGCTATGCCTGCGTTTCAGACAGGCATGCTGAACTACTTCTGTGCTCTTCCCAACTTCTCAGAGTACTTGCTTCACAATATTTGCAAAGCCTCTAACTGGCACAACTGCACCTCTGTGGATAACGTATTTTCCAGTGAACTGGAGGTCTGACTGTGAACGTAGTCCTTCTCTTTATGCAATGTTTGGTTGCTCTAGGTCGGGGGGTATATTTTACATCAGAAACTTGGGACATAGGTTCACATTTATTAATTAATAGCAAAGTAAAAAGGAAACTGCTGATATGTTCCTAAAAGGAAAAACAATCGTTTAAACCAGAGAGTGATTCAGTGAGTCTCTCTTGATCTTTTGGCAAAATGCTGAATGCTCCATGCTCTTGAGAATATGAGCTCACTATTATTTGAGTATTGTGCCAGCTTAACAATTCTTAGTGTCACTTGCATGAATAAGTAAAATTACTATATGTCATCTTGGATTTCCTTAATCTGTAAAAATTAATCATGGCATTAAGTGTTTTCAGGACTTGAACTTTTAATATTATTTCCAGTGATCATAGCACTGGAGGGGGAGGCAGGGAAGGACTGAGACGGAGAACTGAAAAATCATATGTTGAAAATTTTATTATTTGACGGGAAAGTATCAGGTAAAACTGTTGCTGGGAAAGACCTGGTGGAAAAATGTGTTGAGATGTGGGTAAGTGCTGCCAACCTCCTGTTCCAAATTCTGCTTCTGTGCTGTCTAGCCTTCCTTTGGTCCTACAGAAGTCTGTGCAATTACACCAGACTTGTGTTGCATTTCTGGAACAGAGATATATGCCTTCTCTGCTCTTAACCAAATGTTTCCTTTACCAAATAACCATCATTTTTGTCCCTTTACGAACTTTTCCATTTTATGAGATTTGGACTGAGCCATGACAGTCAGAAGCTAAGTATATATTTCCTGCAAAGTTTGAGGTGCTTTGGAAGTAGGATTTTCAATCAGTCTGTTCTCTATATATGAATTTAATGTAACTAAGAGATTGAGAATCCTCCTATCCTTCCCCAAAAATGTTATTAGATGTCGGTGCAGAATGGGAGTGGTGGAACAGGAGAAGAAAAAAAAAGAAAAGCATATTTATTCTTGATCTTTATGGCCTCTGCACAGAATATACTTTAGGGGGTTCACTGCTATGATGTTCTTGTTTCTGATCTGCATTCTTTCTTGGAATATTTATGTTTATTACTCAATTTCTTTTTATATAATGAAGTTCCTGGGCAGTACCTAGTAGCCATGACAGTTATTGCTTTGTGGTGTTCTTTTTCTCTTCTTCTTAGCTTTGATCAAGACAGCTCATCCAGTGTCCCAACAGTGACCTCAGCACAGTGTCAACAAGGGGAGGGATAATATCACTGAAGCACCATAGCATTATTTATTTTGATCTGTAAAGTTAATGACTTGCCTAATTGTTTTCTCATACAAAATATTGAGCATGTTCTAAGCTAAATATATAGGAAATAAATGAGAGACAGAAAGCCATCCAGCAGCCATTGCTAGACATAACAACAGCCACACTGGCTCTCCAGCTGGCCTTAGCAATGGGGGAAATATATGTATTTAGAAAGCCATTTCAATTTTTTTTTTAAATCCAAAGTTCTGTGTTATCTTGCACACTGGCTAATCATAAAGTCTTGAAAACTGTTTATTCATAAACTGATTCTGCTCCTGACCTTCCCCTCCATGGCAAATATACTACTAGAAATCATTGGCATCTGTAAAGGTCATATGCGTTTGTTGTGGCACCAACTTAAACTTTTGATGAGTCATCTGAAAGGTTGTAGAAATAATAAATGTTGTAGGTTCTTCCAATCTTATAACTATTAATTTTTGAACTCATGGAATAATAGGAAACCTCTGAAAAGAGGACAATATGTCACTTGTAAAGGAAAGAAAAGTTTGAAAACCTAAATCTTAAAAAAAAGGTAAAAGACGAAAAGCATCTATTGAAGATTAGTTAGTTTTTGTGCATGTACAGAGATCAATAAGATTTATTGTTTCACACATATCACTGTACTATTTTCAGGGATAGTAAAAATCCTAAAGTAGTTTAGTATTTTTTAATAGATTATTTTTTCTGATAAAATGGGGGTATTTATAAACAGGAGCTAAAACAAAGGGAAGGCACCAGGAGGCACAGTGCTTTCTGCGGCTCAGCTGTCTGCATGCCTGCCCCAGGACCACTGTTCAAGTTGTAAAGCCACTGGAAGAGATCTATATTATGTTCTTCTGTGGCTGGAAATATGGAAAAGGGTGTTAGCAAGGGTCCAAACATCTGTGGTACTGTGATGGTCAACTTGGAAGTCAATTGGAAAGATGTCAAGTGAGATGAAACCAATGTCTCATGAATAAGCCTGACTTGATGCATGGAAGATCTTGAAGTGTCTCTTTACCACCCATCATTGTATTTCCCATGTCAAGAACCTTTTCCTCTTAGCCAGAGTATGACAGCTACCATCGGTAAACACTGACCAAAGTATGAAATTCCAGTGAAAAAATGTACGAGCAGCAGGCATATATTAGAAAGGTTTAATGATTTTGATAGATGAGCTTGACATAGCAGTTCTCTCATTCTCAGTTTCAATGAGTTAAAACATAAACTCAACAAGTCAAACATGATAATGATTAATATTAATCTGTGCAAATTGAGAACATTAATTCATTAAAGTTTCAGCTGACTGGTTAACATTTAATTCTATGAGGCAGGAAAGTATAGAGTGAAAAATTCAAGTAGGATGTGATATTTACTGTGTACAGGGAGTGTGTGAGAATTATAATACTGGAGCTAGTTATTAGTACTTTTTTTCTTTCTGTCTGAAGTGATTCAGTGACCTAATACTGACCACAAGAATGCTTTTCCAATTTGCCAAATATCTGGGAGAAAATCTCTGCCTTTAGCAGGGTTATTGTGTTTGACAGAGAAATTTCTGAAGATGGTTTTAAGTTCTGTTACATAGGATGGGAAATCAGACTGTCTGATCAAATTGCTTCTTCTGATCTGAAACTACATAGCCTTTCAAGAAAGGGCCAAATTAATTTCTTAGAGAAGAAGAGAAAAAGTCCGATTAAAGGAATATTGCTGGCTGAATATATTTAGATGTAATTGCCATATTTTTGTAAAAGCATCTTTTACACAAACCAGAATGTTAGTAGACTTTTGGTACAAATAATTTAAGTTGTTAAAATGGTCTTAATTTAGAAAGCCTTCTATTTCTACAGGGCAACAGGGATTTTATGACTGAGTTACTTTCAGGGCTCGGAAGCTGTAAATTTTCTTATTTTCTGCAAAGTTGATTGAGAAGAAGTACTAGGGATCTCACAGTGCCAATAAGATAGTGGGATGGTGACACATATCTGATACTCCTACTCTTCTCTTAGGGTACCCTGTATGTCTAATAATCCTCTCTATCTAATCCTATGTACCATGGCCTTTGCTTTTACTTTATTAATTTCATCTGGAAGCTATTTCACACCAGGTCTGCCTTCCTGTGCGTAATCTGAATGGGCTGTAATCTCAGCTGTGCCTTGTGGACGCTAATACTTCAGCAGTTCTGAGGTTTTTGAGGGCAGACAGAGGGCTATTAGATGGAATAATCTGACAATATATTCACACTGGCCATAAGATTTTGGAATGCCTTCAGGAAATAAACTGTTGGATTAAGAGCAGCTGGCTCAAGTTGAATGCAGGCAAGACCAAAGCAATTCTAGTCAGAAAGGGGGAATGCTTTGAAGAGTGGGCCAAGGCACTGTCTCCACCTTCCATTCATTGAAAACATATGGACTCTATTTATCAAAGTTGTGCAAAGACTGTGGGTCCTGCCTCTGGCTTCTATGGCCAGGTAGCATTGCTTTCCAAAGGTTCCACAGCTAGCTGGGAAACATCCCTTCCTTCCTCCCAGGCAATGATAGCCCGAGGGCAGGAGTACCCAGCCCTGGGTTATTGGAACTTGCTTGACCTGGATGTGTTTTGTCTGACAAATGATGCTTACACTGAGGATCAGGTTAATGTGACCACCCAGTGGTGTATTTAATGTCTGTAGGTGTTGCTGCCTCTTTCTGTGGGGCATGCTAACCTAGACATTCAAGTCCTCTCCTGATGCTTGGTGAGCTTCTGATGTCACTTTAAGTACTGAGAGTGGTTAGTGAATCAACACCAGCTAATCAAATCCAAATTTAGATTTGTAAACCACCATGAAAATTGTACTCCTCCTAACTGAGGCAGAGCACATTGCCCAGAAGAAAGTATGTGAGAACCAGATGCAAGACTTTCTGAATTGGAGAATGTGGAATTGTCTTGCAGAGAAGATCAGACAAACCCTCAGTCTGACTGATCATCAGGAAAGAGGCTTTTTTGCCATCTGTTATATTTCATAGTTCAAACAGCTCTTAGTTCCTTAACTTTGATATTTTTTCTGCTCTAAGGTTTTTTTTTTTGCAATTTTGCATGAAATTCTAAAACAAAAATTAGATTGAATTGAAAATCATTAACAATAATATTCGAAGCTTCTACTACTTTAAAACTTTCAATTCTCAAATAATAATGAAAATATTAACAACAAGCAATTATCAAACTGTGTTTGATATTAAAAACTTTTGTGTATTTCTATTTTTTATGTAGCAAGGGGAAAAATGTAGCTTGTGAAATAAAATGGCAACTCTAAATGCCCTTGTAAGGCATGCTGAATACAACAAAGAAAGTATAAGTCTTGTGAGTATCTTCCCTGAAATGATGGAATCATAAATAATTTAGGTCAGAAAAGACCTCTGAGATCATCAAGTCCAACTGCAAATCTGACACTGCCAAGTCCACCAGTAAGCCATGTCTTTGAGTACCACGTCTGCATGGCTTTTAAATCCCGCCAAGGATGCTGACTCAATTCCTTCTCTGGGCAGCCTGTTCCACTGCTTGATAACCCTTTCAGTGAAGAAATTTTTCTACATATCAATTCAAAACTTTCCCTGACGCAACCTGAAGTCTTTTCCTCTTGTCCTAACAGTTTTTACTTGGAAGAATGACTTCTACCTTGCTCCCTTCAGGTAGTTGTAGGAAGGGAAAAGAACTCCCCTGGACTATCTTTTCTCCAGGCTAAACAATTTCAGTTCCCTCAGACATTTCTTGGAGTCTGGGTCCTAAAACCGAGCACAGTATTCGAGGTGTGGCTCACCAGTGCTGCGTACAGCGGTTCAATCTCATCCCTGATGTCGCTGGCCACATTGTTTCTAATAGTGGCCAGGATGCCATTGGCCTTCTTGGCCGTCTGGGCACACACTGGCTCATGTTCAGCTGCTTTCAACATACATCCCCAGGTCATTTTCCACTGGGAATCTTTCCAGCCACTCTGCCCCCAGCCTGTAACCCTACATGGGCTTGTTGTGGCCCAAGTGCAAAATCAGGCGCATTTCACCTTGTTGACCCTAATACATTTGGTTTCAGCCTGTTGATCCAGGCCTGTCAGATCCCTCTGTGAAACCTTCCTACCTCCAAGCAGACCAACACTCCTACCCAGATTGGTGTTATCTTGCAAACTAACTGAGGGTTACCCTGTATCCACTCATTGACATGACTGATAAACATGTTAAACAAGACTGGTGCCAATACTGAGCCCTGGGGACACCACAAGTGACCAGCCACCAACTGGATGTGACTTCATTCACAGCCACTCTCTGGTGAATAGAGTGGTAGGTGGCCAGTGGTGGAAAGCGGACCACACAGTCAGTGTTTTACAGTGAAGAGTACACAATCCAAGCAATGAACACTCAATTTCTCCAAGAGAATGTTGTGGGAAAGTATTTCAAAGACTTAACTAAAACTATCCAGGTAGACAGCACCCACAGCCTTTTCCTCATATACTAGCTGGGTCTCCTTGCAACAAGAGACCAAGATGACAAAAAAGGACCTGCCCTTCATAAACCTGTGCTAGCTGGGACTGATCTCCTTGCTGTCCTGCAGGTGCTGTGTGATGGCAATCAAGACGATCTGTTCCATAACATTCCCTGGCACTCAGGTCAGGCTGACAGGCCTGTCATTCCCTGAACGGTCTTTCTGGCCCTTCTTGTAGATGGGCAGTACATCTGCTACCTTCAGTCATCTGGGACCTCCCCAGTTAGTCAGAACTGCTGTTAAATGGTGGGACACATCCCAGTGAGCACTTCTGCCAATTTGCTTGGTATCCTTGGGTGGATCCCAACTGGACCCATAGACCTCTGTGTGTCTAAGTGGTACAGCAAGTCGCTGACTCTTTCATCCTGGGTTATGTGGGCTCCACATCTCTCTCTTCCTGCTCCGGGGTCTGGGAACACCTGGTCTTGTTGAAGTAAAGAAGGTACTAAGTACCTCAGCCTTTTCCTCATCCTTTGTCACTATGTACCCCTCTGCATACAGTAAAGGATGGAGATTCTCCCTAGCACTCCTTGTGTTGCTGATATAATTGTAGAAACATTTTTGTTTTCCTTCAAGGCAGAAGCCAGATTAAGTTCTAGTTAGGCTCTAGCCCTTGTAATTTTCTCCCTGGCTGATGTCAAAACATCCTCGTAGTCCTCCTGGGTTGCCTGCCCCTTCTCCCAAAGGTCATAAACTAAATAAAAGCAAATCTGTATTCATTCACTTTTAGTAATAGGCAATGAATTTGAATGAATTACATTGTATTATATTAAAAGAGAGAATCTGATACTTAGTCACGATTGTCCAGATTGGATTGGATTTATGAAATTTTTTCATACCCACATTTTTTCCTATGGGCTGTAATTGTCCCTCACCTATTCTCCTTGTTGCTAAGACAGTTCTTTAAGGTTCTGCTATGAGCAATGTGGAGTAAATTGAATACAAGAAGAAAGAATTTAGAATTCTTCTGGTACCTTCAGCATGTCAGGTAAAACACTGAAAGTGTTAATATTAAAATATGCATCTTGATTTCCAAAATTTATTGGAGACCTGGCATCTGTGAAGTATTTTAGATTTTACAAGTGCATTCATTGTCCTCAAGCTAAATTGCTCCAGACTAAGTTAAAGACAGAGACAAGGCCTCCTCTTTACCTATGTCCTGCATAAATACCAAGGCATAATGGCCTTGCTGTATTCTTCCAAAAATTCTTTTAATTGATGAGACAATATGTGCAAATGTTGGACTTGAGCACATGGCTGGATTAGACATGAAAAAAACTAATTATTTACTTCAACAACATCTCACATGGACGAAAGATATAATGACATACAAAAATTAAGAGTATTTTGAACCCTGAGTCAGGCAAACTCCTAAATTACTTACTCACAGAGAAGGAGTAAGTACATTTTTTTTCTGTCTCCATACTAATCATCATTATTATTCTCCTTGTTATGAAGAATATCTGGATCAATTTTTAAGCTATAACAGCAGTGGAAAAGCATAACAGCAGTGTATAAAAGTCAGCTTTTCTCTGCTGCAACACTGGTTACTTTGGGCAATTTCCCCAAAGATGCTGAGAGTACGGCAAAGAAGAATCATGTTTCTTTCTACTTGACAAAATGCTTCAGTTGTGAGAAGCATCTTTCTCTGAAAATTGTAAAGAAATATATACATAAAAGAACAAAATTAAGACTATGGAGTACTGGAGCTCCAGTGATATGTTTGGGGTTATTTTCAGTTGGGTTTGAGGACACACAGAACCTGCTGTCTCCTAGGTGTAGAGTCAGCAGGGGGTGCCCTTCTTCTTCAGGAGATGGGTGAGGACTTCCTGCCCTAGAGAGAGATGGAAGGGTTTGGTGCATATGGTGAGGCACCGCCCTCACTGACTTGTGCTTGTGGGAGAGAATTAATCACTGTAGGCCACATCCTTTTCTCCTTACTGAGGTTTTGTTCAGTCCTCCTCTATCTAAGCAAGGACCAAGGAATAAAGTGAGTCAGGGCTGGTTGCTCTTTTCCTTGTATCTGAGTAACACCAAGTATAATCACTCCACTGGGGAGGAGGTGGTGTTTTGGAGGAGGTACTGGTGAAATGAAGTTATGGATAGGACTATATTCCTAGTTTTGCTTCTTTCATCAAGGATAGTGCCCCAGCAACAGGAAAGGAGATTTGTGTTACACAAGGAGGACACTCATTGTGACTACATCCTCATAGCACAGAGCTCCATGTGAAAGGTGTATACAGCAGCACTGGGGACATATTCCTCTTCAATAGAGGAAACCTTTTCTCCCAATTTTCAGGTAGGGCACAAAGACAAAAATAACAAACAGGTTCCTGCTCCTTATTCAGGCTATCCAGTCTTCATCAACATTGCACCATAGCACAGAAAACAGACATTCAAAACCCAGAAAGTAGCGCAGAACACAACAATATGCTATAAGGAAATTATTTATGTTGATTTGCAGATGACTGGAGAAGGGAGCTAGGGCTTTATTCTGCTTTTCTGTGGGGTCTTGCAATCCGTGGGAAAGTCCTTCATTTAAGAATCAATTTCCAAAGAGCAGCTCTAACTACCACAAAATTCTTGTCAGAGGATGTTCCTGAGAGAAGTTTAGTGATGGTCTTTCCATTGGCTCCTTCCCCTGGCTCACTGGGTTCTCTGGAGATCATGAGAGGGATGTGGTATAGAACTGGTTCAGCGTAGGTCAGCTGTAACCTGCAGCCAGTGAGGTGTTGGAGCAAAATGTGTACAAAAAAGGTTTTTCAGGTAGATTTGCATTTCTGGAGTGGTGCAGAGGCATTAAAAGCAAGAAAAGGCTGTAGCACACTTTTCCAACCTCACAGCTGGATTCAGTGTGGTACTCTTGCTTTCAGGTCGAGGCGCCTGGGGGTGCACCTGCAAGCTGCAGGTTCTGGCATGGTTTTGGCGTGAGCTATTTGGGCAGGAAGATTGTATGTGTGAGCTAGTAAGGAACTTAAGGAACTTCACATTGCCGTGTAGATTTCAAAGGCCTCCAGAGTACAGAGTTTGGCTCATGATGACTTAGAAGTTATATTAAGGGATTAAGAAGTTTTTATTCTTCCTGAAATAGTTACAAATACAAGCGGACATTTGACAAAAAAAGCTGTCACTAGCTGTCTTAGAGAAACACTAGCAGACAACATTTTCTGTAATGGAAAATCCATATATGGAACATGAAGGTACTTCTTCATCAATTTTTGTTGTTGTCTTTATTATGGATTGCTACGTTGTGACTCTTAAGTAGTCCTTGATCTATTCCAAAGTCTAAATGGGGGAAGGTAAAACCTATAAAATATGTTGGCACTTTAGACAATAAGAAAAAAAGAGTTCCTATGGTGCAGCTAAGGTCAGGAAGTAATTGATCATAGCAGGAGTCTGGATCCATGCCCTACCATGTCTGAAACAAGTCTGGTTAGAGAGCAGGAGAGGATGTTACCTCTGGACTGGAGTAATTGATACCTGAGCCATATAGGAGGATTTTTGTTCTAGTCTGGGGAAGAATACTAGGAAAGGAACAGCTTCACAGGAGAGGAACTGAGTAAATTCCTATTCCAAATAGAGTAGCAAAAATTCGCACTGAAAATAGAGGGACAGTTTTGCTGAATTATGAATTGCTGTTCCCTGCAATAATACCATTTGACATGACCTTCCATTAATACATAAAACACCATAAGAGAAGGAGGAAAGACCTCAGCAAACTTAACAAATTTCCATTTTGAAGAAATGGAGCAGCCTATGACCTGGCAGGGGGCCCAAGTATGACGCAGGGCTTTGTGGAAATCAAGTTGCAACAGTGAACGACTTGAAACAGAGTGCTGAGCTGTCAGATAAGTCACAGTTGGTGAATGTTAACTTCTATTTGTTATGTTTGGAAGACAAATACCATACCCACGTACCAGACAGGGCAGGGTTAGACTGCGGGGGTGAAGAAGGGAGGAAGGCAGACCAGAGGAAGGAAGATATCCTCTGTAAATAAATAGAAATTTCAGTCTTCCCCATTTACTTAGGCTGCATTGCTCATGACCCTGTTGTACCAGCAGCCAGCAAGGCGAGTCAGTGAAGGACCATTTCTGTCCTCCCAGAATTAGGACAGAGGGTGTGAGTTGTGTTAAATGACACCTACATTTTAATATATTCATTGACAAAACTTACAGTTGCTGTCAACCCTATTAATGACAATCCATGAAAAATCCATGAAAAACATTTGGTTTTATCCTGCTATTTATTCTTTGCAGGTACACTTTAAAAATATACATAGCATCTCTGTAAATGACAACAATTGCCCATTACTAATTAATTGTAGCCAATGCTCACATTAGAGTGGTGCACAGAGTTTTCAGTCAGAAAACATTTTTTTGTGATTAGTATGTATAATAACAAAAAGGAAAAGAGGTTGTGGAATTATAATATAGGGTTCCATTTATATTTAGGTGCACTGGGAATACTGTGGTGGTTACCGTGATATAAATAAAACAAGTATTTGCACATTTTACTCAGTACACCTTGTTGGAGTAATTTTGGCTACATTTCCAATGGAAAGTAGTAATTTCTATTGAGAATGATGCTCCCCAATCTCTAAGTGCATAAAAGATGAGGTTTTAAAATGTTTGAAGAGATGACTAAAAGTAATTAAAAACATATTTGCAGTTAAAAATTAATATTTCTCGAAAAACATTTGTGTTTTCCTGCTTTCACTTTTTTTGACTGTGCAGGTGAAAATGGAGGAAAAAGAGCAAGTCACCTCCTCTGTTTATTTTATTCTCGGAGGTTTTACCTAACAAGACTTGAATTGCAAATAGGGGCATAATTAAGGCAACACAAGGAGTATTTTATAGATGTGAGGCAGGAAAAAAGCTTTTTTCTAGGCATTGGCTGGTGTAGTCTGTTACAAGCACTAGTGTACTCTGTGCTCTCTGACGGGGCTTCAAAAGGTCCTAATATACTGTGTCAGGAACAATGGATACAACTGGGCCAGCAGTGTTACTGCTCCTTTCTTGTTTCTCTGGCAGGTAACAGGATTTCCCAGGATTTGAATCCGATTCTGAGCCGTTGCTCTTGCAGCCAGCTGTCCAAGTAACTTCTGAGCAAGTTGAAGGCACCTGGCTTTGGCATTCAGTGAGATACAGAGCAGTGTCTCTTGCAAGTCTGCTTGGCAGAGGTGACCCATCACACTTACATCAGGGGATCTTCCTGCATTCTCTGCAAGTGAGGTATCCTCAAATGTTCTCCCCCTACTCAGTAATGTTCTTTGTGCTGTTCAGCTAGATGAGGTGATTTGTTAGGGAGCAAAGACCATGTGGCCCTCTCACCACAGATAATTGTCTGTTGCCATGAGCAAGCTATACAAGTGTTTTTACTTCAGAGCTTCTATTTGGTTATGTGCAAGAAAGTTAGCCAATGCATTTGAACATGTTACACAGCATGTGTTTATCTTGCCCTGCTTATGCCCCTGGAGTTGATATTGGCTGGTGCAACCTACAGACAAGCTCATTGGTTTTTGGGTCCTTAAACAGAATCAAATGCTTTGCTTCCAGCAGCAGCACCCTCTTGCTTGGTCCCATTGGGGTCTTCTTGTGCAGTTAAGTGAATCTTGTGGCCTAGTGCCAGCAACTTGAGCTGTCAGGGCAAGCAAGTAACTTCCTGATTTGGCCAGACCAGCCAACTTTCTTCTCTTCCCAAGGCCAGTCAGGAGCTTCTCTTGCTCATGCCTTTTTACAGCCAACCAGACAAAGATGACAGTAACAAGAGATCCTTATCTCCTTCCCTGTTCATCCCAAGGGGTAAGCTAAGAGTTGATGCATAAATTGCAGTGGTGTTGATAAGGTCCTTGTGAAGTGCTTGTTCTATTAGCTAACAGGGCAGAATCATTCTTTCAGTAACATCTTTCAGAGTTACTATTTCAGCCCATCTGCAGATTTAGTCAGGCTTGTTACATTGGTTATAACTGACCAAATTTTCAAAGTTTTCTTTTTAATCATCACAGGCTTGAAACCCAGGTGCTTTAGTGTGTTTCTGTTTGATCACTAGATTTTTTATTTTGTTTTACTAGAAATTGAATATCCAGCGTCCTCAAGTATCTTTGACTGTAACAACTGTAAGCACAGATTTGTGATTCTTTTATCTCACCCTTATCATACCCTTAATTTGACAAAGAAATTGCCTGCAGGCCACAGTTTTCAGAGTGTAGTTGATAATACACAGTAGAGATTCACAATCAAAGCCTGACTTTGATGTATCAGAGGGTGTTAAGATGTCATGGTGCTTTCTAGATGTATCAAACGTGCTCTTTTACCACCGTTCGGCCTGCCACGCTTATGCCAGTTTACACCCGTTAATGAATGCACTGCTTGGACATGGTCTATAGCCTCTTGAGCAATTATTTTGGCCCTTGGTACTGCAGTCACAATTTGGCTAGAAACAACTATAGCTTCCTCTAAAGTTAGTTCTGGTTCAAGCAGTAATTGCTCACATAGCCGTGGTATGGCTATTCTGTCCACAGGCTCCACAGAAATGTCACTACGCTAGTCAGTTCTGGGAGTAACATCATTAGCATTGGGTTTGTTCATTTTATGAAACTGATGGAATATGTTAAGGAGGAGTTCTTCATATTCAGTTGTAATAATGAAATAATAACAATAACATTGTTATTAATAATAATAGTAATAATAGCTAAAAGCTGCAGAATAAGTCAAAAGAATAAGAAGTAGTCAAAAAAAAAGACTACAGCAGGCATTAGTAGAGAGACTGACTTCTCAATATTTAGGCATCTGTTGTCTTTAGTAGCAAGACTATATTTCTGGTATTTTTTTTTTTAAGCTTTGTAGAGAAATCAGTATTTTTAGTGATATGTCTGTGTTTAGAGTCCTAAAAAGGTTCAGAATCCTGCAATGATAAGGACAGGAGAAACACACATAACACCCTGTATCAAATGCAAGGTACCAAAACAGGCCTAGTTAAGTAGGTTATTGGGAAAAAAACCAAATTAGAAGTAACATAAGCTATATGAGGTTAAGCACAGACTAGCTACATGCCAAATTTATAGAAGTTAGATGGGATAGCTTCTGTATTTCCACTATTCTCATCCTCCTCAGAGGAAGACCACTGAAACAAGTGTTATGAGAGAGAACCAGCATGTATGTTTGATGGCAAAGTCTAGGACTGCAATAAAGACTGCAGTTCTCTAGGACCTTCTGGCTAAAAACAAAGATTTTATCTCAGAAATACAAATAAGCAACTTGTGGTGCCAGTTAACAAATAGTCGAACACTTCACCTAACATGATGGGAGGAAACTGGGGACCTTCTGGGAGGGCTGTCTAGGAACAAAGTGCCATGTAACAGAGACTTTGGAAAAAGTGTACTAGTGAGTCTCAAACAGTTGATATATATTCAAAAAGGTATCCAGAAATCTGCGTGGTTATCTGAGCTAAACTGAACCCATGAAGTTCACTCCCAGAATTAATGGCCATACAGTACAGTACCTGCGTGTTTAGTGAAGCCACAAATAAATTATGAAGGTTAATAAGTGTTTCTCTGAATAAGGAGAATTATTCCTCAGGGAACTATAAAATATGCTAGTAAGACCTTAACAAAATAGGCGGCCTCTACCATTTTGAGATTGTGGCTTGTTTTGTTAAATAAGGCAGTAATTGTTTTTGTTTTAATGGTGTGACTGGCCAGGTATTCCTGCTTGAGCTCTTTCACTGTTTCTCAGGGTGAGAAGGTCAGATCCAGCCCTTTAAAATTTGATTTGGAAAATGGAACCAAGGGGGGAAAAAGTCAAATAGAATGGGGTTATGTGTGTAGTTACAAGTCTATGGGAACACTCACTAACCAGGTCCTGCATGCCCAAGTCAGCAACAGTCTTCTCCAGGGTGCCAGACTTCTCTGCCCTTCGCATATACATGAATTCATAAGTGAATCAATGCTGTGGATTTTTCATTTAAATGGGTGGGGATGACCGTTGCATAACTTCTAGCTGGGGTGACACTACAGCAGCTCTTGCTTGAAATAGCCAAGGTGATGCTGCAACATAACTGCCTTCGAGAATCATTTGCACATGAATTGAAATTGACAAATGGTGTCACTGGGAGGACAGTGCTGTGTTTGATTAGCACGGTGACACAGGGAGGAAGATCAGTCAGAGAGAAACAGCTGTAAGGAGAACAAAAATTAGATACTGAAAGTAAGAGAAATAAGAGAGCAAGGAAATAAGAATAACAAGAAATTAGCAAAAAATGTATTGGTTGTTACCTTGGTGCTTCTGGGAGACTTTTGGGATCACCTTCAGGATATGTAGGCAGCAGTAATAAACTGGACATGCCAGGTGAGTTCTGGGCCCGCACAGTAAGCCTCACTGGTTCCAACTTGAAGTGTTTTTTAGAAGGACACATGGGCTCCTTTACAGCAATGACCACTGATTTTCAGGGACCCACAAATCAACATTGCTGTAAATGCTACTCTCTCTTAGTCTGGGCTACAGCTGCACAGTTAGGAGGAACTTCTCAGAGCTTCTGTTGTCCAATCTCACATGGCATGAAGCTTTTATGATTCCAGTTTCTTAGAACACAACATAAAAAAATCCCAACTCACTAATCTTTGGTTAGTGTAATGAATTTCAGACAAGCTGGTCCAAAAATGGACCCTGTGGTCATCATGTAAAAGTCAATACTTTCCAGGGTTGATGACATTTTGTTATCATAATATTTCCTTAGGGTTTAAAGAAGAAATAAATGCTCTGTCTCAGATACCACTGTGTGATAGCTGCTGGCATGTATTCACCAGTGTAAGTAGCTCCTGATGTTAGACAATTTGGTCCTGAAGCTAGGTGAAAGGAGCTAGGTTTTGCTGCAGATTTCTGGCTCTAAAGCTAGCAACAAACCTCAAGGCATGAAAATGAAGGCAGAATGACCTCATTCCAATTCAGATGCTGCACATGAACATTCTGTGGGCAGAATTTGAAATTTCCTTCTTGATCTGGGTCCAAATGCTGAAGCAAGAATAGTCTAATCAAACCAAAGAAGAAGCTTGCATAAATGCCTTGAAACAGAACCTGCCAGTTTCTGTAGAGCTGTGCTGACAAGAAGTTATTTCTCCTGTGTTAATATCATTATAGGAAAGCATTGGAACAAGAAAATAAACAAAAAGTCACATTGACTTGAGGTTGAGTGCAAGAATGAGGATAGCTGAAGCTCAGTGGGAATTTTGCCTGGGATTTTACTGAATCCCAGGACTTTGTGACTTCTGTTTTTCTGTAGATGTTTACAGAGAACTGAGATGCTGAATATTAAAACCAATATTCAGGTGACAGTTTGTGTCAAGGAAATGTGTGTGTGTCTGCAAACGAGTGTGCACACACGTGCTTCTTGTTAAAATATCCTTTCCCTGTTTCAAATTTAACTTTAAAACTATTTTTTTAACATGTGGCACTGTCAGAAACACGGAGGAAGATCGATGCAAGCTGCTCTGAGCTATTTTCAGTCTGACTGGAAACTACCTTGCATTTTGCCCTTGGTTTACTCACAAATATCATGTCTGATCATGTCAAGTCCACAGGTGTTTCTTCGTCATGCTTTCACATAGAGATCGTGTTCCTCATTTCCCTTCAATAGGAAACTGTAATGAATTTTTTTAGCTAGTGATGAAAGATTTAACATACATATTTACTTCATTTAACAAAGAGAAGTTGGCTTTTATTTTCAGGGAAAGATGAATGTCAACTGTATCAACTTTGACTTCCCTTCTCAGGAAGAAGCAACAAGAGGTGCATACACTACAGACTCAGATATTGCAATGGATAGTAAGAGAAGTATTTGAAGAATATAAAAAATCAATTGCTCACCCTGTCAAATTTTTTGAGGAAAAAAATTCAAGAGGAGACTAGTGAGAAAAAAGACAATTTCTTAAAGGGATGATTGTTGTGGTAGAAGTTCAGAGAAGTCAGCTAAAGACTTGATTCTTGAAGAGAAGATCTGTGGCATTTCTTAGTAGAAGGAAGCCAGAAAAAATAGTGGAATATAAAAAAGTCCCAGGGAGGAAGAATGAGACTCAGTGTTTTGAGTTGATGAGTAAAACATGCTTCCCGCTACTTGTTGAGGTTGTAGCACTGGGAAGCAGTTGACTATAATTTGCTTTTGCACCCTAAGCACCTAAGCTGGTGAGATGTAGAGGTGCTACCCTTGCAAGGGGAAGAGTATGGTATGTATCCCAAAATGAGAGAAATGTGGAGGACTTAGATGTTTGTAAGCTAGTGGGAGGTCCAGGTGATCCTTAGTGACTTGGAAAAGTTTGGTAAACTTTTGCAAACATCTTGTAAGGTCCTTTCTTGGCTAATATCAGTTTCTTAGCTCACCATCCAGCTTCTAATTTCCTGCTTCTGTCCAAAAGCAATCGCATGTCTGTCAGAAAGATCCTTACACTGTGAGAGTTTCAGTGACTACCAGTATATTTCTTTTTTCTAACTCATTGTTTGGTTTGTCTACAGCAAAGACCATCACTTCAGTTTCGAAAGAAGCATTTGGTATGGAACTTGTAAACAAATGTGTATACATGGGAGTAATGGATAATTACTTTGAAGAAGTAAACTACAACATAGACAGGATGGAAAATCCACTTATGACCACTGTTGCAGTGAATGATGACATTAAGAACAAATAACTCCTAGTGGAAACTGCTCAGAATTTATTTTAGATGGCAAGCACTTGCTTAAATGCAACAATGAGCAAACAGAATAATTTGTTGAAGCTTGACTCTGTGTTAATGATGTGCCATGGTGTAGCAGGTGTCTGTGCATATAATGGTTTATTTAATCTGGGTTTCTGAGTTCCTCTGAGTCTGCCAAGAACAAATATTTAGTACTGGAAATTAAAACTTAAGAGATAATTTGGAAAAGGCAATTACCTGGTAGGCCTTGATAAGTTATAAAGAGTGGTTTGTGAGAATCTTCCGAAGTGAGAAGGTTCTTAGTCGAGGCCCAGGTGATCAAGAACTGCATGGTTATCCTGCTTATACCTGCACACTACAGACTTGATTTCAGTAAAGGAGAAGAGCTCCAGCTTTTCATGAGAAGTTATATATTTTATACATTTAAAATTATTGCTTCTATTGTCTAAATATGCTTTTATTTTCTTCAGACTCAATGACTTTTAAAGGTACATGTCAGTTTAAGACATTCAAAAGAAGAAGGTCTAAAATATATTCAAAAGGATCTGCTCCTAGCATCACCCAGTATGCTTCTCTGAGAATATGTATTTGTTTGTTCTGTGAAGGACCTGTTTATCCTTCTTTTTGATACAGCCTTGTAGAGTCACGATCACAACTGAATGAAGATAAAATGAAGGCGGTAAAAAATAAAGGAGATAATAAAGGTGAAATGATAATGAAGCATTTACTAAGGTTGCATTTGTCACTTTTTTCAGAGAAAGCTTTATTAATGATTGTAATTTTGTCTATTCCTCCATGATACCCCAGTGCCAGATAAGTAAGATTGAATTAATATATGAAATCATGTAGATAACCCAAAATGATACAACTTCTTCTCTATACACAGAAAATTATGAATACATTTAGACTACATTTTTTTCTCTGAGGGACAATTTGATCTGGTTATTTTTGATGCTGGGTGCAGAATGTCATCCTCAATTTCTTTTGATTGTACTTTGCATAAGCATAAGTTATCATTTGATAGGTAAAAGTGAAAAATTGAGCTTTGGTTGCATTTCTTACATATTTTTATTTTATCTTTCTCAGGATGTTTCCTTTCAAGGAGATATTGTAATAGTGGTTTGTAAATAGGCACTGTTTAGGGAAGATAAAATTGTTCAATACTACACAATACAGTGAAAATACATCAATTTCAATTTAGCTTTACACAGAGAAGCATCAGTGAAATAAAAATGCAGTCTTATAAATGTAGGAGATAAACCTCTGTCTTCACTTTTCCAAAGGAAGAACCACATCCTGTGAGGTGCTCAGCATCTGCTGTCCTAATCAATACAGCTGAGAGTTGGCTTTTCTCGATAGGTTTGTACTCCCATCCAGCAACTGTCCAGCTATAAGAAAGCATCATTGTTTGGCGTGAGGAGAAAAAAAGAATTATATCTTTTATGGGAGATCTAAATCATCTTGTCATCATATAACTCAAAGATGGCCAAGTATGTTTTCCCTCAAATTTGTTTAAACAAACAAATGTAATTCTTAGGTTTGTGCCATGGAAGCCAAGTTTCCGTTCAGCATGAATTTAGGACATAAAGATTTGTTTGTGATGGAAACAATGCCAGACACTTCTGCATAGCAGCGTAATGGAGTGCTGCTAGAGTGTAGCTTATAAAACCAGATTCAGGAAAACAGAGCTGCTCTGTCCAATTTGGCCTGGGCTCTGTGATTACAATAGCATAATTGTGCAGCTTGGAAGCCTTTCCCTCTCTGCTGAAATGATGCAGTATTCAAACATGTGTGAGAGTGTTTCTTCACAAAAGGCCAGAGCTGAAGCCTCTTCATATCTCCCAAGCCCTCCTCTGGGTTGGGTTCTCCTCATGCTGCCTGACTTCCTGTGGTGACTCTGTGCTGTCACCTACACGTGTCTCTCAGGACATCCCAGTCTTCTGGCACAACCACACCATCTTTCTAGGGCATCTCATTTTTCTAGCGGTTTGTGGAGTAAATTTCTCTTAAATGGGAGTGTTTGCTCTTTTCCTGATTGAGATAGTTGTACTTGGTCAGTGAAGATTATCTGTGTCAGCCAGTGTGGGTACTTAAGACATGCATAAGGGGTGCATGAGTGGAAAGCCCTCAAAATTTGAATTCTTCTGGAGCCTAGTCCAAAGTTTTATGGAAAAGATTTCTAATATATGAAAAGTACTGAGTTCCATTTCCTAGAGAAGGTGTGAACGTATAATAATCTTGTTCCCACAGAAAGACTACGAATGAAAAGAAGGAAAAACAACTTTTCGATTGCAATATTTATCCCTTCATGTTCATAGAGTCATGGAATTGTAAAATATCGTGATTTGTAAGGGACCCGTAAGGGTCATCAAGCCCAACTCCTGACAACGCTAATGCTTCTTGAGCTCTGTCAGCTGGTGCTGTGCCAGCTTCCCTGGGGACCCTGTTCCAGTGCCCACCTCTGGGGAAAGAACCCTTTCCTAATATCCAACTTAAATCTCCCCTATGACAGCTTCATGCTGCTCCCTTGGTCACCATATAGAAGAGATCAGGGCCTGCCCCTCCACTTCCCTCACATTCAGTGCTTCTGAATGTTTCATCTATTTCTTTGATAAGTACTGCCACCCTTTCTATTTTAAAGAAATAAATACACACTGCATATTGGTGAAAAAAGGAGAATTTCAGTGAGCATTTCCTGTAAGAGAGAGGAGTATGATGATTTTCCATAAATATATCATTTGGAAGAAAAATTTATAATATTTCTTATTGTGAAATCAAAACTATCTCCTTAAAATATGTAACTTTAGGTATTGAACTTTGAACAAAAACAAAATTTTAAATGAGGCTCAGAATATTCCTCTGCTTCATCCCAGATCAAAGTTTCCATTCCTATTTTTTTGTGGAAAATATGATAAAACACTATTAATTTATTCTTTTAGTGATGATGCAAGAGGTGATGGGAACTAAATGTAATAACATGTATTTGTACATACAGTTATATAGAACCCATGTTAGAAGCTAGCACATGGACCTAAATACAGAAATGTTAACAGGGTTATCTTTGTGTTCTGGTTTCAAAACAACAGCCCCTGAGAAAAATTAATGAAATCTTTCTCAGGGACTTATGTGAGAAACTTCTCTGAACACTCTTGCAATATCAAGTATTTGTGCTAAATATCTTTCTTTTTTAAATTTTTTTTTATTTACTAGGAGCTCCATTCTGAGGGCTTTTTTTCTTCTGAAAATCAGATATTTGATCTACTTTTAGAATATTTTGAGAGAGATCAGTTCAGTATCTTTTGATCCCAATAGCTTTCAAGACATGGCAACCAGAGCAAAGGTTTTAGCCTGATGCTAAAGTCCAGATCTTGCTCTATGTTCAGGTATGTTTTTTTAATTAGAATGATTAACGAAATGTTAAGTCACTTGCAATTACAACCTCTGGTCAAGAATAAAGTTGGGAATCATACAGAAATTATGGGGGTTTTTTTTGATGGCAAGTGGGGAGAGTAGAACTGGTGGTGGTAGAATTTCATGGCTCATCCCTTGCCAAATTTTGAAGGTCAGAATAAAGCTCAAATAGATAAAGAGATTTCGGATGCCTCATTGCCAGACTCTGTAGTAGGGTATAAAGTCTAAGCCTCCACTCCAGGAGTCATCCATCAGTCACAAAAAGAAGAGAAATTTTAATTCTGTGGCATGTGGTTAATTTGCCTTTAATGGTAGTGGGATCTGAAAAGAGACCGGTGAGTTTATTCTCTTAGTCATTTCTATTCAGCAAATTTAGCATACCCCTCCACAGGAGTTTCTTCTGACTCGTGACTGAGTAAGACCTACTGAATATCCTGCTGACAGACCTTCTGAAGATGCTTTAGAGTTTACATTTTAGATTCTCTACTTGGTAAATTTTTTTGGGCTGCATGAATCACCTTGGCCCTCCCATTGTCTTCTGAGTAAAGGTAGACTAAATTTTCCTCTGTGTGAGTCTGTGGAATTGTTTTTTAATGCTTTCCCATGCCTAATGTCACTACTGAGTGCTACTGTCAGCAACAGCAGCTCCTGGCACTGGCATGGCTTGCACACTGGTGCGATCTGTATCACAGTTTGGAAGATTGAGAATGATTGAATATTTCTCAGAGACAGATATAAGCCATGTTCAAACACAGAAAAGGATGAAGGATTAGTTGCTTCAGTGGTGACAAACTTTCCCTGTTAAATGTTTGTATATATTTACAGTTCAAATGTCTTTAATTTCATCTTCAACTTTTGAACCATACCATCTCCTTTCTTCTCTTCTCTGAATTGAAAATTACTAAAATGAAGCCTGCTCTTATGTGAACTGTGAAGACACTTCTTTGAGTGATTTTAGGGCAAGAAAGGAAATAAGATCAGAAACCATAGACTAGTCTTGTCACCACATTTAGCCAGTGCCAAATGGAAATTGAACCGCAGGTCTCGAATTATGCTTTTAAGTCCTAAAATGAGTTCTGCTCAGACGAGCTATGCTGACTTTAGTGAAGCCAGGGCAGGCATGTGAGCCTTCCTGAGAAAAGAGTTTTGATTTCACAACAGAACTTAAGCCCCACAGATTTCAAGGGGCATCCAAATATGGTAAAATAAGCAGAGAAATACTTCCTTTTATATCATCCGAGAACTGTTAGTATTTACAATACTAGCATGAAGCTTTTAGTAAATTCCGGGAAGTTTCTTACTACTCAGAGGAAGGGAAAATCCAGCATAATAAGGGTTGTAGCTGTCTTTTGTGACTGCTGTTGCTACCCTGGACGTAAACAGGAAAAGGATCTGATATACTTAAAATAACCAAGTTGGTTTAAAGAGGGAATGTGTTATCCTTGCTTCCTGTGTGTGTGAGACAGTTAATCACTCTCAGTAGCCAGCAGCATGGGTTTTCTTACAGAGAAATCTCTCTGTGTCATTTCACAGTATGCCCTTTGGTGCCTGTCTTGACTCAATGACACAAGAGGTAGTTTCCTTTCTTCTTCATCCTGGGGTGTAATGGGGTTTTCCTGCCCTCTAAGAAGAATTTTTTTTTCAATACCGCTTAGCAACAATGACTAGATAATGAAGCCAAACAAGGAGATACCCTGCAGTTCCTATGATGACACATCTCACTGCTGCTGACTCACCTGGTGATATAAGACTTTCTGTTGGTATTTCTATAAATGACAAAAATAAACATCTGCTAAGAAAATCACCTCATTTGTTATACGTGACTTGTGTGTTGAGCTCTTTTAAGAACTCCAATTACTTAGTGTTAGGAAATAATACACCAGGATTAGAGCTGTTCTGCACTATGTTGAAAGATTACAGTTTACCTGTGGTCTTTGTTTGTTTTAAGATTTTTTTCTGGTGAGCTAATATGAGCCAAACTTTTTAAATTCTGTTCTGGATCTGATTCCAGATTTCCGCAAGCTGGGGAATGCATACTTGCCATAACAAATCAAGATCTGTCTTTGAAATGGGTAAAAGGAGAAAGCTTATCATCAGGAGCTATAGTCAGTAACAGTCCAAACTCCTCATTTATTTGTTCCATTTTGTTTGTGCCTTCATGTATCATCCTAGAGTATCTATGTAAATATGCCTAAGGCTGATGTGAATATGAGTAGAAACAAGCCTGAATAATGCTATATTTTGAGGGCAAATAAAACATGTATTAGTGATTATAAAAAAAACTGCTAGCATTTGTGTTCCTATTGAGTGGAAGCTACAGTGGAGGTGTAAGCATTTGCACCTTGTGGAAATCAAGCCAGATACCTGGAGGGATAAGCGAAATCTCTCAGACATAAATCCCTTACATTTAAATAAATATAAGTGTAGTTGTTCTTGTGAGAATTTTGTCTTCACTTTGTCATGCTGTTTTGCCAATGTGCACCACAGTGTTCCACCTCAGCTATCCAGATGATCTAAGTAGCCTCCTCTTTCCCTTCAGCCTCATTATTACTGTGAGATGTATCATTGGCAGCTAAGTGTGGGCCTTGCCAGTACTATTTCTGGATATGGGTATGCAGCGGCAGGTAAAACCAAAGAATGTAACTCTGAGTTTCCAACGGCAGTGATCCTAAATATGAGTATTATTTAGAAAAAATTTAATTTCCTTGCCTGGTGTAAAGCTGCCCAAGTTTCTCTGGCACTGGTCCGTGCCACCCACCTTTAGAAATCTTTAGATACACTTGACTACCTATTTTCTACTTTAACATTCTATGCAGAAAAATACTACAGAGACACACAACATTTGCATAGATATTAGGTTTTGGAAAATAAGGATGCATGAAAACAAGTTTGTTTTCTCCATTTCCTAAAGACTAATAGAATTACATTGCTCTAGACTAAGGATTTATTAGATCTGATGCTCAGATCAGATTAAACAACAGTATGGATTTTTCATGCCTTTTCAAGATTAAAGAATTTATTTGTTGACTTCAAGGTGACAGAGGCTGAGCTGGGCAATTGCACAGCTGCCATCAGCCAGCTGGGGAGTAGGCAACACAGGCCAGGGTACAGGGATGGACTATTGCCAACCAGCAAGGCTTAGTGTATCCTCATAATTTATGGACCCATATATATATATGTATACATATATATGGGTCCACAGATTATATAGATTAGATATAGATATAGATATAGATAGATGATATAGATATAGATATAGATATAGATGATATAGATATAGATATAGATATAGATATAGATATAGATATAGATAGATATAGATATAGATATGTATGTATATATACGTGTGTGTGCCTTACCTACATGCCTAGCTACTCCCTTAGTCAACGTAGATGGTCTTGCAGCTTAGACGTTACATTCATATGACGAGATGGCATATGTGGTGCAACCTCATGACACCATTGTGCTGACCCTTCTCCACGTCTTTTCTTCAGCACATGGGGCCTGAGTTGTTTCTCTTTGCAAGAACTGTGATGATTTTGTTATTTGAGTGGGAAAACCTGCTGCAAAATGAAAAATATTTCCTAAACTCTAATTTTAAATCCCTAGAAAACATCAGGATAGTAAACCCTAGGGACTCAGTTCTCAACTAATTGGTGATAAAGTTCAAGAAATTTGAGGGAAAAAAAATCACTGTCACAGGGGAAATCCTGGGTTCTTGGATTAGACTCCCAAAGGAACAGATGTGGGATAAGGGTGGCTTGTTATGGCCTCCATCAAAGTTTCCATCTCTTGTGATGATTACAGCTAAGTTGGTCAGTGTAAGTCTGCAGCTAAGTCTACATTTAAGATGTAAATCCATTAACAGAAATGTCAGTTTACTATAAAGAAGGCTCTTGTGAAATTTCCTACTGAATACAGGGAGGTGAAAAAAACACAGTGAAACATTTTGAGATTCCCCATCTATTTTTGCAGTTCCAGGAGGTTTGAACAAGCACTAGAAACCAAAGCCTTTAACTGAGCCAAAGCAAATAAATCTTTTTGAGGTTCCTCTTGTATCAGTTACAAAGACACTTAAAACCTTTCAGGGACAGATGTGCTGCTGCTGGAAAATAGAAAAGCAAAAACCAACTTAAAAGCACCAAGTTTTTCACAGGGGGCTGGATTTTTTTAGCTATTAGAATAGATGGTTTGTCACAAAGTTTAAAAGCAGAAGGGATAAGATGTGGGTTATAAAAGTTAGGCAGAATTACAAGTGAATCATTGAAAAAATGATATTAGCCCATGATTACAGCCCTCACCTCATTACTTTGTACTGACAACTCTTTTGAACAGAGCTAATAATTAAACTAATAACTAAGAAAGCAAAACATATTGTTCAGCCAGGTCTTGTTATCAAACACTTTTTATCAGAATGTTTCACAGTCATCTCATTGATACTGGGCAAAACCATGGTCACGATAACTTTTCCTACTCATTGACTGTTTGTATCTTGATTAAATTGAAATGTTATTTTAAATATTAGAGAAATGTGTCACTTTGCTCAAATAAGGCATCTGTTCCAGGAAAATGTTGTTTTGGAGATTAAAAAGAAGTTTTCTGGTTTTAAAGAAAGCCTGTGGACATCAGGATGAGTCAGTTGGTTTGAGCGGTTGCTGTACATGAAATTTTATTGAATTGTGTAAATATTAAAAGTACTTTGAAATAAATCAGTTTCCAGAAGTATTAATTTAATTTATGTCTTTGCCTTTGTTTTATGTTTATCTTTCCTTTTTACCAACCAATAGACAAGGGAGAAAATAGCAAACTTTTATGACTGAAAAAGACCAGGAGATTATAGATGTAGTCATGTAGATTGGGATTCTGACTGGAGAGTACAGATGAAAGATCAGCTGCAACTGAGCTCCCCTTAGAGTGTTGAGATATGCCAGTTAAAAGTTTAGATTTTCTGTAAACACTGGTATTAAATCTATGGCCTTAAGAACTTGACAATTCTTAAAATAAGTAGAACTCAGGGGATATCAAAAACCTTATAAAATAGAATATTCTGAGCAGTCATATTTCCCAAAGCTGTCTAGAACAAAATAGGGGACAATGAAAGTGGAAAGGATATTTAAATCCAAGGAGCTTTGAAGAATTTTGTAAGACTTTCCAGGGAGGTAGGGACGTATTTGTCAATTTGCCTAAACATCTTCACTCCATATGTTTTCACATTTTTCTCCTAAGCTTTTAATGCATTTTACATTAAACAGTCATTGAATAAAAAGAAAATTGTCCTGGGATAATTTCTGAAAGCAGGTTTCCTCCTTCGAGTGGTGTGTTCTGCCCATCAGGCTGCAGATCTGGTGTCTTGCCTGCTGCTGCCCCAGCTGGGAGAGCTCTGACTTCTTGCCCACCTGCTGTCTGTGGGAAATGTCCTTCCAGGGACATTAATAATAATAATAAAACGAAGATTAGGGTATCCTAGAGCAAAAAAGGCAGAGGGTTTAGCTCTTTACACTGGGAGAAAACAACATCTAGGTCCAGGAGATGTGAGATGTGCTGGAGCTTTTGGTATTCATGGAGCTCTGCAGCACAAGCAGGGGAGACTGCCTCAATGGCAGGAGCACCTGAAACCTCAAGGTATCCTCAAAGCACACAGGTCCCACAGGTGGAATTGCCCTGCAAGCACAATGATCCCTGCATGAGTGGGTTTTACCCCAATGGATATTAATAAAACTTTATTTGGAGAAACTGTGCTTCAACATCTGTGATAGAAATAGCTTTTTGAAGAATGGATTTAGAATTACAGTTGTGGTACTCTGAAAGCACCCAGTTGCCTATCCTGGTGGTAAAGTCCTGTCTGCCAGTGAAATGTGAGTTACAGCGCTATGGCTCTTCAGATCATTCAACTGTTTAACATCAGTGTTAATCTGATGCTGTTATGTATGGGCACCTGTGTATGCTTAAGCAGCTGTTTCAATGCATGTTGATGAAAGAGAAATGGCCAGATTCTCTTGGTCTGAGTTTCTCAGCTGCAAGTGGAAGCTGGAGGAGAAATTTTTGAAGAGGGGATAAAAAAAATAATAGGGTGTGTGAACTGTTGATCCTCACTGTACTTGTGGATATGCTATGGATTGGAATGGACTAGGACAGTGATGAAAGAAAAGAAATTAAAATGGAAAAAATGTTCCCTGCCCAGTTCAGATTAATTCTGGAAAGTATTGTTTTGGCAGAAAAGTTGCAGACCTCATCTAGAAACTAAAATAAGAAGATGCAGCAGCTAAGGCCTCTCACAAAGGTACATTCTGACATTTGTCTCATCTTTCCCTTCATCCTTAATGCCTACAATACTGAAAACTGTTTACAAAGCAAGAGATTTGCCCAGGTGCAACAGTGAGACAAAAGAAGCCATGTGCCCCTGTGGCAGGGAGGACCAGAGACTGCTGTAGAGAAGCTTTTCATTCTGCAGTTGCATGTGAATGTTGTCTTCATCTGCTCTGGGAACCCTAAAGACTCCTTGCCAGACTTTTATGGACTCCTGGGCAGAAAGATCCTGCTACTTGCTGGTCCAAACAAAGTGATGCAGCAATGGCTGCCGTCCACTCTGGCTGATGTCAGGCACTGCCATTCAGCTTCTGCCCCCATTCCTTCAACTCCTGAGCTGTTGATTGCCTTCTCCTACTGCTCCTGCCTGCACTTCAGCCAGCAAAAAAGGGCAAAACCCTCTGTAATCTAGTGAGGCTGAAATATCAATGTGCTGGCTTAGAGCTGACCTTCTGAAGCCTTTTGGAGACTGTGAAATCTCGTCTGAAAGGTCACAATAAGGCACTGAAACACTCTTGATTAGTTCATGACCACTCTACGAAGTAGTTGGGAAATTCCTTTATTTGAGAAAGTGTTGTAAACTTGAATTGAAAGCTTCATGCAAAATGAATAGTCTGAGAAAAAAAGAATGCAGTCATTTTCAGGATGTTTGAAATGTTTTCTATAATATTCAATTAAGTCTGTCATGAATTTCAAAATTAATTGTGTCTATCTGTATCCTATATATGTAACAATAACATGAAAGTCAAAATGCAGTATTTCCCCCTAAATTTTTGAGTTTGGAGTTGATGCAATTCTGTAAAATAGCTTCCTTTTTAAAAACTGATTTTTCTTCTGATGGGAAGTGTAAATAATGGCATTTTAATTAGGTTTATATAGAGTGTATTACCTCATACTGTTTTGATATCTTCTCTTCCAAAATTGACATAAACCAGAACCCCCGGAATTACACAGAAAACATGAAAGCAATGCTCAATTTGTTGATTTAAAAGAACTGTGGTGAAGTCTCATGGTACCCCTATTTTATTCATCTTCCCTTCTATGGAAATTGTTGGTATATTTTCCTGAAGGCTGGTTTTGTCATACTGTTGTATCCCAGATGATTTTGAATACCACAGAAAAATCATGGTTAGAGGGAGTGTGTGAAATGTCTGGACCTCTGAAAGGTTCAAGCATGGAATGAATGTACTTCATTATCCCAAATGTAGGATGCCTTCTGCATTCATAAAGCAGTACTTTTTCAGTAGATGAGTTCTGGGAAAATAGCTAATGATTCATGAAAAAAATCCTACTTGCACACAGTTGGATGATCATCTTACTGCAACTTGCTTTTTTTTCTAAGCACGAATTTGGGTGTGGGTGCACAGTGGCATGTGGATAGGGGAAGGGGGGGACTGTGTGTGCATGTGAGTTTATATATGGAATTAATATATGGATTGGGATATTCTTTTAAAGTCTGTAAAGCGTGCATGCTGCTTTTATTCATTAGCACCTACAAAGGACTAATTGCCATCAGGCATGTAGGTGGAATTTTTGGCAGTAGGCAAGAAACGCAATAGGTTTGATGACAACCAATGATCTGCCAAAGCCTTTTCAGAAGAAGAAGCTAGTTGTCACTCACCCACCCCTTTAAATTCAAATGCAGATGCTTCCAGGGGGTGTGTGGCACCCATCCAAATCAGCACTTGAAATGGAGGGTTTCTAATACTGTATGTGCAGACCGTGCTGTAGCTGTGGTCTAATGCACTGCCTAATGACTGAGATGAGACGGACATGTGAAAGCTGAAATGGAGACAGCAGAACACCTGATGGTCTGGCCTTTCTGCCGTGGTGACAAGAGGGTAACAAGGAGCCCTCTTGGTGCCATGTCCAGTGGGACCTCCCACTGGGGAAGCCAAGGACAAAAGCTGGCTCTAGGCTAGTAAACCCCATAAGAGCTCTCACAGAGCTGTCTCCAGATTTACAAGGATGATTTTGCTGTTCCATGGTTGATCATGCCAGGCTGATACCCTCCTGTCTAAGCTATGGCAGCAGATTTCTGCCACCATCAGTGCCAGGTTCATGTTCCCTGCTGAAGGAGCAGAGAACTGACTGCCCAGGAGGTCAGATAAGGCCCCTCTGACCTTTGGCCTAACTACAGAGGTGATGCTTTTGCCCTCTTATCCATTCAGTTCTTCAGAAATTAAATCTCTGATAGGAATTCTCAGACGAGTGCAGCATAAAAAAAAAATTATGTGACCAGAAACTGCCTGTATGTTAAGTACTTGTACTGTTGTGAGCAGCACATCAGCTGGGGCTGAAAGCGTACCTAGTCTATATGGAATCTGCAGATGGGTATCTGTCATGAGGTAAAGCACCATCAAATGCTGGTATAAGAAATATTACACAAACAAAATTTTCGTATTCCATCAAAATGGAGCAAATTAAACTATTTCCAAAAAATCTCAAAAAAAAAAAAAAGCTAAGACTATATTTGGTCTCAGCCTATGCTTTTGTTGTTTTTATACCCCTGAGTCACTGAGTCATAGGGGCTTCTGACTGCATTCCTAACCTGTGGTCTCAGATGACCTCTTTCTCCCTTCCCTTCCCCCACAAAAGAAGCAAGAGGTTGTAGCTCTGCTGGAATGCGGCATTTATCACCTACTGTGTTCTAGGGAGATTAGTAAGATTGCTACTTCATACTGTGTTTGTTTCTATATAGGCCATACTCTTTGTTTCATACCCATAAACTTTTGTTCAGTTTGTAGTTAGCTGTTAGAAGTCAGTGCAGAAATACATGAACTCTCTGTAGTTGGTAATGTAAAATAAATAAAAATCACACCCAGAAAAGGGGGTGGGCAGTGAAAAACAACAAAAAAATTATATATTATACAGAAGTTCACATATTAGACTAACTGTGGTAGTGTAAAATTCTTTCCATAAAAAAATATTTTATCTGAAGTGTTTCTTAAGGCTGTTATGAGACTAATACATGCTTGCTAATCGCTTTGACAGCTTCAAAAAAAAGTGCTATGAAAGTAATAGTTATTTCTGTTCTGCTTTTTTCTGTATTTTCCATATTACAATTGTGATCAGGAATTGGAACATCTACTTTTATCAAATGGTGGGTGGTATCTACTTCTGTTCTTATGCCTATTTCTCCAAGTCACAAACTGACATCAGAATAACAAATAAAGAGGAAACGTAATTGTGTGGTCCTATATTTCATTTTTCATAATGTCACAAAGAAAACTCCTTCAAATAAAAATTATTCTTCATTTGCTGCACATGTAATTAGTATGCTTAGGCAGCAAGTTCTTTAAGTTAGTGAGACAGTTACTTCAGGGCCAAATTCTGTCACACTTTATCACATTTCATGTAAGTTCTTGCCAAATATTTTAGTATTGGCCTTTATGGGGAGGAATGCTACTCATTGTATCAGAAGTTCCATAGTAAATTTATTTAAGAAGAGGATCCCTGATTTGTTGGGATCTGATAGTCTGTGGAGCCTTAAAAAAGGTAGTTCATGCCTTTATAAACACTGTTTTCCTTATTTTCATTCTTTGAATTTCTTTGAAAGACTGCTTTACAAATGCAAGTCTGATTGCTTCTGCTTTATATTTAATGGAACCTATTTATTATTTGTTACACAAGGGTTGCATTTTGTTTTTCATGTCCAGGGTGACTACATTATCTTGTGATGCTTGTGAATGTTAAGTCGCAGATGCTTGTAGGTGAAATTAAGATTGCCTTAGATATAAAGGCAAGGTTTCAGCCTGAGCATAGTACTGCTGAGAGATGGAGAAATGTAACCCTTTCTATCCTTGGGGTGAACTGCAGTCCTTCAGATTACCATAATCTGTATGACAACTAATAATTCATCAAATAATACTTATTATCCAAATACTGGCCAATGATCCCAGGAGTTTTGGGCTCTCCATGAAACTGCTCTGTTTCCCTGGTAATTTTCCTCTGAAGAACTTGGGAGATGTTTCTTTTGGTGAAGTAACCTTGACTACAGCTCCCTTTACTTTTGCTTTACTTTTTTTGGCTAGTGGATTTGCATGATCAGGCCTGGTCTTGGCTTCTTTTTCTCTCTTGAAATAGAGGTTCACTTGAGCAGCAGGATCAGGGTAATAGAGAATTTCTTCTTGAAATTTCAGTAGCTCTTATCCTTCTCTTCTTGGAATTGGAAAGCAGTAATTAGACCTGAGGTAATCCCTGCAGTACTCATGAAGCGTGGTCTGTGGCAAGATGTGCCTAACATTAAAAAAATATACACTGTTTCTTACTTGGAATCAACATTTCTGGATCAGGTCATAAAAATTCCCAATAAATAACATTTTAGGTAGCTTTTCCAGTGCTTCATAACCATTATAAATAGACATGTAGAGAAAACTTTGTGGCAAATTAAGCCCCATTTTCTCAAGTTACTCCAAGTGCATATGGAAAACCTTGGTCACCATCATCTCCGTGACTCCTTTCTTATTTGCATGCTGTCATTATGTTTTTGCTTCCCTGACTCCCACAGAGTAAAAAGGACCAATTCCTTCATCTTTTTCTCATGCTAGCCATTTTTCTGGTCTTACGAATTTGCCTTGATTGATCCTATGGCACAATACAGAAAACCTGCCTCAATTCTGTATTTGAGGCATCACAAGAAACAAGAAGAGCAACACAACCACAGTTGAAGCAAAAATAGTTGAACCCAAGCCAGTTTAAATAAACATTGATGTTTAACTCAAAGAAATTATGAGCTATGGCTATATGGGTCTTTCTGAGGTCAAATGAATCACAAGGATGTACTGTATTTCCGAAGAGAGAGATACAAGAATGTGATTTCTTAATACACAATTTTACATTTCTAATGGAACTGGACTCCACAAGTTGCTCTGTTCTCTATTTGGTGTTTGTAATAAACAGACATTGCAATTTGCCAGACATTAAACACATCTGAGCATATCCACAGCTAATTTGATGAAACATCTGTGTACATATGTGTATAACAAACCACGAAAGGAATTTTTACTGTAAAAGATAAGAGCAACTGTGGAGATTGCTTTTCTATTATCTTTTTTTTCAAAGTTATTGAAGTGTTTATGAAAGAAAGAGGAACAAAAGTGAAATGGATGACTATTTTTTAGACTGTTTAATAAAAGGTAGGATTTTCCAGTTGTGCCAAGCACAGCATGATGAAAATCCTGTCTGTTGAGCACCTAATTTAATGTCTGCAGAGAATCAACATTAGTTTACATTATTATTTAAGAGGAAATGATTTAGAGCATGACATCAAGTTTCTGTTCTTTGAAAGTGGAGAGACACATTTTAGACTTCAGTGTTGAAATTTATGCTTCTAAATATAAGTTTAAAGTTCTTAAATCTTGAGAGGTGAGAGAGTTTGGTGTTTGCTGTGGGTATTTGGTTTTGAATTTTGGGGATTTTTTTGGTGGTTTGTGTTGGTTGTTTTTTGGGTTTTTGTTATTTGGGTTTTTTTTATTTTCTTGGCAAGTTAAGAAAATCCAGTGCCTTGGGTGTGGATGTGAGTGGAACCTGTATGTTCATTTAATGACATTACACAAGGCACCTTTTAAAGTTCCTATAAGTGGATTTTGGTCTGACAGACTTAAAAACTGAGTGATAAGCTACAGAATAATAGGACCTGTTTTAAGAACCTCATTTACGAATAAAATGATTGTTCTGGCTAGTTCAACATCTTCACACAAGCGAAGGATTCAACATAGCATCTCAATCTTAACATCATCATATTTCAGGGAATGCTGAAGTACACACCTTCCAGTAGGCAAACACTAACACAAGTGTCTCTCCTGGGAAGGGATTATCTTCTTAGTTCAGGCCTACAAAAATATCCTAAGTAAATAAATAAAACATGCTTTAGAAATCTCACCACCATTTTATATCCTGTTGCTTCCATTTATGTGAAACAATGTGTTGTAAGAAGGTGATCCATTTTGCTTAAGCTTTTTAGTAGTGTGACATTAACCAGTGTGAAGCCCACCCGATGGAAATATCATCAGTACCTCTGTGACAAGTGACTTTAGGTGGAACTGGGGTTTCTGCAAAAGGGTGTGGTCTTTAGGTTTATTGTCCCACAGAAATCGTGCAAACTTCAACATGTTATCCAGCTGTATCTCTGTATCACCTGCTGCTCATTGAAATCACCTTCTAGTGCTTTGATAACTCATTGAACATTAGTGCTCCTTTTGTGGGAGTTGTAATGTTCAGAAGGATAGTACTATCACCAGCCTACAGTCTTAATTTGCCCATCTGGAAGTTCTTTGGGACTGATTTCTCAATACTGAAATATTTTTGGGGCACATCACAGGGTTTCTTTTTTTTTTTTCCCACTCAAGAGAAAAAGGTGAATCCAAGAGATTTTTGGCACCTCATTTATTGTTACAATGTGATGGGGGAGAAAAGGTTTTATTGTTGCTTTTATTTTGTGGTCATTGAGAAGTTTATTCAGGAATGGAAAAGAGATTCTATGCTACTCTTGACCTGATACAGTTTTAAAAATGGTGCTTCAGGGGTATCAAGCAGATCTCTTTAGCTGCATAAATAATACTGTGAATAAAAAAGAGCTTTGGAGAGGAGAGGAGAGGAGAGGAGAGGAGAGGAGAGGAGAGGAGAGGAGAGGAGAGGAGAGGAGAGGAGAGGAGAGGAGAGGAGAGGAGAGGAGAGGAGAGGAGAGGAGAGGAGAGGAGAGGAGAGGAGAGGAGAGGAGAGGAGAGGAGAGGAGAGGAGAGGAGAGGAGAGGAGAGGAGAGGAGAGGAGAGGAGAGGGTCATACAATGGCTGACAGCCATAACAGTACAACAGTACAGTTACATTCTGTACCAAAGAATGTGTATCTGTTGAATGAATGGATTTCTTTGTTTTGCATTTATCCTTAAAAGTTGTTATTATTCCACACCTCTGTTTCTATGAATCATTCAGTAATGTTAAACAAATTCCCAAAAGTGAGCAAATATTAGTCACCTATTTCCTGACTGAAACAGGTAGCTGTGTGGGTGGACAGGTGGAGGCAGGTTAGACTGTAGCTATCACTATATTTTTAACATTTTCTTTCTTCTAACTAAAGTTTTCTTTCTAATCCCTTGAACAGATCAACTGCATGAAGGGGCAGAAGCATTGTCTAGGCATTTACCATATGTCTCAATATTAACATTCATAATGATAAAAATAATTATAATAATGATTATAATAATTAACATTAATAATTATAATAGTTATGATAGATAAATATCCCAATCATAACAGACAACTTTTTTTGCATAGGGTAGTACAAATTACACATGGATGACTTACCTGTGTACAGACGCCCATGATTGTTCATTGCATTTCTCTGGCTTCACATAATAGGATAAAGGCAACAGAAAATGAAAAGGCATTTTCCTTCCCTCACTTCCAAAATGAAAAGTACAGCTGGGCTTGTTTTAGCAAACAATATTAAGGCTATTGTAGTTTAGAGGTGCAGTGTCTAGCTAGGAAGTGGATCATCTTTGAAGAAGAAGGAAGTCAGAGCAAATCATCCTTCACTCCTGAATGCAACACTCCTAAAATCCCAGCCTATTGTTATTCTGTCACATTAGGTCTGTCTTGCCCTCCAGTTGCTGTTCTGTTCTCCAACAAAGTTATTTTCAACAAATCCAGTTCTGTGGTGTGGATTCTCTTAGTCAAATTCTCTTCTATACGAAAAATTTTTGTCCTTTCCCTGCAACTTCTGTTTTTTGTGACTTTGTGCCATATTGTTATGCTGTAACACCTAATTAACATAGACTGAATAGGCTGCTTCAACAAAGTTTTAATGAACTTCTATCATAGAATGATTTGGGTTTGGAGAGACTTTAAACATCATCTAGTTACAACCCCCTGCCATGGGCAGAGACACCTTCCACTAGACCAGGTTTTTCAAAGCCCAGTCCTAGGCTCAAATTCTTCCAGACATGGGGTATCTGCAGCTTCTGTGCCAAACCTGTTCCAATGTCTCAACAGTCTCACACTAAAGAATGTATTCCTCATGTCTAAAGGGTATCTACCCTCTTTCAGTTTAGAGCCATTCACCCTTGTTCTAACACTACATGCCCTGGTATAAAGCCCCTCTCCAGCTTTCTTACAAGCTCCCTTTAGGTACTGAAAGGCTGCTATATCTCTTCTTCAGGATAAACAACCCCACCTTTCTTGTCTTGTCTTCATGGGAGAGGTACTTCAGCCCTCTGAGTACCTTCGTGGCCTGCCTCTGGAGCCACTCCAGCAGTTTCACATCCTTCTTATGTTGGGGACCCCATACCTGGATGCCAAACTCCAGGTGGGGGTCTCACCAGAGCAAAGTAGAGGGGGATCATCCCCTCTCTTTCCTGGCTAGCCACACTGCTTTTGATGTGGCCCAGGACACTGTTGGCTTTCTGGGCTGCCAGTGCACACTGACAGGTGGCATCCTGCTTTTTGTCAACCAATATCACCAAGTCCTTTTCCTCAGGGGCACTCCCAAATCATTCTTCAACCATCCTATATTAATTTGTGGGATTAAGCTGAGCCATGTGCAGGACCTTGCGCTCTGCTTTGTTGAGCTTAATGAGGTCTGCACTGGCTCACTTCTCAAAGCTGTCAAGGTCCCTCTGGATGGCATTATCCCTCCCCTCCAGTAAGCTGACTGCACCACACAGCCTGGTGTGGTCAGCACACCTGCTGAGGGTGCATTCAATCCCACTGGCCATGTCACTGAGACAGCTGCTAAGCAGCACTGGTCCCAGTGCCAACCCCTGAAAAACACTATTCATCCTATGTTTTGGGAGCATTCAGTGTGAAGTCATCACTATTTTAGGAGAGTTCAGACTGTGTCAGTTCAGCCTTCCTAAATTATCAGACCCAGTGGCAAAAACTGGATTTATGCTCTTGCTTCAAACATGAGATATCAGGACTATAAAGATATGTTAATTAACCTAATACACACTCCTTAAGTGAAGACAACAGAAACAGAAGATCATTTGCTTTATGGGAGTGTACTGTTTGGCAAAACTAGTCAGACATCTCCCCTCCTGAACATTGTCTTGGAAAGATTTTTTGGGTGCTTATATGTGAGATGTGCTACATTTGTATTTACTAGCATCAAGTGTCCTTGGAGAACATTTGTTACAGTGGTTCTGCAAAAACCTTCTGTGTTTGTGTTAATCTCCCCGCTTAGGCCACCTGACAAAATCCTTATATAAACTACAGTCAGAATCAGTGTAGGACTTTAGTACATCTTTAGATGTCCTTTCTAGCTTCAGCCTTGAGATTTCCTATTGCACATCACATCTGAGAAACAGACCTGTCTTGCTTTACAGCTGATAAACTGCTGGTGTGACAAAAACCATAACTGGCTGAAGTCTCTATCTTCTATTTAAAAATGAATGGCAAGACGGTGAAGCTCCAGATTTCTTAGGGCTGCACTCTTGGGGAGTAAATTGTACATAAATCACATGAGTTCTTAGGCTACACCTCTTTGCTTTTATAAATATAGATGATATTACATAAATGGACTCAGCAATTTATGCCAAATCAATATGTCAAAACAATATCAGTGTTGCCAATTCTTGACATATTATTAGATGACAATGCTTTCTTCACAAGGACGCTCATTACAAAAACCCAAAACGAAAGAGTAACAGAGAAATCCTAAAAATCCTTTTTTATTTATTGTGTTATATATAAATACATGTACAAAAATATATAGACTGCCTTAAGTTAATCAGTCGTTCATAACATAAATGATTTACCATTCATTAGGAGCTGGGATGGGGAGAAAAGCATGTAAAATATGGCTCTTGATTATTCTCTTTTTATATATAGCTCAGTTCTCGTCAGTAATGAATACATTAACCAAACAAATGAAACCTTGATTGCTCTCTGAAGAATTCTGACACCAGACTTCATGAATCCCTCTGTGGGGATTCAAGCTCAATCACCAACCAGCCTTTTTGCATGTGCCTTACTTTGGTTTTGTTGTGAGTACATCTTGGCTGGTATTAAAATTTAATTTGGTTTATACAATTAAAAACTTGTACAATTTTTAAAAATATGGTACAACTTTGATTGCATTTAATGTGGTTTAACATGTTTAGGGAATTATTTTAAGAAGTTTTACCATTGTAATTAAATGCAGACTTTTATAAATATTTCGTGTCTGAAAGTTGTGTTTGGCTGATGCAAAGTCTGAAGTTAAATCAGCCTGACTATGCCACAGTAACAAATAAAATTTCATATTTATAGTATTCTACATTTTTTTTAATAGGGTCTTATTACTCAGTGATAGAGAGTGTGTTCTCATTGATGCCTGAAGTGACTATAGCTGCCTGCTGTAGCCCACCTCTTCCTGGAGAGTCATTAAATGAGCTCTTGCAGCATGAAAATTCAGCCTCTCTGTTGGAGGAACCTCACTGTGAGCTGCTCAGAGTCATTCTCACTGGCAGAGCTTCCTCAGCTCTTCTGTCTGCGTGGCTCATAGAGGAGCCAGATGGGTCAGCTCTCTTTTCTGGCTGTTAGCCTTATGGAAAGTTGAGGAGAAATCCATGGCCTTTAAGGTGTCTCTTATGCACAGCAGAAGCCAGCATCAGTTTTTGCCTTATTTAACTGGCACAGTGAAACATGAGGAACAGTCTAGTGGATGTAGAAATAGAGACAATGGAGGTCAGTCCTAGGAGGTTTGGTGATTTTCTGCCATGTGGTGGCTAGAGGATTTTTTTATCCTTAGAAATTGAAGCAGGTTTTACAACCAGTTCATGAATTGTTTCTGTTCTTTCTCTGGAGGCCCCTGAGTACTACACTGTTGGGAAACCTGTAGGAAACCCCAAAAAGTTCTGATGCCCAGTGCAGACACAGTTCCAGGAGCACCTTTACTCGTAAGAGAGATATCCTGTATGTCTCTGCTCATTAGGTGAGAAAAAGGTGAAGATCACAGCTCTGAGAGGCCAGAGAAATGTGGGGGACAGGGTAGGGTATGTGATAATTTCTAAATCTGCCTTTGTAAAGTTCATAATTTTGTAATAAGCAGAGACATCCCCAAAGCAAACAGCAGTTCTGAGTTGAAATTCCATGAGTTTGTAGGATGTTTTGTTTTGGGCATTTTAAAAGAAAAAGAAAATAAAATTTTTAGATCATTGAAAGCATTTTCAGTAGTGGATAGATGACAGAATAACAGAATAGGTAAAGTTGGAAGAGAGGACAGTCTGGTCGAATGACGATTATTTCTATTTGAATAATAGGGAGTAGGGAAAGAATCCACCAGAAAGCCTCTGGGATTGATTGGAGTTTTCATTGAAAAGGCAGAGAAAACACTTTCACATCTTTTTTTTTTTTTTTTTTTTTTTTTTTTTTTTTTTTTTTTTAATTTTTATTCTTTCCTGAATGTACTGGGAACTTGCCATGTTCTGGGTCAGGAAAAAGACCACAGCCAGTTTATTATTATTTTTCCTTTTAATGAAGCTGATTTCTTTTCCCAGCATGTGCACTTTGCAGTCCACTGGTTTGGACCGGAAAATCTGTCCTTGTTAAGAAAAATACTGAATAAAACAGAGCTGTTAGCCCATATCCAAAAATATTCTATGTTTTTGTTTTGGGTTCTGCTGGAAACACTACATTAACTTTGCCTCAGGACACTAATTAACAAACTGGCCATTAATTGCTAGTAATAAGGAACTTGTCAGCAGTCATTGTTCCCTTAAACTGCCTAAATTCAAGAGGACAAGTTTGGAAGAAAGTACCCCTCTGAAAGATCCCTGTCTTTTCTCTCAAATGAGAGAAACTCCCAGTAAGTGAATGAAAAGGACCTTGGAACCTCAGATAGTGTTATTTTCTGAAGAAATAGTGATTTGTCTAGAAATGGCCAGTAATGTGATGCTAGAATAAGTTATTTCCTTGATAATGGTTCTTGCCTTTGACTAGAAACAACCTTCACTAAAACTAGTCATGACAGAAAGTGATTCCATTCCCAAAGATTGAAGTGATAGTCATGTATGTATTTCTTGCCTGTCTTCAATTCTATTGTTTGTATAAATAATGAAATGGTGACAGATAGGTGTGGTGATGTTACAGACAGTAATAACAGCTGTTGCCTTTTTCCTCCAGAAGTGAAAAGTTGGCCTGAAATTGGAACAGGTATCTTAGGCCTCAGGGCATTGGGAAAGGCGTTGTAGTGCTTGGAGTTAGGGGTGGAAAAGCATTACACTATACCAAATTATTTGGAATGTTCAGGCAGTTCCTAGGCAGCTTCTGACTTCTTGTGTTCCAGATACATGCTTCTATTTTCACAGTTTCTGATTTTTCAAAGAAGATATGAAAAAGCATCTAAAACCAGATAGAATTCTCGTTTAGAGGAATTAGCAGTCAGCTCTTATATTTTGTAAGTTATGAGAAGACATGTAAAAAAAACCCCACACCCGCCAACCAAAAAAAAAAAAATTCCCCAGAACTCTTGATAATGAGAATGTATTGAGTTTATTGCTCTGCTAATGTTTGGCTTTTCTTTTCTGAGCTAAGGAGACCAGTTTCTCGTCGATGAAAGATGACAAAAGTGATAATTTCTTTTTATCCTCCCTCATGTAACCTTTTTATTTCTTTTCATAACTTTTTAATTAACCTTTTAAACATCTGGAGTTCAAGGAATTTTACCTTGAAATTACTGTGAGAAGGGTTAGATTTTGATTATCTACTATAGTATCTTTGTCTTTATTTTAATATCTCACATTATTGTGGGAATGTTGAGATCACTTGGATATACATTGGTGTTTGGATTATAAAAACTTGTAAAATAAATTTTGATGATTGTAAAATGGATCAATGGAGGAATAAAACTTGGAAAGATTTGAAATTTAAGTGTAATAATGCATGGAGGAGTGTTGTTTCAGATTCAAACTGAAAAAGTTTTTTTCAGAGTCACAGTTCTTAATTCAAGCAAATAAATAACAAAATTAGATTCCATCCCTCTCTTCTTCCCTCTATCTTCAATCGCCTTGCAAAACCTGGGGAAAAGAACTTGAATTTCTGTCAAGAAAAGAAAACATATAAATGCACATGTCTTTGCCCTAAATCACTGTCAGTTTACTTACACTTTATGTATACATTTTTGAGATATTTTGATATTATGGAGAAGTTTGGGGGTTGGGAACTTGAATAGATTTTTGATTAATTTCTGAGTATTTTTTCATTTTTGCCTTTATTAAAGATGTACAGTGGAAAGAAGTATAAAAAACAAAGTTTTCCCAAACCATGACATTAGTAAAAGAAAATACAAACAACAGGAAACAGAAGTTTAAAGAGTCTCCAAACCGAGAAAGATTTAGTGACCATATGGTGCCAAAATCAAGATTTATTAAATCTGATAGACTTTTTTTTTTTAAAGGACTGAGTCTTCATCCCTATTAAGCCAGATTTGCTTAAATGAGTGTGGTTGGTTGATCTTGACTGGTTGCCAGATCCTCACCAAAGTCTCTCTATCAATTCTCCTCAACTGGTCAAGGGAGACAAAATATAATGAAAATCATGAGCCTTATCAGGAGACAACATAACAACAGGGCAAAACAGACTTGACTGGGGCAAATTAATCACATTTATTCAATTAATTGCAATTCAAAATCAGAATAAGATAATGAAAAATAAACTCAATTCTTAAAATCACTTCCCCCCATCCCTCTCTTATTTTTGGGCTCAGCCTCACTCCTAATTTCACTACCTTTTTCCTACCAGTAGCACAAGGAGATGGGGAATTGGGGTCACATATTGGGGTCAGTTCATGACACCTCGTCACTCTTCCATTCTGTCCTAGGGTGACATTATGATGCTTGTATCCCCATTCGTGTGTGCTGTTTATGCTGGATATTATGATCTGTGCCTTCAATACTGGCTCTGAAGAGTGAAAGTTTTGTTTTGGTTTCTTATCAGCCGCTCCCCCATGGCTGGCGGGACACAGAGACGGGACAGTTCATAATGCTGCCTTTGCTTTTTGCCTGGCTTTTTGCTTTACTCTTGCTCCTACTTTTTGCTTCTGCTCATTAGTTAGTTTAGCTAAACAGTCCAAATTTCTTCCTGGACTGTTTCTCCTTTCCTTTTTGGACCTACTCGAACTTGCTCCAGACTGGGACCTGGGAAACACCGAGAGTTTGCACCTTGTGGCCTGCAGCAGCTGCCCCAGTGCTGGAGGGACCGATAACAGAGCGACCACCCCAGGAGAGACTTTCTGAATTTGTCATCTTTTTCAGAATGGTGAAAGAGTGGTGTCATCCGGTATTGTTCATTTTGTGTGCTGGGGGGTGCTGTGCCTGTTAAATAAACAGGTTCTTTCCACTCCTCTAGGAGGAATCTTTCCCGAACTGGCTGGGGGGAGGGGCCGTGTGGGTTTGCTTTCTGGAGGGGCCCCCTTTTGAAGGTTTTCTCCCAAATTTGCCCTAAACCAGGACATATTCTCACTCATTTCCCCTACTCCAGCATGGGATTCCTCTCGAAGGAGACAGCCCTTCATGAACTTCTCCAACGTGAGTCCATCCCACTGGCTACTGCTTTTCCCAAACTGCTCCAGCACGGGTCCTTTCCATGGGGTCATGAGTCCTGCCAGCAAATCTGCTGCAACATGGGCTCTTCTCTTCATGTGTGTACAGGTCCTGCCAACAAACCTGCTTCAGTACAGGCTTCTCACAGGGTCACAACCTCTCTCAGGCATCCAACTGCTCCAAAATGAGGTCCTCCAGAGGCTACAGGTGGGTGTCTGCTCCACTGTGATCCTCCATGGGCTGCAGGGACACAGCTGCTTCTTTCATCGTGAAAACAAAACTAAACAATCTTTCATTTAAATAAAGGATTTTGCTTTACCTCAAGTGAAAAGAATAAAGTTATTTTTAAGGGAAATTAACAGCATACTGAAAAGTTCTTGTTCCATTCTAAGAATATTGTGCTGAGTAGGTATAACCTGCTCATCAGCTCTAATAGAGTGCCAAACTGTAAGGCTCTTTTCAAGTTTATGATTACATAATTAATTAACTAAATATTTTGCATTGGCTTTGCCTTTGGTATCTTAATACAAGTTTTCTTACCCCTTTATTCTCCTCAGTGTCATCTCACCTGAACTTTCACTACCCATGAGATAAGATTAGGGAGTTGTGTTTTGCCCTCTCTTCAGCAAAGCCCATTAAATGACAAAGCTTGAGCTTGTTTTATTATGAATATTTTCTTGCTTTCCCCTGTGCTAAATGTAATAAACCTGAAAAGAGGTGCTCTGGCTCAGTTGGCATATCTTCTGCTTGCCCTCAGACAGCCCTTAGCAAAGGTACATTGTAAAATGGTGCACTATCTCCTATCCAGCCTTGTGGCTTGAGTTTTCTAATATCCTGATAAAATTGCCAGCAGATAGAATTCTAGCTCTTCAGAGAAAGCAACATTTTACTTGGCCATGCAAAGACAATTTCCTGGCTTTGCCCATGAGTAAGACTAAAGCAAAGGATGCAATATGCAGTTGGCATAAATCCATCAGAACCTCTGTATTTATTCTACTGTGCTATGAAAATCTCAACCTCCACTAACATAGGCAGCAAAATTGCTGGGTCAATTATGTCTTGTGTTTGCAACAACCATTCTTTGAAATTTTCAGCTAAAGCTGTTTGCACGCACAGAAATTCTGTCATACATCCAGGCTTATATTCTCAGTTTAGAAAAACAAGGTTTAAGGAATCACAAAATTTCTGTTAACTCATGTCATTACTTAGGTTCCATTGGTAAAATATCAGCAGTCCACAGGACATGTTAAAATATATTTCCACTGAAAATGACAGGTTTAACTTTTTATTTACTAGTAAAAATAAAAGTGTCTTGTTTTTTGATAATTAATTAATTTAATATATTGAGATAATACCTATAAATAGTATCCTACAATAATTATGTCATTAGAGTAGTATGACTTGGTGTGGTACAGTTTATGCATTTCTGTTATGGGCAGCAGATATTTTATATTTAAATTAACGTAAAAAACCCCCAAAATAGAAAATGGAAAAATAGAACAAAATAATATCCATAACAAGGAGAAATTCTGAGGATCTACTGTCTCTAATTTTAATAGAGACAAATATGAACTCTTTGGAATAAAGTCAGAATGTAATTTTTATGATATTGTGGTCTTTCACTGGCAAAGAAGTGGTTCTAAAACTTACTTTTTCTATTAGGTAGAGACCATGTTCTGGCAGGGCAAAGTGATATTCCAGAGGATGATTGTAATATTTGGACATGGAAATAGAGACAATTCAATTAGAATAGAAAAGACTATTTAACTCTGTAAAAAATGCTCAACTGCCTCTTGAGTATTGGCTTGTTAAATCCTCTGGGATTTTTTCAGAAATGTGATGGGCTTTGGAACAGTATTTAGGAATCATCTGATGTCCAGAAAAGACATGCTAATTAGAAAATCTAGGGAAACTCAAAGGGATTAGTACATTGAAAAGCAGGTTGGAGGCTTACATGATTATCCTTCTAGTATTTGCCTTGTAGAATAAACTTTAAATAATAGGCTTTTGTTATTTATAAAAATATTATTTATAGGTTTTTAATATTTATTATTTTATGTCAAACAGAGAATCACATAATGAGAGTCAGATGGTAGAAAATATCTTCAGATGAGAAGTGTGAACAACTCTTAGAGAGGGTAAGCAACACTGGACAGCAGTGTTTAAAGGCAATTATGATTTTTGATGTGTTTCCCACTCAATTTGGAAAGTAGCAACAGGCTTTCTCCACACTGTGTATGCTTTACCTTACAGTAATTCTTTATTTTGACTTTGGACTTCAAAATGTCAGTATCAGTGACAGAAAACATCCCCCCTTCTTCCCCCTTTAAGGGTGTATGGAGCAGTGGTGTTACCTAGAAAATATCTTGATTCTAAAAGAATCTATGAAAACTATGAATCTTGCCATTAAAAACAAAGTAAACATAACAATGCATTTCTACATGTGCTGAAATTTACTGCATTTTACTGCATGTGCTGGTTACAGAAGAGCAAAAAACCCCTCCAGCAATAAAGTACTCTGAAACTATGATGACTGGGAAAGTGCTTACAGTCAAACCAAATGGATTAATTTGGTAGGAAGTGAATCACACAGACTTGGAGGTCCTTCTGCTACCCTTCAACATTGTTTGATTATTTTGCTAATTCTAGAATGCAGCATTCATTCTCAGAAGAAAACTATTGAGCATCAATACAAATTTGTTTTCCTACCTGCTGGGCATTTATTTTCCCAGACCACTCCTTTTCAGAACTGTTAACACCTTTTGATCTTTATCTGTTTTCAGCTACTGTTGCCCAAGAAGCTATAAATGAGAGTTTCCAGCACTGTCCATTACAGAGGATTAAATTTATAGGGGAAGATCCACTGTAACTTGTCACCACCCCCCCTTTCGAAGCCTTTGTCAACATCCAGCTGCAGCCAAGCAAGCTTAGCTTTTCCTGGTGTGCTGAAGTTAGCTGAGGCAGACCCTGGTGAAGGTGCAGACTTGTTCCAAATCCACACTCAGAACCTTTTCCCCCACCTTTTTCAGAGGCCTCTTGTGAAAGGAAGCCTTGGCTTCCCCCAAGATGGGGCTAAACATCCTTGGACACAAGACACACTCACAGAGGGAGATACAGCAAGGTCTCCTCTCTTCATCACCTGGGTTAGTTTCCTTGGCCTTTACCAGAACAGGCTCTGCCCAAACCCCTGTTCAGAAAAAACTGAAAGAACTATTGGCCACAGAAGGACTTCTATTCCCCTAATCCTTTGGGTTTTTCCTGCCTCCCATCGCCTTGGCTTTTGGTGTTTTCTTTCCCTCTCAGTCTGAAGAATCATAAAACAACAACAAATATGAGAAAGGCCTTTTTTTTTTTTTTTTCTTTTTTTTTAAAGTATGAGAATTCTTATTTCCTTGTTGTGCATATTAACTATCACTTTAGGTCAGGATTTTCAATGTCCTGTTTATTTCAGATGAAGCAAGGTTGAACGCTTCTCATCTCATGTCTTTTTCTCTGTCCTTCCTTCTACCCTGACAACCTGTGAGAGAGGAATGAATCTATATGCCAAGTTGATGCCTACATAAGCCCAGAAGGGAAATTTCATGTAGTACAAATTAGACCACTCATCTTCCAAGTAGGTACTTATTTCTAGAAGGAAAAGACTGCATAGTGGTCTTTTAGTATTGCAGATGATTAGAATCTAAAGAAATCCTAATCTTTGTAATAAATGTACATTTTCAGATGCTTGGGATAGTTAAAAATAATTTTGTGTTGTTGCTGCATTTTTGATCTCTCCTAGAGAGAAAAAGTCAGCTTTAATATTTCAGAACCCAAATCTATTTAAAGTAGATATCACTATTTCACATTCCTTATTTTTCTATGTTATTATGTCTATACAGTTGCAAATATAACAATATGCTTGACTTATATCAAGATAAAACATTTTAAAATTCAAATTCCAAAGAGGAGATTCAGTTTGGATCCCTGACTTCAATTGGTTTGGGTTAATACAGTTCCTGCTCCAAACTGCAACTCACATCACAGCGTCTAGAATTTTATGCTTTGTGAAAATTTTTCTACCAGTGGAAGACATGCAGGCTGAGCAGGCACACCATCTTCGTGTGGAGGGCTACAGTCTTTGCAAACCCAGGAAATTTCTACTATTGAAAGGTTTCATGCTGGAGCAAGCTGCACACATCACTACCCTCGCACAGTTAGAAAGCTGCTTGCAGAAATCCATCGCAACCCAAACCAGAGCCGACCTGGCATTTAATGAGCTCACCCAGGGGCAATGCAACACACATCTGTATCTTGAAAGCAAAATCTATCCTGGCCCTAACATTTCTGTTTCAATGTAAAACTGTGACATCACATATGTTTTATACTCCCTTGATCTGTGTTTATAACACAACAGGGGATTATTCTCCTTAGATGGACTATGCCCTTTGGTATTTTCAGGTTCACTGAGCTTATTTTATGATAGCACAAGTAGGTTTCACTGTGTTTTTATTTAAATGCTGTACATTATATTTGAATGATTTTTTTCAGCTTCTGAACATTTAAAAAATATCTACAAATTATATTTATTTTTAGGATCCCATCTGATACAAAACTATTTTGATCTGTATTTCCATTAAAGGAATTTTTGTATTGTAAAGGAGATTATAATTTTAAAAAATGTGGCAGTACACTCATACCTGATTTTGCAAAGGTATAAATAATTGAGGAGGTTCTGCATATTCTTCTTTCCCTTCTATCCAAAGGATACATATTCTTAAACAACAGGTTTTTCTGAACTGTCCTTTCCTACATCTTGTGGAGATGGTTTGTGGAGAGCAAAAGGGGAGGTGGGAGGGTAGGGAGGGAGAGTTGAAAAATATGAGAGGAAAAACACAATGTAGAATAATGTTTATGGCTCTTGTAAGAGTCTGCTTTACCATTGACTGTGGCAGCTACTGTTTGGCTTCTTCTCTCTTTTTCATTCCCTCATTCTACACTATTTTACCCTCTCTTATTATAATCCTAAGTTTATAGAAGTTCCTACATGTCCTATCAAGGTACTGGGATCTGCTGAGGACTCACTGAAAGCTATTTTTGAACAATGGGATAATAAACCCAAATTTCCTCTGATCTCTTTCACTTATATTAAGGCACAATCAGGCTAATAGGAATTGCACACCAAAATTTAAGTTTAGGAAGTGGGAAATGCAAGCTTACTGCAGGCCTTGTGGCTAAACTGCATGCAAGATTTAGCTAAGAAAACATACTGGTTATTGGTTATTGTGGAGTAAATCCCCACACCTGTAGCTTCAACCGTGTCATCAAGCTAACTTGTTTCTGCTTTCATCTAAGGTTCTATGTCAGTGATTGTGTTTCCCATCCTAACTTGCTTGTGGGCCCCAGTTTGGTGTGATTCAAATGGTTCTTTAGTGAGAAAACTTTAGTGAACAAACCAGAGAGGAATTTCATGTTAACAATGATACTTTCCAAGAAGGGCAACCAAAGAGACTGGGGTTTTGGGAAAAAAGGTAATTCTATATCTATAAGGAAATGTGATGGATAAGAAGGCCAGAGGAGCCAGGGTGCCAGGAGGAGCTGAAGTCAAAGTATAACTTAGTCTTGCTGACTAGCATTTCAGGTTTCCAAGAGAAGCAGTAATGTTATATGGAATGCAGCTTTCAATCAGTAGGTTGTTCCCCTGAGGAAGACACTTTTCACAGCCTCAGCTCTTCAACAATGCTCCCTCATGTTGTGGATAACTTCTCTGGCTTATTGCAATGGATTCTCAGATGAGGCCTGGCTCCACCAGCTGCTGTGTGCAGTATTCCTAAAGACCATGGTATATTTAGCCTGCTTGTGAGGACAGACATGTCCTTCATGAGCCTGGGTAGTGAAATGCATTTCTTCCACAGCTATTGTTTATACTTTCAATGCATGCCTATGTTACTGTGTCTTTCTAAAAATTGCTATTAAGATGCTGAATAATTTTCTTTAAATCTGGTATGCATGGATGGCCAAAATATTCCAGTATATGTCCAGACAGGGCTTGCTAGGCTTGTCTAGCCTCTGCTGCTTGACCAAAAGGCGGCAGCTGTGGTGGTTTCACCTCAGAGATAACCTCTGGCTGGCTGGTAGCTGCAGCTGGCCCTGGAGACAAGTCCAGACATGCAAAGCTCCAGTTTTACCTCTGTGCAGATGCTTTAAGGTGAGGTGAAGGAAAGGAGTGGGATTCTGCCAGAGAGTTTCGATCCAGAGTTTATTCAGATGGCAGGCTTCTGAATCCCATAACAGCTCTAACAGAAAAATCTCCGAACTGCGTGGTTGCTGGCTCTTTTAAGCCCAAGGAGACGGGGAGGGAAGGTGTAGGGATCCCACCAACCAGGTGCAGGGTGGGCAGGTCTCAGGTGCAAGGGATGCCTGAGTGGGCCAATGGACCCCCCAGGGTTGCAGGGCATCTGCCAATCACTCGATGCTCCTCTGGAATGCCAGGATTGAGAGACGGCACCCAGCATGGGTCAGGGTGGGGAGAGGGGAAAGTGATTGACACCTGGGAAAGGACAGCGATACCTGAGACAAAATATGACTTCACAGCATGGATGGCCAAAATATTCCAATCTGAAGGCAAATATAGGAAGTTTGCTTGTGTGTCTGTTCTTAATCTCTTCATGAGAATAATACTTCCTTAGAGTAGAATTTAAGAATAAAAACCTGTGAAGACTTTACTTAGAACTACAGTAGGAGAAATTATGAGACACATTACTTGGAGATTATTGTACTTGACATTGTAGTGACACTCAACATGTGACCAATTTTTGCATTATATACTTGTTTTTTCAGTGTTGATTTTTTTATATTTACATGCACAGGCATCAGCTGAAACCCAAGTCTATGACTATTCAAGACAGAGGTGACATTTATACAAGGAATTATAACAGGCCAGTTTAATTTACTGGGCACTGAGATCTGCTGGCATGGAATGGCTTATGTCTAAAAAACCATCTCAAATTCCAATCTAGAGAGCTGCACAAAGCCCATTGGGAATGGTCCCTGGACCACACTGACTGGTAAATCATTCCTGAATTTTTTTTATGGAAACTACTAGCTTAAAATAGAATGCATTTTTTGATTATTAGAAGAAAGGTATCTATTGAAAGGGTTTGAGTGATTTTAATAAAGGACATTATATTGACATTCAGATAAATAAACCACTGATATTATACTGGATTGTGGAAGATAAAATTTTTCCAGACTGCATGATATCAGTCTTAACTTTGAATTTCTGATATGAATATGAAATTGAAACATGATCATTTAAATTAAGAACTGCTGCTCCTAAGCTGTACTGCTTTATGAAATAGAGATGCATTTTGCAAATAGCAGCAAGTTGTGCTTACTGCTAATGCAGTGATCATATTATGATGGACATTAGGGCTGGAAAGGGTGTTGAGAGATTATCTTGTTCTTTCCTTGGCCAACAAGGGGAAACGGTGGCTAAATACTTCCAGTGATTGAGAGATTCTAGTCTCCCCAAGTATCTATTGCAGCACCTAAATACAGTTCCATTGGGAAATACTTTCTTAAATTTAAGTTCTTTTTCTTAACTTTAAGTTCTTAGTGATAGAAAGAAAAAAAAATCTAAATAGCCTTTCACTTAATCTGCTCATTTTAATTGCTTCTTTACTCATATACAATACCTGACAATATCCATGCAGTCAACCATTTCTATGTAAGGCCATTGAGCTGCTATTTATTTTAGAAAATTACTTTATATTTTTTATTCTTTGAAAAGCTTATACCCACTCCTCATTTGGGCAGGATTGCTTGAAAATGCAGTAAAAAAAAGTTTGCTATTCTCTCTTTCAAGGCAGACATGATTGTGACATGAGATTATGCTCAGAAAAGACCCTTTAGAGACCCATTCAACACAGTGTTCTAGTTATGTAAAGATCCGGATTTTTTAACTGCTCTTTGAATACAATTTTGAAGCAACAAAGTGTATACTTAGGGCTAGTTTCCTCTACAGCATATTTTCTTAATGTGAACACTCAGTCCTCATCTTGTGTATCCAGAGCTGCCCGTTACTAAAACTGAGTCTAGGATCAAACTTTTTTTTATCTTGTCAAGATCTTGAGACTAATATTATATTAATTTTCATTTCCATGTCAAGATCCATAACAGCAACTTGAATCCTGGAAGGGAGGGTACCTGCCAGAGATCATATACATCGCATCTAGAGTTTGTATTAAATGGTATGTTTCTCATGAGTGATATATACTCTACAGAGTAGATGCTATGTGGTGTTTAAAGTGCACAATGTGTAGTGATGCTTATTTTCCCTATTCAGCACACATCCAATACTGATTTGAGGAGATATCTTGCAGGCTGCTAAAAGTTTAGCAGCACTCAAAAGCTCTGTTTCTTGCTTGCATTCTGCTTTATGCTTATCAAAGGCACTTTGAAGCCAGTAGTCAGGTAGAACTAGCAAAAGATACATATGCATCCAACAACTTCTTCCTGGAAGATTGCAGCCTGGGATTTTTCAAGCATTCTCCTTCTCCTGCCCTGGTAGACTGGCATGTGCACCCACAGCAGACCAGGCGCTATGAATACTTTAGAGGGTGAGCTAAGCAAACACAAGACTATGTCAGTGCAGATGTACTTAACTTTTATGCATTGTGGCTGTCTTCACAAGATAAATGTCCCTAGAATAGATTTACATAGTAGATAAAAATATCTAGCTGAATGTAGAGGTTGAAAGCTGATCTAAAGCATGCCAAGGTCTTATGTGCTTATCTGGATTTCTTGCTGTCAGGTTAAGGCAAGAGAAAGTCCATGTGAGAAACATTTCACTAGAGGTACTGGAAGGAAAACCAGGTGTGTTACAAAGGTGAATTAATTATTGTGAAACCTGTAATGATGATACCATTCCAAGATGAAGGTGGGAGAAGGACTTCACCTAGCAGGAAAGAAACAAAGAGTAGGCTTGGCCAGTGGTCAAGTGCACTGTAAAAGCTAATGCTGACTCTTAACAAGGCTCCTTCTTTAGCCTGACAAATACTAGAAACACTGACCCCAGCAACACAACAGGGTGTGGGCTATGCAGACCGCTCTGTCCTGTAGGTATCTACCTGAGGACAGCGAGCATGCTGATGCCAGACTTCATCAGGCATGGCCGAGTTTTTGCAGATTTCCATCAGAAATGAATAGCTAGAGCTGAGGTCAGAATGGGAGATGTCATTTAGGTAAGTACCCCCTCACACCAATCAGCTAGTTTAGCTAAGAGCCAGTTGCCCTTTTACTCCAGCTCTCCCTTTCAGATTGAAAAGCAGCTCTATTTTTTTTTTTTCCTTTATCGAACAGTAATAAAGTCTCTTTAGAATAAACTGCTGCAGCCTTACCAATGTGGCCACTCAGTTTCCATGGTTTAGGGCAGTTCCTGGAGGAACAAGTTTGTCTTATAGTAGGCTTGGGATAGCAGAAGTTGAAGGAATGAAACAACTCATGCTGGCTCCCTCTCAGCCATATGCTTGATGCTGTTTGTTATATTTTCCACTAGGTTTAATCTGTCTGTGTTTTCAAGAGAGAATAGGAAGAAGGTGATTCTATTGATTTTTCAGTTTTACACCTGACTGATTAACAGTTTAGCTATTTACCTCTGCTCAGTAAAATTATTCATGATTTGATTATTGTAATAAAAACGGTAAACAAATAAGTAAAGTTCATTGAAATGCACACAATTTTTGTGTTTGAAAATGCAGTTCTAATTTAGCTCTGTTTCAAACCATGGAACAACTGTATGTTATTTGAAGATTTTTTGGACCTGACTTTATAAAAAACACAGAAACATCAAAGCCAAATAGTTACAAAATTTCCTAAGGAAAGCAAGGAAGGAACTGTTGGTACAGTTTGAAATATTGAAAAATGAGCATTAAGTTTTCAGGTCAGAAGAAAGAGATCCCAGGGAGAAAATGTTATATGCAGTCAAGACAAAGAAGCTTTTCAAGAAAATAGGCTTTATAAAAACAAATGAGAACAAGAGGTGAACAGTTTTATAGGGCTGCATTCAGCAAAGAGGAATTACACAATGACAAAGAACAACAATAACTGCACTGCAGAATCCTGAGACATTTCATTCCAGTTTTGGGAAAACACAAAAAGTTCAAGGAACAGCTCAGTCTCTATAGGAACTTGGAAAACTGGACAAGAAATCTGATGGCAGAAGGCTCAGTCATGATAGGGACAGTGCTTCCTGCCTGTGGCCCTGCGTGAGACATGGTTGTGGTGGGTTGACCCTGGCTGGACACCAGGTGCCCACCAAAGCCACTTTACCACTCCCCTCGTCATCTGGACAGGGGAATAAAAATACAGCAAGAGGATTGTGGGTGAAGATAAAGACATGGAGAAAGATTGCTCACCAGTTACCACCATGGGGAAACAGACTTGGCTTGGGGAAATTATTTTAGTTTATTACCAATCGAATTCTTCCCCAAAAAAGGAAAAGCTTCCAGCAACTTCTCACAGAAGCTGTCCCTGTAGCCCCCCATTATGAAACCTTTTCCACACAAATGAAATACAGCTGGGGACCCTCTTACATTAGAGATGGACTGAGGTCATGAGATATATGTTGGAAAATAGGAAGAAAAGAGAATTATTGATGATTTCTGCTGCATTTACAAGTGTGTTTTCTTAGTTAAACCATACCAACCAAGATACATGTAGCAACGCAGCAGTGTAGAAATATTCTGGGGAGAAATCAACTGTAATATTCAACAGCGTGCACCTCTGTGAGGATATATATCTCTCTGCCACTTCAAATTTTACTTCAAATTTTACTCATTTGAAAGTGAAATCATGAGCCAGAGACTGATATTAAAGGTACACACTGTAGTGCTGGGAGCTGAGGGTAGCCTGTTAGGCTGGTCCAACAACAGCAGGCTCAGGCTGAAGAGTGCCAGCAAGGCTATACTTCAGACATAAGGAAAGGGCAGCTCGGACCAGAGAGCAAAAGTAGCCTGTTTTCCTTCAGATTACCCATCAATCACTGGGGGATAAGTCCATAGAGAAGAACAGGTAAGACTCCTCAAAGACAGAGATGCCCTATGCACATTTCTCAGTGTCCCTTTCCGAAAGCCAGCCCACCATACCTCCTGAACTGAAGAGCTACTGAAATTTCTATCTTATTGCAATTCTCTGTGCCTAGTTCAATGCAGAGCAAGGACCAGCTGACTTACTGTTTTCCTGAAGAACCCATGCACTTTGCTCCCCTGCCAAAAGGGATTTAAGCCTCTTTACTGAGCAGACAACCAAAGCACTGGAAACTATGAGTCAAAATGCACAGCAACTGCAGGGATCTGAACAAGGTGGGAGTAGGCCTCTGCTGGAGAGAGATTGGACATTGTGGGGATAAACTACCAGGGAAGGACGCAGGCTGAAGACAGCAGAAGCACTAAGGAAGCTGATGGCCAAGGCAGCAGAAAAATCAGAGAAAAGTTTTTAGCTTGACTTAAAGGCAGAGTTTGTAGGGAGAGAGTAGTCAGGGAAAGAGCATGGAGATCTTTGAATTCAGTAGCATGAGGGGCAAAGGGTTGGTCTCCATTCTCCATTAAGAAACAGTTCTTGGCCAGCCAGAGGTAGCTAAGGTTCGAGATCCCTGGTAGTGCTGCTGACTGCTGAGGTTATTGATCACCTCAGGACCCAGTGAATTGCAACAGCTCAGCCTAGACAAGAACTTATATTTATGACACATCAGCTCATCTGACTTGCTTTTATTGAAGCAGAGAGCACTTGACTAAATAGTTATGGCAGCAGGTTCACAATTCAGCAACTACAGAAAATGGTGCAGATAAACAGCTGGGAACAAGGCAGGGCTGGAAGTGTCTTCACTTGGCTCTGCTGCAGTAGGGTCAGGATGTGTGACCACAGCTTCAATATGGTGATCAGCCACTCAGGTCAAAATTACCTTCAGAGATGCACTGTTATTTTGGTGCCCATGTGCTAAATTGTGAGAAAGCTGCACAGCAGGTTTTTCTCCTTTAGAGAAAATGAGAAAGAAGGGGATTCTTCACCATTTTTCTGTGATTACAATGTTCAAAAATAAGCTTCACTTCTCTTTATTAAGAAGATCCAGCATAAATTATTGAAAAACGTCCTGCAGTTTATGTTAATGAGCCTGCAGTTTTTTGAATGGCCATCATCATCGTCATCTGCTAGAAGCTTTCACCTCCCTTTCAATGAAAGTTTGTCCTCTCTGGTTACTCTTCTCTGTGGTGGGGAAGGTGATGACCTCTCCATGTGAATGTTGTGCTCCTTCTGTCACACTCAAGGCTCTACATTGTGACTGTGGAGACACCTAGGAATTTTTTTCCTTTCCTCAAGTTTCTGGATGTGTCACGTTTTTGTTTGGTGACCACACTTACCATGTCCCTATCATTTTGGCTTTCCTTTTCTTTTGGCATGTGTGCATTTCCCCCTGCAGCCTCAACTTAGTCTGTTCACATCCCTTTCAGGGTTATGTGGTGCTGAAACTGTGATGACTCAGAGAATCGCTCTGGGCAGCTGGAATTGCAGCAGAGCTGAGCACTGCAGGGGGGAGGACAGAGGGCTTAGGCAAGGCATGATGCTGAGCTCTGGGTTTGGGAGACTGCCTGGCAGCCTTACAGGCCACCAGGGCAGCTCTGGGACTTTTGTCTGTGTTTCTTTTGATTCTGGCTGAGCACTTTCTCCCAGTCAAGTTTTTAACTTTCTTCTGCAGTCAGCAGAGGAAAATTTGAGGTTTTTTTCATTTGAAAAAAAAAAAAATTAAAAAGACAAAAGGGGGTAGATTTAGGCATATTTTACATAATTCCTCAAAGAAGGCTCTAGGAATGTTATCTATTATGATGAAATAATGGAATAGAAATACTCATGTTGAGCTGATTGTGAACTCTTTGTTGGTTAGAGTGGTACCCTACAGATTTCAGACTGGGAGGAACTCTGCCCTTCCAGAGGGAAACAAGGGGAGTTCCAAAGAAGTTTTGCTTTTTTGGCTACTTGCTGGAATTATACTTGATGATACTCAGAAGGTACCAATTGGTGGCAAGATAAAGGTTGAGATATATAAAGCTAAAGTAATATGGTCCAGATATATAGATTCTGAAAAAGAAACTATCATTCTCATCTCCCTTGACTTTATCAATGTGAAAAACCTTCAATGTAGGAAAATGTTTGATTTTCAAACTTGTATGATTTGAAGTTTTGATCATAGCACTGTAATACTTCTTTATGTAGGTTTGTTTTAATAATGTCTGAAGCAGGTACTCTGAAAATGCAGCTCTTCTGTAGGAATGAGGCTGTTTGTCCCTTTTATTACAAAACTTCTGTTGGTCCCAGATTTATGGATCAGTGTTGTTTTCTTGTGTGGGATTTTCTTGCACTCAGGCTACTTGTCTGAACTTTTCCTATCAAAGGAAGGTAATACAATTTGCTCAAGTATGAATCACCTCATCCTTCAGCAGATTTCTAAGACAGGTCAGACAAATCATATTCTTGGTACCTACTTCTCCCCACTGACAACAGAGGGAATCTAATAGAGCAGCTCTGATATATCCCATACATGTTGTGTCTAAATCTACTTGAGATGAAACCCACTTCCAGTGTTTGTGGAAAATGTACACAATCTATGAACACGAATTGGCTTCTGGGTGAAATGGAAGCTATAGGTACATAATCTTCCAGCAGAGGTCTGGCCTTCAGTAAGAGAGCCCATGTAATCACGTTGCCTACAGTCGTGACTTTTGTCTCTTCAATAGTTTTGCTGTGTATCAACCAATGCCCTATGCAGAAAGACTTCCTGCTATGTTTCAGGGCAAATAAAAAAGGTTATTTTTCTTGATGAATTTCATCAAGTGTATGTCACTTTTCCAGCAAAATGTCTAGTGTCTATTTTTTTTAATTGGAACAATCCTGGCCTTTTTTATTTGGGGCATTTGCTAACATGGAGGAGCAGTAGCAGTAACATCTGACTTAGATGTCTGCCGTAACTTTAAGTAGCTGAACTTGGGGTACCTGCATGGTACTTAATCAATGCAAAATTTTATGTTTTGGACTTAATTAAGCAGTAACAGACCATTCAGTAATGTTAATGCACACACACACAGTCAAAACCACTAATTAATCTGACCTGCAGCTTCCTCCATCATTTATTATTAAACATTTGAGAATACAGAAAAGTAGATAAAGGGCTAATCAGATACAGCCCTTTAAAATTAAAATACGGACTACGTAAAGACCAAAACTGTAAAACTCGGACCATTCCTGTTTGAATCTTGATCAACACTGGCATCTAAAGAAAGTGTCAAAACAGCTAGAGAGTTTCTAAGTCACAATCTTAAGTGCTCATGCTAGGAATCAAGACATCTTTTTACCAATTCCATTCACAATTATCATTTTGCCCTCTGAATTGTTGTAATTTTCCCCACATTATGATTTGTAATATTTTTCATGGATTTGTTCTGCACTTAGACCTTCCTTGAGAAAATGGGAATATATTCAGTGGCTTGCATAACCCAAAGGTAATCATGAGAGAATTTGGAAGATGGTCTTCCATGGGATCTCTCAGGTGGAAGTGATCTCAGATAGGCATCTGCTCTAACATTCTGCTCAGAGTTAATAGTGGATTCAACATTTAGACCAAGTTGCTCAGGGCTTTTTTGGCTTAGATGTTTAAAGCCTCCATGGCAAAAACTCCACAACTTCCTGGGCAGCCTGTCCCAGTGCTTTGCTGTCCTCAAAGTGATCCTTGGACAATTTGTTCCAGTTGGAACTTCTCCTCTTTTAGTCTGGGAGTGCTGTTTCTCATTCATCTACCATGCCCCATCATAAGAGGAATTTGCATTCTTGCTGACTTCCCTGTGGATATGAAGAGACTGCTGCAAGGTGTTCTGAAAGCAATCTTGTGTCTAGGTTGAACAACCTCTCTCTTGCAGCTTCTGCTCACAGAGCAGGAGTGCCAGCCCCGACCATTCTGTTGGCCTTCACTCGACTCACTCCAGCTGATCAATGTCTTGCACTGGGAACCAAAACTGGGAGTATTCAAAATGTGATCTAATGAATAGCAGATAAAGATGAGTAATCATTTTCCTTTGTCAATTGGCTGGAATTTTGTTAACAAAACCCAGGAAGCCAGGACACTGCTGACACATACTTAGATACAAACATACATTGATGTAGTACCAGACTGTTCTACTGCACCTCAAGGATCTGCAGGCAAACACTGGTTCTGAGCCAAAAATAGCATCTTTGTCTAGACAATCTTGGATATTTTGTGACAAAATATGGTAAACCTACCTGGCTGTCTGACTTCAACCCCAATAAATCAGATGGTCTCACAGGAAGCAAATCTGCTGTATAGCACATGTGCCAAGTTTATGTTTACTGTGCAAGTATAAAATTACTTTGATGTTTCCCCTTTTTATTTGGCTAAAGGGTAAAATATACTTAAGAAAATCTTTCCTAAATAAAAAAATACTTTTCCACAGAGTTGCCCCTTATTGATGGAAACTGGCTAGGAAACTCTTTAAGAGAAGAAACAGAAAATACTGGGTGAGTATTTTCTGTGTTTCTGATAAGACACAGGTGTACTAAAAACAAAACAAGAGGAACAGCCTTGCCCCTAATGGGTTGCAGCTGTGGATAATTAAAGTAAAGGTGATAAAAGGGGTGGGTTGGCTACTCAGAGAAAGCCTTGAGGAAGAGGATCTTGTGGAAGTAGGGAACTCTCTTCTCTCCTCCTCTCCTTGAGTATGAAGAGCAATTTGGTAATTGAAGGTAAGAACCTTGCCCCTCTCCTCCCCTTAAGTACAAAGAGCCTCTTGAAAATTGAAGGTAATAAACTTTCCTCTCTCCTGGAATACAAAGAGCTATTTGGAAATGGAAGGTAAGAAACTTTGCCTCCTATCCCTTCCTCTCCTGTCCTCTCTTGCAGAGGAATCCCTACTGTGATGCCTGTAGCACTACATTCTCCTCTTCCTCACTGAACTTTGCGTGTTCAGAGCTGTTTCTCTCACGTATCCTTATTCCTCTCTTACAGATGCTGTTGGGATGCAGTGTTTGTCTCCTTCTCAAATATGTTGTCCTAGAGGCTCTGCCCTGTTGCTGGTGGGCTTAGCTGTGGCCAGTGGCATTGACTCCATTTTTTGTAGAGAAAGCTTCTGGCAACATCCTGTAGGATCTGACAGGTAACAGTCAGATGACTTAAGGCATTCCAAGTGATGGACTGTTGCCTTAATTTGGGCCTGTTTAAACTAAAGTAGAGAAGATAGAGTAAAGATATGATGAAAGTCTTCAAATATTTGGAAGACTGATGCAAACTACCAGGAATTCTTTTTTTAGCATGCCCATGGAGTAGAAATAATGAGCTTATATTGCACAGATTAGATGTTAGGAAAACCTTTCTAACATTAAGGATGCTGGTAAGTTTCGTAGACTGCTGGACAATTTATGTTGTTCGTAGGCATATTTGCTGAGTTCTCTCAGCTATGCTGGATTCACATGTGTTAATAATGGACTTTTGGAACTACTGTGGATTAGAGGGTGGGCTGTGGACTGGATCAGAGACTAGGGGAGCCCTTAGGATCCTTTCCAGGCCTATGTTGGCTCTGCATACTTAAATGCCTTGTAGAGCCTGATCAGCTGGGAGGAAAATTATTTCTTTATCATCAGACAAAAAACTTTGAGAACTAGCAAGCAAAAATCACAGCTATTGGTGAGATGATGAGAACCCATGTAAAGACAGCAAAGAGAAGTACTAAGGTTTGGTTATAATGGCATCTGTTATTGTTTTGTATAATAGGAGAGTAACTTGTGGACAAGAAAGTAAGAGTTTACTTTGCAGGAACACCCTTGACCCATTTTCTGGAGCTGGGATTCTCATAGAGATAATACCAAGATATAGAAAAGAGTTTATTGTGCTTCCATAAGATGGAAATTTAGATGAATTACAAGAAACAACATGTGGTAGAATTAGATAGTGGTAGGATGAACTCATTTACAGAAGAACAGCTATCAACCAATGAATCTATTCTTGGCTGAGCATTACTGTCTGGCAGAGTTTGGTAGGCCTTGTGGCAAAAGCAAGCCTTGAGATGGGATGAAATCCAAATTTAATAGCTCTTTGAGTTAAACCTACTCTAATCTTATTAAATTATTAGGGAAATTGCAGGGAATTTTAGAGGGACAGGTGAAGGAGCAAGGGGTAAGGCTCAGTAGCTGGACGAGTTTCTGAAGAAACCTGTTTCTACTGCAGAAAAGGAAGTGAGGAGGGGAGAGCAAACTCCTCCTTGTGCTGGCTGCAATGGCAGCACACTAGTGCTGGTCAGTGAGAGGCTTAGATGTGCCCAAGCAGAGTGTGTTCTCCTTGGGCATCCAGTCTGTTTAGAGGGGGAGGCCAGGGTGTGTCCTGCTTAAGGTTGATCCACCTCCTTTGCCACACACAATTAAAGAACCCAATGGCTTCAGTGCTGGAAATGACTCTTGGAATCCTTAGGTTTAAAACACTGATTCTCATAGATTTTAAGTTTAGCCACAATGAGGTAGTTTACTATACTTTTTTTTTCATCTTTCTAAAATAAAATTTGTTTGCTTCTTACAGAAAGATTTTGAGGATTGGGGAATTACATGTAGGGTTTGAAAATAAATTGCTGGTCATTGTTGTGAATAAAGCTATGAAAGCCTATATCTAAGTACCATATAACAAACATTATTTTGGTGAAACATGTCAGGAATATATGTGGGGAATACATTTTTCTTTCTGCTTTTAGAATTAGCTTTATTTGCATTTCATTTTATTTGTGTTTTTCTTTGGGCTATTTAAAAATCCTTTGGAGTTAAGCATGACAGGTTGTATGTGTGCATTGGAATATGATTTACCACATTTTTCCCATGCCATGAGTGTATGAATTCCTGCTTACATAAGAAAATATTTGAACATAAAAAGCAATAATTTGGAATCAGATTGTGCAGGATGAATCATGAGACAAAATCTCCTTAGAGATCCAAAAACATTCTGGTATTTCTGCCAGAGTGTTTTCATAAAAGATTTTTTTCTTGAAAGGAAATGCTCAGAAGGTAATAAATAAAAATCATAATAAAAGGCAACCAAAAGTTGCAACTTGATTTTGCAAAATATATATGTTAAATGAAAAAAGAAATATACCTTTGCCCTCATATAGATTACTTTTCCAAACCACTCATGAATCACACTTAAAGAAACTTTTATTTTGGTGTCTCACTTCTTTTGTTGATTAAATATAAATAGAATTATTGGATAGTGGAATAAAGTAATCTACAGTCTTCATGGGTTTATTTTTTTTTTTTTAAAAGCCAAAGCTATCCAAATTCCTATGTCCCTTATAATCAGTGTGACAAAATCATCGGCTGCAAGTTCTCAGCTTGCTTTCTTTCTTACATTGTATTCCTGTGCTAAAAGCATCAGCCTGTCTTCACCTGCCAGTCAGTTTCTGTAGGAAATGCTGCTTGAAGTTTCCACTCCTGTGTTAGTCTCACCAGGATCACAAGGGAGGTACAAGGTAATGAGTCTAACACGTGCCTCCAGGAAAGCGCTGCAGAAGGACTCCCATAAGTCTCTGATGGGGTTCTTGCTAAAATTAAAATGTGCCAAAAATGAATGTGGCTATTTTTCTGAGAAAAGGAAATAGTTTTCTTTTTCAATCCCTTCAGAATGAGGTAAGGGATCCCACATTTAAAATGCGTTTTATGTACAAAATGCAAAAAATGACTGCAGGGTTAAAAATTGTGCACCAATAAAATATGAAATAGTCTCTGGCAGTTTTGAGCTGATAGAAGCATGATAGAATGTTAACTTCAAAATTTTGTGGGATTTGCTGTTGAAGTTATCCGAAAGAGCAGTTCCCTATAACTAGAGCCTATAACTGGACCTATACTAGAGCCTCAGTTTATGTATAAGATTTGATGAATCTTCCAGTTAAATAATTTAAAAAATTTACCAAAACATTTGAATTCATATTTTATAATCAGTTCTTTTTAATTTAAAGCTATTATCCATTTGACAACATTGGAAATTTCATATTTTAAAAGAAAAAATAATCTCAAAGATGAATATTTCTTTTAAAAAATGGATAGTCCCAGTTAGGATACACAGGCTCATTTCTTGCTTGTGGGAAAAGCCTAATGCTTCAATTTTTCAGCTCAACTTTTTGAGATCATAAAAATTCTAGAAATACAGGAAATCTGTTTTCCACTCCTGCACACAGAGGCACAAACCTGTGGCCATGCAGCACATTATTTATTGGGGAAAAAAGGCACTGTATTAGTATAGTACTGTTTTACCAAGGTATGTGCAAATGCCTTCATGATATCAGGGAGGTAACTGTTAGTATGTAAGAGTTAGGAGCGAAGCAAAAGCTGCTTAGCAAATATGCTGGGTTCTCAACTTGAATGGCAGTCCCTGTTGTTCACCTTTCTGTAGCGGGGGAGCTACATATGGAGCACATTGCAAAGTTCTTAAACCTAAACTAAGTGAGCCCAAAAGTCCTTTCTATTTCTCTTGCATGGTTTGTGTGTGTAGGTATTTTGGGGAGGTGGAAGGGTGGTGTTATACAATAATTATATTGATCTTCAGCTCTATTATTTTCATTGCACTGTCCATGACCATATTTGCCCCGAATAATTTTGGATCTACTGGCTTACTTCAGGTAAGTTTGCTAGAGGAGTTAGGTAGCAGAAAGAGCAGAGACCTTGTCAACATCCCCACACAGGAAAGGATGCTGGTGTGAGCTTTCCCATATTACATGCCAGAAAATTCACAGGATACAGAAGCCACCAGAATCACTGAAATTGCAGGGAAAAGAAGGAATTGGAATTTATACCTTGCTAAGCCACTGTTTGAACTTTACACAAGGAAAAAATGTGTAAAAGTTATCTCTAGCACTCACAAGCTACTTATTTCAGCCAACCTGTCCTTTTATTTTTTCTCCCCACTCCAATCTCCTGTAAGTACAAAACCTGTTGGCAGGCAAGCTGATTCCAAAGTTAAATCTTACAGTGACCCGGAAAGAATGGGGATGCCACATAGGGAATATAGTGGAAAAACTGATATAGCAAAATGCTGTATGGTGGGAAGGTAGCTGCTTGGAGAGCACAGCAGAGGGCTGACCATCATCCAGTGTTGCAGACTGCCCTGGGACACTGAGCTGGCTACAAGTGTCTTCATGCCAGCAGGCAGCCTAGAGCTGAATAAGTGGCCTGGGAACAGCTGTATCCACTTTTAGGTGCATTCTCTTCATTTCAGAGATTGTATTATGAAGCCGGAGGGGGTGCTTCAGGCAGAATATATAAATTAGCTGGTTACTGAACTGTGTAGGAGGGACTGAAGTCCTGGAAATGGAAGCTTACAATAAAACCTCTGTGTGCTGCAGAAAGCCGTTCAAGCTGCCCAGGTCAAACCTCACACACTATTTCCAGCAGACGAAAGTGGTGGCCTAGAACAGCTCAGAAGACAACTGGTGAAAGCAGAATCTTGGCTCACCACATGGTTTTTCAACAGTTGTGTTAATGTAAGATTTCCAGCAGACATGGGTGGAAGATTGAGGATGTGAATCAAAAGACACTCTCAAACTATCCCAGAGTTTGGAAATGGAGTTTGGCTGTAAGTCCATTATAAAAAAAAGCAATTTTGTAGCATTCAAATCCTGTTCAAGCTATCAAGTGTCCTGCAAAATTTAGAGGTATCTGGATCAAGCCTTCTTGCTATGGTCCATCTCTAATTTTCACAGAGTATTCTAAACTTCTGAATCCCCTTTCTGTCCTACTTTTCTTTCCTGATTGTATTTTGATTCTATTTATTTTTCTTGTCTGTTTAAAAATGTCTGTTGTGGTTTTACCAGGGAGTTTTATTACTTTGGAATGCATTAAGTTTTGTTTATCTGGTCTTTTTTCTCCATGTCCTCTCCCCACCTCCCTGTCCCCACTTCCCCCTCCCCTCCCCAATCTGTTCAACAAATTTATTTTGTTCTTTAACTGCAGTTCCAAGGAATAAGCAGCAGTCACATGCATTTAGCATTTTAGTCCCATTACACTATCTGCTCAGAACTAGATACAGTGAAATACTGTTTGTGTTTCACACTACCAAGAAGTTTGGGCATTTTTTAATTTCAGAACATATAGGTGTATTCATGTTGCAGTTGGAGTAATTTTGAACTGTTTCTCCTGCAGATGTTTTTAGCTCCAATTAAAATATGGAATTATATATGGATGATAGAAAAAAATGCTACAACAAAGATATTCTAAAGCAGAATCCATGGCAAGCAGAATTTTCAACAGTATTTATCACCTTTGTATGTGTACAGAATGGGTGTTTGTAGTGGAGCTTAGTTCCTTAATTGATGATTTTATTATCTATAAAAGCAATGAGTCATCTCATCTGCATGTTAGAAAAATACTCACCTACTTAATCCAGAACACAGTTTTCAGCAGCAGTCTAAGCAGTGTGTAGACACAGGTCAATAGGAATGTCAGATGATATATTTTTATATTTTACGCTTTTACACAATGGCTCTGAACACAAAAAGCAATAGTGAAGCATGTATAGCCTGTTTCAGAATTATCTGTTGGGAACAGCAGATGTGTCTGAACAACCCTAGCTTCATGGGTACAACTGTAGCAATATAGAAGTAAGACTAGTTTTAAGTTGCTTTTATTTAGCCATTCAACAGTGACAAATTCAATATTAATATGTTAATGTATATCTATCTGTATGTGGAATGGACCCTTTCTCCTGGAGTAAGGTAAAAAACCTAGAGCACTTTTTGTCAAAATATTGAGATAGATCAATTTATTAAATTTAAATACAATGTCTTTGACTCTAGGTGCCAGAAAAGTTTAAAGTATGTTTTTTTCCACAAATACAGTGATGACTGTTTAAAGCAGAAAGGAAATGAAAAAAATTTTTTAAAAGTCTGAGAAGGTGAAGAATGAAGGAAAATATGTATCTTTGTGGTCTTAGTATCACTTTTTTTGCTTGCAATAACATTTATCAGAACAGGGCCTTACTAGCATAGAGATTTTGATTATGCTTATACAGTGCTTAACACACTCATCAAAATTTGCTTGGGGTTTTCCAAATTCAGCTGTGTAAAGTGTGTGCATAAAGCTTTCCTCTGCTAACAGAGGATATTAATTAGTTTGCATATTCAATTAATCAAGTAGTAGGAAGTTGCATTCTGTAAGGCTGTCAGCATGAACTTGGGTCAATTCTTTATGTATCTATGTTGAAAAAGATTTGCTTACACAATCCCATGCTTCTCTTTCTGCATAACCTTTTCAATATTTGATAGATAGTATTCTTGGAGTTTTCAATTACTCTCAATTAATGCTTTTTGTTGTTCAAAGTAATTTCATGCATTCAGACTGTGGTTCAAATAATGCATTGCGATTTCCTCAAAAGTGCATTTTAAAAAAATTATTATTATCAGTGCATTTTCAAATTGTGTCAAGGATTCTTTCCTCACCACACCAGTGAAACAAATGAAGTGCTGGCATTCTGGAAATCAATGTGCAGAGAAATTAAGCTAAATGCATCAATTCATTTTTGGGAAATCTGAGATATCTAAGGCCTGATTAGAAATTACAATATTATGAATTAGCTTGATCTATGCAACACAGAATGGCTGCAGTCACATCTGACCAGCACCTATGTAATTCAAAACTCAGCTTTCAAAGTAGGCATTCAGAAAATGAGTGAAACAGAGCTTGTGACTATCTCTGATGAGTTACATACAAAAAGCTTACACGATAATTCAAAGGGCATTATTTGAGTGTCTTTTCTGGAGAGTAGAAAGCCTTGGAGCTATAACAAGAAAGTTGTTAAACTTGTATCTTGTCAAACATGACTTAAACAATTTATTTCTTCTTCCCCCCCTAAAAATTGCACTCTTGGAAAAAGTCAAAGTCACCATTTTATTGAAATTAGGGATAACATATAATTAAGTCCACAAAAGAAAACAGTAAACAATTCAAGCAATAATAATTTGTCAGTGTCAGACGTGAAGAAAAGTGGGATTGTGCAAAAGGCTTCAGTGAACAGTGGTTAGCAGGAGAGCTTATTGCAATGCTTGCGATAATAGACATCTCAGAAGTCACCTATCTCAATAGCAATAATGAGAGTAAAAAGATCAGTAAATTATACTGCAAATACAAAAAGAGATAGAAGGGATGCTACACTTCTTTCCTACCCCTGTGTTCAGACAGGAATGACTAGATTGACTATTGAGACAGGTCCTGCATTTTAGTGTAGGCCTGCAGAGCTTCTCCTCCAGTGGATAATTGATTTGCTCATAGGGATTATAGCATTATACACAGAGCCATTTGAGGATGTCAGGTCAGCAAGGTGATTCCTTGAAGGCTATTCAAACTAAAAGTTTGCCTCAGGCCTGAGAAGTTTGCTAGAAGGAAAATATTGTATTTATTTTCTTCCTTTTACTTTAATATCAGACAGTCTTCATTCTCAACTATAGCTGCACTGAGCTTCAAGGTTTGGCAAATAGAAACAAAATACCAGCCTCCAAATAAAGCTGTAGTCTTTCTTCTTCATGTCTTACCTGGCACTGACAAGAGTTTCCCAGGTTGACTCACACTTGTACAGAGCCTGTGCTTAAGAGGATGCACAAGTGCATGCTATGGAAAAGTGGGTAGTAAATTCAATTGTGGGTAGGAAGATTCAAATATGCTTTGTCCTCCCTTCCCTGCTTAGAAATGTGGGGAGCCAAAAGCAATGAAGATCAATGTTAACTCAGGTTTGCCTCTTCCATCTGCAATCAAAGCTTACCTGCGATGTGGACCTGATGCTGCTTTAATTCTTGGGCTTAAGTAGTTTAATTGACTACTGTAGAAAACTGGAAGGAGGAAGGGAGGCATTCCTGTTGCCTGTACTTCTGTTTCAGTGGAGAAATTGAGCTGATTAACTTGCTGGCTTCCCTTTTCACACCCTTCGGCAGACATTCCAACATCAAGGACGCTTTTGGGTCTGCTTTGGCAACGTTCTCCATGTCTCTTTGTGTGTTTAGTTACAAACTTCACTGAAAACCTGCTGTCAACAGTAGTTTACCATGCAACACTGAATTTCTAATGCAAAGGCAGATTTGGAAAAAAAGATTTTTGTGCATTTTTCTTCCATGTACAAGGTAGCCTTTGGGTAGAACAAGCTGGGTTCTAAAAGGCTGGGATTTGAGAATAGTGACATCCTTAGAAAAGACTGTCTAGGAACAAACTAATGCATGCTCCTGATCCAAATGGAAAAAATATAAGTAACTAAAAAGTCATTTGAAGAAAATTCAGTTTTGTCTTGCTGAGGAGTGGGATCTAAGCATCAGATTGTTTCATTTAGAATAGTTAGCTTGAAGGTAGGATTACTTTTATTGTCTAAAAATCTGAACTAGAAAGCCTTTAACAATATGAAGAACTTCAAGCATGTAATGTCAAGGTTCTAATTACCTCTTACAAATTAAGCGAAGTTCCCCAGGCAAATAAGTAAAAAAGGAAACAACTCTCACAAAAGAGAATAACCATTCTTTTTCTTTTTTCTTGGTCTTTTTTTAATCCAGTGTGAACTCATCTTTTATCATGACTTTGCATTTGTTAAAAATTTTGAAAGGATTTTCCTAGAAGTCTCACAAATTATGATAATGCCATGGTGTTAGAATTCTTGGAGTTGCCTAAATTCTTCCAGTCCCTGATTTTTTAAGGGAATATTTAATGTGAAAGGAGGCACAAGAGAAGCATCCTGTTCCAAGTATTGAAGGAAAGACAGAATTTTAGTTCTTTGTTACAGGTAGCTCATACAAGTATCACCCTGTTGTTATGAAGTGACAACCCAAAATTACACAGCTGAAAGTTGCTTTGCTGCATACTCCGTTCTGTAGGACACTTTGTACAGCATGTAGTTACAAAGGTGAACCCTTCAGACTCTGCTTGGTTACCATATACAGCTTGGTTCTGTGGTGCTAGGCAGCAGTTTGCTAGAGCCTGTCAGAAAATGGAGAAGCTCATTTCGTCAGTTTGAGACCACCAGATCATCCCTGGATATTTCTAGGCTTACACTCTGGGAGGGTACAGTAACTGCCTGGAGTTTCTCAAAAGCAGCTAACACAATCTGCCTCCAAAGTTCTCCAGAAAGGTTTTTATCCTCCAAAAGGAGGATTAAGTTTATATGAAGCTAAGACCTTATTTCTGAGTTGAGGTATCATAACATAACCACCCCAGCCAGGTTTGAGGTTCAGCTGCAGGTGTAGGTGTGGGATGTATTTTGCAAGTGTATCTCACTGTGACAGTCTGAATTTATAGTGGACCCAAAGATAACTTTTTCTCTCTAAATTAAATGTATACTTTCTTCACACAGAGCAAATGCAATAAACTAAGATTAATGAGCAGCGTTTCACAAGAAGTAATATAATTCTGAAGTTCAAATAGTTAAGTATAATCATGAAGGAATGTCTGACTAAATAAACAAATAACATCTATTATTTTATATACCTGACTCTGCATGTTTTAGTGGATTTTGGCAGGTGTAGGATTACCTGAGACCATGATAAATGGTGATTTAAAAAAAAATTAGAAATTAATAAAAATAGGGCATCTGGGCATTATGTCACATTCATTTAATGCTCTCAGGAAAGAGGAAAGTATGCCAGGCTTCTGGGGACTTGGTAAAATCTCTTTTTAACTGTGTCATGCAACACAGGAAGTTAAATTGTAGGTGGAAAACCCCATAGAATGTGAGATTTATTTGAAAGCCTTATCATAAAGTCAACCTTGCGTAGTCAACCTTAAACTTGGAGGTTCTCTTCCCAATACTTAATTTATATTATAGATTTTTAAAATATTTATATTCACTTCTATTGCTTTTTAATACACAATAGTTGGCTGCTACATGTTTGATCCTGCTGTGCATGCTACTGGATGTGTTTATTTACTATGATAACCTAACAAAACTGTCAAGACACTGATTTATGGTGGTGATCAGCTTGATATTTTCTTTTTTTTTGCACATGGGAAGGCATTGCCTGCACAAGATCAGCTGCTTGCAAATTAATTTCTACCTGCACCCTTTTGCCTAGGGCATAGCTATCCCTCCCTAACCTCAACCCAAGAGATTTCTTGTAAAGTGGATTCAATTGCAGTGTGACTCCTCCTTCTCCAGTCCCACTGTGGTCATCTGAGAATCAGGGAGTGAGGGAACACATGGTTAGAGAAGAGGAGCAAATAGATCCATCTGCCCTGATGGCAGATGTGTTGTGTGAGCTTTTAAAAACCATGTCAGCTACTTGTTCTTCCCCAAGCTCAAGGGGAAAGTGAATGGGCAGCATTCACAATCCTTATGCTGAACTGTAACTGGGCTGTTTTAGAAGAGAAGTTGAACAAAACCAGCAAAATGAAGTTATGTTCCCCTTGGAAACGGTTTTTACACTTGGAATGGAAGGTAATTGGGCATTATACATGGTTAAGAGCCTAGGTTTATGCTTACAGGGTGTTCTTCTAACAGTGTATATTTGTAGTTTTTGATTGAAGTTTTATGAATACATGTTGGTTTAAACAGAGACTCCAGAATATTTGACTGGCAAAAGAATGTATATTTGCAAAGTTACTTATGGATGACCAGTTCAGGATGGATCTGATTCACCATAAGCGGAAGAACTGGTAGAAAGCGTTCAGGTTTCCTCAGTACTCTCATAAATTAAAGACTATTGTTTTGGTGAAGGACTGTGTGAGGACCCAGGAAATAGTTTCTCATAATAGAGGTGAGGGAAAAATAGTCAATTCCTTCTATTCATAACTTTTGCCTTGAACTTTTAATGATGCAGGTAAAGTGAGACCCTATATTCAGTAACTCTTACTTCAGAGTTATCAAGAAAAAGCACACAGTTGCTGTCAGTAATTCCTTAACTGTTCCACTGTTCTATACTTTGGGTCTCCGAAAGAAATTACTTGGTTTCCACTCATGCCCTATCATAACTCATAGTGCAAGGTTTTTAAAAATAATTCTCCTGGCCAAGTGCAGACTGCAAACTGTTACATAATGCACCAATGACGTAGTAGTGGGATTTTTCCAGCATTGCTGAATGGGTCGTTAACATTTGGGGAGTGATTTGCAGCAACTCTTGAAGAGCTGGGATATAATATTAGCCATACTATTTCATGAGTTCAGCTGAACTTTTTTTAAGCTGAACTTCTACTCTAATCAGGTTATAAGTTTCTCCTTGATAATTTTCATTCCATGAATCACTGAAACAAGCCCCAGCTTGGTATGAATGTTCTACCTGCCACTTGCGTACAAAGATATAATTGGCACTGTTTCAGCAGTTAAGCTCAAGGCTTTAGCTGGAACATTTCACCACACCCAACAAAACCCACCTGTCTTCCAAGTTTCAAAACTTGTTAGCCAGTGATTTTTGAAGATGCTGAGTAAATAAGAACTATCTGACTTCACTATGACCACTAATGGTTCCTTGATCTGCCAGCTATAGCAGTCTGTGTAAGTTTCTGGACTTATCAGTTTTCTTTATGAAAATTTTACTCTTAAGTGAGGGGCTCTTCAGCTTGACTTTATAAAAAATGTCCTGGTTCAATTAAGCTTCATTTTACCCATCATAACTGGTATCTCAGTTTACAACTTCTATCCTAACTCAGACGATCTTTGACTAATTGTTATAATTCTCACTTCTTCTCTTTTGTGGGTACTTTTTCAATTAGGTGGAAATAAAGTGAAAGCAAAATTTTTCACTCTGCTTCAAATCCTGTTTTTTTGTTTTTTTTTTCCTGCAAGGGACTTATCTGCCTGCAGATTTTCCTTTTACATTCAAGAAAAACAAATGTGAGATGGACGAAAGACCATATGAATTGTAGCTGTGAAATTACCAGCAGTGAAAGTCAAGCCAGATTATTATGTTTTCTACTTGTTTGAACAACCATGGTTTGCCAACACTGGACTACTTTTCTTTTTTTCACTAATTGCCTTCAATTACCTGAATGCCAATTTACTCAAGGCAATTAACACATCTCTAAAAGTTAGTTTGGGTAGATATATTTCAGCATAAGAATTTTTGTGTTCCAACTCAGTGAGGTCCAAGAAAAAAAAAAGCATGAGTGTCTTGGAAATATCTAGTCTAGCATAAATATATATATATATATATATATTTTTAATAAATGAGTTGATAGGACATAAGTTAAAACCTCCATGAAGAAAAACATGTTAAAAAACCCCCAAAGTTCAGCCCCTTGAGCATGCCTCATTTTAGACAAAGGGTTCATAGTTGGAGTGGTGGAGAAAGAAAGTACAAAATTAATAAAAGTCACTGAAATGTAGATATAAAAACCTGGATATATTCTATATAGAGTTGTATAGGCTTATGAAGGGGGACCATGACTGGTGCATACAAAGGTCTTTGACATCAGTTCAGTGCTAATGAGACTTATGAAAGGAGATTTATCTACCAGTTTTTGCTAGGGCTAGAGTCTGTCCTCTTGTCTTAGGTTGCAAATGCAAGATGCAGCTGGGGATGTGTATTCTATTGCCATCTGTTACAGGTGGAGCAGTTATCTTCTGTTAATTGAGCCACCAGTTAAAACCAGGGGGGCAGTTTTCTTTATCTCTTCCACAACCAATCCTCCCTCCAGGAAATCTCTGTTGTTAATGGGCCATTGAGTCTCACTGCATGACAGATAAAATTACATCATCCCATTGTGAAATGCTCCACCCAGGGGGAGGAGCCAAGCAGTCCTACCTGGATGTAATCTGAGATTCAGAACACCACAGGCAGCCTTTTCCTATTGGATTCCCAACAGAGCAGCTTCCTTTTCCACTGGATTCCTAGAGAAAGACTAGGCCCATCTACACCACCACTGAACCTTCAGAGGAAAACTACAGCCTTCTGTAGGATCACTGATTTCAACAGAACCACATCTGTAACTCCAGGAGGACTGCAGCCACCATTTAATGGGACTGCTACCAACACCCTGACCAACAGGGAGTCAGGTTTTATTCTGACTCTGTCAATGCTGGTTTGCATTACTGCATTTTTATTTCATTTTTTCCTAATAAAAACCTGTTATCCCTACTCCCATATCTTTGCCTGAGAGCCCCCTTAATTTCAAAATTATAATAATTCAGAGGGAGGGGGTTATCATTTCTCATTTTAAGAGAGGTGCTGCCTTACTTAGCAGACACCTGTCTTTTCAAAACAAAACACCTACGCAGTACAAGCCCAAGACATTTGTGAAGCAGGGCAAGAGATAAAAAATGGGGTTTTTTAAAATACAATAGGCAAAGTAGATTATTCCATACAGAAGGAGCATGTTTCATATTTAAAGAAGCTGGAGAGTGAAATTTAAGGGTAAACTATGGAACTGAACTTTGCTTTACAAAAGCAGATTAAAAGCAGCAAATGGCTTAGTCAGCAAATTACAGTTATTTGTTCCAGAAAGAGGAGTTGAGTTGAATTTAAGCAAGTAAACCATAGCCTTGGACACCTGATCACAGGAGTCCAGGAACTGTAAAAATCAATGTTCCAAAACAGAATCATTGACTTGTCATCAATGGACCACTCTTCAAACCCTGACTGATCTACCTCTGAAAATGTTAGCTGAGAAAAGTCCCCTTACATTTTTAAACAGAGAAACTGATGCACTGTAGATGACAGGCCTATGGGCAATTTTTTGTGTACTTTGAAGGAAGTGTGCCTGCAATTCCTTTGCTCTGGATACTGGTTAACACATGCTACTGGTTCCATCCAGGCTTCTTATATGATATCTACATTTTTGTGATTTTTTTTTTTTTCCTTGGGCTATGGGTGTTTTGCTTCATATCATTAAATTAAGCAATCAGTAGGCAGGTTTGTCAGAAGGATGTCACAACACTTTCATGAAGCTCAATATGAGACAGTTTAGACTTCAACTATATCTCTTTCTCTCTGGATCAGTTATGATGCTTAGTACTGGATATCTCAAAGTAGATCTTGTGCCAGGTGCTTTGTACCTGAGCTTGGCATGTCAGAGGTGGATTTTGTTTCAGATTTCAAGGAAATTTCTACTCTAAGTTTATAGCATAAAAAACTCAGAGCTTTATTAAAGTGGCTTCCTTCCCTCATCCCTTTCCCCCCTCTTTTGGAAAAACAGCATCCTTCTGCTGCTTGATTGACGTTGCGGTTCTGGAGGGCAGCCCACACTCCTTGAACATGATCCTCACAGTGCGGGGACGCATGCTAGATTTCTTCCTAGTTATGCAACACACTGATTTTGTGCCAAAGCTGAATAATTGTCATTCACAGGGCCACAGAGGAAAACTGTGAAGTGTGAGGACTAATCTGGGGGCCACAGGGAGGCTAATTCAAGGCAGACACTAGGCCCCTCTGGAACACCCAGAAGGTGCCCAGGCCGACTAACAGAGACAACAGCTGAGCTCAGCCTTTCTTGTTTCTTTCCACAGGTTTTCTTTTTTCTACCACTCTCCTCTCCTTGAAATGAGTGAAAATGACTTTACAGGTTAGGTGCCAAGGGTCACTGGGTTAGTATTCAGTTGTACTTTTTACATCCTGTTCAAGCTACTGGTAGTGTTATTGGTTTTCTTTCTTGAATCATTAACTGACTAATGACTTTCTAGGTATTAAAATTTAAGAACCATAAACACATCAATAAAATGAATAACATGTTTAGCATCATGTAAGAATGAAAGTGCAACTTACAAAAGGATGGAATGATTTCCCCCTCTCATCAGCCCTCCAATGACAGACCCTAACTGATAGCTCGCTGAAGCCAAAAGAGGTTGTCCTCTCAGAAGTTGAGGATAGTCTCTCCGGGCAGCCAGCGTGGTACAGGGGCAGATTGCTCTTGATCTGAAGAATGTCAAACAGTTGTCATTCAGAAATCACTTAGGTGCATTCTGCTCAGAAAAAATTACACTCATCAGACTAAATTACTGCAACAAATCTGGACCTTTTGCTGTAGACAAAGGAAGAAAGGATTTGGAAAGCAACTGCAAGCATCCAGCCACATCACTGAAGAACTCTTTGCTGGCATATACATGTTGCTTTCCAGCATTGGACATCCTGCCTCTCTTTCCAAACCCTCATCACCATGGGATGTGTGCTCTTAAGAAATTCAACAGCTCCCAAGAAGACTGCATTATTTATGCCTCTGTTTGAAAAAGTGCAGTAGAATAAAAATAATAAGGCTAAAAACACCCAAAAAATTTGATAAGTAAGATAGTTTTTCTTTTCCATGAATGTAAAGTAGTAAAATGAAAGAATACTTACAAGAAACCAAAAAATGCTGAGTAGAATCTAACCTTTTGAACAAAGGCTCAAAACAAATTCTCAAATGAACATTTGTGGCTGGAGGAAACATCATATTTCATTATTACTGGGATTTTGTGGGGTCTTTTCTCCTGCAGAAGGAGGAGAAGGAAGGGCAGAGTGTTTAATTACCCAAATGAATGGAGAAACTTAAATGTATCTGTCTTAGTGTCAACTTTCTTATGGCCCAGGTCATATCACTGATACCACCATTAACCCCCTCATCTGGTGATATCTTGTTGGAAAGTGTCAAATGTTTGCAATATTTTGTTGTTAAATGTTATGGGATTAAAGCAAATTATGTGAGTCATCAGGTTTCTTAGAGATGCATTTTTACAAATCTTCTTCGGTCACAAAATGAATTGAGTTACATGTTCTCTAAGACAAAAAGGCAGGATCCTTCTTTCAAACACGGAAAAGGGAACTTTACTTACAGCATTTCAAGTAAGGCCACAGGGCATTTCCCTATGAAACCAAGGCTAAAATTAGTTACCTCCTTTCCTGTATTCATTTGGGTTAACTGCATATATGTGTTACAGTATATGAAGACTGAGGTTTTTTGACCTGCATATGAAAGACATACATGGGTTTATCTGAAGGAAGCTCATAACTATTTCCTCTACAATCCCCTGCCTGCAAGATCATTGGCTAGTTTTGACATCCCAGCTGCTCTTTGGTACGAGGGTTTGCTCTAGCCAGTTTAGCACCATGCTGCAACCTTTGGCTGTGAGCGTGTCCAAACTGACATCCTGACCTTAAAAAGAGATTAATTTTGTTGACTCCTTCAGCTTTCTTGGTTTTGAGACTGTCTCAGCAAATTTATGCTTCAGCTTGGGCACTTGTTTGTTGTGAGGCATGATCTTTAAAGAGTAAGACAGTATAATGCAATTATAGAGGTAAAAATATCTTATATGATTTTTGACAATTGGTTATTGTTCTTTTAGAAATTAGAGAAGAACTTTAATTATTTTCATTCCATATCCTACATGTTATGTCTCAACATTGAAGAAAGAGAAAATTTTTATTTTTTACTGCTCTTTCTCAAGAAAATAATCTTTTAGCATTCCTAATGAGATGGTATCAAAAATAAATTATTTTTGGTCTGTGAAGCCTTGGAGATAATAGAAATCCATTTTCTCCTTCATGAACAGAATTCAGTTGATATGACATATATGACATATTGATATGCCTTTCTTGCTTATCTGGCCGGTCCACAGACAGATGTTCTGGGTTTTCTGCTTTTCTGGAATTTGCCTCATTGCTAAGAAAGATGAGGTTCACTTAAGATGGCCTGCAAGACCAGGCAAGTTTACATTCTTCTTCCACAAAGTTACCAGAGGGAAATCATAAAAGTGTAAACATTCAAATTTTTGTGAAACTGTGCATTTATTTCCCACAGAAAGGGAAATTTCCAAGCAGTACTCACTGATTTCTTTCTGCCTTAATTACCATTGAATTTCGGCCTAAGTCAAAGAACTTACTTTTGTTCCCTTGATGTTTTTCAGCCATGAACATCCTCATCAGTCACCATCAGAACTGACAACATCCATTTGATGGCAATTTGTTCCCACTGAAGATACATTGTTACTTTTTTTTGCTAAGGAGGTAGTGCCTCTTCTTGTGCTTTCACATACTTGCTGGTGCAAACTGTTGTAACCAAAGGAAGAATCCTGCTGTCCATGTTCAATACATGGATAAAATCCTACCTTTTACTCTAAGAGTTTTGTAGAGAATAAAGATAAGTTGTCACCAGTTGAAATGAGATGATACACAGTTGTCTTCTGCATCCTGACAGCAGGAGAGATTCACTGTGCCTTAGCAGTAATCAGGCCCAAAAAAAGAAAGTTATACTTGCTGGATTTGTTTTTGACCCGGTATTTTTGATCCTGGAACTCCAGTAGTATTTTTCTACCCATTGACTTTTGTCCATCTGACGACTTTGTGGAGCTGGAAGATAGCATTACTCAAATTGGAAAAAACCATAATTTAATTTCTGCATTTCTACAAGAAAAGAAAAATAGCCCAGACTGACTGTGAGGTGCAGGGGGTTGGAGGAGCACATTCAGTCAGTTCCCAGACTCAGCTGGAGGCAACGCTAGTAATCCAAACTTTCTGGGTTGCATGAACACTCTCCTCTGCAGTAACCCTTCATTTTATGTTCCTGTCTTTTTTATCCATCTGTCTTTCTCTATACAAGTCCTGCATTCCTTGTTTATTTTCTGCTCGGTTTTTTTAAACTCACACATTTTTCTTCATGTTCTTTCCTCCTTACTTGTTCCCAGAGTCCCATTTGTGAAATGGGAAACTGTGCATAGTCCACTCTGTCCTTTCTGCTGAACCGCCTGATGTCTTCTGGTGAGTGAAAGAAGAGCTTTTGTTTCCTAAGCTTTATGCTGATGGATTCATGCCACTGCACAGAAATGAAATGCCATTTCGGCTGTCTCTGTTCTTTCACCCAAATTTAAAGAGCATGTCGTTCTTTCTTCACTGTCTAATGGAAAGCAATTTCCTGTTATAGACGTGAGGAATTCTTGTTTACACTCCTTCCTTGCTTTATGCAGGGAGAAGACGAGCTCTCTCACTTTGTTCCTCTTTTCATAACCCCAAAGTTTATTGGAAGGTTTCACTTCTGGTTCAAGTCTCCGCTTTCTTACACAGACTGTGCTCAACATCTCCATGTACTGCAATGTTTTCGCTTGCTTTATACTAGGGAAATTATCTGGCTAAGGATTTCTGATTGCTGATTTCTTTTGAACAAGAAAAGAATAAGAAAATAACTTTTTGGTTTCTCTTGAACTGTAAAACTCTTTCTTAGTTCTTATTTCATGGTTCTTTTATACACAGCTGGAAGATTCCAGCTGTGTATAAAAGAATCAATCTGGAGACCTAAAGCAATTGCAAATACAAGAAGTATTCCCTGCTGTGCCCTCTTACTGATTTTCCCCATGCATGTTACTGTTTCTTCTCTTGAAACCCATACCATATAATAGAGAGTGGAAATGAAGAATCATTCTCATAGAGCTCAAGGATTCATTCTACCTCTTCTTATCACTGTTTCAATTAGCATTGGCAACTGTTGTGAAAGGTTATGGTTGGGAGGTTTTAATGTTTTCTTTGCCTGTTTTTTAAACATTTTACTGTGCATAGTGTTTGTTTTCCCAGGAACACAGTGATGTTCCAGTTTTGACATTCAAGCATGACCTTGAACTGTAGTTTCAGATGCTTTCAGACAAGTAGAAAAAAAGTGGAACATTTGGGTTAATTTCTGTAACAGAGCAGCCAGTGAAAATGTGGGGTGTCATGTGGTGTTTTGGTTTCATATTTGGAATGAATTTTTTGGCACTGAATTTGTATATATGAGAAAGGAAAATTGTGGTAAGGTAGAAAATGCCATTGTGGTAGTGTTAAAAGAAAAAGTATTTTCTCAGTATTGCTGTGGCACTGGGGCAAAGCTATTGAAGGATATAGTTTGAATTATTCTGGAGAATGTAAAAACAGCTGGCAAAATATCTAAAATTAATATCTTGCATTATATAAATAACTGCTTTTATAGCTCAAGACTTTAAACAAAAACCCTTGGGAAATGAGACACTGAATTTCAAAGCAGGTGAAGATTTGAAAAATGCCTTTTGTTACATTCATTGATGTATTTATATGAACAACTCAGATGGTCATCACCAACACAACTGCCTCCAACTTTCCAAAAGCTTGAACCTGTTTATTCCTCTCATACTGAACAAGGAGATAAAAATTATATTGGGAAAGGTAGGGAAAATTAACTCTCTTTGTTTAATTTTTCCTCAATCTATTGAAATAAATAGTACTTGCTGACTCAAGCATTTCTTCCAGATCTTTATGTGTGAATCCTGTCAGAGATGATAGTTACAATAAAGTGAAGGAAGAGAGGTCTTAATATCTTTGGTTACTATATTTTCTGACAAGTCAACTTTACATCTATGATGGTATTCCTTTCTTGACAAGCAGTGATTATAGTAGTTTTGATTGGTAACTCCCACTTCTACAGCCTCCTTGAGATGAGTTGGTTCTAAGCTACTTTGGCCAAGTTGCAGTTTTCATGTGGTTTAGGTCCTGGGAGTAGAATGCCCCTCATCAACTTAGATTCAGACCAGGTGGTATGCAGTTTAACCTGTTGTTTCAAAGACACTTGACATTATTTCCTGCTGAAATACATAATTCATGTAACTCCTGTAACAGATAGCCTTTAACATTGCTTCTTTGATTTTAATAAAAAACTAACATTTCTATTCCAAGCAGCTACCTAGCTGTAAAAACCTTCTGGAGGTGACCCTCTGGGGCAAAAGGATTCCCAGAAGCTGCTTACCCACAGCAGACCTCCTCTTGATGTGTATGTTCAGAGTCACAGAATTATGTGAGTCAGAAGTCATACTTCCCAAAACTGTCCAGCCAGGTTTTGAATGTTTCTGCAGATGGAGACTCAATCACCTCCCTGGGCAGCCTGGACCAGCGCTCAGTCACCCCCCCCTTACAGTGAAAAAGTGGTTCCTGATCTCCAAATAGTCTCCCAGGTTTCTGTTTGTGCATGTTGCCTCTTCTCCCATCACAGAGCACCACTGAATAAAGCCTCCCTCTGCCTTCTTCTGAGGTGCACTGCTTGCTGCTGACCTCCAGCCACTGGTGGTGATCAGTGGTATGACACTTCATACCACTGATCACCACCCTTTGGGCCTGAATGTTCAGCGAGTCCTGAGCCCAGCTGTCTGCTCATCCAGCCTATTCTAGTTTCCATAAGAAGATCCTATGGGATACATTCTCATAATGCTCCCGACAGGTTGGCAATGTCTGCTCCTCTCCCCTCAACTGTCAACCAATTCATTTTATTGGAGAAGGTTATCAGGTTGGTCAAGTATGATTTCCCCTTTGTAAATCCATACTGACTACTCCCAATTGCCTTCTTCTTCTCCATGTCCCCGAAAAGCATTTCCAGCATTAATTGTTCCATGACCTCACCAAGAACTGAGGTAATGCTGAAAAGCCTGTAGCTCCCTGGGTCTCCCTTCTTGTCCTTTTTAGAAACAGGACTTTCCACCAGTCACCAGGCACTTCTACCAGCTGCCATATTGTTCTAAGGTAATCAGGTGTCCTTACATCTCATGACAAAAGATGTCATCACATCCCCCAGCTCCCTTAGTACTTGTGGGTGCATCATATTGGGGCCCAGGGATTTATGTATGTCCAATTTGCTTAAGTGTTCTCCGACCTGATCTTCATCCACCAATAACACATCTTCCTTGCTCCAGACTTTCCCCCTGGTCTCTGGGGCCTGGGATCCTGGACTGCAAAGTCTTTCATGAAGACTGAGGCAAATGTGGCATTTAATACCTCAAATTTTTCTAAGTCCTGTGTCTCTTTCCCATTCAGAATCATGTCTCTGCATGATTGGATACTGTCTTATGTCTTCTCAGGTTGCTTGTCTCTACTTCCATCTTTTCATATCTAATCTTTGCCAAGAACCTCTTGTTTATCCATGCAGGTGTTCTGTCATTTCTGCCAGATTTGCTGCTTGTTGAGATAGACCCCTCTTGAGCTTGAAAGGGGTGATCCTTCAATACCAATATTTTCTTGGACCTATCTCCCATCCAGGCCCTTATGTGAAGAGATCACTTGTTGATGCACTACGTGGTCCCTTAGCCAGGGTATATGCAAGTGGGTCTCACAGTTGTCTCTCATTTTGGCTCTCCCAAGCTGATCCAGCCTGCCCTGAAGTCAGAATCTAGGACTTCTACCTTTCTGCCTTGAAAAGAAGGGCCTGAATCACCATGACGTTGTCAACTTTGCTGTCTTCTGATGCTGCTCAGGTCACACAAGGACACGGGGTCACACAAGGACACTGGTTTTCACAGATCCACGCTTCCACAAACTAACCAGCTGTGTGGGCTGACCTGTGTGTGCTGGATGAAGGAAAGGGTAAGAAAGGGGAAAGAGGAAATGAGCAGTAGAATGGTGGTATAAGTAATTCCTCACATAGATATTGGCATTCCCAATGTCAAATAAAAAACAACTATTATCTTAAAGTTGGATTATTTGGTGGGGTTTTCTTTCTTTTCTCTTCCTCCCCTTTTTTTGATTGGCTTGACTACTCACAGTCATTTTTAAGCACCACCTTTCTCTTTGCAACCACCCTGCTATAACTTTTTAATTTGTCAAAGGTCTGTCTGGACTTTGCTCACAAATCAGAATCATGATGTTTTTCTTTTAATTTCTTTCTGACTATTTTCTGAACCAGAACTAATGAAAGTTAACTTATGCAGTCTATTTTCCTAGCACTTTAACAGTAAGACAGAAATAGCTGAAAACTGAGAAGAATATTTTCATAAGTACTTGCTCATATATAACGATACATAGTTTGTATTAGAAAATACACTAAAAAAAGGTCCTAGGACTCCTGCTATCCTGACTCATTCAATTTCTATTAATGACTCTCAATGACAGGATTCAGATTTTAGATCTAAAAGCAATGATTAGCTCAAAGATTCTAAAAAACATAATTTTAGAAAATTCAGGGAAACTCTGAATTCTTTCTTAGACTTAAAGGATTAATTTTATTTGAATAATATTCCTATTGTCATCTAAACAGTTGTGGGCTTACCTGAATCTAACATCTGTTCCTTCAATTTTCATAGCAGAGCTGGAATATAATGTCTCCTTTCATTAGGAAATGTCTGCAGTATTAACAACAGCATAGGGTTATGATTATTAAAATCAATCACTGTTAAATTTGCTTATTTTTCTTTTAGTGATTCAACACACACAAATTCTCACTGATATGGAAAGAAGGTTCTCATTGAATTAAATTAAGTTACCCAGATAATTAATTTTTAGAGAAAATACGAGAATTTTGTTAGTGTGAGACATTCCAGTGCTTTGAAATTGTGGGAGAAAATTTTGTTTCAACTTGACAGGCATACATTAGCTGTGTTCTAAGCGCTTTCTAAAACAAATTTTCAATTATTTCATGGGATAGGTACTCAAAAAGCAAGCTCCTGCTCCACAGAGAAGGGACTGTTACAGAGCAATCTGTTGTTAATGGTTAATAAATGAGAGGTTGGAAGTGCTGAATTCCGACTTACTCCAAGACATCTTGTCCTGCTTTGGTCAAATCTAGGCTTCTCTTGAATGAAGATTGTTTCAAGCAAGTAGAACCAGAGTTTTCTTCTTTGGCCTACTGTCCTTTAACAACCTACAAGAGCGGACACTGTCTAACTCAATTATGTGTGACCTAGGGCTGATTTAATTAAATTCCAAAATGGCAGAGAACCAAGTGTTGGACACCAACAAACCATTATTCCCACTGAAAAAATGCCCTTGTGTGGTACTATTCTTTGAGGAGGAACAACATCTGATTTTGTGCTTCTGTAGCAGAGTCTGGCGTGAATTTGGTCTGGGTTCATTCAATCAATGATGTTGGCAAACAACAGAAGTTGCTGCCATTTGAGTCTTATGAAGTGAAATGTAAAGGGTAGTTAGTTTTGTACACAGGACTCAAAATCTTCTTTGTTCTCTTTTAAGGATCCACATGGGTTATTCTGGGGTAAAGAGAATCTCTTCTGGAGAGTGGAATAGATACATCATATATTGATTTTGTAAAAACAGTAACAGCTTTAAAAATTTAATGGATTTTATACACTGTATGATCTAACTGCAGGAGAAATTTTGTACCAAATGCAAATGGAATTACATTAGAAAGAAGTAACAGCACATGAAAACTGCAATAAACTTGTCATTGTTAATGAAACAACATGTTTCATTTTAAATAGGAAGTGGCATGGGAGAAGTGAAACAAAGCAGTGGGAACATATCTAAGCCACTAATTTTTGAATTATTTATTATTATTTTGAATTATTATTTTGAATTAATACATTCAAAGTTATAGATATATTAATGCAAATTTCTAACACCTACTTAAAAAATGAAAAGGAGAGGAAGGTTCTCTGTCTTTTAAAAAGTGTTTGCATTTTCCCAGGGATTTTTTTGCATTTTGGTGAAAAATTTCTTGATGCTCTTTGCTTGAGGTTGAAAACTGATACATAACAGAGTTGTGTAGTAGAGGCTGTTAGTCTTGGAGGTTCCCTCACCTAAAGACTAAGGGGTAAGTATATGTGATACAGGGCAGGCCTCCTGGGGGGCACCTGGTTGTTCTGGAGACTTCTGGTTCTACAGTACAATAATCTGAGCACAATCCTAGATCCGCTCACTCAGAAAAAGCATTTTGAGCATGTTCTGCTATTGACTTTGTATAGAAAACTGGATGTTTTATCAAGTACAAGCAGACTGAAACAGAGATAAGGATTTTACCCTGCATTCATTGAAATCATCACTAGTTCACCTGAACTCATTTGTGCAGAAGGTAGTTCTAAAATATGCATTAGTGGAATTAATGCATTTATAATACTTATTTAATAAAAGGGAAAAAAACCAAATCCAGATAAAAAGGTTTTCTTTCATGCTACTCTTGCCAAGTGCTTTACCAAGATGCTACCCTTTTTATATGTGAGCTCAAATCAGTGGTTAATCCTCAACATCGGACACTGAAATGTGAGTAGTAAGGGTGGATAAATGTGAGTTTCATCATTAGTTGCTTTTCACTTTCTCTTTGCATAACATTTTGAGAAGTTCTGAATTATCCAATGACTTGTGCTTCGCCTGAACAAGACCACCCACAACTGTGATATGATAGCTGCAAAAAGATTTAATGGAAGTTGTTGCACATCAGTGAAAAGTAAATGAAATATTAATGATGTCATCTAAGAAACAATGCATTTAATTTGCAAAATATTTTCATCACTACAATGAAATTATTATAGTAAAAATAATAAACTTCAGAAATATAAGATTCTTAAATAATCAATCCCTCTACATTGGGCAGTGTGAGAGGTAGTGATTATGTGGTTTGACCCCCATATGGTACATCAATCATGGCAATGCACTTTCCCTTTGCATCCAAGTAAAACCACTACTTCCCACGCAACATGTCATTACCATCACAATTGGATATGCTTTGTAATAGCATTTGGAAGGGATCCTTCACTTTAAAGCACTGTTTGAAATAAAAGCTCTCTTCCTGTTGCAACTTAGCTTTAAAACAGACTTCTAGTGATCCTGGCAAATATAATGCTCTTTTTCTTTACCCTCCTTAGTTCTGATTACATTCATTGCCTTTTGGGTATATTTTTTAAATGGAAAACCAAAAAAGAGGTTTTCCAGATCTTGAAATGGTATTAAATTCTAAATTTCAGAGGGGAAAAAAGAAGAATTTTCCAGTTGACATTTGTCTGTGTAATTTTGAAACCTCCATAGTATGTCCTTTAATTGAAACCATCCAACAAACTGAAAAAAATCTCCAAAAATCTCCAAAGAATTAAACTGCAAAATTCTACTTTAATGCAGCTGCTTTATAAAGTAGTTAGCTGCAAAAAGGAAAAATCCAGAAAACACACTAACTCCACCTGTTGCGGTAAACAGTAGCAAATTGTATTCACTTACGGACTTCACTGTTTGCCAACAAATTGTGCAAGAATTCCATCTCTTTTCTTTAATTTTAACTACTGAGTCATTAGTTGCTAAGATTTGTACCCTCTCACATACTCAAAGGCTAATATTGCAAAAGAAGATAGCTTGCTTTTATGTTTTGATCTTTTAGTACACCATGGCTGCTGGTTTTTGGCTATTATCTATCCAAGAGTATTAGAAGTGAACCCAGCACTATGCTGTGTGGGAGGTCCACAAATATAATGGAAATAGTTATCTTTCTTAATTAAAAAGGATAAATATTTCCCTCTTTTCTCATGTTACAGCTGTTCTCCTAAATAGGATAAAATCCCCACTGGGCTTTTGGGCCAACCTAGCTGGAAGGAATAATTTGTATCTTAGGAGGGAGAGGGTCTGCCTGAGCATATTCATGTTGTGCCATGTTTTAAAGCTGTATCGGTTGGATTCCCAGCTGGAGCTGGATGCTACAGGCCATTGACCTCTTATGAGAATATCCAACCATTGTGAATTCACATAAAGTTTCCCCACAAACTTATCTGGTGGTCAGGGAAATAAGAAATGGTGTAAGATAGTAGAAGCAGCTCTAATTTTCACAGCTATGTATTAGAACTGCACATCCAGCTTATAAATTCAATTTGAATTTGTCTAGTCACCTGCCACTGGCCTTCTGGTATTCTCCACTGGGTGATTACTGAATTTGCATGGGTTTGTGTGTTCTATTTTTGTTCTGGTAATTTGTTTGGTTGGGATTTTTGTTGGTGGTGGTTTTTTTTTGTTTAAGTCCTGCACATTGTTACCCAGGTTAGTGGGTGCTGCAGTAGGCTAATATAGTTGGTGAAAGCACATATTTCTATACCTAGACCAATAACAAAGTTGTGCACCAGGATAAGTCTATACCCATGGACTAAAAAGGATACAAGCATGAAAATCATATCAGGTTGTGTTTTTTGCTACAGTCACAACCATTGCGGCTTCCATAACAGTGTATTAATGGGCCTGTCTCCATGATGGGGTATTTTGATGGTATCTTTTGTTTGTTTGCTTTGGTTTTTTTTTTTTTTTGTTGCTAGGTCTTTATGGGCAGCAGAACATGTGTTTGCACGTGTCATGTCTAAGGGCTGACGAGAAAGCAACAGCTTTCTATCACCAAACAATTGTGAATGGAATGATTCCATTACTGCATTCTAATATTTATAAAAATAAAGGTTTTCTGTAGTTTCAAATAAAGAGAAGTGTCCTATATTTCATTTTAATTATACAAAATTACTTTGAAGTAATTATTTCCTCAAACAAAGAAATGAAAGGAAAGCTTACTTAGAATTTGTTGTTAGCTATGAGTGTCTTCTCTATAACAGAAAACTTTTCTATGAATACTTAACATGAGCCTAAGAATAGGGAAGCATTGCCTGTCTAGTGGGTGCTGATGGAAAGTACACTTCCAGCCTCTTAGGAAACACAGTATAAACCCATATTGGTGGAGGACTTGACCCTCAGGAGAGCTGGTCTAAGGGATATACCCCTCGAGAGTTCTGGAGCAAAGCACTCTCTCTGTAAAGCTGTGAGAAGGCATAGCAGACAGAAAAAGATGATGTGCAGACTAATCTGCCCATTCATTGCAGTCCTGGATATGAAATAGTGAGTGCTGCAGCTGGACAGGGAGCTATTTCAGCAGTTTCAGCACAGAGGCTATTGCTGGCGTATTCTGGGAAAAAGGCAGTATTGCTTATGGGATTGTTTAGGTTTTCCTAATCCATTTTCAAAATGTTTTGCTCCTCTTCCAGTGCACTTCTCCTTATTTAAACCTATTCATTTGACTTGCTGCTTATAAATGGGAAAGTATGGCTCATCGAGTACCTTACAATATAAGCTGATTGCCAGACTGCTGGATAATGGCGTGAATGTTTTATTTTGCACCTTTCAAAACACTGCTGCTATTGCCTCAGCCCTGCTGCTTTCTAATCAGTGTCTGGCCGAAAGGTTAGGTTTGTGAAAAGACAGGTCAACAGTGGAGGGTGAATTGGGTAGTTTGCACCTCTTGTGGTTTTTCATGAAATTTGCCTCATGTGGATGAATTGTCAGGGGAAAAATTAACTGACCTGAAAAAGAGGTGAGCTGGGAGATGACAGGCTGCTGACAGTTAATTGAGGTATGCAGGACAAAGCTGACAGAAGAATTTCAGAAGGATCAAACAAGACTAAATGACTGGTCAATAAAACAGGAGATTTAATTTAGTGTGGACAGAAATATAGTGATTCACAGAGCAGATAAAAATAATCCCATCTTAATCAACTTAAGGATAGTGACAGCAGAAGGACACTGGCCTAGTCAGATCTTTGCTCCAACCCAGTAAATCTTCTCTATTTTTCCTTTTCCTGGCAAGAGTAGGATTACAAAGACTGTCCTTTCATGCTCTGTAAAATGTGTGAATTCACAGCAATTTAAAAAAGTAAAAAAAGGAAGGAAAAACAGAGTGCATGACTCTGCGTTCATAAATAGTTACAAGTCATAGAAAACCTTGTGCAAATCAATTTCATCTTCCAGAACCTTTATTGATCTCTTCTTTGTGCACATCTTTGTGGGAGAAGGAAAGTGGAGCAGAGGGTGTCTTTTTTATATCATGTGTCTCAGCATCTGACTCTAGGAATTTACATCACTCTTTTTTCTCCTCTCTTCAGGGGAGAAGAGAAAGAAGGGAGTGTTTAAACCACAGTGACATCCTCTGGTATACAGACTACTTAATTGTCTTCAGGTTGTTGTTTGAAAGCAAGAGCACTTGCGTACAACTGGAGTAGGGATAGAATGATGTCTTCAAGAACAGGCAAAGCAAGAACTAAGTTGGTCCAAAAATCATGTAGTGTTCTTGGTTTAGGAGGTTTATAAGCTGAGAGTGAGAATACATTAGCTAATCCAGAGAGTAGCATCTACGCTGGTTTGTCTGGCCTGCTCAAAGAGGAGTTTGTACAGTCTGTGCTTATATTTTAGGATTCTGAGTTTAGTCTGGGTTAGAAAACTTGGGCTGGACTATGAACTCTTAAAAAGAGCACTCCAAACATTTCAAATGTTCGATCTTGAGTGTCATTTCCTTTCTCTAGAGAATGTGGTTTTCCTAGATACAAAGTTTAGCATGAGCCTCAACGTGGCAGACCACTAAGGTTAGGATCATGACTTTTATCTTTTAAAAACATTTTATGGCATTCTTAGTAGCAATCAATACTATGGGATAGAATGCTTTATGATTTATTGCAGTCATGAAGCGCACACTTACATGCAAGGGACTGAGTACATCCTCCGTTGTTTTGCAGATGACAAGCTGGGCGGGAGTGTTGATCTGCTGGAGGGTAGGAGGGCTCTGCAGAGGCATCTGGACAGGCTGGATTGATGGGCTGAGGACAACTGGATGAGATTCAACATGACCAATTTCAGTCTTGCACTTGGGTCACAACCCCATGCAGAGCTAAAGTCTTGGGACAGAGTGGCTGGAAAGCTGCCTGTCAGAAGAGACCTGGAGGTGCTGGTCAAGAGCAGCTGAACATGAGCCAGCAGGGAACTGAAGAAGGCTGATGGCATCCTGGCCTGTATCAGCAACAGTGCAGCCAAGAGGACTGGGACACTGATTGTCCTTACTTGATGATGATGAGGCTGTGCCTAGAATCTTGTGTTCAGTTTTGTATCCCATACTTTAAGAAGCATTTAAGGGAGTTGGAATTGTTTAGTCTGGAGAAAGGGTGTCTCAAGGGAGACCTTATTGTTCTCTACAACTACCTGAAAGGAGGGTGTAGCCAGGTTGGTCACTTCACCCAAGTAACAAGCGATAGGACAAGAGGAAATGTCCTCAGGTTGTACCAGGTGAGGTTTAGATTGGCTATTAGCAATAAATTCATCATTGAAAAGATTGTCAAACACTGGAATAGGCTGCTTGGGGAAGTGGTTGGATCACTATTTCTGGAGGTATCTAGAAGAGATGTAGATGTGTCACTTAGGGACTTGATCTAGAGGTGGACTTGGCAGTGATGGATTAACAGTTGGAGTCAATGACCTTAAAGATCTTAAAGCTCTTTTTTAATGTAAACAATTCTAGGATTCTAACTTAATGTATAACAGAATTGTCCAGCCACTTTGGTGTAAGGCTCCAAAGCATAACAGTAACATCAGTAGGATGGTGTAGGGCTCCAAAGCATAACATAAGTAGAATATGCTATTTATTCAACAGTTCTCTTAAATAGTTTTTTTTTTTTTTTTTTGCATTCATCTACTGTTTCTTTTTTGAGGGAACTATGAGAATTCTTTTTATGTGGTGAACCAAAATAATTTGGTATTTAATCAAAAGTCATTGCTGATCCTTTGTAGTGTAATTTTTCATAGTTGTTTTCATAATAGATATACTAGATAATTAATGTGTATCTGATGTAGACAAACAGAAAAAATTGATGACAAGTGGAAGTATGTTTCTAATTGTAGTGGGAGTTTGAATTGGCTTCAAGTTATAATGTTTATGCAATATAAATTATTAGACAGGCTAAAGCCTTGCCAGTAGCTGAACCTTCTAGAATTGGATAGAAACTTAGCTATAGCACAGACTGAGTTGAGTCTTTTTTGTGTGCTCATACACAAGTACACACAGAACTACTGACAAAAAGCAATCTCTGAACCTAAAAAGTTACTGTTAACAGTATCTGTTTTCAGATACTGTTAAATAGGTGTTGGAGTAAGTAGCACTTGAGAAGTTCACACTTTTTTTGTTTGTTTCTACCTCTTCCAGGAAGTACTCTGCCTCCCAGGTTGCACCAATTCATGTGTTTGGCTTTTAACTTGAAATTTTCAGTGATCCATATTCAGGCTAGTCCCACATTCTCCCTCATTTTAGTGAGCTTTGGATGTAAGCAAGATAAAGAACAAATAGAGTAAGTGATTTGCGTGATATATCACAAGCAATAAAGCTACACATACATTTCTCCTGAACTGAGTACTATGAAAACAAGAGAATCCTTGCACTAAATCACATGTGAATGCTAAACTCTATTCTTAGGAGATTTGGTATACTATAGAAACATTTCAGGCAGTGAAAGGACAGTTTTGTAAATAGAGTATATAGGACCTATGCTCTGAATATCAGTAGGCATTGGGTGTTACCTTGAAGAGCCTGTCTAGTTTCTGACTGAAAATCAGATGTAGGAACATTCACTTTAGAGAGATGTTGTGAGGTCTAATATTGTTTTCTCCAAAATCCTTTCCAGTTTGTTGCTGAGGGCATACCTGGTATAATTGGTTTCTAAATGCATTTGCCTTAAGTCATGAATCTATCCCCTACAGATACTGATTTCTCAGATATTGAATTTGATCAAAGAAAAAAAATACTTAAAGGACTTTTACTCAAAGGATTTTTATTGATGGATTTGAAGAGTAATTGGGTTTTAAAAGTTACCATTAATTAAAATCCAGTAGATCTGTTTCCTTTATTGTGTTGCATTTCTTTGTACATATATCCACATGATTTCTAGTTTGTACTTGTACTTATTTCCTACGATTGTCTATTTAGGATGAACAACTTTTTGCTTTGGCTTCTGAGAAGAGGCTACATTTTGAAACAGTTACTCTAGAGAAATGAAGAAACAGCGCTTGAATTTAAACATCAGTCATGGTTTTTTAAGGTCCTATGGTGTCTAAGAGATGCTGAAAAACAATTCCAATAACAAATCTAACTGAGCTTCTATGCTGGTGTTGCAAACATATTGCTCTTCTGTGAAAAACTAGCAGAGGAAGAAAAGGAAATTATCCTAAGATATTGATTTTGAGGTTTGACTTTGAAGAAAAAACAGGTAGTTCAATTCTGCAGTTAGTGGCAGAGAATCAGTTAAAAATACCAGTTGAAAAAGAAATGTATTCATTAAGCTAAAAAGTCTTTGGTGGACTGTAATGAATATCGGTATGTATGCTATCACACATACGCTTTGTGAGTATCAGTGTTTGCTGCCTGTTAGCCCATCATGGCAGAGAAGCTTGAAGTAAGACAACCAGTTTTCCATACAGCTCTTTCAGATATGTTACTGCATAGATATGGAATTGCCCAGCTGTGCAGTGCTCCCTGCGCACTGCTCAGTTTAATCAGTCTATCTCTTGTCTTTGATGATGGCAATAAACTTCATTCCCTTCAAGTGTAAAGAATTTAGACAGACTTGGAAGAAACTAGAGTTTTCAATTAATTGCTATGCTGAACATTCATTAGGAATTCCCCATTAAGTACAAGTAATACCTCAATATCCAGTTTCTCATTTTTGCATATAATCCCAAATAAGAAGAATTATTAACACTTAATGGAAATTTACTAGTTAAAGGAATGCTAGAGGCAAAACAAAATTTTGTTGCCTCATACCATGGATTCCAGGTAGTAGAGACCTTAAAAAATAATTTTAAAAAAATCCTGAATCTACTGTAATGAATGTTCTTTTACCCTTATGTTCACATTTGGTGCTAACATGATTTAAAATATTTTCATATGTGTAAACTGTTTTAAGGGAAATATTGAGAAAATACTTTTAGGATTAGCTATTAGGATTTTAATGCATTACTCATAAGAATTTGGTTTTGTTTTTACTTCTGGCACTCTTAAATTGAGTAACCTTGTGCAAATCAGGGCATCACTTGGAATCCAGGATTTCCATTTTGGCAATGTGGATCACCTTGCTTAGTTCCACCTTTCTTCTATTTTCTTTCGACCTTTTTAAAGTGTTTTGCTTCTATTAGCTTCTTATGAGACAATATTTTCTTGCACTGTGAATATGCAGAACTTGCACAGAGATTCTAAAGAAGATTGATATGTCTAAGTATTATTGCAATGTTAAAAAAGACACTAATTTTTTTTTGATCTTTCACATCTCCTACCTACTCCAGTGGGTCTCTTTTTTAGTAGGCTTGTTTGCCATTTGAAGGGTTAAATAATGGAACAGTTTTACCTTCTGCAATTTGGTTTTCTCTGCTGTGTTTCTTGCTGTGGTCTTAAGGGAGCTTGTCAAGAGAACATAGAGCAAAGCAGTAGATATTTGTACATACATTGAAGACTTTCAGGATGGTATTCAGGTCCCCTTGAAATCAGTGAGAATTCAATGGCAAAGCTCTCTCTGTTAAAATGGAGTTAGGATTTAATCTTCTTTATGGTCTTACAGGAAAGTTCTGGATTCCAGAAAAGAGCAGTACTTCAGTTAAATGTTTCAGCAGTGCTTCTCTCAATCCAGCTGCATTTGAAGCCTTAATTTTTCAGTTAGATGTGAGGTTGAGTAAATTCTTAGGAAAGAATAAAAGATTAACTTTCCAGCTCAGCTGTGGCAAGAAAAGCCATTTAAAAAATCATTCAGGAAGGAGGAAGAAAGGGAATCTCAGATGTATTTTTTCTTAATGTGTGACAAAACACAATAATTTTAAATTTTAAATATTTTTTCCCATGTTCAGAAACACTTAGTAAGGATATGTGCAGTTTTGGCTGCATTTTGAGAGATATTTCACTGAGATGAGCTACTGTTGTGTAGTGATATCACTGCTGATAAGATAAAGGATTAATATATATTATCTATCCCAAATCAGGGTTTTATGTATGTTTCTTTGTTTGAAGGGAGTGGGGGTGGGACTTCCTGCCCCTGTAGCATTTCCTGCTTTTCACAAAACAGCAAGAAGCAGGTACACCTACAAGAACCATCAAACACAATTAGCCAAAAGCCATCAGGTTTGTCCTGTTTTCTTCACCATGGTATTAAAAATCAGTCATTAAATAGATCTCCAGAGAACATAAAGATCATCTGAACAGATATTGCATGCTCTTTTCAACTCAGTAACCCAAGGGATCTCCTGTCTCCATACTTGACTTGCCACTTGTTGTTGCCAAGATATGAGCAGAGATCTTTGTAGAATATAGAGAGAGATCAATATATCCTTTCGACTAAGACAAGATATATTATTACAATAATATCTCATATAGGGTTACATCCTATACATACATATGTACACATAAATAAACCCCTAGAAGTTCATGTAGTCATAGATATTTTTGCTATCTCTTTATTGTGTGTAACTTTGGTTTTAATAAGGCAAACATTTGATTATCAAGTATTCAAAAGAATTTCTACCATAAAGTATCGTAGGGTGTGGGGTGGAACTTTAGTTCTCACAGCAAGTAGCAGCTAAATTCAGATTTGAACTCAGTTTCAAGCTTAGAAAAGGAGTAGCGAGAATCAAGGATGTTTTCATGTGTGTCAGACTTTTAAGCTAAAGTCTCCTACACATGCTTTATGCAAGTACTAAATAACTCTGTATTTTATAAATTAAGTAGGTGGACATGATGTTAAGAAATTATTAACTGGCAGTTGGCAAGTGTACCTTATAAAGATGATGGAGAAGTACAGTCAATATAAGGCTTCTGCTGAATTTCACAACTCAAGCACGTAGGTGTGCACATGAACAAAATTAGCCATTAAGTAGAAAAGTAGTAAGAAATTATAATGTTATAAAATATGTTGACTGTTTAACTTGTTTCCCATTCTCTGGGTTGCAAAGCAAAATTTTGCCCATACTTTGAGAAGTTAATGATCACTGAATGACACAAACAATTTAAGTGGGACAAGGACAAAGATGCAGTTAAGATTTTTTTTTCAGTACTTTATCATTTATGTGTTGCTTGATGGGATAATATATGGTGACAAAACACAAGCAACACTTTAATTTTTAGGCAGCTGGAAACCAGCATGACACGGTGCCCTTCTTGCAGTGCAAGTACCATGGAAAAAGGTTAGAGATGCAAGAAAAATACAAATGACTATGCAGACAGTTTTTCCTGCTCTCTTGTTTTTTTTGCTGTAAAAGAGGGAAGGAAGGAAGTGGCGGAAGGAAGTGGCGGAAGGAAGTGGCGGAAGGAAGGAAGGAAGTGGCGGAAGGAAGGAAGGAAGGAAGGAAGTGGCGGAAGGAAGGAAGGAAGGAAGGAAGGAAGGAAGGACTATTATTTTTACCTTGTACTTGATTTATTTGATGCAGTTCTGTTTTGTTTTCATTATTTTAAGCCAGACTTGGGAAATGTTTTGTTTCAAACTAATTCGGGTAGATTTGTTTTTCTAAATTGTGGGAGGAGAAACATAGAAGCAAGGAAGAAGCAAAACTTTTTATCTGGTAAAGCCTTTCATTTTTTTTTTTAAATTTGAACTTTGGCAATTTTCTAAACAAAGCTGTCACTTCAAAATGAAAACAAATGAGTTTTTTTAGAGAAAAGTTTACACTTTTCTGAAATTAAAACAAACCTCAAAAATAATTTTACCACAATAACATTTGTCTGATGATAAAATTGCTTTTGTCTTTATTTTTATTTTTTGCTTCTTTAGCAAAGCATATATTAAAGCCCGCATAAACTGCTCTACTTCTGTTTGGTTTTAGTTTAACTCCTCTCTGACAACATGTCTCTTTTGCTAATCTTCCTGTTGTTAAAAGTTTCCTTGCCTTTTTCTTTACCCCCTTTCACCTTTCTTTCCTCTTGGACTTTTTTTCCATGATGTTTCTTATAAATGCAAATTCTCAAAGAATAATCAATGGAGGTATCAAAGAAGCTACAGAAAGTCTGTCAACACTGTAGAGCAGCACAGCTGACATGGCTCTGTGTTGGGTTTCTCCTTGAACTCAACATATCCATGAGCTGCAGTGAGAAGAATATGGTGACTCAGAAAGGACTCCTGGAGGGCTGCTTGCTGGGTAAACCAAAGGCGAAAGCTAGTGAACAAGTAATATCTTTATTTAAATGTTCTCAGTCATATTGTTTCCACTGTATTGAGCAGAGTACTATTGTCTTTGTCTTCTGTACAATATCACATGGTCCTTTCACACCATATCAGGTTTACACCCTGCAAGGCAGCACAGAGCTGTCATACATCCTCTTCTTGCATAAAAAAAACAAAGTTTAAGTTTGGAAATATTGCTGTACTACAGTATCTATCTGTTATTAAGAGAAAATACAAATATAACTGATTCTAAGAAAGGACCCCTCATAACAGTCTGTTTTCCCCATATTTTCTCTTGAGCTGCACTACTCCATACCTCAGGTCTGCACTGGGCTGCACTCCTACTGCTCATTAGGCCTGAGTCTAGCAAGGGGTTTCTGTGAGGCTTGATGTGGGGAAGAATGTCACCTGAAAACAGGTGGAGTTCAGGAATGGTGTTTTCTTAGAAGAGTTTCATTGAAGAGTTTTTTTTTTTTTCTAAGAAGAATTTCTTTCTTTCTTAGAAGAGTTTCAGTGCAAAGCCAAAGCAACAGACTTCAGTGCAAGATTACCCCTCATTGCCTTCCATTTTATTTTTTTTCACCCTTTCCTTGGTACAATGACCTAATTGAGATGCTGGAAGCATTACAGTGAAGAGGTCATAAACTATAGAAATCCCACCCCTCCTTTCCTGTCCTTTTTCAAGTTTGTAAAAAGTCTGCAAATTACATTAACCTCTATGAAAAATAAAGATGTGTTCAATATTAAAGGAAATTTAATAATAAAACCCAAGATTTTGTTATTCATTTTGGTTTTGTAGTAAAGATTGTATAAAATATGGGTGCAACATTACTGTTTCCTTTTAAAATTCATCATAGCCCACCCAAGCAAGCTTGATTAAATTTGGGAGCTATTTATGTATTTTTCAGTTTTGGACCTCTTGGCTATCCAAATGGAGTTTCAGAGTCTACACTTAAGCTTCTGTTTATGTATAGCTTGGTCTTAATTACAATATTATTGAATTGTTGCAATTAAAATCTCCATTGTTATGACTAGGTTGGATGTGGGGATCAAAAAGAAACCTTAGAAAAGAAACTAGAGAGTTTGTTGTTTAACCTCATAAAGTGAAGGCTGGAGGAAGATTTGTAATGGACCTTTATAAAATCATGGTAGAGATGAATTCTAGGGTCAGAGAAGGGGTGCTTAAGCTCAAAGACAGTGTTGACCCAAAAGAAAAAAAAGATATTAACTGACTAAATTTAGGCTGGAAAAGGTTCCTCTGATGGTAAGAATATTCTGCTAATAGTGTTCTGGAATTGTCTTTTAATGATAGCAGCAAGACTCAGGCCAAACCCAACTCATTAGAGTTTGAATTGCTTTCTGAGTGGGATTAAACAATCAGCTTGCATTAGCAGAGGTCTTCTCTGGAGGCAGTTTCTTTTCCTGTATTCAACTTAATTATTTTTTTATAACAAAAATTGTAAAAGTTTGTAAATTGGGAGGTTAAAACATTTTTCCTTAAGACACAATATTCAGAGATTTATGTAAGAGTAATGTGAATGAAAAGATTGGCTGAAAGAATGCATGATTGTTTGGAGTTTGTTTCTGGCATTTTATTAAAGAAATCTTGATTGTATGATATACTTTGTATTGTTGCATTCTTGTGTGATTGCTCCAGATAGAACTGGTAAGTCATTGAAAGACATAGTTGGAAAATACAAAGGACATTTATGTTCCTTTCAATACTTCATGTACTTAATTCAAAAATAGACTCTTGCTATGACACAATCTCCTAGATGTGCTGCAGTTTGTGGTCGTAGTTTAGTAGCTTTGGATTGCAGTCCAAGGTGCATTGAAACAGTTTAGGTGTCACAAATGCTACCCTGTTTCCAAATAAAGATCAGCTTCCCTGTGCTTCTCACCTTGAAACCTTTGAAGATGTGACCTTTTTGACCTTGCTTGTGTGCAAGGATGCTTCTGGGTACACCACAGAAAAGCTTTTTGTTTTTAACTAGTAAAGTATAAGATACCCCATGCATTGCCTGGCAGTACATTATTCCTGAGTCAAACATTTGGGTTTCTCTGGACTTGGTTGTGCTTTTTTCCAGGTTCTGATATGTACAGTTCACTTTTGGAAGTCTTTGTTATATGCAAAGCTTGCTTAGACTGGGAAGAAACTTCCATTCATATGGGTTTTTTTTGCTGCTTCTTTACCTCAAATGAAGTGGCAATATTTTGCGTAAACTGCAATATGTGGCCTGCAAAACTTCATGAATACATGTTGAAAGTCAGGTTTTCTTTATTTGGAAGAACCAATGAAAACCTGCCACTTGAAAGCCCAAAGATATTGCAAAGAAGCATTTGTGCCTGGGTCAGGGGAGTGTTTTAGTAATGTACAGATGGTAACTATGGAAACAATATCTGAGTTTGCCTAGATTGTCTTGAGAAACGTAAATAATGAACAAACCGTACCAAATAAATGTACATGCTGTGCTGAACAGAGGTAAAACAAATTCACTAAGAAATCACAGAACTGGCAGCTGCACATTTATTTCTGTTCGGTGTGTGTGAAATGAATAAAATCTTAGCCAAGGGCTGGGTTGCACATCTGCCTTGACCCTAATGCTACAGGCTCCAATATAAACATTAAAAAAAAATCAAAACCTATTTCATTTCTTCCAGCATAGCACACAAAGACCATTGCTCTCTGGAGTGATTTTAGAAAGTACAACTGCCCTTGCTTACAATGTTTTTAGCTTTCACTTTTCAAAAGCTCAACTCTGACCTAGCAGATAAAAGCAATTTTTATGTGTGATTTTAGGTAAATGGAGTCAGTTTAAAAGATTTCACACTGGTCGCCCTTTCTTTATTTGTTTACTCCGTGTTACTTTCACAAGAAGATGTCTGCTGAGAAATTCCACTGCAAACTTTGTTTCATCCTACCATCAGAGCCTTATGTGAGATATCCAGACTGGATGACTTTCAAAAGCTAAGTCAAGACAAAGTATAAAGTAAGAGGCAAGACCATTAATTAAACCTTTCATCTTTTCAGTTTAGCTTTGGTTGGACAAACATAACTAGGTTTTTATATTAAGTTTTTTGCTGTCTGTTTTTGAACTGCTTTTTCTATTATTGCATATTCAGGCAGGGAAAATTGATCAATAGCATTCTGTAAATAATCTCATTGCCATACCTTACTTGATCAACTACACAATCAAAATCATTGATAAACTGTTTTAAAGGCTTCAATTTGAGAGGTTAAGGGTGTATTTGTCTCACTAAGTAGAAAATAAAGATGTTCAGCAATTATTAACAGAAACATGCTGCTAGTAAAATAAATTGTTTTCTTTCCACATATGTAAATTATTTTAAAAAATTGTGAGGAAAAAAAAAAGAAGTTTAATGTCTGTGGTTGGGACACTTTACCCAGGAAGTGGCATCACACGAGTTATTGTATCTAGTCTAGTTTTTATTCATACTTACATATTTCTACAGTGTGCAAAAGGATGAATAAAGGAGATTGAAGTACCCATGTAATCACCAGAATATCCACATAGCTGTGCTGGAGATGATGGTTCATGTGTCATTCGGCAAACAAAAACTGCCTGTATTTCACTGTAAGTGACCGGGTTAAACCACTTTCCTCCATTTTAAAACAATCAAAACAAACTTATTTCTGAACAAATCTTCTTTCTTAGTTTGGCTTGAATTTGTAAACTTGTAAAGTTTCAAGCTGAAACTTTTATGAAACATTTTATGAAAATTTTGTGGTTTGTAAGTAAGTTTTGCCCAGTTCTCATCTGTGTCCAGGTCAAAGCACACCTTACTGTTCTTGACTCAAGCATCATCCTGCACACCTAAGTATAAAGAACTGTCTTTTTAATGCAGGTGGACAAGTCAGCCTCTAAAAAATGTTCTATGTGCAGTCAGTCTCTAACACTAATATTTCCTGGATTATATCTGACAAAGTAGAAATCTGTGAAGAGAAAATTTTAAAGTTCCCTGGTAATCATAATAACAGGGCTCTTGTTCCAAGAATGGGGGCCTAATTGCCTTCTGAAATTCAAAAAAATCACACTGACTATAGTATATTTTACATCATGTGCTACAGTTATTTTAAGATATGAGCAATTTCAATCTTTTTTTAATAAAAGCTTTTTTGCATGGCACTTTAGCAAATCTGTGTATAAGTGGGTTTCCAGAATCACTTACTTTCTTGGCATATAGTCAGGAAGATGAAAATTCTGTTAACTGGCATCTATATATAGATATCATAAATGCACAGACATAATTTAATTAACTCTTGCATTTTTTTTCTTTTTAGAAACAGCTTTAAAATAAACTAAAATTCTGTGCTTCATCTTTGAGGTAATTTTAAATAAGGCTAACTTAAAACCCCTTGGAAAATGCCTTCCTATACCAGCTTTTAAAAGTTTGATCCATATGAATTATTGTTCTCTATTGAACAACAAAGTCAATTTAAAAAATACATCCTTAATTTTTGTTGTTTTCACTCAGGAAAAGATTGAGAAATAATTAACAAAATGGTAGTGGTGGAGACACCAAAGAACAATCAGAATAAATTTTTGAATACTGCAATAATTTTCAGTGCTTGCAATGCTTCAAAAACAATCACTCTCTCAAGGGCCTGATCCTAGTCTCTTTCAAGCTGATGGAAGTTCTTCAATTAATTAAATGAAAAACAGCATCGACACAAGATAAAATGAACTTGTTAGTTGGAGTGTCACTTTATATTCTGCCTCCGCAGAGCTAAAATTTGTTGCCTACCAAATGAAATTCTCTTCATTTGCTTACTACATTTTTATGTTTTAGTGAGAAACATTCCTGTCTTGTGTTTACTTGAGTTTAATCCTCATCTGTGTGCCACCGTGGGAGGTAAACTCACAGGTTTTCCATGTGAAATCAGTCTCTTACCTATTTACCTGTGAGTTGCTGCTGACTATTAAGCTTTGGGTCACCAGACTGATGGCTTGTTTAAAGTCACTCTCTCCATCATACTGCCTAAGCTGCATGTTTTCTGAACATGTTTGCTTTCATTTTCTAGTGTTTGGCACACCTCTGAGAAGATAGCTATCAAATCTTTTATAGTGACAATGTAAAAATGTATTTAAGATCATTCCAGGCAGTACAAGCACACGACATTTCTCAATGTGGTGGGCTGCCGGCTAGAGGCTCACCCAGCCAAGCTCCCACTCCTCCTCTTCCACAGGATGGGAGGGAGAGTAAAATGAGAGGGAGGAAAAAAGAGCTTGAGAGTCAAGATAAAGACAGGGAGATCATTTACCCAGGGGTGCTGGGGGACAGGTTGCTGGGTCAGTCCTTAGTCTCTTGACCTCTCTTGCTCTCTTTCGTTGCTCCCCTGCTCCGGTGGGGACTCTCCAGGGCAATCCGGCAGCCGGAGCCCCTACTGTCCATCCTCCTGCTCTCCCTTCGAAGCTCGCAGGGCCTTTCCTACCTGTTTTCCCCTCACGCCTTCCTGCCCGGGGCTGACAGGCTTGGCTGTACCCGGCTGTGGCCGGCACGGGGCAGCCCGGCCTCGCCTCGGCCCGGGACACCCGTGCGGCCCCGCCGGCAGAGGGACACCTGCGGCCCAGGCCCTCAGCGAGAGCCGTGCCGGGACACGCCGTGCGGACACAGCAGAAAGCCGTGCTGCTGCCACAGGCAATCTCCTTCTGGTGGGGCGGCACGGCGGCCTCGGCAGCTCTGAATCCTGCGTGCAGCCTTGTAATTGATTTGTGACAAAAGCGACGCTGCGAAGTGTCGATTTACGGAGGTAATTACGCACTGTAAGTAGGCCAGAGATGTTTAGTAACTGTGGCGATTACCAAAAGGAAAAGCTAAACAAATGTTAGCAGTCGGAAAAGTAAACCCGTGGGCACTGCTGGGTTGTGAAGAGGCTTTCGGCAAGGGGGCTCACCTGTCCCTGGCAGCAGCGTGCACCTGGGCCTGTGGGCTTCGGTGTCTGTGAGTGGGCGTGTGCCGGTCCTACCGAGCTGCACCAAGGTTCAGGGGAACCATGGAAACCCTATGGATGTGTTAAAACACTCCTTCGGTGTAGAGCCAGGTTAGCAGTGCTAGGTATATGGATTTACAGTGCTTGTGGTGAAGGAAATCTTACATGTGTCAGTATTTTTATAAGATTTATCAAAGGTTTCTGTCTTTATAGCCATGATAAAGAGATCTGTGCCCATGGCTGTGTACAATGCCGACTTATGCAGTGTCAGGTTTTGGGGGCCAAAGAGCCTTTGCTGATGATCTTTGCTGTTTGAGGTGTGGGGAAGAAACTGCATTGACCTTAATGATAATAATACAAGGGATTAGCACAATGAAGTTCTGAAGTTCCTTAAGATACCTACTATGCTCCATATTGGAGAGTAAAAGATAAATAAGTGGATAATAGGGGACCGGACAGGCTACAAAACGTGTATGTTAAGAAGCTCCATTAGGACTTATTAAAGACTTAAAAAGCTTTTAAAGACATGCTTCCTTTGCTTAGAAGCACAGAGAAGCCAAGTTGCCCCGCTATCAAAAACAAAATGTTATTTTTGAATCTGCAAATGATTAAGTCAAATAACAAAAAAATGAAGTGATTAGTGTTTATCCCACTAAAAAGCTACCATCAGAAATACACAACTCACCCTAGAAGTACTAATTTTCCAGATTATATTTATATGCAGAGACAAAGAAATTAATCAAAAGTTCATATGAAAAAATGTTCAGAAGTTATGAAAGATATGTCTATGCTGTAATGTAAATGTTGAAATACCTGAGTTAGCTTAAAACAAGAACTGGAACACTTTAGTGGTGATAGACTGGCAGCTTATCAGCAACAGTGGGTTTTCCCTCCTATTTTCTCAATCAGAAACAACCAGGGAAGATAGCTGGATATGGGCTTCTTGGTGTAATACAGCTGAGACCTTTGCTGAAGTAGGTGAACTGCTCTGAGTATCCCAGCTTGGTCCTTTGAAAGCAGCCTGGATGTCTCCCTAATTGAGCAAAAATTGCCACAATTTAGGAGGCACCTTGGCTTGGGAAAAAGAAAAAGCCATCAAACTGCCAAATAGGAAAAAAAACCCGAGCAACCAAAGAAACTAAAAATCCAGACCAATGTTCCTATATTAACCAATATGTTCCTAACATATTGACCATTTATACCTCTTTTGGTATACCCAAAACCACACACAAAATTTTCCCAAAGTCCCTTTCTTGCAATATTTGTACATTTAAAGGATGAGGATCCAATACCCATGAGTGATTTATGTGCCTTGCAAAGGTAAAAAAAATTGCAATAATAAATTAGGAAAAAAGTTTTGAAAGGGACCCTTATCACCGTAATCAGTTGTGTTTAGAGGATAAACCAGCCTTTACTCCCTTAGGTCAGGAGGAAACTTTTCATGTTGGGCCAGCTCTTCCTATGGTCACCTACTGAGTAGACTTTGCTGCACCTCATACTAAGATGGGACTGCCCACAGCTGAAGAGAGAATTACAGGGTATATGAGCCACTGGTATCTTTTAGTATGGGAGCTTTTTTTTCCATAAAGCTCAACCGGGAAACCTGAAAGAAGTGTGGTTTGGGGAGCTCAAATTGAGGTAAGAGACAAGGTAGGTACTGCAGAGAGATTTTTCCATTGTATCAGCTTCTGGATTGAAAATGTCTGCTAAGATGTTTGGGTTTGTTTGGTTTTTGTTTGGGATTTGTGTTTGTTCAGTTGGGTTTGGTTTTAAAAATCTCTTCCTCTATGTTACTGTCTTTTTGCTATTATTTAGTTTATTTTAAAAAAAATTATAATAAAGGAACTTTTTATTAGAAGATTGCTGTGCTGACTATAGAATTTTAATATACCTTCAAGACAAGGTCCTGACAAGGTCGTATGTAAATCAGATACAGCTCTTTCCTAAATCCAGTCTTTCCTGCCTTGTTGTTTTCTAGTAATTAACTCATCTACAAGAAATACTGTATTCCTGTATTGTGCCCTTGAGTATACAAAGTGTTTCTCTTAGCTTGCCTACTGCTGAGACATCTCAGAGTTTTTGGTGTGAGATTGACGCTTTTTTTTAATTTTTTTTTTTTTTTTTTTTTCATCTGAGTAAGTCATATGAGTGTTGCTCCTTGCATCACCAGTACTCCCACTGGTTTAAGAAAGGTTTTGGTGTACACAATCCTTGCCTCCCTTGAGGTCTGCCTCTAGATATTTGAGATGAGAGATTGTTTACATACTGTGGAGTTTTGTCAGTCATAAGATGAGATGCCCAAAGTTGGAATTCTGTCTGATCATAATTTTTTCACAACTTTTCCTGAGAGATGTATATCTGGTTTTGTCGTTTAGTCCCTGGATTTTTTGAGCAATTACTCAAAGAATTAATGTAATGTCAACAAATTATCCCAATCTCAGAGGCCTTTTTGCCTCCAAATGCAACATAGTTCTAGAAGGTTTTTTTAATGTCCCCATCTCTGAAAATGTGGGGCTCACTTTCTGCATTTGTTCTATGTCACTTAAGCCTGTTATGATTTTTAGGGTCATCTTGTCCTAGTTCTGGTCCCATTACAATGAAACTCCTGAGCATTCGTTTATGTTAAGGTGTTGTCTTTCACATTGTTTTGATGCCTTCATATGAAAAGGAATCTACTTCCTGGATAAAATCTGGTTTATTTCTCAGATTCTGTAATATGCTGCCTTCCCATTGCACGTAAGGGGTCTCTTTCATGCTTTAAGGAAAACATAAAGTTAAATATATTTTCTGTAAAAACTCATTTTAGCATGGTTTGCTTTCTTCTCTGAGTAGAAGAGATGAAACCACACAGAAATCAGACTGAAAGCCTGATGGGGACATATTTCTGCTTGCAGTAGTAGTAACCTCTTGTCCCATCAGCCACTTGGTTCTTTTCACATTGTGTACTCCATGTCCTTCTGTTCATATGGAATTACTTTTTTTTTTATCCTTCGCTTTTTCCTTGTAAACATTTCTTCCCAAGAATAGCATTGGCATAATATTGAAAGTGAGATGTACTGTGCAATTTCATATATGTGAATTTCACTGAAGATTTCCAGGTTTCATAGCTTTCCTTTGACTTTACTCATGTTCACAGTCAGTCCTCTACAAGACTTTTTGAAAATGGTAGAAAAATTCCTGACTCTATTCATGATTCTTTTCCATGCCTTTTGGCTTGCAGTGGTTGCTGTTTTCCAAACTGCAGGGATGAAAAAGCAGCTTCTGTGCTCTGTCTTCTACTGATTTTTCATTGCAAAGATGACCAAATAAATGTTAAATATTGTAGGATTAATTAGTTTTAAAAGCCTAACAACCTCTGTATCAATTAAATATTAGTTGTTCACCAAGCATGTCATAGTTCAAAGACTTTTATGCAATGTTTCTCTATCCTGTATTCCTAAAATGGTGAAGCATGAAACAACCCATTCCAAATGAAGGTGGATGACAAAATACCATTTGCACTTATAGCAAGACTTTTTTTAGTATTTTCTATTAGCTTATGGGTTTTAATTTTTCCTTAAAGGCCCGTGAAAGAAACATTGCCACCTACATTACTTTCCAAATAAGCAAGATAATGAGAAGGCATACACTATATTTTCAAATGTAAATGTGGGATAGCCTCTGGGCACTAGGCTAAGATATCTGTTAGTCTTGTACTTTTCAATATAGATATTTTTAATTTCGCTATTAATTTGTGTTAGCACTGGAGGTAGCTGTTCCAAAACTGTAAGTCTAAAGGAAGTACAAGGAAAGAAGAAACTGGTTCCAGAAAGGGAAGATAGGAATGTGTCTGAATTTTTTTTTTTTCATTATATTATGCTGTTTGAACAATAGTGTTGCTTCATAGCAGTAATTTGAAATTTAAGAGTTCATTATGGGAAATAAATATTTTGATACTGCAGCATTATATGCTCTGATGATTTAATGAGTGCTATCAATTCCTAGTAAAGAGGGACTTGTTCCTAACATATTGACCCTTTTTTGAAAGCAAGTAAATGGGATACCAGCTGTATTTGTGAATCTCTTAGAAAAACTGAGGTTAACCCACAGTAAACACAGCTTCTATCATGGCACTTGAACATCTGTCAAAGGTTCTAGTTAGAAGTCACCAAAAAAATTACTCCATATTGACTTATGAACATTTCCACAATCCAGGACACTGGAAGAATATTGTGTCGCTTGGAGTGATAAAGAATGCCAACTGTATTAATTTTCTGAGAGCCCTCCTTGCCAGGCTGTGAGTAATGCTCTGTTATCCATTCTACATTTTGTGTTCCAAAGTCCACACTGTGTTCCTTGCTCCAAATCATGAATTCTGGATATGCTGCAGGGAAAACAAATTTTTATTACCCCTTGGTTTGATCCTTAGCTAAAAGAACATGTTAATTTAGATGACAGAGACAACCACATCAGTGCAATTGAAAAGAAAATTGTGTTTCTTTGTGTTTCTTTGCTTGTATCATAACTCAAGCTTTGTTTCTGATGCAGGATAAAGGTGAGCCTTTAGCATCTTTGAATTAACATCAGTGCCAAGCTTATCATAAAATCTGCCCTAAGTGTAGCTCTGGTAAGACACCATCTGATCTTCAGTAAATGCATAATGTAAGTAGCATAAATCAGAGTTTGAAATTTCTGAAGTAATTTCCTTCATCCTCTTCTTAAATAACTTGGCTGCGGATGGTCCATCAGTTTAAATGATAGAACAAAAGGTTCTACAGCTACAAAACAAACTATTTTGGCTTGCTTCTTGGGTGGCTGCTTATTGTTTTACAAGACAATGGGAATTGTCATAGTGTTTTGGATTATTTTCATCAATTTATTGAATATTTATTGTCAGGAATACTTCAGTTTTGTATTTTGAAGTTTGATACTACTTACATTTGAAAAAATTCCTCTGGTATTTTTCCAATTTTCCGTGACTTTTTCTAACCGCTTGCTCCCAAAATCATTTTAATTTTTATTTGTGAACTGAGTAAACAATCTGGAAGTCATTGATAGACAATAAAAATGGCACCCTACAATGCTGTTAAAAAAAAAAAGGGGCGACAGACACTATTATCTTGTCTATGTTTGACATACTTTCCTAAAATTTCCCACAATTACTGGCTCAATTTCAGCTCTACTGGTGGTGAAAAATGTAGAAATGCTAGTCTACACAGGGCACTGATGTGAGCTGGTGTTTGGGATCATCCATTGTTATTTATTGCTATTTATTACTTGTGTATTGAAGTTTCTGGGACCCAGTCTTATGGATCAGGTATTCCATTGAGCCTGGCACCAGGCCAGGTCTAGAGAGTGAGACTGTCCCTGCCACGATGGGTTAAAACACCGTGGTTAAACTGCTGGTGAGCCATGCACATCAAAATGTCTCTTTGGTTAGCAGAAATGCAGAGACAGACTACCAGAGCGCCCAGGAAATTAAAATACTATTTTGTGCTTTCACAACAACTTCCATGTGGAAGTTATGCATTCTTTATCACTGTAAGATCTATGGATGTTTGATTCTATTCACTACTACAAGTATTTTAGAAATAAACATAAAAATTGTGGTGGGGAATGAAGGACACTGACCATGAAAGACTTGGTAGTATGTAGGTTTTATTCCCTACTGGCAGATGTAGCAATAACTTGTCCTTCCTCTCTTTTTATGTAGTTTTATGGAGAGCAGGAGAAAATAAATTTCAAATAGATTTTCTATTTCTGCCGAAAATTGCTCTTAGACAAATATATTACTATATACACCGCTGTAATCTCCAACTTGGCAAGCCAAGTTAGCCCCTAAGCAGGGGCAACCAGATTCAGTAGACACATAACTTGTAGGGAACTGTGAAAGTAATTTGGTAAACTATAAATGTTACTATGTTCATAGTATCACAGAATCTGCTATTGCTGTAGAGCTGAACATATTTTAACTGATCTTAGATCAAGTTGTAACCTTAAAACTGTTTTCTTCTGATTGGTTTTGGCCAGAGGAAGTATCTTTGTTCAAATGAGCCTTTCTTTCAGAGGAAGATGTTTCATTACCCTTTGAGAACAGGCACATGTGCCAGAAAAAATGTGTTTAACCCTCTAGTTTTTTTCTAAGGGGAAAAGGTACTGTTTTTTCTCTTCTTCTGGGAATTGATGAGATTACCATTACTGTAATAAGACAATAAATTGTGGACATCTTGAAGTACTGCTTTGTCTATAAATTTAGCTGGTAAGAAACTGGAGTGGCATACTGAATTAAGTTAGTACAGTATAACATGTTAGCCTGGAGCATTTTTACTTGTCCTGAATTACATTAGTTCTTGATAATGATTGGATTATTTCTTCTTCAGCACCAAATGCAGCATTGCTGGGAATTCACCATGTTGTGTAACGGGATTAACATTTATTTATGGACATCATTCATCAGTACTGAAGTAATTTCCCAAAGGCATTTTTGAATGCTTTATTATTATTATTGTATCAACTTTCCATTGTATCATCATGATATTTTTGGTAGGAAGCTGGCAAGTATGCAGGCATTTCAAAAGAATGCAGGAACTTGGAGCCCCACTGGAAGGCTTTCATTTGTCATTTTTAAACACTGCCAGTCTGCCCTAGGTATTAATATTTCTTGTTATCAATTGTAATGGGTAAATAAACTGTTTTTAAATAATTCCTAATTGTTTCATGGTTTAGACAAAAGAGAGGAAGACCTCTCACTGGATTTCTTGTGAGTAGGACAATGATTGGTATCTTCATATGATCTCTGTAGGAGTGTAGAAATTCTAAACTGGTAGAGGTTACAGGGATGTACTTTCCCTGCCCAAAGTCTTTTGTGGATCTTTCAGATTTAGGCAAACTCCACCCCATCCTTTGATAAGATACATTCCCCTTTTGTTTTCTCCTGTGATATCCAGAAATAAAATCCAGCTTGCCTTTATTTATTTATTTATTTTAATGTCTCTGAAAGTTATATTCTCTGAAATCACAGTTCCCTTGAACACCTCCCATGGAAAGCGGAAGATTCATTTGCTTCTTTACAAAGCACTTTGATGTAATATTTCCATTGTGCAGCTTATTTAGCATGTTTCTGGCTACACATTTACTTTGCTATAACCTTCTGAGAATACCATTATTAAAACTTCACACATAATACTATGAAAATTATTGATTTATAGTAATCTTATTGGAAATATTTCCAGGTTTTCTAAAAGATCATTGGGTAAGGCTATCATTATAGTTGCTAAAATCGGAACTGAAACCGCTAGGTAAAGACCCACTTTTCTCCATCAGAAATCCAATATGTTGAAGATGTACGGCTACCAAGTCCTTGAGATCATTCTTCCCACTTAAAACGTTGCAGTACAACAGGAAAACAACTGAGAAGCTGCATGCCCTATCTCATCTACATAATGAATGTAAGAGATCACAGAAATAAAGCCTAGCTCAGTGAATTGACGCCACATTAGGAACTGCAAAGAAAAGACTTAAGAGTTTAGTAATCCACTGATGGGGGTGTTTAATATTTTCTGTCTAGAAGTTAGACCTTTTTAAGAGCTACAAGGAATGAGCATTAATCCTGCTTTTAAAAGAAATAGGAAAAAACCTAATACGAAAGCATTTTGAAACAGTTCCAGGAAGACAGGTATACTTGACTTTAGTGATGAAGCATTTTAGAGACAGGTCAAATTCCTTCCAAGAGTAAATTGCATTAGTGGGCACAAAACATCTGGAAAAATATGGTATGTCTAGAAACACCCTTAATGGCCTGTTTTCAGAAGACTTGTCTATATAACATGGTCTAATGTTTTTCCTATGTGTGGTTTGGTTGGTTGGTTGTTTTTTTCAAAAGTGGAATGTGGGCTGAGACGAGGTATAAAAAGGTGTTTGGAAGACTATGGTCTATTTATGTAGCATTGACTATTGGAAAAAAAAAATGGTTTTGAATGAAGAAATGAAGTTATATGTGATTGCAGGTAATTTGCAGTGGAACAGGATATAGAGGAAAGATGGGTCAAAAAAAACCCCCAAAACTTAAAGATCTACCTTGCGGATCTTACCTTGAATGGCTTACATTTTTCAGATGGACCATAAGTAGATCAGTTTGGAAGTTTAATTAATCTGGGAAATTCTTTTTCACAATTCATGAATCAGTTTTTTTGATTCCCTTAGGGAGAACATGACTAAAGTCTTTTAAAATTATAATGAAACCCTTGATTTAGCTTTACTGCAGAAGTCAACTCAAAATTTTACATAGCATCTCATGATTTACATTGCTCTTCAGAGTGAACAGGAACTAAGAATTTGCACCTGAAATTAGGTCTCTTATGTTTTGTTGTGAAAAGTGCTTTATGATATTAATTGGTCACAGCTTAAGTTGTGTATTAGAAATGCAGAGCTGACGTTAACTTAGTATTGCATTTTCATTGAGCATTTGATGGGAGCAGTGGTGAGAGTTTGGAACAAGGGTGTCAGACTTTGCAAGGAATTAAGTGCTTACATAATGAACATATTACTGAGTGTGAGCAGTGTCCTCACTTGGCTATAAGGTTGATTCAGACTTATTTTTGTCCTGATACTGTGTAGTGGAAAGAAGTAGGCTTGTGTTCATGTCTTCTTATGGTAAAGCTTTAGTTCCACAGATGTGAATACCCAGGATAGAGTTTAGCATTACCCAGCTTCTTTCATACCATTATTCCAAACTCAAGTGTGTGTTACTTCCTTTTTAATGTTAATGTGCACCCTTGTCCTCTGCCATTCTGGGTCAGGGAAGTTTTAAAATTGTGCTGAATGCTGTGGGTACAGTTATGTTTGATTTTTGTTGCTAAAGAGTGTAAAGGAAATATTAGGAGAAAAGGCTTCAATCTAAAATTTCCAGCTTATGTCTTGCAAATATGGCCAGGATTGGTTTTAGAATGTCTGCCTCCTGTTTTATTTGTACCTCTGCAAGTCAAAGAAGAAAGAACAAGTGTGGCATATAAAAATTGTACTAAGATGTATTGGATGAAAAGTTCTGCTTCCTCAGTTTCTATGTACATTTGAATAGCTATTTTTGAATAACCTTTAAGGCAATTTTAGGCATAGCGCAGAAACAAGGTCAGAGACAAGCTAAAGAATGTTTCAATCAATGAAATACTTTATTTTCAAAATATTTTCTCACATATAGTGTTTCTTGGTAAACAGGAAATGTTTTAGAAACACAATAGTGTAAAGGAATGGTCACGGACTGCATGTTGAATCAAATCACTACTGGTATCAAATGATCCCTTCAGCCTGAGTGGACAATTTGTTGGCAGTAATGTTGAAATATCGTTGCTTTATTGCCTTGCAACTATTAAATAATAGTTTCAGATATTTAAGGCTCTACTCTGTGTCTTAGAAGGGTAAGAAATACCTGTCTATTTTAGGCTGAATGCCCTTTTTGTTTCACTCATTTTGCTGTACTATTATTATTAGTTTCTTTGCAAATAGGGATAGCTCAGGATGCACTCTGTTGCTACTTACAATGGAGAAAGAAACCACAGCACCATCCTCACTGTAAGCAAAACTCTTTTCACATCTATCGAGTGTCTAAACAGACAAAAGAGCTTTGATCACTTTCAGCCTCTTTTAACAAGGGACTTGTTTTAATTATAGAATGCTTTAGCTATTACTAAACATTTGCCTGGCACAGTTGGCATATGACATCATTTTACAAAAGCTTGGGTTTCTTTAGAGCATTCCAGCCTTAGGCTGCTCTTCTTAGAACTAAAGAAGGAGCATTTTTTTTTCCACCAACTGAAGAAGGTATCTTTAAATTAGAGCCAAGAAAAATAAGATGATAATCCAGAACCATTCCCAAGTAATGACCACAATGCAGCAGTCACCTAATGAAGACCTTTTTATATTCACTACTGCAGTATTTCCGGTGACCTCATAACAATACCAAAGATTTTCCTATTCCCTCCTGCAGGAAAAAAAAAAAAAAAAAAAGGACAGAATTTCTGGTAATCTCCCCCCCTCCCCCCAGTTTTCACTTTACAAAGTTGTATTGCTCTCTGAAAAAAAACTGAAACAACCAAACCCAAAATGATGGGGAATGTTTTTCTATCATTGTATATGCTGTATACAATGTATGTGATAGAGTGTAGAGTGAGTGTAATGTAAGAAAAATCTGTCAGATCTGTAAACTAATAGTGAAAAACAGTAAATAATATTTAAAGTTTGAGTTTGCCTGCATTGCAGTATGCATAGTTTGTATAGAAATAGTACTAATATTTGCTGTCACTGCTGACTATCAACATTTTCTTTAGTTCTTGAAGTGGAGTAAGATATGATGAACTGGATCTTGTTAATTACATTTTAGTAATTCTTCAGTAGAGCAGAATATGAAGACTATTCTCAATGTCATTTTCATAACCAGTGTAAACTCCATACATATCCCATCATTTGGGCTTATTTGCTCTTGCCTTCATTCAGCTTTAAGACTTAAGTCAGGATTATATTTTCCCCTAATGAGATGTAAACTATTCATATTTTTCACACAACACAGTATGTTTAAAACTTAGCATAATGTAGCAACAATATTATGACAGTGGCTGTCTGAAGTTAAAGTTTCCTAAAAGCTTCTCAAGTTCATTGAATGATTCTCAGAAATAAAGACTGCTGAACTAAAATTTTACAGCTTGGTGTTTGTCCAGGTTCAGTCTTTTCCTCTATTCCTGGGAAATTAATTTGGTTTTGGATGTCTCAGCATCACCAGTACAGAGTACTGCTTCTAGGTAAAGCAAAAAAATATATAAATTTCTCACTGAATCTTGGTATTTCTCCATTTCTGTAGGTCACAGATATGATTTGATTGACTACAGAAATGTAAGGTCAGTTAGGGAGAATCAGTATCCCAGGCAGGCAAAATTTTAACACCATTGTGAGTATTTCAGTCATATTTTTGTAGAAACTAAAATTTCTTACTTTTTAAATTACACATCTGAATGAATTTATCTAGGGTTTGTTTGTATTTTCAGCAGTATTACTCCTATTCCAGTTGTATGTTGCATATGTTTATCACTACTCAGTAGCTCTTTGGTCATCTCTAAGATAAGTTTATCTTTTTAACAACTTTGATGTAAGTAGGGCCATATCTGCAATGTATGGTAAATTCAATGAAAATTAATTTGCTTAGGCTATATTTATCTGAATTTTCTTTAAAAAGCTTGTCAACTTACCATCTGGTGATTTTTTTCATGCTAAGTCTCCGAGATTATTTAGTTTACTAGTTGGTATTACTAAATATTTGACATAAGAAATCTTGTTTTCTCAGAACCATTACCAAAATACTCTGACCTGACTTGAATAAATTTCAAAAATCTTAATATATCAATTTATATGTCCTTATTGTTATGGCTTTTGAGCCACTTTTAAAAACACACAATTTTGCTTACCAGTGTAAAGAAGTGTTTGTGTTACTGTATTTTTAATTTACATGATTCAAAAAGCTACAATTATTTACCTACATTAAACACATTACAGAAATTATGACTTAAAGTTTTGTAATTTAGTGAATAGGTTGTTCATTACGACTCAAGACACTACAGTTGATATCAAGAATCCCAACTTCATTAAATTGGATGAGTGTGAATGCTATTCAATACCATTTTACATTTGGAGGTTTTAGCCTTCCATTTTCACAAGGTTGAACACGATCTTGTTTTCTTAAGCCTTGGATTTGCCTGCCTTTGAAAGAGAACCTAATTTTCTATTTTAGAAAATTTATCTCTCTGCAGTGTCTACAGGGAGCATCTACATGACAAAATTAAGCAGTGAAACTGTAGTCGTCTTTATCACACTAATCCTTCCCCAGAGATTAGACTGTATTTATTCTACTATCTGAAGTATTTCAGTATATTTAACATGAATAGATTCATATTATCTTTAATTATGCTATTTAAACCCTGTTCAACTTAGTGCTCAGATAAGTCATGTTCTTTAGGAGCCATTTATGTGTCTAGGGTGAGAAGTTACTAGGATAACATCATTGACAGTTGTAGTAGCTCTGATTTATCTCTATTAGTGTGACATATTGAAACCTCATTAAATTTCTCTGTTATTTTGAGGGGTGCCAGCCTTGTCAGTTGGTGAAAGTTGCACATTATTACCAGCTGTGTTTTCTGTTTAAGAAGGTCTTAGCATAGGTGTGAGACAAAAATGAGAGCCTCCCCTGTTTGTGTTCACATCAGAGCTCTAAGGATTGGGTGGAGGGTTAATGTGATGACATTTTGTGAAGGCTACCTGCATTTCAGGAGGCTGTCCCTTGTTTTCTAAGGTGTTGATAGGTCTTTATTTCTCCAGCAAATCTGATACAGTGCTGGAGCCTGGCTGCTGGAGCTGTATTTTTCACATATATAACAGCCTTTTAAAATTTGAAAAATATAATAAAAACAAGTTAAAAGCAACTGTATGCCCTAAGTAGTGTTATTAATGCTTAGGTAGCATTTGTAAATATGAACTGTTTGATTATATAGATCTCAAATAAGCTTTTTACCCAACATAGTTTTATTCTGCTGATTCTGGAATGGCACAGGGTGTCAACAGGCATTTGTCCTGAGTTAGCCACTTCCTGTACCTCTCCTGAGAAGCAGTTGTGCTGTCCTAGAGGGGAATGAGAAGGAAGAGAAATTATTTGGGCATTCTTTAGGATAGGTTTGTAGGAGCTCTGAGTTAATCCAAATGTACACTAATTGACCTGAAATCTTCAGATGCAATCTCTTAATGAAGTTTTTCAAACAATAAACTTGGAGAGGGAGAACTGGAGAGAAGACAAAGCAAAAAACCTAAAACCCACATTTCTGCATTTCTCTTGAGCTCTCTGCCTTTCCTTTGGGTTGGCATGAGTTTTCTGTCTCTCTCACTCATTGTAAGTGCTCTTCTTCCTGGAGGATGAAGAGCAAAAGTAGGTTTTGCTGCTTTTCATTAGCACCCACCCTGGAATGTCTTTGAAAGTTGACAGAGCATTCTTAGAGGGACACTGTGTAGAAGAGGGGCAGCAGGGCTGCCAGTCTGTTCCAGCACTTGTGAAAGACTTCAAAACACATCTCCTCACAGGTGTTATTTTTATGTTGTATAAAAAGTGAATCAAACCAGAAATTTTGTGTAATGTGACAAAAATATTTAGGTATGAATATGACTTAATAATGCTGATTTTTCAAAGCTGCCCTTAACAGAAGCATACATTTGAAAGGTTACTAAACTGGAAGATGTTTCTGCTTTCTGTGAGGGCATTAAAAGTTTTGATTTGAGAGAAACAGCTATTTGAACAGAAAGGTAGATGCTGCAACATGAGAAGTGAGTGTCTAGAATACGGGAAGTTTAAATCACATCTCTGCCATGTATCAGGTGAGTCACCACACTTTTATACCCTTAGCTTTCCTTGGGTGGAACTAGTCCAGAAAAAAAGAAAATAAAAATTAAGGGGAATTTAAGTCTTAGTTTTGCACAGGACTCTGTCAAGTTATTTTCTAACTCAAATACTGCTTAATGATGACCTGAAATTGAACGTGTATAACAAGGTAGAAAAATATTTAGCTGGGAATAGCAAATCTGATGTAAGACTCTTTCCATCACTTTTTTTCCTTACCTCAGTAGAGTTGAGTGCCAAGGGAATCCTGAGCCAGCACTAATTTAGGCTGGTATGCACACCAGGTGCAGGATGATGCGTTCACAGTCTCCCTCTTGGTTAGTTCATGCAGTGCAGTTTCTGCAGTGAAATACCTGCTTCTTGGGCCATGACAAATGAGGTTGTACAGCTTCTGGTTACAGATCTCTGCACAGGAGTCACTTACACAGTAAAGATCTGTGCTTAAAAAACTGTCTCATCAGGTGTAGCATGGCCCCCTCCTTATAGGTGTTCCACATCTTGAAAAAATCTTTCTTTATCTCCTAGCTTCAGCCTCCATTCACAAGAAAATGAGGTTTAGAGTATGACTCTCTTTCTCCCTGAGGAACTTAGTTGATTTGCATTAACTAGAAACCTTAAAATGTAACAAAAGCAGATATTTTTTTCTTTGAGATTGAGGTATATAAACATGTGTTGAAAGTTCTGTTTTAAAAAAAATTATCATCTTCATTTAGTGGTAGACTACTGCTTTTTTTTTAATCACTCTCCTTGGTTTCCTAGTGAACTAAGATTCTCTCTGGCTACTACCATGGAATTGTGTGGCTTTTTCCTAATAATGATAGAATTTTAGGGTTAAAAGGGAGCACAAGAGAGCATCTAGTTCATCACCCTGCCCCAAGGAAGCATGAGCTAATCCTGGCAGAAGTTTGTCTAACCTGTTCCAAAGCTGTACAGATATTCTTTAAGCCCCCCAGGCAACCTATTACAGAGCTGCACTACACTTACTCTTGGGTATTTTTTGCTAATGTTTAAAAAACTTCTGCTGTTAAGCTTGTCACTTCTTGTCACTGTGGATATGGGAAGCAGATTGCTAGTTTATCCTTTCCAGTAGTTTGGGATTGGTTTTTTTTGTGTTTGTTTGGTTGGTTTATGGGCTTTTTTTAGCTTAAAAATCATATAATGTCTTTGCTGTTTTAGTTTGCTTCCTAGAGTTCCAGTCCTTTGAGTCTTCTTGTGTGGCTGATGTTTCTATAGACACTATATATGGCTATCCTGTATACCTGTAAGATACATTCAGACAATTTCTGCATTTCTTTTTTTACCATCACCCAGAATATATTCTACCAATTCTACCAGTTTGACAACATTTTTCTGTACTAGAAATTCAGTTCTTAAAAAAATACTCTTCTTTTGTAGTCTACTAGTGAAATGATACATAGCAGCAGTGCCGAGATAGCTGATATATTCTTTTTGTTAAGAGATTACTGCAGGCAGTAATGATATCTGTACTCTGTCTTAGTAGTTACTCTTCCCTCAACGTGTGCTTAAGACAAGTGCTGGAGAGTAGATACTGAATTGGATGATATTACCAAAAATGGCTGTATGCTCTAATAATCCACGTTTTTCAGTGATGTCTTACTGTTGTGTATATGAAACTTCTATGCGATATTTCTTTAATGCTTTAAAAATTAATGCAGTATTTGGGCATGTTAAAAGGCCTATTGAATGTCCATTTTTATAGTGAGCTCATAAAGAGAAATCTGCCCTGTTGGCTTTCTTGCTGATGGTCATGTCAATTGCTGTTCCACAGAAGAGCCAGCAAATGCTATGAGTCACGGGAAACCCTGGCAGACAAACTCTTTGGAGTTCATTTTATCCCAGCTTAAAATGGAGGAACTTGTGGCCATTCCATGTACATCCATGGAAGCTAGGCATTTATAGATATCAGAGGCACTATGAATGACTTGTAATCTTCGGGGAAATCTTTAACAAGCATTAACCCTAGCCATGGTCTTGAATTTCCATGACTGTCTCTACAAAAATGTATCTCTCGAGGAAAATAGTGTTTTGGTTTGATGGTTAAATTCTGAGTGAAGAGTTCAGTTGTTTGTGTAAGACTGTTATTAAGTCATCATGTCTCAAGAATTAAGTGATTTAAAGGACTTTGCTTTAAAAGAACTTTCATTTTCCCCAACCCTGTCTTACCTGAAAACAAAACTTCAAGGTGGGAATCCAACTTCTGAGAAAATGTTCTTCAATAAAGAAAATTATTTTTGGCTATTACTTTATGTTAAAAATTTTAAAAAAGTGTTTATTTTCTTTTTTTTTTTCTTTCTTTCTCTTTCTTTCTTGTTTTCTTTTTGGGCATTCATATATTATCACAGCCATGTCTCTGTCACTGCCCCCATTTTTTCTTGAATGTTCTGTTTTAAGATATGTGCACCTTGTCTAAAAAGACAGCTGGGATGCCACAAATAGTGTACTCTATTTATGACTGCACAGTAATTACAATGGAATTTAAAGACTTGGTTTATAGATCCAAGATGAGGATCTTCTGTGTACACTAAAAGGATGAATCCTTTCCAGACCACTTCTTATTTGGCTGAAGATGAACTTGAGGAAGCATTTTGGAGTGTCAGCCAAGGCTGCTTTTAGAAAGACCTGGGTGGGATTCATACTGTTGATATCCAAACAAAAATAGGCCCTGATTTTAATCTCCGCATGGTTACTTTATTGTAGTTATGAAACCATGAATTAACTTTAAGGCTTTCAGGGATGAAAGGAGACATATAAGTAAGTGCCTGTTATCTTTTTTAGATTCATGGGAAAATATTTCATCCAGTGTCCTAGCAGCTTTCTCTTGTGGACTTGTCTTTTGTTTATTCTGTTTCTGTGTGGTATGCATTTTAGTTTGTTTCCTGTGAGAGCAGAATCTCTGTGACTGGGAGAGATATGTTACAGGAACAGGAGAAGGTGGGCAATTTGGGGAGGAGAGAGGGGCTAATCTCCTATATATAAATGAAGGTGTACTAAGTATTCTTTGCTTAAGGTGAAATTGAATATAGCTCTTTCTGGTAAAAGTCACTGAAAATTGTACCGTTTCAGTATTTTTCAGCAAAAGAGTTTATTTTAGAACTCAGTAAGGGGCAACAGTTTCAGAATATGGCCCTAATTGTATGAGGGATATAAATATAATCATTCAAGGGAATATATTTTAGATTATCCAGAATTATTATTTTTAGAGTTTCAATACTGTTCTCTCCCTGGTTTCTCTAGATACATCAGCATCCCTCTCCCTGTCCGTAAATCATGTGGATCCGTAAATCATGTGGATGTCAGGGCATAATTTACTTATTAAATATACTTATTCTGCACAAAGTTTTAACACTTACTCATAAATGAAAGTAACTTTGGGACAGGAGAAAAATATTTATTTATAGTGTGTGTGACATAGAAAAATGCATTCTCTAATCACTACTTTACATGATTTTGAGGTAGAGAGGTCTCTTTGCTATCAAGCTAAGACTTACTTTGTCATCAAGACAAAGGATAATTGACTGCATGACTGTATTCCTAATCAAATGTTTATATTTTGGCATCCAAAGAATAAGATATGCTGGTATTCCCAACATATAGAGATGGTCTATTTCTGGTTTGCTTCTTGAGATACGGTCAAATGGGATTTCCATGTCTAACTGGAAGGCAAAACTGGACTCATCTAGTGATGATAGCATTGGTTAAAAAGCCATGGCCTATAATGTACAGGCAATACAGAAAAGAGCAGTGATACCACTTTGAATGTAGCCATTGAGTGAGCATACAGTGAAAAAGAGGCTTGCTTCTCCTCATCAGCATGGAAAATCAGATACTTCAAAGTCCATTCCGCAATCTTTTATTATGAAGTTACACTTCTTGGGCCAACCTGTATGATAATAACGTTATTAAAACATGCCCTGCAAAAATGAAATCCTCTGCTTCATTTATCTTTCTTCATTGAGTATGAACATTTTCGTTTTTCCTCCATCTGCTCTGCTCTGCATTTCAGCTTTCTTTTTTTTTTTCTACAATGTCGTTTCACAGCTGTAACAAATGTATTAGGGTGCCTATATATAGTTAAACTTGGGATTTTAGCACTGTTAGACTAAGACAACAGAAAATGCAAAATTAAAACAAGACTGGTGTGCCAAAAAGGTGGCCTAAATGTGGTTGTCCTTGGCAGTCTGCTCAGCAGATACTGTCAGCGTCACTTGGTGGGGAGAGAGAGCAGGAGATGAGCAAAAAGAGACCATCTGCTGTGCGTTTTTTTATTCTGGGATTATACAGTTTTCCTAGTTCCTGTTCCAAAAGTGGCAGATCTTGAATGTCTGTGTGGTTTTTTTAGTGGTTACATATAGCTGTAGTGCATGTTGGCAAACAGAACTGACACCATCTTTGTCAGGAAGCAAACAATCATCTCCTTAGTTAGTCCAAGTTTAACAAGAACTCCTGTTCATCCTGACCATCTCTGCATTCCCAAACTACATCATTTTGCCTTTTCACCCTCCCTAAAGAGAAAAAATTATAACCAAACTCCAGATATTTTAGTGAGCCTCTACAAATATTATTGCAACTGTTATGGCATAAGTGATAATTTCTCTTTGGGACAAAGGCTGCTAGTTAAAAAAATACACTTATGCCACTCAGACTACCTATCAGTAACAGGAGCACTGTCAATATTTTTATATTTCTTAATTTTTTTTATGAGTGGAAATGAGGACACAAAAAATTAATACATCCAAAGGCTGGAAATAATTTTTAACTTAGTACAATATAAAAATATGTAGACTAAAGCACACTTGTGTACCTGTGCCATGTGAAATTTGTTCTTGTCCACACATTAGTGGGAATTTGGTTTTACAAACTTGGCATAACTTTTCCTTCTCCTGTGTCTACATGGCAGGAATCAGCTCCAATATTCTGCTCTGTCTACATGGGCAAAATTCCTTGTGAAATCAGAAAACTCAGTAATTGGAATTAAAAGGGTAACAAGATCTGAATATAGGAAGTATAGTGATCATCCCTTTTTGAGAGGAAAAAGAAAATTTGTCCTTAAAAGCTTAGCTGAGCCTAAATCATTTAGTTAATTCAGTTGACAAATTATTTAATGTTGGCAGCAGTATGTGTGTATGTACCACTGCCCTGGTAGTCAATGGAAGATGTCATAACCATTCAAGTGATTTATCAGTTTATAATTGTTATGGGTTGCAGTAGCTAGAGGCCAAGAGGAAGATAGTAGAGATTCTGCTTTAGCTCAAATTTTCCCGGTGGAAACATCCTACAAAATAGTAGTAAGAATAAAATCAGTGCTTTACTATGGAAACCCAATAGAATTATCTCATCCAAAATCCTATATAATTTACTGGCCATAATGATAATTCTTTGCTCTGTTGACCGTAACACAGAATTGCTCTTACTGTGGGAGAGAGAGAAAACAAACTACAAAAACTTTTGATGCAGTTATCATTCTCCATTAAATTTGGTAGTATTCTTCCAAAATGATCTAAATAAATAGTGTCCAGAATTAGCTCATAATTCAAGAAGAGCTTTTATAAAGCCAATTATGCTACCATAATCTATTTCTACCAAAGAAAATATTAGATATAAAGAACAGGACTAATCTAAAGCAATCAATACTCAATTTACCGAGCCACATGCACCAAAAAAAAAAAAAAAAAAAAAAAAAAAAAAAAAAAAAAAAAAAAAAAAAATTAGATGGGCTTACTCCCTAGCAGAGTAATTCCTAGATGCTTTCCTTTTTATTCCAAAGCTGACAAAGAATGATCAAAGACTTCTCTAATTTAAATCTCTTAAATCCACCTATAATTTCTGGGTTTTTTTATTACCTTCTAACTATGAACAGTGTTAAGTGATTGAGGTTTGCCTGAGTCTGCAGATGGCCTGAATCAAATCTCAAAGCTGCTTCTGTCCTGCCACTTTGAAAAAAAGATGATGCACATCACTGTTCCTATTATTAAATGTTTCCATAATGGCCTTTTTAGCAAGTGGTTCACATACTTCCCCAGGAATTCAAATGTTCTCTCATTACCATGAGTGCAGAAAGCTCTGAACTTCTTCCATCCAGTCATAAATACCCTTAGCTCTCTCAAATTTTGCGCATTCTTAAAACAAAAGTCTGCACTGAGAACTCTGATTGTTTGCTTTTGTACATTTTATTTAGTAGAAATGGATGTATGAATTATGGTGACAGAGCTGCCCTTACAAAGTAAAATGTAAAACTTTCAATCAGTACTAATTTTAGAGGCTATTTGGACAACTACAGAAAAATCTTACAGAATTTGTTTTAGAATGCTAGCGTATCATATGAGTAATTTATAACTTTTTTTGATTTTTAATAGTCATATCAATAATTGCTTATTCTACACGGCTGTTTAAAGGGTAAGCATTATAGAAGAAAAGAAGCCATGGGGACACTGGAGACAAGTGACTTGGGAACTTTAGCATGGCAATAAAAGTTGAATTTCATAAGAAAGAAAAGAGGAAAGTAATCTGGGTTTTTTAAATGCATGGAATTACAGTAGTCAGAAAAACTGAGTTCAATTTTCATATTTAGCTCAGCACAGCTCCATTTTTGTGTTGATCATTGCATGCTGAATAATTGTCTCTCTCTGGCACTGAGACATACTGGGATATGGGTGTGTTATATGTAATCAGAATTTATCAGCACTATGCCTTTTTCCTACCTGATACAGTTTCTGCAAGGTGTATCTGCAGCTTTTGCATAGTTAGGCATTCTGAGCTTTTAACAAAACTAGCAAATTCATTTTCAAATCACAGCTTGAAAATATGGACAACAAGTCCCACCATTTTCATGACTCAGATGGGAGCTCTGTGGCAGAGGGCTTAATGCTGTTTCAGGTCACCATTACACAGTGAGTCTGATGTCCTGCTTTAATTCAGCTGTATGTGTACAGGAAATAGTAGGAACAGGAGCAGCTCTGAGCCAGTTTTAGATCCCTCTGAAGTCTGGTACTGTCCTCAGATGTACCTAGTTCTTAGAGGAAACCAGAGCAATCTCAGAACTTCACTGCCCATTGCTGTAAATGGAGCAGAGAGCAGCAGTGGTCAGGAATTTCAGTCCCTTGTTCTGTGTGGAGAGCTTTGTACAAGTGATCAGAGTTACAACTGCTACCTGTATAAGTTTTTTTAATATCGTGAGAAATTCCTTTCAGCGATGCAGGTTATATTTTAAGTTGTCCTTCTTCCGCTTGCGTGTTGTAAAAGGGCTGGGACACTCAAAGATGAGTTAGGCCCAACACGCACAGGGACCATTATGTGTAGTTCCACACACCAAGTGGGAGATCTTCTTAATGTTCTAAGGTCTAGACTGAGAAGGAATAGATTGCCTTACACCTGTGTATAGACTACATTTATATCATGTGTTCGATTTTGCTGTGTGTATTTTATATCTCATGTACCTTCACTTTTAGGTATAGAAATGCCAGTATAGAAATGCTGTACTCTAGAAAATGCTTACTCTGTGTAAGGAGCAAAGAGTTAAGAAACTAAGACAGTCCAAACATGAAGAAAAATGTAAAGACATGTTGCAGTCTGATGAAGATTACCAGACCATCACAGAAAAGCCCAAAAGCATCCTTCAAACCTCAGGAAAAAATGCACTAAAGAGTTACCATGGGAACAACAAATTTAAAGAACAAATGAAAACCAACATCTATTTACACCCCAACAGAATTATACAAACTAACAACAAAAACAGAATCGTAAATCAGCTAAACTCAATAACTAAGCAGAATGTGGAAAAACTAAAATACTAAACATGGGAATAAAGGAGGTGGGGGGGGGGGCAGGAGAGGAACCACCCAACAATCCAGTCCTAACTAAGACATAAAACAGAAAATAAAGATGCTGTATAAAAAACAAAACTGATCATTACCACAAGATAAATGTTAGCATATTTTGTGTGATTTCTGATAATTTCTTTAATGTATCATCAGTGAGTTTTTCCAAAACCAATCACAAGCAGTCTGTACTGAAATCAGTGTGTTATGCTGATTTAATGAGAACACCTATTGTCCATCATACTGGTATTCATTAAAAATATATTAGATATTGATACCTTGAAAATATAGAGGATACGGGATTTTGATTAAAGGGATGTCAACCTTTATTCCTTACAGATTCAGGTCCCCTTAAACTCAGATTCCTCCAATATATGCCTATTTATTTTTAAAAACCAACTAAGGGATACTAAAACTATGGGATACTGGCATTTGACATGAAGAAGAAAGGCTAGTAACCTGTACCTGGAATACTTTTTAATGAAGAACTCAGATGTGATAAAAAGATGAGTGAGAAGAGGCCCCCTAAGATTAATTTATGCATTGAGAGTGTCTTGAAAATGTTGTCTTCCTCAGCCAAATAGTTGATTTATGGATATGATGCCAATAAAAATTTATACTGCAAGAAAAGAAAACAAAACCAAACTAAACCGAAAACCTTATCATACTTCATTGAGTTGGAAGCATCTTTCTTTATATTTTACTTATGAGATAAAATGTAGTTTCACAAGTTACTGGAGTCCATTAAGGAAGAACAAGACTGTGTGGTCCAAAGTCTCACAGGGATTCTGGTCTATGTTTGGGAAGCAGCTTATTCATTTTCTCCCAGACAAATATTTGTTATTTAGCCATTAAATCAAAGATGGGTTCATGCTGCCAAATAGATTTGAATTCAAACCATTAGAGAATTTTAGGTTACTCCCTTCCAGAGCTTTGATTTGTGCCCATCTCTTAATGTGGTGAGGCTTTTAAATTTCTGCTTGCTTTACCAGCATTAGTTAACAGATGAAACTGTGTGAACATGGAAGGGAGGGTGGGAGGAATTCTGCCTTTTGAAAGATTCTATTAATTTTCTTTGGCCGGACTTTGAGTTTGCCTCTTTCCCCTTTTTGGCAAGGTCATGGTTCTCATGAATATTTGACTGAGCAGTTGAATCTGCTCATGAGAGAACTTGTAATGGAAGTGTGTATTTTGACTTGGTGCTAAGGACAAGTAACTAACACAATACACGTTATATATTTGTACATTGTACTAGTAGAAGATATTCATCTGCACTTAAAAGTTGCAAATACCTTTGTTGGGTGAATTTGAGTTACTGAATTTGTTTCTCATCATAATTCTTGCAGAAGGAAGTAATGTGTTTGTCAGATAAATAATTAATTAAAAATAAATTTTCATTCTATAGATCATTTTAAAAAAGAGAAACCCCACCTCTCGCTGGTTGGAGGCAAAATTCCTCCCTATTTTGCAGCTAATCACCCGTTTAAAATCTACGCAGTCACATAAAGTCAGAGAAGTTAGTTGTCTACTTCAGATACCAGTTAAGTGTCTGTGCCACAGTTGGGAATAGTTCTCAACATTTGTTGTGGTCTCATTCTATGATAGCATTCTAAGTTATTCCAAGCAGGTCAGTGCCTCCTAGCATAGCCATTGGATATGGGAATCTGTGCAGAAGTTGAGATTCAGCAGCAAATGGAGAAAGTTATAGCAATGCTATAATATTAACAGCTTGAAGTGAATTAATCGTGCTTCTATTGTCGAGATATCACACTGAGGTTAATCAAAAGAGAGAAATTTAAGAGAAAACCACATCCTTTCCACCTTGAAAAATGTGGTGTAATCAATAGCAAAAAATAAATGGGTGATCAGTGAAGATCTCTTTAATTTACTGTTTACTGTTTGGTTACTAAGGAATGTCTTAGAAGATGGGGGCCAGGTTTGTGAAATTAAACTTTTTTATCCATTACAGATTTTGTTCCTTGTGTGAGTCTGCGTCAGTAGCACATAGTGAAATTCAAAGTTATTCCAGACTCCTTCATTACATGTGTGCTGCTACTGAAAACCTCATATGATTTTAAAATACATTCTACACTATAGAACTCAAAAATTCATGCAACTTTTTTGAAGAATTTCAATTTTTTGATGGGAAAAACAAACCAAAACAACCAAAGCCAAACAGCATGGATTTGTTTCTTTTTGTTTACAAGGATATGATTGTGAAACATTACTAATAAACTTTTATTAACAATAATAAATGACAGCTGTGTGTAACATGTACCAAAAGCCTGTTCAAGGATTCATTTCTATGTTGCATGTCATGTTTAAAGCTATAAAGTATAATGACCTTTTCAGAGATCAAAGCTCTGTCTTTTTTTTCCAAAAGAGATGTTTGAGGTTGTAAAAGCAGTGAAGCCACTGAGTGAAGTTTCAGTTTCTAGCAGAAGTTCATTAATAGAGAAGTTGAGAATGATAGTGCCATAGGTGAATAAGGGGGACAAGACAGCTGGACAAGCAGTGGACTACATGAAATTTTCCTCATGCACGATCCAGTATATTAATTTTGCTACCATGGATCCTGCCCCTAACAGAGGACTCTGTAATGAACCTGCTGTAGGTGTATTTTCTTGTGTGCATTGTGGTGGATGTGTGACTGGCACAGAGTAAGTCTTTGCTGATAGTCAGCTTGCTATGCTTCATCACTCATAACAGTGATGATAACTCTCTCATGCCTGCACAAGAAGCATGGGTAATGTGGTAGCTTTGATGCTCTTAGTCTTGTGGAAAGATTTCCAGGCTGGCTCCATTCAGCTGGTGTAAGCGTGCCAAAGGACAGCCGCATCATCTGGATGCACGTTCCTGTATCTCCATCAGTATTATCACAGGCCTTGATAGTATTCCCTGTCTATACGGAATCTTTACCGATGCATGCTTTGGAAGTAGTACATGTTCTTCCTATGGCATGTACTATGCTCTTTGCTTTTATTTAAACTCATGGATGTTCAAAAAGGTATTAAAAGGCTCTCACTGTCCTCACTCAAACTTGGCTTGAAGTTTATAAAGTACAAAGCAGCAAACTGATGTGTGAAGAAGCGATGATGTTTGGAACGAGCTACCAGGATATTGTCACATCTAGGGACAAGGATATTTTAGTTGGCTACCTTTGGCCTGGAATCTTGTATGGAGACGTCACGCAGTCTCCCTATAGCTGAAGCTTGAAGGTTGTCTTCTTCTGCTGTAACATAAACAAAGTAGCAGAGATCATATAACAAGGTCTTGTTTGCCACTACTTGCCATTATAAAATTCAGATGTAATTCTTCTAGGCATTTCTCTGTTGTGTGAAAACCATGAACCCTGTTATGAGTATTTTAACCATAAGGTTCTAAATTCCAGATAATTTTTTTTTTTAAGTCTTCTGGGAAATAAGTAAAAAATTATGATGACTGAAAAATATTTTTTTCAGTGTTTTTTCTGAATGAAATTTTGTATAAAACTTATCTCATATTTTATGGGAAGATCAACATGGTCTTTGCAGAACTTCTGTGGTAGAAGCTGTGACTAATGGGAGATCCTTTTTGTTAATTTTAATTGACCCAGTAAGGTAACGTTTCAATCTCTGCTCTCTTTTGTGAATGTTACAGCAACACTGACTTTGTCTGTAATTTTAAGTTGCTGAGTAAAGATAGGCTTCTCAAGGAATGTATTCAAACTCCCCACTGTTGATAACTGTGCTGATGCTGAACAGATGTTGAAAAGGGTAGTTCCACTGTTGACTTGTACTTTCACAAACTTTGGTCAATATTCTTATGGCCTATGCTCTTAGTTAGCATTTTTCTGTGCAGTATCCATCCTTAAAATTCTTTAGCTGAGCAGAGGCAGCACAGGTAGGGTTCATCATCAGAAGTATCTGGTATTTTACCACCTTACTTTCAGTCAGCATTGTTTTAACTTCCTAGAATACCTTTCCATAAGCCAGCTTCCCAGCTTCTTTGTTTGCTTACAAGTGCTGTAGAGAATTACAAGGAGTTTGCCCTTCTGTTCTTAGGCTGGCATTACCAAGTGTTTCAGCAGTGATATCTTAGCAGCCAGGTTTGAAGTGCTTCAGCTCAGAATGAGGGAAAGGGCTATTTTGGGTGGTATTACTCCATTGCAGACACAGAGACTGAGGATAAGCACATATATTTATAAGGGCTGAATTTTGGAAGACACCAGATACCACAGTGCCATACAAGTACCTAGATAAACTCTTTTCTGGGAGGCTGCCAATATAACATCGAATGAAGTATGAAGTTCCCACCTTATGTTACGTAGTAGTCATAAACCAGGGCATTTCATCTTGAAGAAAAGAAATTCATGACACTGTGCTATCAGCAACTTCAACTTTTACTACAGCCTAATAGAAAACTAAATCTCCATAATAATGGCACCATAAAAATGATGAGATGGCATTTTTTTAAGTGACAGTAAGAGAGAAGTCAGTAGCAAGTACAAGTTGAACAGTAAATAACATATTTAGCTATGGCAATACTTGCCATAACTACACAATTATTATATACAGAATTATTCTCCCATCAGTAGCAATCCACTTGGTTTGGATGAGACTGACAAGGCATTGCAGTTCATATATAAGCAAACAAATGGATACATAAGTAAGATTTCAGAATCAAAGAAGCAATTAAGTAACCAATATACATTTGGTACAGACATAAAATGACCATACAGCACTCTTGGTTTGGTCATAATATTGTGCATATATATTTGTGGTTCCTCTCTCTTTCCCCCCTTTTGGTAACATTGTCCAGATCTTCTTTCCTGCCTGTGGGGCCTCAGATTAGGGTATCATATTTTTTCCTATCTGGTGGCCTGCGGTTTGTCTGTTTGTCTATCACTTGAGTGTTTCTATTTTGGTGCCAACTTATAATACCTCAGACTTCAGATCAAGGGTTTCTAACAGAGATTGTGCCATGGACCTGCTTCCTTCCCATTTGTGATCAAGCTTAGTCACAGCTTCTACCCCTTTTGTTCACACAAAACCCCTGCAATATGCTGCTCAGGGAACCAAGACCTGCCCTAACAAGGCAGACTTTCTCCTAGTGAAAATGGAATTATTCCAATGGAGTCATCTATATGCTCCACACTTTTCTCACCCAGGCGTGTAGGAGTTGTGTCTGGGCAGACTGGGTACAGTTTCATTATGTACCAGAATTAGGAGAGCAGATGGGTGATTTAGAGTCATTTTTCTCTCCCATCTCTGATCCTGCTCTGATTTCAGATCAAAATCACTATTTTTCATCTCATCACCCTCATTTTCTTCTAGCTGGGCTAATTCTTTTCTCTCTTTCCCAGCCTCCACAAGGAGATGTTGTCTTAATTTCAACAAGAGATGGTTACCAAAAGGATGGTTACTCTAGGCATTGTCAAAAAGGAAGAGTGTTGATCCAAAGCTAGGAGGAGGTAGCGAGTATCTTCTTCCCCACCCCACCCTCCAATTCAAGTAGAATGAAAGTAAACTTGTGCTAAAAGCAGATTTTTTTTTAATCTATTTTAAAAGCTTGAGAGATGGCTTGCTAGAGTAATCTTGTATCCCAAGGATGATAATACTATCTTAATAGGGGAAAGATGTTCTTTGAGCAGGGAGTTCAGCCTTCACTGTGCCTGAATTAGGAGTTCCCTCAGAAGTGCTGCTGCTGTTGCATTTCTGAATGCTTTTGAAATGTCAGGTTTCTGGCCATAACAGCTTTGATTCCAGATTATTCTTCATGAGGAATCAAAAATATTTTTATTTTCATCTTTTCACAACACATTTTTTCACCTTTTTGGTACTACAGTGTTAATAGGAGAACTGGAGTTGTTTTATTCTTGTCTGTAGCTCTTTATTCCATAACGCATATGAAAGCCAAAGAGACAAAATGAAAACACAGAACCTACCAGTTATCTATGCATCAGCTGTGGAAACTGTTCCTTGCATCTTTCTATTGAGTACTTATTTTTGTCTACATTTATCTTTAAAATTTAATTTTTAGCAATTTAAATTTTACTGTGCTGTCCAATCTTCCATCCAGTTATTTAAATCAGGTGCACTACAGTGCAGCTCTTTACTTGGAGTTGGTCTAAAAATGAAATCTCTTAAGACCTAGGTTAAATTTAATATTAAAGCTATAACTAAACAATTAAACAAAAATTAATAATACTTCTCAAAGGCATTCCAGCATTCTCTAACTTCTTTTTCAGGTAAAGCAATCTGTGTCATGTAACCAGTACTATAGAAATGCAGCTGCAGTTTAAGGCTAATGCATTCCATAACAGTATGTACTTCTCCTATCAAAACTGGCTTTTATAGCCTCAAGCCCAGTCTTTAAAAGTAAGGCTAAGCAAGATTAAGCTGATATGTTGCTGCTATTGTTTTGCTCTGGATGCTAAGTTATATTCTCTTACCCCTTAGACTTCATTCCTCTATCAACCTTACTATGTTGTTTCTTGTGTCCTACATACTTTGAAGCATGACCACTATCCTGAACTTCAAGGACACTCATGTCAAGGGTGTACTAAATATGCCTGTGTCACAGGGGGACACCAGCATTACACAGAATAAAGCAAACTGAGTGTAGAAAGGATCCACTGACAGAAGTCAGAGCTTTCTCTCCAGCCCCTAACGCTGCTTATTTCACCAAACAGAATATAAGAGCATATGCACAGACAAACCGACTTCCCGTTACATTCCTCCAGGGTAAATAATTTATCAGGACTGATGCTGATTAAGTATAAATGTGGAGAGTGTCAGAAATCCAGGTGACACAGTAGTGAGTGCTGGCTTTTGCCTCCAAGCAGTGCAAGTCACATTTCCGCCTTTACATCCACATCCTCTTTCAGGGAAAATTTGTGATTCTTATGCACTATTTTACTTTTGGGGAATACAACTCTTTTAGAAGAAAACAAAATATATTCACTCAGGCTAGTGTCATAGCACACATTTAGTCCTAGAGCGTGTCTTCATTAGGAGGTAATTACATTTGGTTGGATCTTCAATTCACTGATTTTATTCAATCATCTTTATAAATCCTTCTGTTGCAGTCCTCCCTCCTAAATACATTTTATTCCTGAAGTTTTATCTGTCTGTTTTGAAAATGTTCCAGTTTACTTCTGTCTTAAGGCCATAAGCTTTAAGGAGGTTAAAAGTTGTGTACACATACCTTTCATCAGATGGCAATACTCACTGCACTGAATTGTTATAATACAGTCACTAAGACAGGCCTTGGAACTCCAGTAGCTCACAGGACATCCAAAAGCTAGATTTTGTAACACCTGTGGGGGTGTTGATGTGGAGGTTGTCAAAATATCCAAAGCCACTTTTCCAAATGGATCTCATCCAAAGTGTTCATTTTGGTCTTCCCCTGCTGAGATGGGAAACATCAAAAACAGCTCAGCATTTTCTTTCAGAAAAAGAGACATCCCTTTCCTTTACAGTCCTAGCATTCTTAAAGTCCATGCCTTTTGGAATCAAGATAGTAATTTCTTGAATTACCTTTCTCTGTTTCTTATATAGCTCCTTGTAAGTCCATTAGCAGGAAACCCAATGGAATATGTAGAAATAATTTCCAGACTCATGGAAGACAATCCAATAATTTGTCCTTTGACATGGAATATTTAGGCAAAACAAAGTTTTAAACTAATCAAAAATCTACCAACTGTTAGAAAAAATTATTAAAAAGTGTGTTAGCTAACTTATAAAACACTAGTCATTATAGAGTTGAAATATAACTCTTACAGTGGTTTGATTAGATTTACTAATATTTTTATTTCGACTGTATCTGCTCTATTCGATTTTCTTGTTGTGTTAAACTGTGTTTACAGCTATCCTAGTGAAAGTATTTCAATGTACTGAATAGACAGGGAATGACATAAAAGCTTCCCAAAGAATAACTGAGAATAAATCCTATAAATAAATATAGAAATGAGCTTAAAACCACAAAAATTTATTGGGGCTAGTCTTGGCTTTTCCCAGATATTAGACATATTCAAATCTAAACTCCTATACTAACTACTCCTAATCTAAACTATACTTTTTTTGTTTGGAAAAATTGTCTTTGAAAAAAAAAATGAGAGGCTTAAAATTTTCAAATTGTGTTGATGAAAACATGTTTGTTTTTCTAGTTTTGTTTTAATTTAACTTATCAAATCAAATATAATTTCACTTAGGTTTCTTTAAATCTGAATGCCAAAACAGTATTTTATATAAACAGCAACATTATTGTTTAAAACATTTTTTTCCTCCTGGAAACTGTTAGTACCATGCAAGATGTGTTTCTTTTTTTTTTTCTGGACAGTCTTACATTGCTAGTAACTTTGTCCAGACTCTGAATTACATAGCTGCTAGATTTTACTGTCAATCCCCCTAATTCAGCTTTTCTTGCTTCACAGGATTTGATTAATCAAAATAATTATTTTAAGTTTATTGTGAAATGTCTGTTAAGTCTGGCAAGGGCTGTAGCCTAAGTGAGGAGTAATTCTATCTAAACTTAGAATACAAGACTGTATGAAACATCTCGATGAAGGAAAAAATAGACTCAGAACTTGCTTCTGAAATAATTTCTCATTTTTGCTGTTTATAAATAGCAGTCATGTTCACCAGAGACAATTTAGAGGACTGGGAGATTACTGGCTCCTCTGTGCATGTCATCTTGACAAGGTGAAAAGAGAGTGTCATTTCAAGCCAGTTGTGAGAGGAGCACGGAGCCCTCTTGGAAGTGGTACAAGGAAAGTCTGCATGTTGCATAGGAGTCAGTCTTCTTTGGAAACCTTTTATTAGTTCCAAGCAATAAACTAACTAGTGTGTGTTCAACATCATGAGATAGAGTTTGAGTGTTCCTCCCCCTGCTCAGAGCCCCACCACTAGGAGTAACAATTGTAAGCAGTATGCAGCTGCGGAGCCGTTCAGGCCTGACCCCGTAAGGTCTGCAGCCTGTTACTCATCTCGCATAATGTGTAAAGCAGTTTGGGCTGATGCAGCCAACTTACCTGATTTACCCTTTCTTCTAGGTGGGAGGAAAGAGCAGTAAGCACCTTGCCAGTGAGACAGCAACCTTCCAGCGTTTCTGAGCACTTGGCTGGAGCTTAACCACTTGTGGCTGGTTAAGTCAGCCTCAGATAACAGTCACCGAATTGACTGTATATGCTACTGGCATTCTCTCTGAAGCCAAATCAGATACCTGCTCCTTGTGAAGGACTTAGATTGCAAAACCAGAGTTGTGTTGAATTCAGCATTTGAGTGGATTTGGAATGCTGTTTGGGGAAAAAAAAAGAAAATAACATGACTCATTCTATGACAACCTTGAAGTACAGCACTGTCAGAATCATAAATTGTTGTCCATGAATGTATCACCCACCTAGCAGAGACAGATTTCTGCCAACAGCTCTGCCAGTAAGAGATAGAGTTTGGCATAATTTTTAAGGTGGAACACGCTGGGTTTAATTACAGAACTAAAGTTTGCCACTCAAAAAACATCATGGCATTGTTTTAGATTATTTCCTGTTTCATTCTCAGCAGCTATACTGTGGAGTAGTAGCCTTCTTAAATATGTTTTGTGGGCATTAGGAAAATAAAGGAAATACTGACAACATAATTTCCAAAGTTACCCAGTGGTTATTACTAAAATGAGACCACCAGCAAAGAGGCAGCATAGAAAAAAATAAATCCATGCTTCAAACAATGTCAAGTCTTGACTTCACTCATGCAGGATGTTCTGATAAACCCAGAAAAATAATCTTATTTGCCCTTATTTGCTTAGTTGTCCCCTTCACTGCTTAAAAGTAGATTCATACAACAGATCTCTAGCTACATCGCCCTAATTACAATGGGCAACCTGTATTTTGGCTGAGGTACAAAATATAAGCAGTTAAGTGCAGAATGGGATAGATTTTTTAAAGGGGTGTTGTATGTGCTTGTGCAGAAGAAGGAAAAAACCACACATCCTAGCATGAAGCATGCTAGAGAATGGATACTGCGATCGTTTAGAGCAGCTTAAACTCAATTTATGTTTTCATAGTGCTCGTGTTGGTTATCATAGCTTCTTAGCAAATATGGTAATTTTGGGAATAACAAGTGCTAACTGTAGGAGGGACAATGAAGCAAGCCTGAGAGCTGATGTAAGGATTGCCAGCCTCTTAACTTCAAGGATGACATAACTGCTGTCACCACAATCCATCGATGCAAAGAGGCTGGAAGCAAGCTGGCAGAAATACAAATTTCTCAGAGAGTTGACTGGTGGAGTAATTTATTTTACTGTCCTATTGAGCAATGTTAGGACTCATATAGGGTCCCCATAGAGCACATACTGTATATCGTCCCTATGAAATATGATGAAGCGCAGATCTTTTTGAGCACATTAGTAACCAGACCCAAAACAACAGGGCTATAATTTTACAGTTACTGTGCACAATCCACTTGCCTACATCCCCACATCCCTTTTTTGGCCGTTACTTTTTAAAACATAAAATACATGCTGTAGTGCAACCCTTCCTGAAAGAATATATTATCAGTGCTTCTGTGTGGATAGAACTGGCTAAAGATTTCTGTTATGTTTCTAATTTTTCCAGTGTTTTTCAAATTGTTTTGAGAATGAGACAAGTCAAAATAACTTCAGCTAGGAAAAGGAGGAGCCACAGTTAAGACTACTACTATATAATAAGGTTTAAGTGACTATTAGGATTTTCAGCATCTTAAAAATTGTGATGGGATGCTGGCTGAAGTGCTTTGGATGCAAGGAAGGCTGTAAATACTTTAACTGCCAAAGTTAAGCTTCTTCACTGCTCTTGTCTGTAAAACAAAATCACCTATGGAAAGTGAAAGTGAAACTTCTGATGACTGGTGCCTGTTCAAGTGTATAATTTAAGAATCATTGAATAAGATGTGGTGCTATCATCTTGTATCATCACTGACATGGCTTAGAAAATTTGCATATTCTAACACAGTGAGGTGAAGTATTATTTTATACCATATATGGACTTGGCACAGTGCAGTGAAACAGATTTTTTAAATACCCTTTTTTCCCTCATTTATTCAGGGGAGAAAAAATAAAATTGAAGTAAATACCCTAGAAAAATACAATAGGAAAAAAAGTTACCTCTCTCTTATGCTATGTAAGAGTGCTTATGTTCCTGTAAGCAGCCTGAGAAAGTGGGACAACTTCCAGAGACTGCCAGTTCTGTTTTGCTCCTAACAGAATTTTCTGAAGGTCATAAGCAATACAATGGATTTTTAAGTAAGAAAGTATTAAAAGATTTCCCTGTGAACCTTGCTGCCTTAGACAGAACCTGCCTCATTTGGCTGGGATTATGGTTAATTTTCTTGGCAGTAAGTATGAAGACCATGGAGCTTGTGGAGCATAGGGGGAACTACAGCCTTATTCCAAAAGGTGCAGAGTTAGTATGGCAAAGCTATAACTTCCTATGCTCCTTATAGAAACTGTTTGTTGCACTGACCTGACATTGATGCATCTGGGAAAGGAGTCTGAAAAGGCGCTCACATGAAAATGTACAGGATTGTTGTTTGAAATGACAGGTAGCCATCTGGCTCGTGCTCCTCCATGTCACAGGCAATGGGGACACGGCCTCATACAGTTCAGTAGTTAAAATTTCAAAACCAAGCTGTGTGATTAAAGTCAGGAGATATTCTGATTTGTTGAGTGTATTGCAAAAAATTATCCTGTAGAAACTGGCCTGAAATTGGCTTATCTATCATTCAATATGTAACATGTTTATTGCATTATGATTCATGCTGTCATTGCAATTGCTGTACCTATCAACTGATAGCTGACAGCGGGAGCCAACCTAAATCTCAGGGTGAACAGGGAGGGTAAATATTTATTTCAAAGGAGTTGTGTCTTCTCCTTTCCACTAATTAATGTACTTGGCTTCATGAAATGCTACACACCATTCTTTGTTGTGTTCTCAAGGGAAGATGGGGATTTTAAAGGATGTGCAAGTTTTTCCTCCTGTTATGTGTCATAAATCAACAAGTCTTGTGCTCCAAGGGAGAAAATAGGCTCCCACAGTGAAATCCTGGTTAATGCTAGGAGCTTTGCTTTGAAGAGCTAAAGTCTCACCCCTTAATTTTCAGAATTAGCAACCAAAGTATGAATGAATTTTTAAGTTGACAGCAAGGATAATCTGTTACAACTAAAAGATATGAATCTTTGCATTTCTGCTGAACAAACTTAGATAATTGCATCAGCAAAGAAAGGTAAGATGACACTTTCAAAGGTCCACTATTTGAACATATATCTAGTGTTTACTGTGTTTTCTTACTGTGTTCCCTTTTTGCACACAAAACCCCTGTTCTCTGTGGGGAGAATTTTTGAAAGCCCAAAGAATGCAGGATCAGGTAGAAGTTAGGCATGGACATACTGGCTGTGTTTTCAGAACATGATGTATCATTCCCTTGCTAGTTTCTCGTAATGCCTGGCTCAGAGAGCACACTTTATTCAGAGAAAGCAGTGTAGCTGGTCTATGTCGTTGGGACATAACCCAGATGTGTGTTGGGGACACTCAGCATGCAGCACTTTGCTATTTGTTTTCTGAGCACTTGTATGTCATCGTGCTGCCCTTACATAACTCAGATGTAAGTGAAAGCCACTTTCCTGAGCTCCCTTGTTGATCCATAGGGTCTTTTCAACTTTGTAGAAGCTTGCAGTGGCAAAGGGCAGAGGTAATTAGAAATGACCTTGTCTGTTCTGTAGGTTGCAACTGTTTAAATTTCAGCTCCTAATCTGACCTAGTGTTCTCAGAGCCACATCTTTTAAAACTTTCCAGTAATATTAATAGGCAATGAGGCTAACCTGTGTCAATTTTACATAGAAAAGAATTTTCTCAGCTGAACTTTTAGGTATATACAGCACCATTTTCTATTGCTTATCTTTGTAGCATATTTGTTGTATAAGAATGATGTTTTTTCATTCCCAAAGGTAGCCCTTTCATTCTTTGCCAGTCTACATAATGATTTTGGAGGATGAATTAAGAAGTTCTGTCTGAGCTCTTAATGAAAGCTCCTTTTTTATCTTATCTTCCACTCTCAAAGTAACTTTCTGATAAATTTGTTTGTTAGAGGGGATAAACTGTTTGCCTTAACTTTGGTTTAATTGTGATACTAAACTGTAAAAAAAAACCAACTTAATGAGACAGTGCTTGGTCAGTGCTAGAGCTGGAAAAATGTTTCTACATTTCTACTAGAGCTAAAAAATATTTTGGCGTTTATACAATTGCTTAAAATTTGCAATTGACTTCACCCTTTGAAATTGCTTTGTACATAAAATCTAGGGAAAAGTTTATTGGCAGAATACTTGCACAAAAGAGCAAAGTTGGGACTTAAACTAATTTCCTTTGGTTCAGGTTTTAAATAGCCAATCTTATTTATGGTTTCCTGCTTAATTTTTTTGCTTTCTTGTTTGTAAAGTTGGGCATAAGAAATCCGGTCACTAAGGAATGCTCTGGTGTGCTCGGTGCATATGTGTAGGATGACAGAATCACAGATTATTCTGAGTTGAAGAGACCTGCAAGGATCATCAAGTACAGCTCTGAAGTGAATGGCCAATATGGGGATTGAACCCCAACCTTGGTGTTACTAGCACTATGTTCTAATCTAGCTGATGATGATCCCTACCACTATGGGTCTAAATTTAAACATATCCTCTGTTTTTCAACACAAATGTTGTTGAAATAGAAAGGCTTTTGACATTTGCTCAGGGTGTCTGAAGGTCCCAGATACAGTATGTGTGATCAGTCCATGGGGCATGTGGAGAGCACAGGCAGGTACAGGCTGCTGGTCTGCATTTATCTGGTAAGCTGAGCTCAAATCACAGTGCATTAGGGATAGGTATTTAGGAAGTGTTGTGCATGCACCACTAAGTGCAAAAATAAGCATCTGAACCAATGGAGCTGACATCTAAGACACCACATCAGCAACTGAAACAGAGAGAGTGACTTGTAACAAGCAGTTCAGAAAGAATCTACATCTATTCAATTGGTGAAATTTATTAATGAGCTGAGAAACAACATAGTGTTTTGAGAATTGTTTGAACCCTATTCAGAGGACTGAAGTGATGCATATGCCTTATGCTGGCCCTCCACAGAGGAATGATATTCATCCAGTATGAATACTTTTGAATAGAGAATGAATATTTAAACCACATGGAGACAACTGATGAATAGAAAAAGAGGATAAATTATCAAATTAATTAATATTGGTAGTGAGTGCTTACAAATAGTGCTCATCAAGGACTAGACCTTTTGTTGCTGTGACTGGGTGGGCCCTTGCTGGTTTGAATTATCTTTGTAAGAAAGCGATCATCAAAGAAGGCAAAAAATATTTTAAGAAACCCTTTTAATACAGCATAACTCACAACAAAATATACTATTGTTTAATAAAGCTATCATAGGCACAATTCAGAATTTATAAAAGTTTGTCTTTTAGCTTGAAAGCAGAACAATATCCTATTCCAATGCAATTATTTTCCTATTAGGAGGAGTTTTATTCAAATATAATACATTTGATTGTAATAACCTGGAACATAACTGACCTATAAAAGTGGACGAGAAAGCAGCAAGCCAAATGCTAATGCCTAATTTCTGTGAAGAAGTACTGAACAATATATTTATTTGGTTTTTATCAGTACCATTATTAACTCTTGGATGCAAAACATACAGAAAACAATGTAGAAATTCTACACTGTTTCTAGAAGATTTTGATACTTCCATGTGTATTCTTTCCGAATGTTATGCAACCTGCTCAATTTTAATTACTTTCAATTTCTTTCATGTATGACAATCTCACTTTTAAGTTTTGAGATTTAGTGTAATGCCTGAATTCAATAAATTGAGCTTTTGGAATATTCTAATTAATTGTAAATATTTTAAAATTTCTTGATTAAAAACTTTAAAAGTATACATGCATTTTAATAACAAAGCATACATCTGTTTTCATCCATATGCCATGACCAAAAGCTTCTGCAGTGAAGTATTTAAACCATTAAATCTAATAATTTTAATTTCAATATCTATGTTGTTTCATTGAAAAAAATCTTGCATTTGCAGACTGTAAATTTTTACACTTTAGCAAAGATTTTTAAGTATGTAAATGTCCTCAGATAATTAGAACATTGCATGAAAAAGGAAGCCTACAGTCTTTTGTTTTATGAACCTCACCCGAAAAAAAAGTATTGCCAGATGGAAGTATTATGCTTATTTGACTTAATTTTTCACTAAATTAAATTAATTACCCCCTGTCCTTGTCTCTTCTCTAGGTGTCCCAGCTTTAGTTTTGGTCTGTCTTCCTTAGCTGACACCTTGTCAAGTATAACTTTGTTTCAATGTAGCATTTAACTTATACTTAGATGATCTATACTAAATCACAGTTTTCATGTGTGTCTGCTACTGTCTGCTACTGTCCCTTGAAGTTACTGATTCCCCTTCCTCCCAACCCTGATGTCAATAGCAGCAGTTAGGCTGTTATCAAATATTATCAGTAAGTTTGGTGTCTATCAACTCTGCACAGTCAGAATAATGATCCTCTCTCTGATATATCCTAAAGAAGTCTTATTTGATTTCAGTAACTCTAATTTATGGATCTGCTTTCTTCCCAGTCTCAGGCCAATTGACTGAAAAGAGATCTTGCCTCTTAAAAATTTTATTTTTCTAAACCAATTTCCTTGCACCTAGATTTTGAGTTTTAATACAGGCCTTTGCTTTGAAAATATAGCAGTGTCATCATGATAGCTATTGGTATAATTAGCACTTTGGATTTCTTCACAATAGAAAGAAAATCTACACAAAACATGTCTTCCCAATTACAAAGGGATGCTGACCTGTGCACTAGGGAAAATGCCACGTGCTGTGATCTAGAGGATAGAGAGTACATATGCATTGTAAATAACAGTGTCAGAGAGGAAAAAATGTGCTTTGCAGCAGCTATAGCCTCTCCAGTAGTCTAGAAGGTGAAGCTGAACTGAAGAGGCTGGATATTTTTACATTTAACCTTCTCAGGGAAGAAAGCCTGGGAGCTAGCAGGGAAGAAACAGCTAGTGTGTGGATCCAAAACTCCAGAAGAGACCATCGTACATAAGAGCAAGAAATAGAACCAGAGGGTAGTGAAAGCTGGCATCCGCTCCTCTGTTTTCCTTCCAGTGGTGGGGGTAGCCCTGCCTCAAAGGCTCCCTGCAAACTCCTCAGCCCACTCAGTGATGGAGGGGCATCCAGCTCTCCTCGGGAGATAGGAGTATGTCCTGCCTTCCCTTCAAATGATTCTTTTTTTTAAAACCTCTTCTATTTTACTCTTTTTCATCTTACTTGCTGACCTAATTCTCCAAAACTTATTTTTATTATTCTACATTTGAATGCATTGATGTGCTGCATGTCTTGAGTCACATGCTTTTATTGGCTCTTCTTCCTTATTTGGAAAAGGCAGTGTAGTAGGTCTCTGATAAGCTGATACCCATCTGCCCTCAGTCAGTGATGTGATATTAATTAACCTGCATTATGTAATGATTACCGGTATTAATCACTCTTCCACAAATAGTGCAGACTTTCACCTGGGTGTTGCCTTAAAGCTTTCTGTTATTTCATACTCTTGTTTGGGGTTTTGGCTGGTTCTAATTTTGACACATCATGATGTGAGACTGTGTCAGATGTACCTTTTAATTGTCTTCCTAATCATTCCACTCCTTGGAAGGGTAAAAAGATACAGCTTAAACAGCTAAAGTTCCAAATGTCCATGATGCAACAGATAAAGCTTCCTCAAACAGTTATAGAAATCTTCTTTTCTTGTAAATTGCATTATGACTGCTTTGAAATCCAGTGGAAATAATTAAAAAGTGGTGAGAGTATTTGTTGCAAGCCCATCTTTAACATATTAAAATCACTCCTGAAACAATACTGGCTGTGGACAAAAGGTAGCGTTTCAAGAAGAAAATACAGAAGAAAATAAAGAGTTGGCCTGCCACTCCCAACACATGCATGCACAGCCTGCCACAACATTTTTGTAGATTGTCCCATTTTTAAATTACCAGGATGAAAAATAGACACTTGTTTTATTTTCCACATTTGAAACAGTTAGATGATGTCAGAGACCCCCTTGTAAAAAAATTATTCTCATATGAAGTGGACTCCACAATAAGGGGAATTTAACTTTGGGCACCACTAATTCATGGATCAGTTTACCAATGGTGGATGGATATGGGGAAATATTTTATCCCAAACTTCTTTGAAATTTTCTATTAGTAGAGGAACATATATATGAATGTGTGTGTGAAGAAAGCTTTCTTCCCTATGTGCAGAGCAGACACCCTTTCCTAATTCAGTGTGCTACAATCCTTGCTCAGTGGTGTAAGACTTTCATAGATGGGTTTATTAGCTGGAAGCTAATAATGCTATAGCTGGAAGACAGTGTATGGCACTGAAATACAAAAAACAAAAAAAAAGGCTCTTCCAGTGTAAGAGAAAACTTATTCTTAATGATTTTCCTATTAGTATCTGTGCCTAGTGAGATATGTTCATGGCCTGATTTAAAAATCAAGGAGGTTCTGACAAGGTGAGAAAAGATATTTATAGATATGGAATACTAACTGTAGACAACAGTTTGCTTTTTAAATCCTGACAGAATTATAAAGGTCTGTAAATCACAAGTGGTGAAGCAAGAAGTACTGTGAATTACAAAAGTCCTATTACACATATCTGAGCAGAAAAGGGCTTTATTTGTAGCTCCCATAAATTTCTGGACTCCATCTCTTAATGCTTTAAATGCATGAATTAATTTTTACCTTTTTTAATGTGGTTTTGTATATTTAACTAGTATTGAAGGCAAGGTAAGGAAAAAAATAGCTCTTCCACAGAGAGGTTTATCACTCCAAGTGTTAAGGTTTGTCTTTTTCTGTGGTTTGCAGAAGAAAGATTACCGGTTTTCTCCATTTTCTCATCTCAAGTTGGAAAGGTTTCTGTTTGTTTGTGGAGTTGGTCTTTGGCCTTTTAACTTGTGGGAACATGAGATCACAGATACCTAATCCACATTAAAGAACTCAACTTCTTAATGATATTTTCCACTGAATCCTAAAGAGAATCTGCAGGTGAAGAAAACCTCTGAATTGCCTGAGAATGACATTTTTGTCTTAATACAGCCATGTACTGTCTAGCTGAGCCTTTATCTCTTTATATGACACCATTTCAAAGACATGAGTAAAATCTGCAATTGGGATCCTGTTGCCTATAGCGGCACTTGCAGCTCTGAGTGGGGTGGCCACTCCCCACAGACGCAGACCTGGTCTGTGCTGGAGTTTGAAATTGCCCTCATTTCTGAAGACAACCTGTATCTGCATCTCCAGATATATAGAATATTTTTTATGCTTTCAGTTAAAAAAAAAAAAAAGGTGAAGAAGAAAACTCCTGGAATCTCAGATTATGTATTTAAAACCAACAATCAACTATCCTCTTCTTTGCCTCTCCTTCACCCTTCCTCAGTCAATAGTTTTGGATCCCATGTAAATGCAACAGACATGATTGATTTAGACAGGAAAAAATCTGGAGAACTTGCTCTGTAATTTACTTCAAAGCAAAAATAATGTGCCAAAATAATATTAAAGTATTCAGGATACTTTTTCAAGGAAATATACTTTCACAGTAATTAGTGCATGTGCAAAAAAAAAAGAGGGGGGGAGAATTTTTATGGAGCTGGCTGATAGTTTAACAAATTCCACACATAATAAGTACTTTGAAATCTTGAAGAATATAGCATAGGTCACATTACACTGCTAAAAACATGCATGTGGAATTCACTAAGGCAGTTATTGAGACTCTATCTCATGTCATCTCACAGGTTTATGTTATTAATTCTGACTGTAAATGTTCATATATTGTTGTGAACACAACTTCAATTTCACATGCTACTCATTGTAATCATACCCAACACCTGCCAGGCATACAATGGAATATGTTACAGTTTCTGTATAGATTCTATATAGAAACTGTTCTGTAGATTCCTGTAATTAATGTAAGAGTTTTTTAAGTTGCTCATGACTATTTTATCTTTGATATACTTCTGTGGTAATCCCCAAGCGATGGCATAAACATAGGAAGGATCTTACAGTCATGAAATATGGCTCTCTAATAGCCATTATGGATAATTAATCACATTAATTAATCACATTAGTAGACAGTACTGTATTTCATTGCCTTCTTCATGCACTTAGTTGGGTACAGTTGAGATTGAGACTTTACAATGCTAAAAAGAAAAAAAAAAAAAGAAAAAACAACGAAACAACAACAACAACCAAAAAAATCCCCAAACAAACAAAACCAAATCACCAAACAACCAAAAAAAAAATAAAACTCTGAAAACAAATGCAAGAGGAATATTAGCTTCTCAGACCAATACTGATGCAACAGGACTTCATAAATTCACAAGATGAGATAGACTGCACGTATCAAGTGCTGCATTATAGAAAATGAAATCTTATTTTCTGTTAGAGAATATATCCTGATTAGAGATCATCATACATAATCTTTCTTGTTTTGAGATTTTGGACAATGGTCACAGAAATGTTGTATGGTTTTTGTGGTTAGCCTGTGCATGGCCTAGGAGTTGGCCTTGATGATCCTTGTGGGTCTCTTCTATCTCAGGTGTTCTACTATTCTATGATTCTGTGATAATGGAACCCATTACTGAGATGGACTGAGAAAGACACCATAGCTCTGGCTGCTGTACACAAAAAGAGATTCAGATTCAGTGGAGACAGGAGAATAGGATGGAAAAAATTGGATAATGTTGTATGTGGATGGATAGCAAGCAGAAAAATTTCAAGGAAGGCCAATATGTGCTCCCCCTTTCTACCTAAAGGAATTTTGTTTCATCAGCAGTGATGAAACAAAAGGATTCCAAGGATTGTTGTCATTGTAGGTAGTGTTAGATATAATCCTGAATTGTTGCTCTCCTCTTCACTGTCCTAATGTCAGGAAATAAATAAGGTGAGTACCTTTAGTAAGGTAACTGTTGGTAAGACACTGTTATAGGCAGCTTTAGACACCCTTTCTTGAGAGTTTTGTGTTGGTAAATCCAGGTTTCTGATTAGATGTTTGTCTGAAAGAAAGACATCTCTTTAGGTATTTCCAACTGTTTGGTTATTTTGCCTTTTAGAATTTGTCTGAATTGAAGAAAAGATTGTACTAGACTGTCCTTAATCCATCTTCCCACTTCCACAAAAAAGGTGGTACATAGGGGAATTGCAAAATATTGGCAGTACCCATTTATCTATGAATTCCATGTTTTTACAAAATTTATCACTTTTTCTAGAAGACTAAAAACTGTACTGTGCAGGTAAATAAACAAAGTTTTGATTGAACTTCTTCAATTTCCTATGTATTTGAGAGTTGAGATTTATTTGATGGCTGCTGCTACTTGAGATTTCTCACTGTAGAGAATCTGGGAACATATTTTTCTCAGTTAGGAATAAGCAGCAAGGATAAATACTTTCATATCTTACATCAAGGAATTGGTGGGCTATTTTCTGTAACTATTTTTACTGTGATATTTTCTCCTATAATAAGTTTGCTGACAAGTTATTTTTCCCCACAGGAGTAGTAGACTCAGGGAAATTAAAGATGGAAAAGTCCTATTAGGTCATATTGTCAATTTTCCTATCAACACAGGAATGCTCCTTGCAAAGAGGTTTTCTTCAGTATTTCTGTCTGAGCCACTATGCTGAGCCGTATGAAAAGAGTTAAGAGTATGCATTTTCTGATGTAATAACAGCAGTAAGAAATGAGGAGCTGCTATTTAAATTCCTTTTTTTGAGGCAAAGATGGTCAGAACTAGCTGGAAAGAAATTCAAGGCAGTTCTTTACAAAGTAAAAATTACTTAAAGGTGAAGTAGAAGTAAACAGTGAATTTTACAAACATTATCAGAAATTAGCTACTTTTGGTAATGATAATTTGTTATTTTTGTTTGCAAATGTGCTGCACATACAAAATGTCCACATTGGGCCCCATTCCTCTGGCCATTGTTCACAAAAGCTGTCCTTACTTAGGACATACCACAGATTGCATTGAGGCTTGTCATAGGAGTAGGAACTGTTTTTACAATAGTTTTCAACAATGATTGTATAAGCTGTGAGGGAGAAAATGCAGTTTGAAGAGCTGGGCAGCAAATACATTTTGCGTTCTGGGAAAATTTTCATGTCATAAAAAATGTTCCTGTTGCATGGAGGGAGGGGAGGGCAGGAAACATCTTTAAAAGTTTTCCATCTTGCAAAGAAGGTGTGGGTGTACTCGTTCACTAGCACAAACATGCAGATCAGCCAACTCCTCTGTGCTTGGGGCACACATCCAGCTCTGTGCTGTCTTTCACCAGCCTCATGATGGCTCTTCCAGTGTAGGGTTCTCCTGTGCTTCTTCTTGCAGCTATGGGGCTCTTTCTTGGCTTGATTTTTTTTTTTAATGTTAAATGGGACATCTGCAGTGAGAATGAGTGTCCATAATATGGCCCAATTTTAAGTCTTACATAGTATGTGAGCTACTATCTGAAAAAGAGCTCTGAAGTCAGGTCTCACATTCCCAGAAACCACCTGTGAGCTGTTGGCTGTCCTTGATCATCACAGTTTCACACTGGGACTCCAAGGTTGTTTTTTCTTAGAAAATTTCTCATACCATGAGAACTGGTATGCTCCCATAGAACTTCAACTTCACTGAACTTACTCCTTATTTTCTGTTATAATCTGTTGCATTAAAAAATTTGCCACTACCTCTATTTCTCCAGACTGCTAAGCCATATATTGTCTTATAATAAAAGGGTTTTCTAAAAAAGAAAGCAAACTACATAGTCCTTTTTTGAATACAGAAACACTGGTTTGCTCAGAAAGGCAAATTCTGTAATACTAAGAGACATCAAAAATACCAAGCAGGTCTTTCCTGGCACTGTGCCTTTCCTCAGGTGGCATTTCTGGTTATTACTATATGTCAGTTTATAATTTATTAGGAGAAAAAGGAGTATTAACTTGGCAGTGACTAGCTGTGCTCCACTTGTAAAAAGTAAGAAAACAATGAATCTAATTGCTTCAGAGAGTTGTCTCTGAATGTATTCTGAAAGCAATGTTACAGATAATCACATCATAACAGTTTTTTCCTTACATATTTACCACTATGTGGTACTTCAGAAAGAGATTAGGTAAAAAATAGATATATCAGACTGAAACCAATTGCTGCACTTCTTCACTACTGTAACCTTATTCCTGAGTGCAAATACCTCTGGTTGCATCCTGTTTATAACCCACTGAATAAATAACAAATTGCTTCTATCTGCTGACTTTATTTGCTCAAGAAGACCAATGTATTATGGCATGATTCACAATGTAATTTTTTCAACTCCTTTTAATAAAATACCTCAATTTTTGTTATTCTTATATTTCTCAGTATTAACTTCTATTGCTTGCAGTGGATTTTGTATCATAATCTGTTCTGTGGCATTGAAATATATGTGGGATAACTCTTATTGTTTGTCAGGGGGTAGTTTGATTTTGATTTTACAGTTTGTAAGTACATGACACCATTTATAATGATATAATTAATATAATATACAGAGTGAAGTTCTGTCCAAGTTCCAAGTGAATATCAAAATACTTACTGCATAAAAGAGATTGTAATCTTTGTCTAAAACTAGAAGTTGTCTTGGTATGTAAAAAATTCAGGAAACAGTGCAAATACTTGACCTATTTATTTCTTGAGTATAGCATGTCTCAGAACTGATACCTTATAAAGAAGATTGTTGAAAAGCAAGAATTACTAAGTTTTGCCTATGACTTTAACAACAAGATTTGGTTTTGGAGTGGGGTTTTTTACCTTTCACTTGGGGCTTTTAACCACTTTCTGTTTCGGAAAGAAGTTTTAAATTCTTGTTCTTGTCTTGCCATGCTGCTTTATCAGCAAATATGCATTATCTGCCTCTGACTGCTTACATATTATTCAGTTGCTTTGCCTCTGGGATCTCTTAAAAAGCTGTCCTTAGAAATACAGCTGGAAAAGTGGGCTCTTTGCTTGTGTCACTGGTTAGTTTTTAATGCAGGGTCATTTTGAACTCAGTGGAATTTCTTATGCTTTCATAAAGAATCAGTAGCTGATTTCTTCTAAAAAGCAATGCTTGAACATACGCATTCTAATACACTGGGCATAATTGCATTATCTTTCAGCTTTCCAAATTACTGGATTATCTGAAATACATGTGAATCCAGATTTTTTTTTTTTTTTGGAACTGCTAAGATGAACTTTGGTAAAGAGGAAAAAGCTAAAATGAAGAAAAAGGCAGCCCTGAGTCTAGTGAATTAAAGGTGCTAGAACCTGCCATACTAATGTTGCAGGTTTCATGGCTGGTTTTACAGGGAAAAAAAATTAAAAAGTAGGATCTCAGAATGCAAAGTGGAAGGTCATGCAAAGAAAATAAATGTAGGCTCAAAAACCTGACAGACTAGTTGTGAGATACCACTAGTAATGCAGTAACAAAAATAAAGTATGAGGTCTGTGTTAATTGAAAGATGCATTTTTGGAACAAATGATGACGGTGTAGTGCTATCCAGCATGTGCTAGTTTTGTCCTTGTTGTGAAGCTGCAAAGCCTTTACACACTGTTTGAGGGAGATGGCTCAAAATTAGAACAAGAGCAGAATAAGATGTCTTTTTCCAGCCTGAAAAATCAAAAACTAATCAGAAATTTTTTTCCTCAAAATGCATGCAGTAGAAAAAAAAGAATCATGCAAGATTAAGATGGGCCAGAGAGTCAATCATTATTGACTTATGATAAATTTAGGGAGGAAATCAAGTGCATTATCGCACTTAGTCTTCCAGTGGGAGGGAAGGTGCAGTTACAACTTGTTAATACCTAGCTACAAAAGTTTTTTACTATATCTCTGAGAGTGGGGGACTCAGCATGATGGTGCAGGAAACTGCTTTTTACCTTGTTTTTTCCTCCTTTTCTCCTGTAAGAGGAGAGTAAGGTGAAATTGTTGAGGATGGCAGGGACCTCTTGAAATCATCTGGTCAAACTGCCCTGCTCACACTGGATCACTTGGTCACCCAGGACTGTGTCTAGTCAGGTGTTTAATGTCTGCCTAAGAATAAACTTAACTGCTTCTCTGAGCCAATGGCAGTGCTTGGTCAAGAGGTAGAAAAGAGGTTCCAGATAGAACACTCATGCAGGTGGAACCAGACAAAGAGGGCTCCATTGGGCACATTCGAAGGTTTCCTGTCAAACGTGTTTATTACTTCCAAGCTTTGCCTAGACTGACTCCAGCTCTTTAAAATCTGACCCCCATAGATGTTTGTGTAAGGTAAAAGGATTTTTGGAGCTGTTTTATACCTCAGAACATAGATTTGGGGGTTGGCTGTGAATGTTAGGATTCGTGATCCTACGTTGCTTCCAGATTGACAGTGTTGTAGCAATATGACCTATGGGTCATTTATCATATATAAGATGTACACTCAAAGCTCTATACTCAAGTTAGTAGGACTCCAATTCAATGTAAAGCTAAGAACAAAAGAAAGGGGGAAAATAGTTTTTTACAAAATTTTTTCCCCCTGATAAGTTCCAAAGCCTATAAAGATCAGCAGTTGAGTAGTAGTGACATTTTTGTGGTTCATGTTTTTACAGGTGAAAGAGCCTCTGTTGAAACAAACCTGCTGGAGTGACCATCTTGAATTTCATGTAGAGTTTAGGTTGATAGCATGGAGTGTAATAGAGTCATTAAGGGCCAAATCCTGATTTCCTTGCTAATGCAGCTGGTTCCTGTGACTTCCATGTGACTTAAAATTATTTTTGAACACACTTCTTTCATCAACAAACTTCCAAAGAGGTACTTAAAAAAACATATCACCATATTTTTCTTCCAAACTCTGTGATCAGTAGGAGTGGTTGCTTAATTTGCTCTTAAATTATCTTGCAACATTCACCTCAAAATTCTAGAATCTAAAGCACAGTTCTGATGAGAATATAGCTCCAATCTGAAAAAACAAACTGAATGCTTTATCATGTGACGTGCTGAGAAAGCTAAGTAGAGGTGATTTTTTTTTCAATTTGTTTCATTCAGGATGAATATGGCATACTGACCTTAATGCCTCTTCTTAGTACCCAGCACTTCAGAGCAGGCCCCATTCTGTCTTGCAACCTCACTCATTTCATACTGAGATTCAGAGAAAAGCTTTCTTAAGGTGCCATTGCAAAGTTGGGTCAGGTATTCACCTTCCAGAAAACTTCTGTCTTATGAGAGGGAAGACCTGCTGATAACTTACCCGAACAAGCTGGATAGGTATTCCCTTACCACTGTCCTAGTAAGTGTATTTACAAGGCCAGGTTTCTAGCAGAGAAAAGGAAGTTATCTAGTGTTGATAGTAAAGTAAGTTTTTACAGGGAGGTATTGGATTTCAGTATTCCCTTTCCACCTGCATTATCTTTTACAGATACCAAATGACAATTGTTTGCTGACATTTTACTGAAGACTGAGTAAGCAGTTGAAGGGAAAATCCTTGTCTTGAGCAGCCAAAGTGCAAAGAAAAAAAAATCTCTTGGAGAGGGAGATGCTAGAGAACAAACATGAAAACCATTCTTGCAATTGAATGTTTCCACTGATATTTAAAAAAAGTTAACCATTGTAATTTTTCCCCATAGCTGATACTCTGATCCCAATCTTCTGTTCTTTTGCCTGTTTGCTCTTTTGCTGTCACTGTTTCTTTAAATTTGAGGTTTGAGGCCTTATCATGTCTCAGGGTCTTACAAAAGAGTATTTTATTTATTGTGTAGAGGTCTTTCTGGTGGGACAAGACCAGCTGAAAAGGCCCTGAAAAACAAAGGCATTGCTGAGGGTGCAAAAGGCTTATAAACTTTTAAACTTTGTTTTTGTTTTGTTCTGCTAGTGTACCATGGCAGGCTGTCTGGGCTCTTCTTTCACTTGATATTCAAGTAAAGCTAACTTTGCATTTGCAGGCTATCTCAAATTTTGGTCTCTGTCTATTGACTGCTAGACACCTTACCAGGGCAGTGAGCTTAAAGAGACAAAGCAAGTGGAACTGCAAAGGCTAGATACAGAGAGAAGCATTTACTCTATCACAAAAGCCCTTTGTTTTTTTGCATTTGGATTGGGTTAAATGTCTGTGTACAGTCATCATAGACAGCTGACTTTCTCAAGGACAAAACTTGGTGAAATGCATAGGTGTGTTTAAAGCCCTGGCTTGATGAAATAGCAAAGCCATGACTGGCTGCTGCTAGTTAAATCTGTGAAATCCATAGACTAAAGCCGTAGTCAAAAATAGACTCTTACTCTCTCGTAAGAGTCCTTTATCTCCCCTTCTAGTCCTGTTGAAACTAACATGGCCTATGCACTGTACTGTATCTGACATACAGCAACATCCAGAATGGCTGGTTTGCAAGAGCAGCTTCATGAAAAGGTGCATTGTACAAACTTTAAAAGACGTCAGAAATCAGGAGAGGTATAGCAGAGGGATAGAGGTCTTCTGCATCCTTCTCAATACTACTTTTCCCAAAGGCAAACCAGCACAACTGAAAAAGCTGTGCACCACCTGGCTTTCATATTAATTTTGCTCTCCATGCCATTCTGTAGCTGTGAGTCTACCAAGGTCTGCAGAGCTCCCTGACGCCTGAGGCCTGACCCCTGTGCAGATGTTTTGCTCTGCCACTCCAACAGGATGAATATGAATCTGCAGAAGAGGCTGCAGTGTCTTGCTGCCAGTGGATGCTAGGTTTCTGCCTTGCTTTCCTGTGAATCAGTGAGATTCATGCAGGAGGGTAGAAGAGACTTTGTTGCAAGCACTGGGTTATGCTGCCAGACAATGCTATGGAGACAGCAGTCCATGATATTGGGGCTGCTGGGGAGAAGATCCCTGACCACTGCAGCTTCTGACAAGCATTTTTACAGCCCCACTGGGTAGAGAAAACTGCTTCATCCTGCTACGTTTGGCATTATTACAGGTCCAGTTATCTCTGTTCCTTTGGATTTAACTTTTTGCTGTATTACTGCATGGTTTGTTACTTGAGGTGACCCCCAGAATTATAGAAAAGAATACTTTCCCACGTGGGATTTCTGCTATTGATTTTGGACGTTGTATAATCTTCCCTCCTCACCATTCCTGTCTTGATCTTACAAAAATGTTTATTGGGGGAGAAGGGGAATCCAATATGAAGACAATTTGTACTGTAAATTGTGGCACTAAGGAAGCCATGTCCACAGCAAAAACCTGCTTTCCCCTGTAGTCCAGAAGGGCTCTCCCTCAGTGTATCCGGTATTCTTTTCACACTCCTTGGAGCTGAACCCTGTGTATCCATTACCCTCTCCTCCCGCCAGTCACTTCAGTATCCTTTATTGTTTCACAGTAGGGAGCAAGGTATCAGATGTTGCAGGATCCTCTGGGCATGAAGGAAAGATCTGGGAGCTGTTGTGGGTGTCCTTGCTGTGCAGGCATGACCACACTCTTGTCATGCTTTCCTTCCATCCTTGAATTTCCAGAAATTTATAAGAATCTGGTATCTTTTCAAGTCCTGTCATCTCCCACCTTTATCAAAACACAGTTCAGACTAGCATAAAAGTTCAAAACTGGGAGAGGAGGCAGATGCACAGAGACCATAATCATTCAACTCTGTTCCTTTGCAGAACTCAAGCTTGCAATGCTCAATTTGCAGCATAACTGGTGTCACATTTGTGGGTAAGGGGTTAGGTTAACCATTAATAGGGGAATGAGGGTTCATGTTCTTCCATCCAGGTTATTTTGCTCAGCTGTGGATGTTGTCTCTGCCTCTCAGGGACTGCTCTCAAATGATTGCAGACAGCAGCACTGTGCAGAGCCCTTGGAAAGAACTATTGAGGTTGTAATAGGGTTCCCCTTGGCATTTTTCCAATTTTGTTTCTGCAAAACCGGACACCTATGAAATTTCCATTACATCAATATCGTAGTTTTTGCAGCAAAACACAGATCATTCAGCAGTGTTACAGAATTTGTTTGCACTGCCTTTTTTTTTTTTCTTTTTTGTTGAGTTGGGGTTGAGTTGATTTAGGTTGAGTTGAAAAAATAAGCAAGCTGCATGGAAAGGGTGAACATATACCCAGGAAATAGTTTGCTGATAACATAGGAGCCTTCATGTCTGGTGGGTGGTGCCTTAAGTTTTCTTAACAAAGAAGTGAGTGTTAGTTCTTCAATAAAAGTTACTTTTCGCACTCACATAACTGAGGCTGAGAATTTCCAAGATGAAAAACTTGGCCTTTAATTTCTTTTTCTTTTTTTTTATTTTTTAAATGGAACATAATTTGAGTGGGATCTCGTCTCCCTCCAGCAAACCCCTACCCCCCACATTGCCCTCCCCATCTTATTAGGATTACAGTATCCCAAAAACTCTTTTAGTACTGTGAGCAAAGGTAACAGAAATGGCTTTGCATTATGAACTGAAAAGAGATTAAGTTATTGGAAGACTTGAAATAGCTGTTTCTCAACTTCTATTCCCATGAGGTTATCCACATAAAGTTTCTGTTTAGTACAGGGTTAGTGTGATGAAATTTATTTGTTGAGTCTCTTCGGTGCCAAAGCTTTTGCCAACAATGTGATCTACCTGATAGTGGTACTATTTCAAAAATGTCCAGTCAGTAACAGAAATGCCGTATCTGTAGAGTTTCAAAGACAGCAGTAGTAAGTGGGATCAGAGCAAAGAAATCAAAACAAAAAACATCTCTCCTTTTAATAAAATAAATGGATATAATGATTACTTAGACCACTTACAAGCTACGACAAAGTAGACATTACTTTTTCATTTCACATACCACCCCCGCCCCTAAGCATGGGAAATCTTTTTTTATATGACCCCATCAGTGGACTGTATTGGATGCGCTTGTGTCAGCTGCTATATAAAATTATTAACTTCTACCTCTCCCTTTCAGATACAAGTTAATTGCAGGAGGAGGGTACAGGACCAATGTGTTAAGATGGCACGGACTCCGGATTTTGCATATATGTCCATTTTTTTGTTTTTGCTTTATAACATTTAAAGAGTTCTCTGCCTACCCATTTGCTATACTAAAAAATCTGCAGTACTGTGTATCTACATAAATTATATATAAAATAAAGGCTTAGGAAATGAAGGCTTGCCATTTTAAATACATATGTTGTAAAACTATATATGCTTTTATTTAGTCTCCAAACTGCAAGTCAGCGTTGTCTTTCATTTTATTTTTCAAAACCTTTAATTACCAACATCAAATGAAATTATGATAATCTTCCCTTTGTTTAGTCATCTGTGAAATGAATTTATGGCAATGGTTTCCTCTAAGTCAGTACCACATCAAAACCCCAGAGTGTATGGGAGTAGTGTGTCTATGTTAACTATGGCCAATTCAATTTCCCATTTTGCATTTTATAGGGAATATATATGTACAGGTATAGGAATACCACAAGAAGCTTTCCACTCAGCAGCCTGCCTTTATTTCATTGAAGACTAATATTAAACCTTGAGAAAAGTCCATCAAACCTTTGCCCACCTCTGAAGCTTGGAGTGGATCAACTTGAGACAAGTAAAACTACCCTTTTTAAAGGCCTCACTGATCTGAACTGGTGTCCTACTGTGCACTCTAAGGTAATGTGATTTGACCATCATGCTTTTCATTTACATGCAGATATTACCCAAAATTGTTAAAAAAAAAAAAAAAAAAGGCAAACAAATTGCTTTTGTGTTCTCAGTTACATAAAATAGGGCATATACAATGCAAAGGCCTGTTTTCATATGTTGTATTGCAAAATGAATGTCTGGCAGGAAGAAAAGTTAGCCATCTGTAATTTCAAATTTCTACATGCCCAGCATGGTGTACCAGCTGATAACATTATGGCAGCTTCTTGCTCACCTCAGCTGGTCAGTGTGCTCTGACCTATTCAGAAGGTGTGTTTTGTCTGTTGGTTCACCTTCAACCAAGGGTTGCTTCTTCATGACTGCCTGTTTCATCCAGGCTGTTGCAGAAATCCTGCAAGACGGAGCCATCATGTAGCAATCTCACAGCCATAGCAGAGAATAAAATTGTATTTATTAAATTTAGGGTTAACCCTCACTTGGTAAGCATGGATCCTGCCTGGTAGGCATGTTTTTCCCCTTTTCCCCTGGTCCTCAGGTTTTGGCTACAGGACATTCTCTTATATTTAAAGATCTCAGAATGGCCATGGAGGGTTTTTTTGGTCTGAGATGGTGTTGTCTAACTATAATACAAAACACTTGAAAGTGTCAGTACTTCTTAGAATGGGCAAATCTGTGGCAGGAATTTTTCAGGCTCAATCAAGGTAGGCTGTAGTTTAAGGAAAGCAGGCTATTGTAGGCAAAATCACAGCAGTAATAGGGTGCTCTCTGTCATTATTGAAGGACATAAGGCTGTGCAAGAGACTGAGCTCCCTGGCTTTGGACTTGGGTAGCCATATTTCTCAAGCTGCTGGTGTATCCTAGGTAGTGCCTTGAGATATTTTGGCCCTGATTTTGTCTTCACCCACAGAATGGCAAAATTTTGTGTTGCCTATGTGGCTGAGATTCCCTTTTGTAAGGCTGCACATGTTCAGACAGCAGATTTTGAAAATAAGGTGGAGAATGTGTCAAGTGCCTGCAAGGTGTACTGTAACTTTGTTTAAGACAGGTTCGGATTGAGGGTGGGCCTCATAGTCATGGTTCATGCCTGGACTTCTTGTCATAGTAGCAGTATGAGGAACATGTACAGTGTTGTCAGTATTATTTTAGGAATTTAATCAAGGGCCATAGCTGACTCAGTCACAAGGGGATGATACAAATCTCCTCTGGTTCTACTCTCACAGAACTTGTTCTCACTCTTTCCTCCTAGCCTATATTCTTTTTTTATACTAACCATTGAGCTCTGATTATATTCTAAATGATTTTTTTTTTTCTCTTTCTGTGATGTCTTGGTTGATCCATTCTTTGATTGTTCTTCTGATTGCAATTAGAAGCCAGTAACACCTAATTCAAACTAGTGGTATCAGAGGATTTGAAAAATCCACATGATGAATTAATTCACATCCTTTATTCAGATTTTTAAAAATTAAAAATCAGTATTTCAAGGAACTTTGGTCTTTCAGGTTTCTGTATTTTAACAATTAACATTAGAGGAAGGCAGCGGTAAATGATTATAAATCTTCAGTTTGACAGTCTTGATATGGACACTGGTAGTTCAAATGCATGTCATCCAACCCTTCACCCCTTTGTCTTAATGATAGACTGCTTGGTATTTTCTCCTAAAGCTTTATTTATCCTATTGTGTTTTAAGTTTCCTGTGCCAAATTCTCTAGGTCTGTTTTCATAATTTACATGATAAGATAAACAGTATTTGTCTGCTGAGGAAGGTTAAATTGCCTGTCACTTGCTTTATGTTTAATCTGTTGCTTTAAATAAGATAGAGCAGATACAGCACATGAATAATATCAGAAATTAATTTTTGTGGAATGCATATTGATGGGGTTTTAAAACATGTAAGCATTATTTAGTCTTGAGTAAATGCTATTGAATTAAACTCTTTAGTTCCCCAAATTCTTCTGTCCTTCTTGTAAAGGCTTCTGCAAACAGGCCCACATTGATCAGCGTCTTAGGCTTGTGCTGAGCCAATGCTGCAGTCCACTGTAAGGTGAAGCATGTTGGAGAGGATAGGGATTTCCTCTTGAGCCCCCTTGCCTACTCTGTGTGATGTAACCCAGGAAAACAGGAGTAGACCTGAGGCAGCCCTGGGCTGAGTGTAGGGGAAAAGATGATCTCTTCTGTAACTTGGCTGTAGGCTTCAAAGACAGCTCAGGCACAAACAAGCTGGCACCATGGGGCCAGGAATGCTTGTGGATTCACAGCCATCCCACCTGCAGTGGCAGGAGGTCAGCAGCAACTGATTCCTGGACCTGCTCCAGCTTGTCATTTGGCAGAGAGAGGCTGACAGAGAGCAGCCGCAGTCTCGCTGAAGGGAATGGGGATCCAGGCAGAAGCAGTGCTGCTTTAGAGAGCTGGACAGAGAGGCCATACAAGGCAAATCTTTGAGGGTCTGAAAGATGAGCCGAGGCTGTTGTCAGGCAGGTTGTTCTTTGGGGAATTTAGGGTTATGTTCACATTCTGTAGAGATGGAAAGACAGAGGCAGTGTACACCACCAGATGGATAAGCATTAGTATTAAACAACAGCTGGAGTATGTTTCTCAGAAAAGATTTGACCTCTGTGAAACTGCAGCTCTCCAGAAAGGAAAGTGCGAGGTGGAGGATGGCTTGTTATGTTACACTTCAGGGCACTTTGATGGGCAGCAAACCAGTGTGGAGAACTGTGCCACTAATATGCAAAAGAGCAGTAAGCTGGAAAAACAGATGTAGGTGACTCTTAGAGGATTGTGTTCCTCCCCCTCTACATGCCCTCACAGCCCACCTCCCTGCATTCTCAAGCACCTTCCCAGAATTATACTACATTTTAAAAAGACGTTGAATACTTCAAGTCCAGGTATTATGGTGTGACATTTCTCATATGAATGGGCTAAAGAGTTTTGTATCCAGTACAAAAGAAACACAAGAGTCACATGGAATTTTGTATTCACAGGAGAGTATATAACATAAGTTGGATTTTTCAGTCTTCATAAAACTGATACACAGAATTAGTTCAGGAGGATATTGTGCACTTCCCCTGTTGAAAGGTTTGACGTGAGTACTAGGAGGAAGAGAAAACTGGGCAGTGGAACAGGATTAGAATTTGAAAACTAGAAAGTAACATGCTGGGTTATTCAAGTCAGAACCAAACAAATGGTAGTTAACAACTCCAAGTACAGCAGTGAAGGGCTAAATTTCATTAAAAACAAAACAAACCAAAAAACCTCCATGCAGCTGTCTGTTGATAATTGATAATTTCAAGACTGCAGTTTCAAAATATTTTAAGAGAACTTTGCCCTTGTCCTGGCAAAAATCAGGTTTTTACTTCATTAGTATATATCTTACACTGATTTATTGCATTGCAATTGTTGTAGCTTGGCATGTATGTAGCTGAAGGCCATGTTTAGAATTATAGTGTTTAAATATTTTTGTTTTAATTAATTTTGTGTTAAAATAATTTAGAGCTACTTGGCCCAGATACCTTCAAAGTAGAAGATTTCATTTGTCCATGTGATATTTCCTGGTAAAATAATAGTTAGCTAAATAAACAACAACATAAAAAAAAAAGAAAAAAGAAAAAGAAAAAAAAGAAAGAAAAATTAAAGAAAAAACAACCTGCCAAACACCAGGCAAGTTTTCATACTGGCATTCCTTTCTAAGTTATCATCATCATCAGACATCCCCTCAAGTCCTACCATGGTATTGTTGATTTTGTATTATGAGAACAAGACAAGTGCCTGGAGGTGCTGCAGATAGCATAGCTGGATTAAGGAAGCCTGCAAATTGTGGCAGCAATTTCCATTAAATTTTTTTAATTACCACATGGACCATGCCAAGAAACTATTGCAAAATATGGACAGTTTGATTTGTTTCATGTCTCCAGGGTGCATTGTAAAATGGGAATCTGGGCCTATTACCTTTAAAAAAGCGTCACTGTCGTAGACAGATGAACATATGATGCTTCAGTGCCAGTGGTATTCTGCTGATCAAGAAAAATGACTGGTGAGCCAAAGACTCTTGTTTTTTAGCAGAGAGAGGGACTTTTTTCTCATTTGCTAATTTCCTTCTCCCACAGAAGCCCCTTTTTGGCATATTCATTTTGTTGAGATGCAGCCACCTCCTGAGGTGTCCCATGTCCCAGTGCCTCACTTCATAAGGGAGGTACAATACATGACACTTTCAAGGGGACGTAGACTCCACCCTGAACTGCATAAGCATGCATATCAATAGGAAGGCAGCTGAGATTTCCCAGAAACCAAACCCCATATTTTGTCTCTTCCTCCGCTGTATTGTCGAGGGCAAGTACAGCTGGGAAGCTGAGGTATTTTTTAAATTGCATCTTTAAAACTTTTAATGTTCAAAACAGACTACATGGAGACATCTGCTCGCTTACCATTCAATGAGTCATGACTCGGTGTTGTTTTGGTTTTTCCAGTGTGAGAATTTTGATTTATCAAGATTGTTGACCCCGTCACAGGACATAAAAATTACCAAGGATACAAATTTAAGGATTATTTTGTCAGGGTTTTGTCATTTAGCTGTACATTGGGTCCTGTTAAAAGGTTTTAAATGCTTCACATCTGCTGTGCCACAGCAGAGAAAAACAGAGCTTTGTCTGGAGTTTAAAGTGTGGTTACAGTCAAAAAGTGACTGAGAAAATGGCATGTTCTTAGTCAACAGATTCATTCTCTATGTGTATTACCACTTTCATATGCATGCTTGACTTGTGAGAGTAAGCCTCTCAATCCCTTTGCCCATGGAGTGCCTGCTGGCCTATAGGGAGCAAACTATGGAATACTTTCTTGCACATCACAGATGGATTCCTCAGTGAAATCCCAGCATCAAGATCCATTGCCATAGAGAGGGTGCATGAGACAACCTAACTTTCAGAGACATGGCTGGAGGCGTAATACTGGTTAACCTTGCTTCCTTTTCCATTCCCCCTCACATGCCTAAAGAGAAACAGAGCAAAACAAACCCCAGCCCAAAACCAAGCACATGTACCATCTTTTTGGTTTCAAACCAAATAAATTTGATCTGGAAGTCATTGAGAAACAGTAAACATGAAACCCTACCGTGACATATTTACAGAGTGATATATTCAGAAAATGACTGCACTTAAAAAAAAATAAGTTCAAAGACCAGTAATCAAAACCAAATATGGTCAGTCCATCTTCCAAAGAAAAAACCACAAAAAACCCAAAAAACCAAAACCCCCTGAAACCAGCATTTCTTGAGTTGGATAGATACTTGTATAAGAATGGTAGCAATCAAATGATAAACTGGTAAGATCTGAAGTAGAAAAAAGAGCATTAGAAGAACAAAAACTTAGGTGAACAAAAAGCCTGAGGCAAAATTTATGTAGTGGCTTTCATCATTTATGTTATTACTGTTATAGAAAAACTAAGCAGAGACTATCCCCTCTCTTCTCCTCCTTGGACTGCTTTAAGTTTGTAACACAGTAGTGAGCAAATCACTGCCATAATTCAATCCTAACACTTTTCCTCTGCTACAATGGCCAGCCCAGCAGAGGTTGAAAACTCATTTTTCATAAGTCTTTTTTCTCATCTTCATACTCCTGAACTGCTCTGTCTCACAGGGGTGGGGCATGGGTTTCTGCTATCCCAGACGTAAGTAGATGTGCTCTGGTTTTGGCTGTCTGCAATTACTGATGTCAGGTAACATTTTAGTCCCTCACATTCTTGCAAACTGTAAACTGTATGAGAGGTGACGTGTAGGAGGGTGAAAATTATACCTCTGGAACTTTCCAAGTGAATTTCCACATGTGGAAAGGCTGAAAGAAACTGTAAATTGGAGACACTTACATTGACTTAAGCCTTTTAAACTTTATTCTGAATCCATTTCTATATCCTATTAGGTGACCAAAGTTGAAAGCCTCTTTTCTATGCTGACAAGCTACTAATTTATCAACTTGTGTATTTTGAAGTGAGTAGGGAAGAAGGAAGAGAATAACAATTTTGATTAATAACTTTCATCTTTCTTGCTTTAGGAATTATTACTCTTCAGCTGCCATGTGTTCTTTCCTATAATATTTCACTTGCACTTGTTCTGTTTTCTTCCTGTGATGGAAGTCTCAGTGGAAAGTACTATGTCATGTAAATAATATACACATGACAGTCTATTATTTTCTGAGGTTATTAATCCCTGTAGAGTTGAGAGCTTTCTGGTTTGCCTTAATGTAAAATCCATAAGCATGTTCCCACATAGAAAAGCTTTCAGACTTGTATTTCAAAAAGCTTAGAAAAGATCTTTTGTGAGATTTCCTGAGAAATTTTAAGAAAGTTAAAAACCTGCTGATAAACTTTGAGATGCAGATTAGGATTCAGATGGGCTTCACTTTTAGCTCTGCATAACTACTCACAGATATTTAAAAATTACTAAAGCCCCTGCTGTTTCTAAGTTTGGTGTGCATTAATGAAGCCTTGAAGAAATCAGTTTTAATTGCAAATGGCACCAAAGCAAGTTGTTCCTCTCAGGGACAGTGAAATATTATTGTAGGGACTTGGAATCAAGCCATCATGGAGTACAAAAGAGGTGTTCCCTAGGCCTCATATCTATGCATAAGTAATGTCTAATTTCTACCTGCTTTACTATGTATCCTTACCAAATTCTTCACAAAGCTAAGTTAGAAATGCATGTGTGCTTGTACAGAGTTTTTTCCTAAGTTGGAATTTTTCTGAGAGAAGGTCTAAGTTACACCTATTTCACTGTAAATGCACAAAATTGGAGTTTCAAAGTGTTGTAATTAGACAAAATCAAAATAAAGTGAGATCCTCTTGCTGGGGACTATTTTCACCCCGGGTTTCTACTTTCTAGCTGCTTCTAGAAAACATGGAAAAGAGCCTATTTTTTTTTTTTTCCTGAGATGGAATTTTCCTCTTTCCCTATACTTCCTCTCCCTTTATTTTTACAATCACTGAACTGTTCACCCTTTAAAAAGAATTAAATGTAATCACCTGCAGCCAGAGGCTCAGAAAATATAATCCTAGTGATAGCTGTCTGAGAAATCTATCATTGTCTGGAAGCAAGAGCTGTGCTATTGACTTCTGTTATCATTTTTGAAGCATTTCCTTTTTCTGCAGGATCTATACCTTAAGAATCATAAAGTTTGCAACAACCATTATTAGATAAAAGTTATAGTATCTCCCTGAAGGAAATAACTCAGGAGAAGTAAAGCTAAAAGCCTGTAAAGCAGAGAACTGAACAGCCCATTTATTGGAAAAAAAGAGAACAAAATTTCTTGCATAAAGGTTGTATAGAAAGAACCAGTAAATATGGAGGCTGTGAAATAATTTTACTTCAAATACATGTGATGCCCCATAATCTCTTAATAAGTTTTTGGCAAGAAAATAGTTGATTATCAACAGGCCTGGATTGCACTCTCTCTCTACTGTCCCAGGCATCTCCAAGCTCTAAAATCCTTGCAGTGAGGGAGGTCAGGTAAAGTGATGCAAAACCTAGGGTGTTCTCTTTGGAGATCAGCAGGCTCATCCTATTAATGCCAAAGAAGTAGTTAATATGAAATAGGCTCCAGTGACTCACAACAATTCTCCTGTTTCCCTGCAGGATGTCCCTGAGGCAGTGGCAGTGTCTCTTGCCATGTTGTCCTGTGTCCAACACACAGGTAAACCAGCTCAGGGCTATGGAAGCATCACGACTTGACAGCCTGTTCTGAATACACCAAGCGATCTCTTCAATACCTCATCTACACCATGCTGAGTTCAACTTGAGAATATTAGTTGGGAAACTGAGCAACAAACACATTTTCAAGACTACTGAATCAAAGGGAAAATGTCTGACTGCAAGAAGCGTCAGAGAAATAACAGTGAGAAAGTTATGTCCAAGCTGCTGGAAATGATCTTTGTAAACACTGAACCTTGAATCCCTCTGTTTTACAAAGATCACACAGAAGCCAACACCACAGTGAATCCTAAAATCCAATTACATGTGCAGTTTATCTCCCAAGGCCTTCCCCAGTATTATTATCTCTAACAAAGGAGCCAGTTTTATCATAACAGTCAGTGTTGGCTAAACCACTTGATAGCCATTAAGAAAAGTGTTTTCCTCCCTGGATAACAATCTAAAAGGTTTGACTATTTATTTATTTTTATTTAAATTGTAGTAAAATTATAAATGGCCCTTATAGTACCAGTAGCTCCTATGCATAAATAGTATGCCATTACCTGCAAAGAAAACAAAAGGAAAATTTGGAAAGTTTAATACGAGTATTTACAGTTCATAACAATCAGGCTTTTAAATGTGGTATCATTTCAGTTTTGTTAGGTTTGGACTTTTTTTTTGCTTTCACATTTTAACCTCTCTAATGAGGAGGAAATTGGTGCTGAAAATACTGCCATCAATACCTGCCCAAAGTGTAAATGCCCTGCCCCGGATGCATTCACATTTCTATTGGCAGAAACAGTATGAATTCTGCACTGACCTGGAATTTACAATTTTCTTCTTTTTAGCAGCATGAGATCTTCTGGAAAGTCCCACTGGGGAATATTTTTCCATGTTCTTCCTTCCTTTTCCTACTTCGGACACCATCTGGTAAATTGGGTTTTGGTAAATTGCATAGCCACTCTTATCACACTCTTACTTCATACTCTCAATTTTTTCATTCCAGCATTTCCATACTTAGTGCTCTCCAATGCTCATGCAAGCAAACTGGAATTAGTCTTTTTAATTGGGCTCCTAAGCATGCCACTGAGGATGTTTACTAAGGAAGGAAAGACTGATATAAGACTGATAGATTAATAGAGAACTAGACACAGATTTTTTAAGAGAGTCTGGAGGGGTTTATATTCCAGAATTTCATCTCTGGTGAATAATGCACTGAACTTTGATTAATTCCTGCACAGTGTCTTTGACTGATGAAAGGGACACTTCTCAAAGAAAAGCAGCCATCAAAAGTTTCACATACATATGTGCAAATGGCCTTGGGATGGTTGCAGTGAGACTTCAGATCCTGCCCCAGTTCCATGCTGACCTCCAATTAAATGGTTTACCAAATACAATCAGCCAGTTACACCCTGGTTAATATTCCTTACCTCAGACTGTATCTGAAACAGGTTTTGAGTAATACAGGGAAAAATTTCAGTCTCGTTCTCAAGTCACATTGAAATCCTTTATTCTTGAGTTAAAACAAATTCAATGAAAGCTAACTTGTGGGCTTACAGAAAATATCTTTTAATTGAACTGGATAGAAAAAAAAAACTTTTTAGTCACATTTGGGGTTTTTTTCTATATGAGAGACAAAGGTTTAATAAATGTGCTCATCTCTGCTGTGTTACAGCTGGGCAGCCTTAAGACTGTGGTCATGTATTATAGCCTTTTCTGATACATCCCCTCACTAGTTTAGATATCTAATTTTTATTTTAGATTCCTTATCCTTGTAAGAAGACAAGAATTAAGTAACTGCTATGTCTGTACCTGTTAGTATTTGGATCTCTTTGCTTTCTGCTCTTCTCCATCCTTCTCCCTTCCTGCTACATATTTTGTCATTTAGCTCATGGTCATGTTCAGCCGGGCTTGGCAGGCAAAAGGACATCTCAAAGATGGGTCTGTCTGTGCAGATTTCTGGGGGTGATCAGTTGACCTGGGTAGTGAGCTCTGAAGGAAGGTGCAGTAAGAATGAAGCAAGAACAGGTGTTGTGATTTCTGTCTGACAAGGCTTTCAGACCCCACTTCCTCTCTGGGTAAGTGACATGCTCTCTAGGTTTTTGGCAACAAAATGGGAGGGAAGTGGCTTAATGCAAGAGGAAATTCCTCATGAGACAAATTCCTCATGAGACATATGTAAGGATGCAGGTTTCATTAGTTCAGCTGTACCAGAATGACTTTGAAGTACCTCTAAAATTGAGATAGGTCCTAAGTTCTTTTTCTGCCCAAGATATTCAACTGCTGGTTTTGTTTTTGTGCACAGATATATTTCTACTAGTTAATTTTCCTTTACCCATATGAAGGCTATTAACACAATCAAATACTTTGACTCAGTAGTTCCATCTGAGAGACATGTATTTTTCTGTCAACAAGAAAAACAGTAGAATTCAAAACAGATCAGTTCTTCAGGATTACATTTTTTAAAAGATATCATGCTTTTGATTTTATGAATGAAAGACACATGTTAAAATGACATTTTAAAAGTAGCTAGTGTAAGGTTTGGGAGGCAAGTCAGGACAACGCTTTGAGAAAATAACATCAATCAGTAAGCAAGCCATTTTCACAACATACCAGTGCTTCTCAATGAGTGAAAATCCAAGAGGTAACACATCCACTGGGATTTACTGAAACACTCCCCTTTCTGGTAATATCACAAGAAAAAAAAAAAACAAAATCATGTAGCACCTTTAGCCTTGTGATGTCAGGAGTGGCGCCATATGTCCTCTTAGGAAGAACTGCCAGTCAGTAATTGCACCCTGTCTATTATTTTTGTTTAGAATTATTTAAACTCATTCCCTACAGACAGAAGTCTTCACAACAGATTGTTACTACTGTATTATTTTCTAGATGTTTTTATTCTTCAAATCTGCAATATGATGACAAGATTTTCACCCAAGACAAATTTTCATGATTGTGTTCTACTAGAGTCAGTGATTTGACGTTCTGGACATGAGATAGTTACTGTCAGTTGTGAGCATGAATCTTGTACAGATGAGCAGTTAGTCACCTGGTGAATGGCTGGACTTGCGGAGTAATGTGTAAAAAGTCAAAAGTCTGGTGTACAATTTTCTGCAGAAATTTGTTTCTCCATCTGAACCTTTCAGAACCTCCTATCATTTATTGTAATGATAAAATGGTGAATTTTTGCTTCTTTCCTTTTTGGCAGAAGTCTTTATGGTTTCCTATAGTTGTATGTTATGAAATATTTTATGCAGTGAATTATTTTTTAATACCTCAAACTCCATATTTGCTGCATTTTCTAATTTAGTCATGGTAAAAGTTACTTAACTTGTTAGAAAAGAAAGTCCCTGCCTGCAATGACTTTTTATTTACTGTCTAATTTTACTAATCTTAGGATTCAGTTCTGACTATACTTAAGAATCTCAGAGTTCTAATTTGCAATCAGAAAACAGCCTAAGTTTTAAAAAGAGGCTAGTTATGTAAAGATGGTTCATACTTTGGATACACAGTACAAAGCATTCTCAAAGAAGCAGAGTTTTTGGAAGGTATTGTCCCTTAGGAATTTTCCATCCTCTTCAAATCAAGCATAAGACACTAGCTGTTTTGAAAATTAAACCAATGGTCCCAATTGCAGCTGGAGGCAGACTTCCTAAAAATTTCACAAGGAGCTTGTACTCGTGAGGTTTTCTTTTGCTGGATGCTATGGGATTAGTATATTCTGTCTCCTCATAAGCATCTGAGCATTGGAACTTTTTCCAAAGTAAGGTATGAATTCCAAAGTTTTTTTTTTAATCTTCATATTGAAGAAAGAAGAGTCTGCGAGGAAAAAAATATGGTATAATTCATAAATAGTTACTTTTGGAGCAGATGTGTCATCCTTATTGCTGAAGTGCTATTTTAGTATAGTGGAGTGGTGTTTTATTCCGTGCCGTGTGATTGTATGGTGTTGATTCAATGCCTGTGTCCACTTGAGTTTGACGCTAATCAGCTGTAATTGCATAATTTACAGATGATTACTGAGAAATCCTCTACTGGTCTAGTAAAGACCTTCTTCATTTCTGGGTTCTGTAGTATCAGACCGTCATTCTTGTGGTCCTCATTCTTTCACAATCACATTAGTTTGGCAAGTGCCCAAAAACATATTTAGTCATGAACTCATTACTGATACAAGAGGCAACACAGGGCATGAAACACAATGCTGCCCGCAGCATTCCTCAATAATGTCTTCTGGAATGCTTATCTTAGATTCCAACTTGTTATTACTTTGGCACACTTAAATAAATGGACTTGTCAACAAATAACAATCAGCAGCAACAGGCAACATTTCATTCAAGTTATGTCATTGCCCTTCAGATTTCATTGTCCATATGTGAAATGCATTTTGTTCTTGGGAAATAAGAAACATAGGGAAAAAACAATGAATTTCTATTAGCATTTGACAGTAATTCATGTGTCTGATGGGTAAAGGAGGCAGTGATATCAATATAACACAGCAACATTTTGGTAGTCAAGACCAGTATCTTCTATTCCATATATTACCAGTGAGTCACTGCTTCATTCATCCAAACTTCAGCTTGCCACCAAGAGAATCCTTTGACCCCAGTTTTTGTGCAAAACCAGCAAGAGGTGGCCATCCAGAATTTCAGAGGCAGAATTTAAGAAGTGGTCATAAAAATTGTGCCTATGATGTCTCTGTGCTTCCTCGCATCCTTTTGGAAATTGTAGGGGAAAAAAAAAAGATCTTCATTTTTGTAAGTTTTTTGGAACCTGCTTTATTCCAAGTTACTGGAGTGCATGTCAGTAATAAGGACCAGTATGCTCTTCGCTCTATTGTGAAACAAGTACAGAAAGAGGGATAATTTTCTTTTTCATATGGTCTAGAGACTTAAAGATTTCAGTGAGATTAACAGTCTGAGATTTAAAGTGAGCCTTCACAGTATTTCATGCTTTAGGAAGAGCTATTCCAGTCATAGGATCTGTGTGTGTGGGAAGAGTGTGGGAAGGGGTGTGTGCATAACTGAGGGCCTTCTGAAAAGAGCAAGAGCAGTTCTTTCTTGGTTTACACTATATTAAGGAATACAGTGTGGTTTTAGGGTTTCCTTTTAAAATATACATTAGTACTTCTACCCTGGGCCCTGGGGAAGGCACGTAGAAGACATTGAAAGTGGTACAATCAAAGAGAAGGCATAAGTGGGCAGTAAAGCAGAGGCAGATATAAGATAAGGCAGAGGCAGTATTGCTGATCATGAGTGGTGTGGAGTGTCATCCGTTATAAGACAAACCTATAAAATGGGCAATCTGTGAGCTATCCCTCTTTTTCTGTCACTAGAAGTTACCTGCAAGTGCAAAAAATATTAGCAGCAAGAACTATTCTTATATTCTTATTCTGTATCTATCCAGATAAATGCTATATCCTGATATATCCAAATACGCCTTTCCAAAATAAAAGGCAGTGTAATTAAATACTTTATTGTTAGCATGGTGCTATTGCTACTCAGCAAAGCAATCACTTTCTTTGTCTTGTATTTTAAGTTTTCCGGCATGGCTATACTTCCCTTACTTGAGGCTTTGCTTCCAGGTGATAGCAATTTTCCACTGAATCTCTTTTTTTGGCCAGTCCACTGCTGAAAGGAAGACTGATATTTTCAGCTATGCTGGGTATTTCCCATTGTAACAGCCTACTGTTTCCATAGAAATCCTTCAAATTGTTTTAATAGAACATTATTTTAAAAGGTGTTTTGTTGACACATTTATTCTGCCAGGTTATTAACAACTTGGTTAATGTCTCCTCAATATTATCTTCTTTTAAAAACAAATGCAAAAATGTCGAAAACTTACATGCTTCTGCCACAGCACTTTCACTGTCTGTTTCCAGGACCCTTGAATTTGTATCTCATTTCCCTGGTTTTCCTCCCCATCACCCCTCAACCCAATCATCATTTTGTCCCTGAAAGCCCTTTTTCTCCATAAATTTAACACTAGAAAATCTACAGTGGTGACAAAACCCCCTTAAATCAGACACTGAGCATTTTATGATTCATCAGAAACTCTCTATACCTCTGAATCAAGTTGCTTACTAAATGGTGGCTGCATCATGGGCAGAGCAAGATGTGAGTAACCCATGCCACGCATTGGAACTTTTGGAGCCTGTTGGAGATACCCACGTTGAGCTGAATACATTTTGTTTTAAGGGGGTGTTGATTTAAATGTTGGATGATTCACTGCCTCCTGCTGTCTCCTGCAGTGTGGGCATAATAGTCGCACATCTGAATGCAATGCTTTTTAATTGCTTTCATTTAATGTCCATCCTCCTCATCTATGCCACAGCATGATGCCTGTTACCTTGGGAAATATTCCAGTTACTCCATTCCACACTCACTCCTTATGAGGCTCCAAAGTTGTATTCCAAAATTCCTAGGAGTCATAATTCTAGCTTTCAGCATAGTTGTTATTCCTGCAAGGTGTTATTACATATAGCCATGTGAATCCTTCTCATGCCTCTCCTGTGTTTGCTCTGTTCACATTAAAATAAGAATTAGCTGTCTCTAGTTGTAAGTATGAACAGAAATAGATTACACTGGCAATGACACATATTTTTTTTTTTTTTTAAATTAGATGCTCTTACATCTGGAAATGAGGTTTTGGTAAGTCTGATGATGATCAATAGACTTTTTATGTGATCAGCTGACCTATTTGTTCATGACAGCAATGGAATTATTATGAGCCTAAGTGCTTGCTCATGAACCTGAAGGATGATTTGAGTTCTAACACAGAGTGAGTTCCCATTTTTCGTACCCATTATGTAATTTCAAAGATTTCAAGCTAGTAACCTGCTAGCAGAAACCTCTTAATCTGTGAGGCCCTATAATGCCCTCAGGCAGTGGGGCAAGAGTAGGCTCCTTAACTAAGCATCTACCTGTTTATTCATCTCAAAATGTTTTTCTCATTTCTTACTGCCTGCAATTATTCTGTATTTTACACATTTTGAGATAAATTTCTGGGTGTTTCAGTATGGGTATTTAGTGTCTGTTCAGATGTCTCCTCTAAGTATTTGCCAGTGTCTCTAAAGGGTGGAAGGGTGTATCTAAAATTACACTAGATGGCTGTACCTAAGCACCTGAATATCATCCCATTCTACTTTTTAGTCAACATTTGCCTCACTAAACACTCTATAAATCAGATAAATATAGGGCTCCTTAAGTGTGTCTTCAAATGACTTGTGGTAGGTAATAAGCTTCCTCTGCTACTTGGATTCCATTTCCATTGGAGTGAAAGAGACCCTTTTTATAGCTTGCATGTCACTGGATCACGCTTCTTTGATTATCCTGTGTTTTTAACATTATCAGAATGAATTGGTGTGATTTGAATATATACTCTTCTGTCTGTGGAGATTGGCTTCTGCCTATCAGTTGCTAAATTCTGTTCAGTGTACGTCAGAGACCAAAACTGCAGCTGACACCCATGATGAGGAGTGTTCTGTGCATGTCCTTGGAAAGAAAGGATTTTAATTTTTTACTGTCACTTGAGTAAAGTGTCACTATTGCCAGGGGACTTCCATAAGAGTAACAAGCCTACCAGATACCATGTAATCACTCTTTAAACAGGACCTTCATGGCACTCATTTGGGATTTTCTCCATGTCTTACTTTGTAGGCTCAGCAGCAGGGATTAAATATATGGACTGCTTCTTAGCTGCAGGTAAATTAAACAATTTTTGAGGAAACTAAGTGAGAGAAAGCACAAAGTAGGAAGGCCTAAAAACTTTGAGGAAAATTAAGAGTATAACATCAGTGGAGAACACTGCCAGCAGGTGCAGATCTGAAGAAAGGCCAATCCATTGTGGTTTCTTTGCAAACCGGCTAGCAAATTTATGGTGCCATTATGTTTAGAAAACCAGGGAACAAATAAGTAGGTGAAGGACAAGATATTGCACCTCCATTCCTGTTAAAGCAATTTTGCCCATTTAAATATTAAGCAATACAACCTTGTCATATACATGAACCCAAGCATGAATCCTTTTAAAGGTCTGATATCATAAACAAATGCTCAATGAATTACAGCAAGTGAGTGGTATTGTAATATGTAGTGGTTATAAGAGCTTGCAGAAACCGCCTTAAGGTCTTCTGTGTTGTCTTACAGTTATGCTGCTGCTAAAATTCTTTATTTAGGGGATAGAAACAGCTCATTAAATTAAATGCAGCTTCTTCAAGATGTGACAGAACATAATGAAGTTAATAGTGATTTGGATTAAGGAAATTTTGATACTGATATTTTTGCTCTGACTGTTGGCATATATTGAATGACTGGATAATTTCTTTGCAATGAATAATGGATAATTTTGTCTAGCATACTGTAACATTATGCAAATTTATCACGCACGGCAGCGGTACAAACTTTGCTCTTCCCTCTTGTTACATCTGGCCTGTGCTGAAGTAAGAAAGACTGAATTCAGAGAAGAGGAGCAGAGCTGTCCAGTGTTGCTGGGGATTGTAATAGCTTTGCCATTAAGACTGTGTTTAAATGGAGAAGTTGTATGACTTTTTGTCAGGTTTTCTGCATTCAGATCAGCATGGCATGCAAGCTTTTCCTGCCTTTTGTTATTTAAGCAAAATTTAGGTCATGTTTAGCACCAGTACACAAAATTGCTTCAGCTGAACTACAAGCACAGTTTTAGTTAAAGCCTAATATCTCCTGACACAGCCTGTGAATCTGACCATGCCACGAATTTTGCTATGCCTTGATTCATATTGCTGCAGAACTTACAAGAAGTATAATGCTTAGCAGTGGCATCATTACTGAAAAATGTTTTTATATTAGTGAAAACACACAATAGCAGTGTGGAGGATTGTTGAATTATACAAAAATATTGGGAGTGGAGAGCATATTGATTTATTTTTGTTGCCTGGGGAAAGATGATTTTGCACAATTTCAAATGAGCTGTCCAGAAATGAATAAAAAGAAAAAAGCTTATCTCCAAAAAGCCTTCACATGAAAGCTGTAATTCAGAAGCTCTGAGGAATGTCAGTAGTGAGTTTACTGCAAAGTGTAAAATTTTCAGGCCTCTTCTCTCCTATTCACAGGGTGGGAGCTCAAGCTTAGTGGAAGCTTTTCGCCACAAAAAGGGAGAAGAATGGATCTAGCCACTAACTGGGATAATTAGATCCTTTCCTACACTACTTCATAAACTTACACGTTTGACTGACCACATAAATGTTTCAGCAAATATATAAAAATGGCTTTAGATAAACCCTGGTGACTTTAGGCTAAAAGCAGGATGTGCATTTTCATATGTGGATTGACGCAAAGTTCTCTGAGGGTCTCACGTGGAACAACTACTTTCTGGACCGTGCAGCAGTCTGCCACAGAAACCCAAGTATGGACTGGAAGTGCAGGATCTTCAAATACAGACAGAAAGGCATGTTAAGTATTTCTGCTTTGTACAATGCTGAGGTTGCTGATGCTACAGCTCTATTAGCTGACTTGCAGTCTCAGCAACTAGGAGGAATATAGAAAAGAAAACATCTGGAGAGGGTAGAAAAGAATAAAGAATATGGGATCTGGATGACGGTACTGTCTTCTGAAGGAAGGGATAGTTGTGTTTGCCCAGAACAGGTAGATAGACCTGTCCTTGTGCTGCCACTGCTTTCTTTGAGGATAGTCAGTTACTGCCAAGGATTTACTGGGTAGTCAGGGGCCAAGGTTCTTTCTGCCAGGAGCTAAGTGGAAGGAAAAGGTTTGAGAATTGACCAGTAAACTTTGTTCTTAAAAGATGAAATAAATGAGAGCTGTTCATTGAATTTTAAGCCCTCCAGCCTCTCTGGGAATTACATGTGTCTCCTCCTACACAGTGCAGTGCTAGAAAGGCTTCTGGGGAGGGGGAAAAGGCTGTCTCGTCAAAGTTTCCTCATACATCCCCTCAAGGGATTTATAGCTTTCAGATGCTGTTTCTCACTCAGTGTTTGTAATCCCACTCTACAGCTTAGGTCTGTCCTTTACTCAATACGATTCAGTTCTTGTCAAGCCTTGTATGCTACAATGGGCCAAGGCTGTTTCAGGAACCTTTTTTCTTGCATTGAATCACAGGCTCTGTGTAAGACTCAAAGGAGCACAGGAACTCTTTGGCTATGGCCTTTTAGGACTGCAAACCAGTTTCATACTTCTGTTACTGTATCTCTTTCCTTCTGAGATGCCTGTAAAGTCATTGGTGTAAGGAGGATAACATGGTATAAAGAGCAGCAAGAGGTACAGCAGATTATATTCTTCATATTTATTGTAAGTTACTGCAGATGCATTAGCTTTCTGTACAATGTGTTTTACTTGCACCTCCATGTTTTGGTTTTTTTTTGTTTTTTTTTTTGCTGTGCCTGCCCTGAAGTGGTTGATTTATGTGTTTTTAAACACTTGGTGTAAACAAATGAGTACATGAGACCTTTTGCAGTACTTATGAAACCCCTCCCAAGTCCATCTGTCCTTTGCAGTTGTTCCTAGCCACACCCCTGTGTGTACATGTGCTAGTGTAACCTATGTGTGCAACCATACATATATAGCTTAATAATATTCAAACCTAGAATTTTTCCATTAAATAGTACTGAAAAATGCTCAGTTTCAAATACATCATGGTTTCAATACAGGATTGCTTTTTACCTTCTTACTAAAAATTAAAAGTAAAAAAGGAAAGTATCATGCAAAGCTGCACAGTGTGCTGAAGAAATCTAAAGTGGATGTCATGCAGGAAAGCACTGCTTCTTGAATTGAGTTAGTTATGAGAAGGAAAGGGAAATAAAGAAGGACTGAAAATGGGCAGTACCTCCTTTTTCTTTTGCAGTAATTTGTGATGTCAGAATTTCCACTTAATGTCCTGTTCTCATCCTCCTCCTCCAGATGTACCCCCACCCTAGCAATAGTATGTAAAGGAAAGTTTTTCATTATATATAAATCAGAGAGTGAGCAAATTTCTCTTTATAGTGTGGCAGTTAGACATGTTTGGAAAACTGAAATATTTTCATTCAAATGTTTCCTGTTCCCCATGTGAAATCCATAATATAAATAGCAAAGCCTCTCCAATATTTCAAATATTTAAATCAGAGAGTTGCAACTGTGCTGAAATATTTATTGAAAACACAGGCCATTTTCCCACTGAAATTTTACTGCCAATGAAATGTATTGCCACTTTTTTTCATCAGACCTAATGCCTTTTCATTTAAAATTAAATGAACTGTATATTAATGACTATTTGATGGATTGTTAAACATTATTTAATAGGTTACTTCAGCTGGTCAAGATTTTGAAGTTTTGGGGTCTTTGTGTGCATGTGTGCATGTGTGTGTGTGTGTGTGTGTGTGTGTGTGTGTGTGTTTTAAGTAAGATTATAAACCCCTGTTGAGGTTATGCTCTAATACAACTAGTGGCAACCTGGGGATAAGACCTGAGCATCATTTCAATTAATAAACATTTTTTAAATTGTTGTGGGTGAGACAACATGTCTAAATAAGTTCTTCCACAACTAGTCTATGCTGTTTTGAAGCTTTTGTTTGATGTCGTTCTGTGATTCTATGGTACTCCTAGTTCTTTGTCATCTAAGGAATGCCATTTCAGTCCTTGTATATGAATTCATGTGCAGTTTTATTTTCTGTATGTTCAAAGATGTGATGTGCAAGGGCTATGTGAGCCCTAGTTATGGACAATAATTTAGTTTAGCTCCACTGAAGCATTCTAATGTATTTGTGGAAAGAGTTTCTTGATATTTCTTTATATGAGAATAGCATGAAATGATCTACAATCAGTTTTCCCTCCAGATAAATGATGGAAGTGCAAATGAAAATTTTGGGTGTTGTTTTAATCAAGCAATTAAAATATTCACTGCTTGCAATTCTGTTGTTATTGTGATTTTAATGGTAATGCTTCTTGTTTCAGTTTTCCTCTCATAGTGCTATAATTGAATAAAGCTTGGAAATACAGAGAGAAAATGACAAGAATCATATAAATAACTAAAGAAGTGAGGAGAGAAAAGGGGAAAGGAATCTATGTGCAGTTTGATTTTTAAGGTGAGGTATTCCTCTGTTCTTAATTTATCCACACTAATACAATCTTCCCTATCCAGCTCATCATCTCCTGATGAATAATGCATGGATAAATATTGCTACCTATGAATGCAAAAGTAGTTTATAATTCCCCAGAAAGGTTTTATTAATAGTGCAGTGTTAACCACCTTGGTCTGAGTCATAACTAATTGTTACTGTATATGTGTGAATCCCAAGGAAATGAAGACAAGAGGAGGCAGAGGACAGGAAAAAAATCCAACTCTGGAGTTCATTGTATTGAAAGAATAAGTTCTTTTTAGTCTGAGCAGGAAGCTGGTAATATTTATTAATGTCATTCTTTAAAATAGTCTTTCAGGTGATTAAGTTAGAAATCTTCACTATGCTCTAGCTATTAACTGAAACCACCTGAATTTTTGGAAGGGAGTCCAATGGAAATAGAGTTATAATATCCAGAAGCTCCTGTAATGGCATGCTAAGTTTTCCATTGAATGGCTTAAGCCCTCATATTCCATTCTCACTTTTAAAATATACTATTAAGGAGAGGTTGAGAGGTGAGCATGTTTGACATCTTATCCATTTGTTGCTTCACAACCCATTAAAGGGAATATATCACTTACTTTAAAAAGAAATAAATCTAATTAGTAACGCTAAGTTACATTATACACACTCCACTAACCTTGTGCTTTACACTGTCTCCAAAAACTCACATTGAAAGGTGGCGCAGCAGATCACTAACAGGACCAGAAGTAAAACCTGAATGTGCAAACTATTATTTAAAGTTCTTCTGTTCCTTCATCAGTGTGCCAGCTTTGTAGAAGATATAGTCCAAGAAAGGTCTGTCAACAAAACAATTCTTCTCTGAGCATAGTTGAATGGATTGGACAGGAGAGAAATCCTGGTAAACAGTAAAAAGCCCTAGTGAATAAATATAAATTTAATGCTCTGAACTCCTCTGAACCCTGACAGTGGCAATTCATTCCCAAAGGATACTTATTTGTCATTCCACCCACTGCTGTGCTATAGCTGACACTGAAAACATATTAGGAAAGTGTAGTAATGTTCAAGGCATCTTCAGACTCTTTCAGATCTGGAAAATCCAGACTGGTTGCTCAACCACCTTTTCTACCAAAACACCAGCTGGAGAGAAGCTCCTAATTATTTGGAACTCAGTGTGCTAGTATGAGCTTGAACAGATGAAGACTAGATGGAGCCAAATTGCCCTTTCACATCACCTTTACACTGGTATAACTTCACCAATTTAAACACCATTAAGTGACAGATGAGTGGGTCTGCATATCTGCACATAGTGTGTGGAGGAAAATGAAAACTTTTTCTCTAAAATGATCTTAGGAACTGTTGTGGGTAGAGGAGGGAAGAGGTAACAAAAAAATAAAGTCATCAAAAAAAACTTCAACCAATTCACAGGGGAGGAGAAAGGCAGTTCATGAGGGGCACAGAACTCCCATGATGAGAGATCTCTGTGCAATGTGTGTTTTTCTTACTGTTATACCTGCAGTATGCAGCAAACACTTAAAAATGCCATGAGTATTTGTGATCAGAGATTTTTCATTCCTCTGCTGTGGAATGTCCAGGTTAAGCTGCATGAGCACTAGACATGCATACCGTAAGTAATAAGAGTTTGTTCAGAAAGCTGCAGAGGTTTTGGTAACTACTTCAAAATTAGCACAGATACTTGGAGATTTACGGGATCATTTTGTTCTCTGTGAGAACAACGATTCACCCTGTTATCACTTGATGTAAATTGATTCTTGCAAGAATTTCCATTGAATCTATTTAAGGAAGTAGGAATTTAGGAAATAAATCTTTCATGACTTGTAATGCTGCTGGTTTCACTTTTCCTTTAGCCCACTCTAGAATGTGATTGGCTGGATTTTATTACTTGACTATTGAGACTAATACAGCTCTAGGCAAATCTCAGGCACAGAATATGTATGCCATCCCTGAGCCACTGATAATAACATTGTTAACATGTTTACATTGTTATCAGTTTTTATATTTTTTAGCAAGAAAAGCTAACAGAGTCAGACCACTTCATTAGAAGAACAAAACTGTGAGTCTCTGAAGTATAAATTAAACCTCTTCTGGTTGCCTTTGTCTCTCCAAGCTAAGAGGGATTGTTATCAAACCATTTCTTTACACTTTAGGGTAGCATTACTCTTTGGAAGATCTCCAGCAGATGCTGCAATAAGCCCTTTAGAGGCAGCTTTCCACAGTTCATGCTTCTTTCTTCTTAGTGGCATGAAATGAGAAGAGGGGAGCATGCACAGGCTAAGTTTTGTTATCCTCCATTGTGGAGCGTTGAAGATCCCCAAGTAGTCCTCTTTCCTCTAAGACACCCAAGAATGAAAGACCTAGTTGAATGAAATTGCTTGCTAATAATAAAATCATAGAATATCCTGAGTTGGAAGGAACCCACAAGGATCATCAAAGTAAAACTCCTGGCCCTGTGCAGGACACTCCAAGAATCACGCCAGGTGCCTCAAAGTATTGTCTAAATACTTCCTGAAATCTGTCAGACTTGGGGCTGTGACTGCTTCCCTGAGGAGCCTGTTCCAGTGCCCAGACACTCTCCAGGAGAAAAATCTTTTCCTAATCCAACATAAACCTCCCTCGACAGAGGTTCATAGTGTTCCCTTGGTATCCTATTATTGAGCACCGTACAGTAGAAATCAGTGTCTGCCACTCATGAGTTAGTTGTAGACTCCAATGAGGTCTCCCCTCATTCTCTTCTCCAGGCTGAACAGACCAAGTGACCTCAGACTCTCCTCATATGGCTTCCACTCAAGGCCCTGCATAGCCCTCCTTTCAACACTCTCTAACAGCTCAATATCCTTCTTGTATTGTGGCACCCAAAACTGCTACCAGCCCTTGAGATGAGTCCTCCCTAGTGCAGAGCAGAGCAGGACAATCCCCTCCCTTGCCCAGCTGGTGATGCTCTGCCTGGACACGCTTGTACCCAGGACACACTTGGCTCTCCTTGCTGCCAGGGCACTGCTGACTCACATTCCACTTGCCATCGACCAGGACCCTCAGGTCCCTTTCCGTGGTGCTGCTTTCCAGTGTCTTGTTGCCCAGTCTATCCATACATCCAGGTTTGTCCCATCCCAGGTGCAGAATATGGCATTTGTCTTTGTTCACATGGTTGATGTTTGCCCAGCCCTCTAATTTGTCCAGGTCTCTCTGAAAAGCATCCATACCTTTGAGGGACTCGGTGTTTTCTCCCAGTTTGCTGTAATTGAAAAACTTGTTTAGTGTGTCTTAGTGCTGCATTCAAGTCATTTATGAAGATGTTGATCGCAAGGCCAAGGATGGAGCCCTGCAGAACTCCACTAGTAACAGGTCTCCAGTCTGATGTCACCCCATTGACTGTAACCCTTTGTGCCCGACCCATGAGCCAGTCACTCTCTCCCATCCCATGATGTGTTTATTCAGCTGTGGGCTGGAAATTTTGTCCAGAAGGATCCTGTGAGACACAGTATGGAAAGTTTTACTGAAATCCAAAATGATTACATCAGCTGGCTTTCCTTAATCAGGTAGGTGAGTTACCTTGTCATAAAAGGAAATTAAATTTGTCAAGTAGGACTTTCCCCTCATGGAGCCATGCTGGCTGTGACCAATGACTTAATTTTTCTTCATGTATTTTCCCTCTCAGGATAATCTTCTCCATACTTTTATGAATGACTGCAGAGGCACCAACAGGCCTTGTAATTTCCAGGGTCATCCTTCTTGTTCTTGAAAACTGGAACAAGTCCCTGCCTGATCAGCTGGAACTGAAAAGAATAGGCAAAAGGCTCTTTCTTTTTTTAGGCACTGAAAACAGGTAAGAATGCAATCTCTATTTTAGTATACCATCTTAGCACTACAATCCTGCTAGCATTATACAATGTACTTGTTGAGTTACATAGAAACAGTCTAGATAGTGCACTTAATACACTATTCAGGACATAAGTTTGACATGTGAAGAATTTACAGCCCCCATGTATACCAAGAAAAAATGTAATTATACATATATGTATAATAACATTATATTATATAGACCTACAAAGAAATTTACATTATCAATGAGGCAATAGCATGTCATGTATTTCAGTTCATAAAATCAACATTTTTAATAAAAGGTGTTAGTTTAATTTAGAGCATAACCAGAGAACATAGGCAAATATTTTCCAATTCATTAGGCCACAGGCCCATAGCATGGAAATAATTTCTTCTGATGAGTCCTGTCGCCACATTGTAATTCCAACACTGCCATTTTCTGAAATTAAGCAGACCCATGCCACCCTTCTCTCTGCTGATGTAGCTCCATGTATTTCACGTGAGTTTCCCAGGGCTGGCTGTGATGCTGCATCATAGTGGGAGCCATCTCACAGCATGCACATGGGGAATGGATGGGGTGTTTTGCCCTGAGTTTAAGATTAAGTTATGAGACATGAATCAGGACAAGCTGTTTTCAGCTTGTCCTCTGTTCCAAGTAATCCTCTTGATGCCCACTCATGCAAGCATATTTGTTCTGCATTAGCAGCACTATTAACAAGAGCAGGGTTTTGAATATCTGAATATAAGCTGTGGATGCTGCCACAATGTAAAGAAGAGAAAAGCAGAAAGACCCATGTAAGCACTGCAGCTTCTGTGTTTTTGGGAGGGAGGAATTCTGTCATGTGTGGCCTTTTGGAGGGGTTTCCCTACCTTATTGTGCCAACTGGCAAATCTTTTACTGAAACTTCTGTCAGTTTTCAGTATTACTACCAAAAATCAGTTGGCAGTTGTAATCCTTTTGTTTAGATAATTGCAATCCACTGTAGAACAAAAGATTTACGTCATCTGCAAAAGTATCCCAGTTTGCAGAAAGTGCATGGAATTTTTTGTTATTGTTGACATTTTCCTTTCAGTCATTCATATTTATAAAGGAGTAAAATCTCTTGGCACAGCTTGCCTGGTGATTGCATTCAGGATAGACATCTGGAAACAAATATTGCTAAGCTATAGCTGTAGCACTGTTGATATTGGTAAGTGAAGGTTGTCAGGTTGTCTCATCAGATGTGAACTGGTCAGGGGGGTGAGCACATCCCTTCTGCATTTCCTCTCTTTTTATGAAGCAATCCATCATGAATTGTAGTACACTTTATTTAGCATATATTATGCAAAAAACATCTCACTTAAGGGAAATGGAGCACTTACCACTTAACAACTAAGATTAAAAAAGTACTTTTTTCTTTTGGAGATCTGGCTAATAGTTGCACAGTGAATGACGTCTTTGTCAGACTCATAGATACAATGTCTGTATGCTGGTGTTTGGGAAAATACCTTTACTCTCCCAAGACCCCACTTGGAGTGCTGCATCTAAGTCTAGGGTACCCAGCAAAAGAAAGATCTGGATCTTTCAGAGAGAGTCCAGAGGAGTCGGTGAAGATGATTTGAGGGACCTCTCCTGCTGAGAGGACAGGCTGAGACAGGCTGAGAGAGCAGGGGTTGTTCAGCCTGGAGAAGAGAAAGCTCTGGGGTGGCCTTACTGGGGTATTTTCAATATTTGAAGGGGGCTTTTAAGAAAATTTTTACCAAAGCCTGTAGTGACAGGACAATAGGCAATGGTTTGAAACTGAAAGAGTTGGTAAAGAGGGTAGATTTAGTCTGTATATAAGGAAGACATTTTTTCATTGTGAGACTGGTGAGAAACTGGTGGAGGTTGCCCAGAAAAGTTGTGGATGACCCATCTTGGAAGTGTTGAAGGCCAAGTTGGATGGAACTTTGAGCAACCTGGTCAAGGAAAGGTATCACTGCCCATGACAGGGAGTTTGGAATGAGATGATTTTAAGTGTCCCATCCAACTCAAATAATTCTAATAATTCAAATAATTTTGTCTTTCTGTGATTTTATGAAAATTAGACTTTTCTTCCATTTATATCTGCAAGATATTGGGTCCCATGTGATCCAACACTGGGCACAGTTTTCCTCCCTCCTGCAGCCCAATTTCCTTGGCCTCAATGTGAGTGCAGTCATGTTCTAGTGATTATTAGAGAAATGGTCCTAATTTGATATTAAGAGAGCAACTTTAATTGAGTGGAAACAAGAAATCAAGATGCAACAATGAAAGTTTTTTGGTGAATGAATTTGGAATTAATTTTCCAGAGGTTTATACTGTGTCTACACAAAGTAGCACCATATACACAAATTTTTCAACTACTGTGTTTTAGCAACTAATAATATAAGAAGATATTGCAAGAATTAGACAATTTAAGTATGCATTTCATGTAATTCTCTCCTATGGTTAGGAAATGAAAGAAAAATTCTGTGTGAAAGTATTGTTTCCCACTATCTTTTAATGATAAAAAACCTTGGATTTGGTTGCTGAACAAAATTTTCAGATTTAACAGCAGTAAGTACTCTGCTCATACTGTTCTAAAGTGGTAAAAGTAAATATTGCACTTGAGGTAGGTTTTTCCTAAAGGTTTGTCACAAGAGCTTTTTAATTTGCTTCATAATTTCAGTGCCATGGTAACAGAGACATAAAGATAACACGTCTGTGGATCCAGTATTTACAGTGCTATGTTAAATAATATAATTATAATCCTCTTAAGTACTCCTTGCATAAATCTAAATAGCATTACATACATAGATTAGACAGTACTGAAAATATGGTAAGTAAGCTTGCATTAGCTAGCCCAGAATAGAATAGCCACTGAATTTTACAATATTCAGCCTAATATGAGTATTATTTACATTCTTTTGTTAAAGAGTAATTCACTATGGCTCCTGGTTAGCAGGATTCTTATGTGGAAGCCTAATGCTTGTCATAGATTCTCACTAAAATCAGTGAAAGTACACAAATTCTTAAAGCTCTGTACTTTAAAATATTTTCCTGACTCAGATTTATATACCTTAAAGCAGTGGCACTGCTTCACTGATACTAGCAATAACTGGGTAAGAATACCAAGTGTCGTAAAAACCGTATTTTTACCATAAGTGGTAAGAACAAGACCCTGTATTTGTCTTACTTGCCTATATTTTTCTGTTCAACTCCACTTTTTTTGCAAACAAGTTGGTGTAGCTGTGCTAATTTTTTTTTTTTTTTTTTTTTTGTGGGAACAGTTTCAAGGAAGAAGATCTTTAATTGTTCCCTCTTAAAGCAGTAATAGGTACTTCCATCTTGAAGCAAGGAATGTCTGGTTTTTGTTAGTTATATTTTTCTATCCCCCGGATAACATAAAACCTCAAATATGCATACTCATTATGTATAGTGATTAAGGTTTGCATAGTAGAAACCATGAGTTATATATTCAGTTTTGCCACAAAATAGAAGTCCTTTTTTGCAATTTAATGTCTGCATTTCCCTTATGTCAGTCTGGTTGAAGAGCACATGATTTTCTGTAATTTATGTGTTTTGGTGTGTTTTTTTAATTTCATCTTTCTGGGATAGTTTTAAGGGAAGCTTTTCTATATTCTAGTTTTAAATACTTTCTGGGAGAAACTAATAGGGGGAAAGAAGGAAGTTTGTCTTATTCAGTTGCCAAAAGTAAACATAATTTGAAGTTTGTGCAAGGGCATCTTATTGGTCTTGATCCAGATTTGTTAGTTATTCTTGATGTGGTGATGTCTCCTGTAGCGTCAGGCAAGTAGGTGGGACAGGGCAGGTGGTCCAGATAATTGCACTGGTGTTTATCATGTCTTGCATGAGGATTTTTACATCAAGACACAAGATGGATCATTAGGAGTTTGGCAAGAGTGTTTTGTGGGAAGAGTAGCCAAGGAGGAATACCACTGTAATAAGCATAGCATAAAATATAAAGATAAGCAGAAAAGAGAGCTTACAATGGCAAAACACACTGTCTGTATCAGCTTAAACTTCTGAACTCATAGTTTGGTGAAATTAGAGCTGTAGTTATTATCTGAGATCTGCTTGGGTCACTGAAATCTTTTACTACAGTCTGTGTACAGACGAAATTGTCATTGCTTTTCATCTAATTGATGATAGAAAGGAAATTTTAGGCCACAGTCAGGACATTTATCCTGCTGGATTGTGCTCACTGAGGTGATTTCCCAATACCTGATGTGAAGTGGTTGGTCATTTCAAATACCTTTAACCTCTCACTATCACTACTAATTAAGAGATGATTCGGTCATTTTGAGGATTTAAAAAGATTTTGTTTATTTTGTAGTAAATTCTCAGCTCTGATTTTATCTCTTTAGTCAAGCAATATAGAGGGTAGTATAGACAACCCAAATGTCTGCTAGAAATCTTCTGCAGAATGTTAAAGATGCTTTTAGGAATCTCCAGCTTAGTAAGATCTGGCAGAACTTAACTACAATCTCCATCCCTTTCCTAGGTGCCCATGCATGCGCCTCCCATAAGCCTCCACAATCCACTGTGCCACAGTTCAACAGCACGTATTCATTCCACAATTCCTGCTAACAATATATTGTTTATGCATCCTTCTCATGGTTTGTCAGTGTCAGTTTTATGCAATAGATGTCTATGATTCTAAAGAAAAGCATTGCTTAGTTCAGACTTATTTTCCCAGAAGAATGTTCCAATAAATGCTGAAAAAAAGCTTCAGTAGCAAGTCTTTCCTTTATCTGGAAATCTCATGTGGTGCTGCCATGAATGTTGGGTTTTTTAAAATTTTTTTCCTTACCTAATACTGATTGTGAGCATTTGTGCTCTGTTATTTTACACAGTAGAGTTTTGAACAGTTCCTTCTATCATTCTCAGTATCTGTAAAAACCTGCTTCTCAAGTAGCTCCTCATCCACTTTTGAGGTTACATGGGCAGAATATAAAGTATCATACAGCTGGGCCAAATATCATATGCGCTGGACTGCTGTTTATTCCATATATTTAGGAAGTACATTGTCTATGTAATCTCTAAATTTCTACTCTTTCATCCTCTTTCATTTTTTTGCAGCCACCAACTCTCACCTCTTCTAGTTTTGGTTTTGATCAATCATTTCTATAGTTTCTCTTGAAGACTTAAGTTCGGACTTTTTTCCTTTCATCATTTCTTTTTCCCAGCTTTTTTGCTTTTGATACAGATCCTTTATTTATAGCTGTCTACTTAATTTCATATGATTTTAATGAAACACATCTTGCACAGCTACACAGGAGTATACAGTACACAGTGCACAGCATTTATGACATTTTGACTTACTGAGATCATGAACAGTAATAGAGATAGCAGAATTATGAATGCCCCAATGAAAACAACTGGAAATAGGAGGAAAAATGTGCAACAAACAGAACAACTTACTGCACTCCCCATTCCCTGTCCCTGACCTGAGCTTAAGGAGAGGCAGAGCTAATTCCAAACTGCGGTTGAACAAATAATCTGTGGAAGATAAAAGCAGTCCTTTGAAGTTATAAAATACAACTTATGCTCTCTTGTTTTCCTTTCTGGCTGTCTTGGAGGCAATTCTCTCAGTTCATTGGAAATGGCTAATCTGCATGTTTTGGTATATGAATCTCTGGCAACTATGTTTTGCATAGTTATTTAAATGGAGAAAAAGGTTAACTGAGTAACAGAATGTAATAAAATTCTCCAGTGATAGTAAACACTAGACCCAAGCTGAGAGCAAGAATTGAGCTTAGAAAGCAGTTTTACACTGCTGGCATTAACAAGTATTCTAGAAAAAACTGACTGGGCTCTGCTTCTCATATTCAGAGGAGGAGAAACAATGAAGCATCATGTTTTCTGGTGTAAAAATACTATACTCTATTTAGTTTTAAGTAGTGTGATCGTAATCAACAGAAGTCAGGTCAGATCAATTTGAGACCAAAAATCATTTCACAAGCCCACCTCAAAATGTTAAAGCTGCTTTTGCCCTCACAAAGGTATTTTGAGGATTAATGTCCTGTCATCACTTTGAAAATGTAAAGTGCTAAGTATATATTATTATAACCCTTTCCATTTATTACTTTTATTGATGGTCTCGTGGTTTCCATGACGCTATGTTGATTTGCAAGGGATTTTCCTGCAGTGTGCATTTCATCTCATGAAGAGTAAAAAACAAATAGTTCTTTTTAGGCCTTGTGCCTTGTTGGATAATATCCAGTTACTGGGGGACTTGTTTATGACCCACTATCTCTGCTGTGAAAGCCTTACTGCAATACATTATGCAGCTGTTTGTTTTCAACTTTGTTTTCTCAACTATATAAGCCTCTGCTGCTACTGAGACCAAAGTGCTGCTCCTAACTGACTCTAAGGGGTTCCTGAGTGAAAAGCAGACTTACCACCCACTGAACTCCTGTATTTTTTAGTAGTAGTGTGTTCAAGGAGTGGGACTGAAGCCAGGCTTGTCAATCATTGGCAATCAGGGAATATCGTGCTTGTTGAAGTTCAGTCCAGTTTTTTCTGCCTCTTCTGGCATTGGCATTACAGCCAGACCTCCTGGTGGCCAAGCTTTTCTGAGGAAAATTCCAAACTTCATTTCAAAATTTTAGATTTACGCTTTGGCTCAGCAGCATGTCTGTCTAACTCCCAGCCAAGTCCCCAGGCGGCATTTACTTTTGGAGCAGTTTGCCTCCTCAGCTCTGCTTTCCTGCAGACTTCAGGGATCAAGTTAGGCTAAGAAAAGCCAAAAGCACATGAACCATGTGTGCCTTTTGCTTCCTCTTCTGTTGAGAGTCTCAGCATGGAGGATGGCCCTGATCTGTCAACAGTGTTCCCTCAACTGACAGCCTCAGCCAGGTGGGTTTTCCTTGGCCCTTATCTCTCCTTAGGACATAAAGAGCTGTGGAAGCCATAGCTGCAGTTCAGCCAGCCCCTCTCTTGAAAAAGGTCATGTGGCAGGGCAAAAGTGCAGCAGGTTGTGCCCAAATGTGTGGATGGATTGCCACACTATGCAGATACCAATGCTATCCAAGTCTGTGTTCTTGTGACACCTCTGACATCTTTCAGGGCCTCTATCAACTGCTGTGCCTTTAACTATATCTCTCCACATCTTTTACTTCAGGGGTCCAGGGGGCTTGTGGGTGGAAAAAGCCAGAAGGCATTGCAAAGGGTCTTGGATCTGCTACCTCGTGTAACCTTTCATGTCCCTTGCTGAGTCATTTCACAGACTGAGATTTCCAGGAGAAACACAGGCCCACCATACTTCTGTGACATACAGGGGGCTTTGTATCACATGGCAGAGCAAACTAATGTAGGTTGGAAGGGACCTCAGAGGGTCATCTAGTCCATTCTCCTGCTTAAATCCAAGCTAGGCCCATTAGTTAATAATCAGCAATGTGGAGCATGCAATATGGTTTCTTTGCCAGAAATCTATCCTGAATATTTTCTAGAGCTTTTTCTTAGCTTAATTTTCCTCCCTTGTTCAATTTAGTGAGAGAATAGAGTGCAGAGAGAAGAGATAAGAGGATGAAGAATCTAATGATGCAATCAATGATGTTTTGTTTAGCACTTTTGTGGACTAGAGCAGAAGTGATCAATATTGAAACGACAAAACCTCAGACCTGATGATTCCTCTAGACAGACAGCATTCCAATTCTTCCAAAGCAATTCCTTCTCTTAGTGAGAAAAATCCCAGCTGTCCATGCTGGAGAAAAGAGTAAAAAATATTCTATCTTCCTAGGATATTGAGTAAAAATAATCAAACAGCCAAAGGCTTGAACTTTTTCCAACACAGCTTAGAAGTCTGTAGTTCCTTGTTCTCTATGGGGAAGAACAGCAGGGTTTTCCTGATGCACCTAAAGGATGCAATTAATGTATTTTATGTGCCTAGTACCTGCTGTATGTTCTTCTCAAGGTGTTAACAGCAGACTGCTGTGGACTCATGTATTGGTCCAAAAATGCTGCCATATCTACTTGGAATAGCTTATCTCCCTCCTTCTGCGTCCACTCCATCTCTCTTTGATATGAAGAAGGACAAAAGTCTAGACACTAGGAAGAAAACTGGTCAAAAGGGAGCCTTCTTGGTTTTGATTTTGGTGTCAAAAAGGAGCAGGAAGTCTTAAGGCAATGGCTGCTTGGAACAGAATTTATTAAGATCTTTGGGCACTGCCCTTTCCACAGACATCGTGTCCCATCATGGTGCTCAAAGTGTCTGGCATTGGTCCTACCCAAGTCAGACAAGAACAATCATCTTTATCTTCAAGATAAACTGTCCTGTTTCTGGTGGAGAATATGACCTACCTCTGTGTGTACTGTCTGCTGAGAGAAAAGAAAAACACTAAGACATCTGCAGAAGAATTGCATGCAGAGGTACCTTTCTTGCATAGCTTTGTGGGCTGGCAACTGACCTCTGTGGCTGTAAGTATAATCAACAAGAAAAATCATGCAGCCTGTCTGTATCCTGTGACCTCACAGGTGAGTTGATAAATGATATAAAATTTAGGAAGTTCCTTGGTCTATGCTTGTTCACAGTCCTATGTTTTCCATTGTTCCTCAACGTGATGCTGAAATAGTAAAGAAATTGAGAGATGCTGTTTATGCCATGCTGTCTCTGAGGTTATGACTGTCATTTCAAATAAACAAAATAGATCTTTAATCTTAGAAGTTCCAAAGAAGAGAAAAGGACCAATATTCCCTCTGGGACCAGGTAGACTCAAAACAATGAGTAAATGAAGTAATATTTCTCTGTAGATCTCAATAGGAAAAAAAAAAAAGGTAAAGAAGTAGAAGATGTTGTGGAGTTTGAGGTTTTTTTTTTTGTTTTATGTATACTTTTAAGGCCATTGTTTAACTAATGTAGTCTAACCAATGGGATGAATTCTCCACAAACAAGCACAAATGCCTAAACAGAAGACTCAAATCTCTTTCAAAAAAAAAGGAAATTATCTACAATTTGGAACATTAAAGATGATATTCATAGGATATTGTTCACATGTATCAAATCCTGAAATGTCAGAAAGACAACAATAACCTTCATTACTACCTAGAGTAAACCTTACAGTGGACAACTGTATTTCATGTGCCGTAAGAATACTTTCTCTAACAGGACTCTGCCACATACTGTTAATTCTGGCACCTAATCTTCAGACTTGTGACAGTATTCACTCTTAAACTACAGGACTATTTCTTGAACTTACTGAAATTTCCAACTGCAGTGTTTTACAGCATTGTGGGGTTTGGGATCCATGATACTAAAACCATGTCCCCCAACCTAAGCAATCAGCTGGCCATCAACACATTAAATGCTTCTGAAAACACACGATAGTCAAAACCATTTCTTTTTTTATTTTAAGTTTTTATTTCTTGTCCTCAATTTTTTTCTTCTTTTTTTCCCCCTGAGAAATTTTCATAAATCTGCATTGCTTGAATATCCATGCATAAAAACTCTTTTCAACCCTTCCACATCTTTAGATGGTGTGTGAATTCAGTTGTTACAAACTATACATCCTAATGTGAAGGAGAATAAGGATGTTTATCCATGTACATTTAAGTATTTTGTTCTTCTGAAAAATAAGATTCTAAAATCTAACTTTTCATTGGAAAGAAGTACAATCCTAAATAGAAATGAACATTGATGTCCAAGGATTGAAGTTTTTCCTGGAGCAGAAGTCCTTCATGCTGTTTTCTCTTAGTGCTGAATTATATTTAACAAGATTGGTGGTCTGGGAAAATATATCAGAGTTAGCCCAACTGTGCAGATTACATCAATTAGAGAGAATGCTGGGAGGTAGGGGATCCTCTGGTGTTAATGCCTTGAACAGTCAAATTTTGTGCCTATGCATCTAGAAGGTTGAAAAAACACCCAATGGAATGGACTTTTATGTTGTGTTACCTGATTGCAATACATTTGCAGCTGAACAAAGATTAATTGTCCTGAATTCCTGTTTTTCAGGAAGGCTGAGACCACATTTATGTTGCCCAAAAATCACTCAGAAACAATCACTGTAACCATGTAAACCCTTTGAGTTTATTTCTGTAAAATATGTCTCTGATAAATGTTAATGAAAGTATTGAGTCTGAAAAAGTTTGGCCACACACTGGACTTTCAATTAAATAGAAAGCTTTGAATGGGCCAAACATCTGTGTATTTTCAAGTTAGTGCAGTAGCTGAGGAGTGATTGTAGGTTTCTGTCTTACCCCTTACGTGTAGCGTTAAACCAAGTAATAAGTGAAAATCTGACTTTCTGCTTTATGGCTATGTAAAAGCATTGGATACAGAGAATGAAAGTGATATGTGATGAATGTGAGGAAGATTACAAAATCTTCATGTGCAATGCAACTTACTTGGCTGTTTCTTTTTCAAGGAAATCTAAGCAGGGTAGCAAGACTGTCAAATCTGGATTAGAAAATAAATAGCATTAAAGGGAGAAGGTAACAGTTGCCATTATTTCTGCATTCACTATATTTTTCCAGCCTCTGGAGAATGCTCAAATCTCCTTCCAAATGCTAAAATATTTAAAACAAAATAGCTTCAATATATATGCCTGTATATACCAAGATAGATCAAGTGCTTTATGAAAGGGATGCAAAAGTTCACTATATTTTTCCTTTTACTTTACACATTGGAATAACCCCAAGTTACAGTATCACAGAAATGGAAAAGACCTATTAAATGACACATTTTCTTGCCAGTGGAAGTGTACTCCCAATATACAGAACTTTCCAACTCAGGCTAATAGGCACCTATCCCATCATTTGAGGACTCTATTCCTCAATAAAATTAGCATTGGAAAATTTCCATACATCTCAGCCTAAAAATAGATTTGTTCTCCTGTATTGCCTTACTCACACCTTTGAGCCACCCTTTTCTGTGCTTCCTTCTTAAGAGTTCAACTATCAAACTCTTGTAAAATGTTGTGATATGTACTCCAAACTCTGTGAAGTGAAACAGGTGTAAAAGCAAAGTGGGAAATCTGTTTTTAAGCTGAAATTCCAGACAAACTGTTTGCAATTACTACAGGTGAAATATCTGCCTTCTCTTTCACAAAATTTTGCAGTTGCATCAGTTCAAAGTGCTTTGGACTAATTCTTACCTTTCTCGATGTCTTCCTGAACATTTAGATGACTCAGAGATAAAAAGGACAATATCACTGGTACAGATCTACCCCTGAGTTTCAATAGTACTGCAAATTCAACTTTAGAAACTGCTCAAGAGGTGTGTTTCTTTCATAGAGGTCCGCTACCTCATTTAACATGGGCTCCACTTCCTCTGTTCATAGAAAAATTTAACTTAGGAAGCAAAAGCCTTAGTGAGCATGTTGAGTGCTGAGCTGGAACAGTTCCTCCATAATTCCATATAGTAAATGTAGTTTCATGGGCTTTGTAACTTGTCTGCTTACTTGTGCCTTCAGTCACTGCCTTATTATTTCTTTTCATACTTCCATTTGATTTATGAGCGTTTCCCTCATGATAGGTAATGTGGACTATATACAAATGGTTAAAAAAACATTTGAAATGTGCAATGAGACAACAGGCAAACACTCTAAATCTTCTTGTTGGAAAAGACCTGTGTAGTTAAGAGGAAAAAAAAAAAAAAAGAAAAAGAAAAGAATAAAAATGTAAAAAAAAAAAAAAAAAGAAAAAAAAAATTGCCACCACTGGTTTGCATGGGAATTTGTGGGTCAGCTGCCCATTGTTAAATTAAGTTCATGTATTCATTTCCAAGAGTATTTCTTTTCAACACACTGCGTACTCTACTTTTTGCAGTGGATACAAGCCAAATTGAGGATTTACAGCCTTCTATGGCTACTCTGCCAACACATAGAGCTTGAGAAGGTGTTCAGTATGTATGAAGAATCTTCAAAACAAAATTTGTTTGCTGTAGGCATTCACTGCTCCATCCCTTTTCTTTATTTCTTGCTGCCTTTCCACCACCTAAATTTGTCTGTGGACTTGGCTTCTTTGTTCTTTCATGACTAATATTACCATCTGTGACATTACATATCAAGATAGCAATGCAACATATTAAGCACAGGAAAACCCGGAATGTTTGAGCTCATCCAAGCATTTGTTGCTTAAAGCTCCAGCATTACTTGTAGCCACCTGAAGCATCCCAAAGTTTCTAAAAACACATTGCAATAAAACAGCAGGTTTCCATGTTGTTACCGAAATTGAGATATAAGACCTTATTGGGGCTGCCTTCTCGCAAACAATCTCGGCAACGTACTCGGTTTTATTTCTCACTAAAGGCTCATAAAAAGAGCTTTCTTTTTTATGGCATTAGCCTAACTACCACCTAGAGCAGCTCACTTTGGGAACTCCCCAACTCACTTTTGTCAAGATCTCCTGTTCTGCACTGGAAGTACCATTCCCAGGTCAGACCTATGACCACAGCCTGTGTGAGCTGTGCCCTCATGCAGCAGGGGCCCAGCAACCAGGCAAGACCCCAAATAAGTGCTTATCTCTGCCACCTTCTGCCCTTCCAAGGATGAGGAGGGGGCAGCAGGCATGAAGAGACATGTATCAAGTAAAAGAATCTTGAAATGGACAGGTCTCAAGATGCAAGATCACAATCAGAATGGAGGTCTCCTCCTCCTGCTTCTCGCATAGTTCTAGACAGATCCACATCTCATTTACCCAATAGGGATTGCAGTAACCACCAAGATCTGATAAAGTGACAGACAGACCTTTCCCTCCCATTGGTGATTTTTCAGACATTCAGTTGCTTCACTGTTTATCTCAAAGCCTGTACTTATCTGCAGACATCAACCTGTCCAGTTTTTCTCTGCATTAATAATTTTCTACTTCAAGTTCTAGTACCTAGTATGGAATTCAATATTGAATAACTCTGTGTTTCAGACTGTATCTTATTTGCGTTATTGCATTCTACATTTTATAGCAAAAGAGCTATAGCTATATCACATAGTAATAAAACAGTGAATTATAAAGTTCTGTGTAAGGTTAGAGGAGTTTCTTCATGTCCACATTAGAAGTCTATTATCTCCTTTCTAACTTATCCAGATCCTCCCCTTATCTGCTCCACCTGTAGCACCCACAGCTCCTAAGAGCTGAGGAGTCTATGAATCTACTCCTCATACTGCCATATACAAAATGCATGTGGGTATGTATGACACTACACTTACCTACTATTTTTAATTCTCCTGTATCTGGACATTTACAAGTCTTTACTATCTAAGATGTCAAATAGTCTTTTAGTTTCCTGTTGAAAAAAACCTTGAATAAATAAATATAATTATTCTTTCTGTGTAAGTCATAGAAATGAGAACAATGTTACACAAGAGAGATATAAAAAGTGCTATGGTAATGTCATGAAATGAATTTGTTTATTTGATTCAGCATGATAGACTTAGAAAAATATGTAATGCTTGTATTATTCAGAAGAAGGAAAAGGTAAGCTGAAGCTGGAGGAAAGAAAGGAAGAATCTGGAAGGGCAAAAAAAGGGGAATGACAACTTAGAAAGAGAAAAAGTGTGCTTCAACAGAAATCCCCTAATCTTTTGCTCTGGGTCTGCAATCAACCATACAGGGCCAAAATATTTGCTAGTGGTGATGTCACTAGCCTGTGTTTTGTATGAATACTGGGTCATTTATGACCACTGTGTTGACATGTTAAGTGGTATGTGATTTATCACTACCATAGGGTAAATGATCTTCCTCTGAACAGGAATTTAAGGATAACCAATGTGCGCATTAGATAAATGTGTACAGACTCACACACATGCTCAAGAGTGCACAAATAACGCTGTAGATGAAAATCTGTCTGCATAGAGAAGTGCAGGTGTTGCCCCAAGTGTAGATACATTTTTAGTCCATGGAACACATGTATTGAAATATGTGTGTAACTTACTGTAGTCCTCTGCACTATGATGAGAGATACAGTGTGATACAGAAAGTGTATTCCATATTCATTCGTTTATGTCATTCAGATCCTGCCTATTTCTGTAGCTGATGCTTTAAACATTAAATGTAAGGGAAATACTGATGGTATAGGTATAGATGACTGAATTAGACATGTGGTTAACTTCTGCCGTCAGCCCCAAAACACCTTGGAGAACAGGCCATAGTTAAAGTGGCTTCTGTTTGTGAGCTGTCTTTCTGGCTTGGTCCATGGGACCCCATCAGCTGAGATCTTACCCAAGGAGGTGGGGTTGGGCGGTTTCCTCAGTGGGGTGTAGAAAAATCTTCAGCAATGAGCCATATTGCTCACCATCCCTCAGTTTTTCATGCCACTGCTACCCCCTCCCTGTGGCCTTGAGACAGGGTTGATGAAGCACAGGAGGCTTTCCCCTTGCTGTGGTTGCTCCTGGCCCCAGGCGCCCGTGGGGCGGCAGCAGCCCCTGTGGAGATGGGGCTGGGGAAGGCAGGTGTTGTTCCCACGACCAGAGCCCAGCTCCCAGGGGGAGAGAGTGCGGGTCAGGAAGTTAGCAAAGGTCAGCCAAGTCCCGCTGGCTCTTCATAATCCTCTTTTCCACCCACAGCCCCTTGAAACTCCCCTGATTTCTCCCAGTGCGGTGTCTGGGGGAGTTGCTCTACTGCTGCAGGATTCAATTTATTTTTCTCGCTTCCAAACTATGCTCCTGCAGAGTCTCAAGTCAGCTTTGTTTCAGCTGGAGTCGAGCAACACACAGGAGAGATGCAGCTCTATTTCACTGGTTTGTTTTTCTTTTCCTTCCCTTTTTTTAACCTTTTTTTTTTTTTTTGCTATTTTGACAGGAAATTTTGCTCCTTTTTCTCTTGCATAAGTATGAAGTAACCCTGTGAAAACAAATACGATTACTTGTTGTTTACATGTGTAAAAATAAAAGGACAATTTTGCTGATCAAGTTGTATCTGAAGACTAGAGTTGTATAAAGGATTTATTTATTTGTATTTTTATGCTAGCCAAATAAAAAAAAAATCAACAGCAATAAAAAAAATTCTTTTGGTCTACCCAGAATTAAAATTTGTCAGTTTTACTGCCAAACACAAACACACAAATTTGAAAGAAATGTCATTTCAGGTCAGGAGACATTTCAAGTAGGCTTTTTAACATCGATTAAAGATAAATATAGGTAAATTTCAAAAGAAACCCTGAATGCAAAATGAGAACTGGCAAGTTTCTGTTTGAAAACATCAATAGGATTCCTCTTGACCTTTAAAAATGTTTCCTTTGACTGAAAAGTTTCATTCTGCTGTAATGAAGATTGCTCCTTATAAGGAAATTAGAGCAAGTTTTTTGATACCAGTGATGCTTCCTTGCATAGAACTGGAAAGTGGTTAAGTATCAATCTTCTTAGGTATAGCTGGAGAATGTACTTTTTGGGTTTGGTTTTACACAAGGCATACAGGCACTAAACCAAATTAAAATATATAGACTATGGTGTCAAGGAAAGTTTTATCCAAACAAAATTTAAATAAATTCATGCATTTCACTAGGTTAAAAAAACCCAAATAAACAAATAATTTTGCACATATGAAATGATCTCAAGATTTTGTAATTTCTCTGTCACTTTTAAAACAATAAGGCCCAAATGTGGATAAAATCATCTCACTCTTCCCACTGAAAATGAAGAACTTTTTCCAAGTTCTTATGCTGGAAAAAAAAATTATTTCTTAGGGATTGATTATTAAAACTATATAGAATGAGAGTTTTACTGCTCTAGTTAAGGAAAAGTGAACAATTGCATTTGCTAATCTGAGTTCAAATAAACAGATGCATAAGCTGGGCTATCTCAAAGCAATACAGAACTCAACAGAAACCATTAACACTCAAAACACTTCATAGGGTTCAGAGATTAACCTCTTCAAAGCAAAATGTCTTGTATGGTTGCACTGAGGGAGTGGGTGATAACACCTCTATATAGTGGCAAACTCTAACTGCATATTTGCTGAGCATGTATGCTGGTACACCGTGAAGCTCACATGAACTTAATTTTAAAGATGAAGAGAACAAAAAATGTGCTCTCATTTACTGCTTACTGCAGCCAGCCAAGTTGACCAGACACAATGTGTCCAATGTGCTTTTGAGTCTTAGCAAAAAATCTAAATTTTCAGGAACATTAACTCCCATGTGCCAGAAGAAAGCCCCTTTGAGATGTTACCTAAATGTTGTAACATAGTATTGAGCCTTCCTTATTCAGCTCTGCGTACAAATGATTGGTGGCTCACAAAAAAAATTCATGATTTTTAAGAAAATCCTGGCAATCTGCACAGCTGGGTAACAGAGATGAAAAGACAAAATCTGTGCTTGGTGCATTGTGGATTTTCAAACAGATCTCACCAGCTTCCCAAGTCGACACACTAAAAAAACCCCAAACTAACCTATCAGTTAACCAGAAAAAACTCCCCAAAAACCCAAACAAAACAAAACAACACAAAAATCCCCACAGCTAAAAATCTACCACCAAACAAAAACCAGATCCATTTTAACTAGCAAAAGACTATTGTATATAGGTGTCAGAACACACAAGAAATGAGGGCATCATGCAATAGCGCTGATATCCTGATAGAAAATACAAGACCTGCCTGTTACCAATGTGGAATGAGGCTTGACTTCTCAGGCAAGAGAGAGCAGCAATTCTGACACCCTAGGGTCACTCAAATCTCCTTTGCACTTCCCTGGGGACTCTACATCACTACAGACCCTCACCTCACACCTGCCAAAGTCTTCTTCCAATCGTTGTTTTGCAAATGCTTTAGATTCAAATCAGCATGGACTGCTTTTTATGAATTTGTGATTCAATAAGACTTCTTAATATTTCTATAAACTAATTCAAAATCTTTGTTGAACTTTTAATATTTCAGCATATTGAGGGAAGGGGGGAAATATTTGACATTTTTTGAGAAGCACCCAAACAAGATTTTTTTTCTTTAGAAGTCCAGTCCAGGTTTTACAAAGACTTCAGTACAAACCACACTAGGATTTTGATGTTTAAGCCAGCATTATGTGATTATACATGTAGAAATGATCAATAAGGTTTCTAGTTGCAGAGGTCACTATTAAAACCTTTACAATTGCCATTTGCACATAATTAACATTACCACGTGGTTTACTGTATTCCCCACACTATGAATGTTGCTGTAAAGATAATTAGGAAAAAGTTAGTATTGTAAAGATTTGAATTTGTGTATTCCTTAATAAAGAGTCTCAATGCTATGATTTAAAGAAACTCCCAATAACTTCAGAAGCTGCAGGGGGCTTTGCATGGGAAAAGAAGAACTGTATTTCTTTTAAGAGCTTCTTAAAACTTTGTTCCACCTATGAAATCCTCTACAGTCTGTACTTTTATAACCTAAATAATCTATACTATAACTCCAAATTTATATATTTAACCTAAATAATCTATACTGTAACTCCAATTTTATTTATTTTAATTACTTAGTTTTTTCTCTTATAGAAATTACTGGTTTTTCTGTTGGAAGAATTCCACTCACAAATTTCATTTTCAGAAATCAATAAAAATAGCTACAAGAACTCCTGATGGGTTTGAGGTCAGAGCTTTCAAACAGGTTTTCACGATTGCCAGGTTTTACAGCCCATTTTAAAAATATGCGCTGGTGTCAAAGAAGCCCAGCTGCACTGAAGTAATAAACATGACATGGGATGCTTCAGACTGTGGATGTCCTCTTCAAAGCACAGGAGTGAGTCCTGACTTCTCAGGCAAGAGGGAGCAGCAAATCTGACACCCTAGGGTCTTCCTGCATTGTTCTAAACTGGTACTTACGTTCTTCAAAATGTGAGTCCAAGGAATGTTCATTTTGCAGTAGGAAGACATAAGCTCTTTCAGCTGAGATGTGGTATCTCTGTCACCCCACAACCTGCAGTGTAGACAAGTCCTGCGTGTGTTTGAGCTGTATAAACATAACCACAAGCTAAACAGTTTCATTGTTCAATACAGTTTTTTGCTGTGCTTGGGAATGAATTTATAAATGCCTTTCCATAAAAGCACCCTAAGGGTAACCCTAAAATATATGGGCTCCATTATCAAGAAGTAGATTATCCAAGCTGAATACACAGTATCAGAGTTTACCCTTTTGTATATAATCTACAGTCTTAACATTTTCCTGGACTGCTGTTAGTTTGGGTTAGTAGGAGTTACTGTACTCTCAGTGTTGAAAGATGAATAGGCCTATCAGCTGAACAACATAATAAATTTTTTAGGCTGCACATATCATGCTCCACCTCTCTGTCATTCTTCATCCTGTATAATATAGCCTAATGTTATATGGCAGCTGTTAGCAGAAAAATGGTGCAGCAGCCATAAAAAAGTGATTTATGTCTTAGTACCAAAGCAGTTAATATTAAGAAGCTGGTGTTTGAGAGGGCAGCAAACAAGTGAAATGTGAAACACAGCACATATATATTCATGAAATGTAGGAAGCTGTGAAATGTTAGACTGACAGTGAAATTCTCCCTGGGTATCCACTGCAAGGTCAGATTAATAAAGGGGGTAATTGGTGGTGATGGTTGTGGATGTTCAGAGTTGCCCACATGTCACAGCTGCTTATGTTGGAGTATCAGAAGTATGTTAAATGCATCTCCTGACATGAACCCAAAGATTCTTACTACCAAATGACATAAGAAAGGCTAATTTAAGGTGGCAGCTGGCAGAAAGAAAAACATATCAAGCAGAAAAGTTCTTAACAGCCATAAAGTAGAGAGGATACAGTGGGATGGGAGAAATAATGTGGGCCTTATTCCTCTGCTGCATTTTTCTACTGGTGTAAATCAACCAGTTTAAGGCTACAGTTATAGATCACGGATTTCTTCCTGGATGCTAAAACTTCATCAGAGAAAATACTGTCTTTGGTTTACAACACACCTAATGTGACAAAACATGATTGTGTAGCATCTTGTCAGTTTTGCCACTGAACGATGTAGCAGATTAATCCAAGACACTGTGAATTATTGCTATCACATCACATTATTCCTCGATTGCCATTCAACATACTCTGTGTGTACATATACTAAAACCACACGTATGTCTATGTAGGTATCTACTCATGCTGCTGCTGTGTGATGTTTTTGGTTCAGTGGGTGGAAGTCTTCCTTCTCAGTCAGTACTAAACTAGTTCTTCCTCCTATGACGCTTAATGCATAGCAGAATATGGTTGGGTCAAAGAGGTTAATAGCCCTACTTTTGTGAAAAGGGCCATGGAATCTTTCTAAGCAAGCAGTGAGAACCTCACATTAAATACCCTCTGAAAGAGAGCCTGTGACTTGCTCCAAGTTACAAACTGGGGTGTTGCTGTAATGCAGAAATAGGAGAAATCATGCTACATACTTAAGTTACTGAGTCATCCTGCCCCTTTAGACATTTACCAGATGCAGTGAAACTTTGTTTTTGTGGAGCTGCAAAATAATAACAAAAGGTAGTATGGCTGGAAAATACTGGAGCTTCTCCTTGGCTTTTAAAAAAAAAAAAAATGACAGAAACTTGCACCTGATTTTGTGTGGTTATGTCATAAATAATTTGGATGGAGATCTCTCAGACCCATTGCTGTTACATTCTGGATTCAATAAGTACTGAGTAAGTTGAAGCAAGTGAGACCTGTGGCAAAATGGCCACATTTTGTCTATTTGCTAGAGGCCTTGCCTTGGAGAAAATTCCAGTCCTTTTAGGAAAGAGCTATGGAATTCCTAGTTCCTATGCTTTAGATGTCCTAAATTACTTTCTAGCCACTGTTTAACCAGGATAGAGATTATTCTAATAGAATGTTTTATGCTTTGAAGTTTTGATCATATCCATGGCAAAATGAAACTACCAGCAGGACTCTATTTTGGGAAGCTCTGTTGAGCTGTTGCCCTCTGCAACTCAGTGAGGCTAGAAACTTCACACTGGCCTCTATATGGGCTTTCTGGACAGGCACTGAAATTTAGCCTTCAAAGTTTGTGTGACTCCAGGACTAGGTACTGGTTTTGCAAATGCCAGCAGTGCTTTAATATTGCCCTATAGAGGCTTAAGTAACCACAGAGCATTTCTGTACCCAACTTCACAGAGACCTAGTAGGTCACTGCTACCACACTGAACTTTTCAATCATGATTTGAATCACATCGAGGTCCTCAAATAGCCATTCTCCAAAGGCATCAATCTTGTTGTCCTCTAACATACTGATGGCCAGTTTCCTAAGGGTTCAGCTGCATTTGTTACTTCTCTCCCCTTCCCAGACCTTCCATGTAGTGCCAAGGAAATCCTCTTGTATGTTCAGAAGAGCCCAATCTCTGTTAGCCCATTGGTGTTGACTTCTGCCTCCACAAGACACTTGGGGTTTAAAATACCAATTGTAAATCCATGCTATCATTTTTTTTTTTCCAGCAGTGATTTATTCCAGAAGAAGGGAGCATGCCCTGCACTGCCATCACTAGAATTGACTGGCTTGCTGCAGCAACATGCCAACGAACTCATGCTGCCTCTGTACCCATGACTGGCTTTGTCTTTGCCCTGAGTACCATGTGTAGGAAACCTGTAGCTCCTAAACATGTTAAAACAGCACAACCCGGTCCCACTGAAGCAGGGGCACAGAGTGTGCCTAGCTCAATAGGAATTCTTAGGAAAAAGACTTGGCAAGGACAGCAGGATTCATCCCACTATCTTGGTGGTTGAGACACCTCTTAATTTTGTCTCTTGACCATAACTGTTTTCACAACCTATATGATTAAATTCTATTGTGTAATTACAGTACCATACTATTAAACATAATTTTTTGTACCACTTTCTCTGCAATCTCTCTATTAGAGGACGTGAAATAATATCTTTACATTTCTGGTTAAAATAAAATCATAAATCCCTATGTTAGACAATACTGAAATAATATTTTTGTATTTATTATGTTGTTCTGTCACTACTTATCCCTTGAAAATTGTGATTGTTTCAGAAGTCCAGATTAGGTGTTCAGACTGAGACTTTATCCAAGCACACAGCTATTTGTCAGATAATAACACCCCTACATTGGTATGGCCTGTTACCTGAATAGATTCCAAAAACTAAGTACAAACCATAGAAATTACTTCAGCTGTCATTACTTTGGGGTATTCGAGGTGAAACGAGGTAATTTTTAAATAGCATGAAGTATGATTGCATAATAATTTAGGTCAAAAAGTGAGTAACAAGTCATATAGCTGAGATGAGCAGAATATAGTGAGTGTAGAACTGCAAATACCAGGCATCCCTATCATAACTCTAGTCCTATTAGACTAGCGATTTCTTGAAGTTCGAGTAAGGAAAAATATTAACATTACTGCCAGGAACAGTTCTTTCAAAATTTGATGACAAAGGATGATCTGTATTTTTATGGGGAGTGATTAAAACATATTTAGAGATACAAGGTACAAGCAGTATATGATTATTGAAAAGCTGAAGAACTTACCCTCTCATGAAGTGTAGCAGTAATTAAAACTCCAATAGGAAGAAGCAATTCCTGCCCACAACAGAAAGATCTTTTGCCCAATTATAAAAGAGCGTGTGATATTGGAAGCTAAAGCAATGCAGGCAAATTAAAGCAGGCTCTACTTCCTTGCTTTTCATTTTTGGAATGGATGAGCAGCACACATGGATCAAAGCAAAGGGCTTTGTTTGTGGCTGCAATCTCTACTATTTGTCCTTTATATGCCAAATCACACAAAAGCATTCCAAAAAAGTTTTTCCAAATACTCCTAATCTTGAAGGATTATGATTAGGTGAACTTGTTATTCTATGTCACTATTTTACTGAATCATCGTTTTTATTATTTATATATTATATTTCAGCTTGGTCAAGTATGCTGTTGAAAAATGTTTCTAAACTGTATGTTTCTACCTAAGACTATGTTTTCTATCTTTCAAGGACAACCTATGCTTTGGTTTTGTGTCCTTCCTCCCTTGCATGAATCAGAAAAGAAAGAAGTCCTTTACTTTTCAACAACTAACTTAATAGATTTAAGACTTCCCCTGATGGAAGAACCACAGCCACCTAGTTTGCAAGACAAGGAGTAAGGTCATATCTAAACAAGTAAATAAGTTTATATGCAGCTTTCAGATCAGAATTTCAAAAATCTGTCTTGTTCTGCTTGCTGTATCTTAGAATACTTCTCTGACTTCCTGCCTATGCACTCTCTTGCTCGATGAAGTACATACAAGCACTGCCAGGATCAGCATTATCAGTAGCTTTATATGCTTCTTCCACCCCAGAGTTTTCTTCAAGAACACCCTGAACATCCCTGCAGTAATTCCAAATTAGTGAACTTATTCAACAGATATTCAACAAATATTCATTGAGAACTGAGTTGCTGTGCCTTTCTTCACATTGGCTGAAAGTACCTGAGCTTGGGTCAGACATCAGTTTTTCAAGGAGCTGTGTGTTGTGCTTATGGACCTTTTTGCTTAATGTAGCTTTTTACTTTATGTACCTTTTTTATATTTTTTTTTTATTTGACTGTGTTCAAGTGTTCCATAATGAAGGACATTTCTGCCCTTGTTTATTCCAGAGTTTGTTGGATCCCAATTTCAGGCATAGTGGACTACATTAGAAGTAATAAGAATGCAGTAACTCCAAATCTCTTCTGGTGTCGCTAAGATCAGTTCTGACTCACTTCTCCTATACCTAGTCTTTAAAATCAAATCTGTTCTTTTTCTCTTTAAAACTGTAATTTTGTTCTGCTGTACTTTAAATTGTAGTATTACTTTGAAAAAAAAAAAAAAGACCATAAAATGACATTTCAGGGTTCTATATTTGTCTGACAGCTGTTTCTGTTGCAGAAGTGCTCATTTTATAAGTTAAAAAGTTGTCTTTCCTAATACTTTCCTAATACTTATCCCAGAATGCGGAGGGTGTTATGATTCAAGTTATTGACACACTGTCTTCATATTCTGCAACCACTGAAGGCCATTTTACATTTTAAAGCCTCAGTTTGCTTGCACCATCCTGTCTTCTTCAAATCATGCCCCTGGTAATACTGCCAGACCTTTTGCATTGCACAAGCATATTACAGGTCTAAAGGATCATATTATGCAAGGTAAACATACACTTCAGAAAAAAGAAGCAGCTCAGACTTCGTGTTTGAATGGCAGGAATCACAATTATTAATAACAGTAAAACTCCTTTTTCTATGAGAAACAAGTAAGGATCTATTCAAAGTCATTTTTTGGATGCCAGGTTTAACACATAGAACTTTCAGCACAGAGATCTGGCCACTATTCTGCCAAATGTATCAGGAGAGCCATAATTTGATTTCAGAGGAGAGTCAAAGAAAATGAAAACAGTACCTTTCAGTTTGGCAGAAGTGGTAGTGTGTTCAGCTGCTTTGTCAGCTAATGTGCTGCTAAGGGTGTACAGACAGAAGTTGGCAGAGAAAGGGGTTAACTGAAAATTATGGATGTAGCACATTATGGCATCAAACAAACTTCCACATCTCCTTGCAGTCAAAGGTCTGTCTTTCATTTTCTTTTATAAAAAAGTATAAACTCATTTAGCATTAAAAGTACAACTTCATGTTGAAAATTACAACATGGTATAACACAAAGGCTGGCAGTTGAGGTAAATTTTAAAAAATTGAAGAAACAAAGAAAAAATTTAGGACATGAAAAAATTGTGTTTAGTTCGAAAAAAAACCCAAAAAACCCCTCAAAAAAAAGCCAAAACCGAAAAAGTAAACCAAAACAAAACCACCATCTTTCTCCTCACTCCTTTTTAAAAATATACTTGAAAATAGAACATTTGGAAAAATATACACATGTCTAAATTTAGGGTCTGTGTTACTTTGCATTTCTTTATCACACTTTACTCATCCATATATCATTTCGTAGTAAGCCTATGTGGCAGGCTGATGCATGTCTTACTTTATAAATATTTATTACCCACTGGTGTGTTCCTTTCTTTGAAGTTACAACCACTTCTCCTTTTCAGTTCTTGTTCTCTCCTTTTTCTTATTAAAAAAAGAATCTTGTCAAACAATTTTGTTTATGCGAAAATGCTGTGAAGACTAGTTTTGGTTTTAGCCTCATCTTTATTTTAGTTTGCCTTGCTTTCCTCCTCACCTTTCTTCTTAGAAAGTGTAGGCCTGGAATAAGAATGTAAACAGCATGATCTCTGCTGCTTTTACATGAATGCAGCAAGGCAAACCTGGCCATCATAGGCCCATATGCCCATGGGTCTGTTTCCACAGGGATTCCTTGGAACAGCTAGGAGGACTTGAGCTTGGAGGAAGTATGACTAGCCTTTGAAGAAAGCTCCCAGACAACAATCACAGGCTGTAGCTGCTCAAAAATGAGGGTAATACAGTTTTGTGGTTTAACAGGAAGGGATATTAAAAAATATATATTTAAAAACAAAAACAAAACTGAAACACAACCAACCGACCAAAACCAACAACAACGACAAACGCAGCAACAACCAACAAAACCAAACCAAACCAAACAAAACCAAGAATCCCAAACAAACAAACAAAAACAAAACAAGCAAACAAATAAACAAGACTAAAAAAAAACAAACCACCAAAAAAACCCCCCCACAACCCAAAACCACCAAGTAGTTAGCTGCATCAGAAGCCAACCAGAAACTGTCTGGTTTGCTGCAGCATAAATGTATTCTTGCCTTGTTATGTAGAGTGAATTCTCTCTGTCCACACAGGATCAATGTTTTTTCTCATAACCTGATTCACCATGTTATTCTACCAGAAAAAGTATGATATTTTACTGAGGTAAAAGTGCCATACCTAACTGAGAATCAGCAATTAGCTTTTCAAGTCAAAAACATGATGAAAATTTATGTCTTATTTTTCTTCCCTCTGTCTGTCCCTCTAAAAAAATTGCATGTTTGAGTAACCTGGACTCAGAGGGAGCAAAAGAGAGGCCTAATTGCTGTCCTGACCTACTTTTTATACCCCAATCACTTAAATCCAAGGGTTAAACCTAGGTTCTTTTGCTCTGGGTAAACGCAAAGGAGAAACACTGACCAGATAGTCTCAAGACGTAAAAATCACATTAAGTTTACTGGCAAACTATGGAAAATCAAGGAATTTTGGCAAATGATTTAGTACAACATATAACACTTATCACAGCATAGACTTAGCCCTTTCAACATAAAAATCTTTAAAGCCATTTGATGCTAGATTCTGTGAAAAGTGAGTTCAATAAGAAGAAAGGGTAAAAACCAGAAAGACAGGAAAGATATAGAAAGACAGACATATAGCCACCAACTCTAGGGTTCCAACGATGTAATGGATAGAAAACTCCAAGATTAAGGTAAGGTTAAGGAACAACAAGCTTGCCTCATGGTCTGGCTTCTTACAACCTTGACACATCCTGGGCCTTCTTCCCAGGTGGCATTTATGGTCTCTCAGCACTCAGGGTCTAGGTTAGGCAAAACTGGGACTGCCTCTAGTGTGCATGATTGACACACACTGTGGGGCCAGGAGATATGGGGAACAGGGCACTGTCTCACCAGAGAAAAGCCACCCTCTACCACACACTCCAAGAATCCCAAGATGTCTAGAGAGAAATTTTTCTTTTCAGTCTCTGACGCTTACCAAATGAAAATTTCTGTTTTACCCTAAATTCTGGCATTTTCTTTCAATACCCAAAATCATGTCTTCATTTACCAGCTGTACCGACAGTCAAATAAAATCTTCAGCTTGCTTTTCTTACTGGTGACACACATTTAGTTTACTCTGATTAGTATAATACTCAACTCCTTTTTCTGAGGGACAGTTAATTTCTCTGCATGTAGCTCAATTCTGTGGAAGTGTTCAAGGTCAGGTTAGATGGGGCTTTGAGTAACCAGGTCTAGTGAATGGCACTCTTGCCTATGGCAGGAGGATAGGAGCTAGATGATTTTTAAGGTCCCTTCCAACATGAACCTTTCCTTAATTCTATGATTTCTGATGTTCAGCTGCTATTTCATTATTTTGTGAAGTTATTCAACAACTTTATGCCACCAGCCTTTTTTTCATTAGGTTTTTCAGATTTTCATGCTCACATTGCAGTCCCTAATGCAGAGCCAGATGCTAATGAAATTTCCCCTTTTCTTTCATCTCTTTTAATTAAAATCTTTCCTTGTGTGCCATCCTCTTTATTCCATGCTGGGTTGGTTTCTTTAGGAAGAGTTAGTGGGGTATCTTTGTAAATTCCTCCTGGAAAATCCAAGCTGATTGTATCAGTGTATGGAGGTGTTTCCATAAACTTGCTGATTCCTTCATAGAAATGAAACAGGTTTTCCATATAGCAAGCACACATTGACCCGTTTTGTCATTTACCTTATTCGATCTTTTAGCTCATTCTTAGATATTATGGATTTTGCAGGCTGTTCTCATTCTTTTCCAATTTTACCTAATATGTTTTTAGAATTATTTACTGACATGTCTGTTCTTTTCAGTTTTTTCCTCAAATACTTCTGCTACTGCCCCATCACACTGAATTTTGGGCTGTTTTTCAGTACTGTGACTCTACTGCAGTATACCTAAATGGTCTGCAAGCTGCTTTGAAGTATTGAGCCATCTCTTTTACCCTCTTGAAGTCTTCATAAGATTTGGAGGGGTTTATTTTATGCTGTAGCAGAGCAAGGTGGAAAGATGGACATGTACAACTTATCTTCTTTCTATTTCAGAACAATATTATGATAATAGATTATTGAGTTGGGTTATGCTTTTCTTCTTGTCTAGATGCTCCCTGAAGAAGCCATTTGTGGCAGCAAAAAAAAATCAATCATGACTTGATGTGATTGTTACAGCATGGGAGTAATTGAAAACACTCCTGTGTTGCTGCATTTTCTCTCTCTGCAGTCCCTCTACTTTTCCTTAGATGCTACAGACCCTCTCAATACCTGGGTGGGTCACTGTCAGGGTAGGTCTAGTACTGGGCTGCTCCTGTTTGGACTTGGAGTTTCTATTCGTAGAGAATGTCTCTTATTTGTTGACATAATTATTTATCTGATCTCTCTTCTTCCTGTCCAGACATGTAGGGGTAGCATAAAGCTCCTATGCCTGAGGGTACTTTCTTAGGCTATGGAAATAGGAATGGAGGAGCAAAGCCTGAAGCCCAAACCTGGAGACAATTTCACCACAACAGCTGTGTACAAATGACCAGGCTGCCCACTGAAAGTGTGAGAAAGGAGTAGGATTTGCATGAAAAGGTATGCATCTGAAAGCATGCCAAATTTGAAAATGATTCACACTAAGGTGGTTTGCCATTGCTGAGAAGGGCCTCAATTGTTTCTGAAGGTTGTGTCATCTGCTAGAAATTAAAAAAAAAAAAGGTTATTGTGTGATATGTCACTTGTTAATCAATCTGTCTGTCCAGACTCAGGTAGATTTCTGGCCTCTGTATACTCTCTTGGTGGGAAAGGCAATGAGTGTCTGATGTCTGAAAGTGGGGCTGTGTCTTCTTCCTGAATTGTGACATTTCTGGGACTGGCGTGAATGACCCCGTGTCAGTGAAGAAGATACACAGCTCAGCTGAGAACTAAGATTTAGATTTTAAATGGGCTCCTTCAGTAGTGTGAAATTACATAATTGAATTTTTTTTTTTTTTTTACCTCTAGCCTGATTTCAGTTATCTTCACATTTTCAAAAAGTATTCAACTCTGATCACTCTCATATGCAGTTCAGTAAAGTACACATGTTTTCCACCACCTTACTATCTGCTCTTTTATACTCTGTGATCTTTCTTGGAAAACAGGACTTCATTTTACTTTCAGTTAAGACACCCAGGTCTGTAACGCCCATCTGCCTTCATTAAGATCAAGCCAACTGCATCCTAATTCAGCCATAAGGGGCATTCTTCTGTGTTTCTAAGTTGTGGAGGAGCAGTCTGCTCCAGAGGCCCTCTAGGGATCTCTGCTAGTATCTCTTGCCAACTTTCCTCTGAATGTTTTTTGTTTGAATAAAGCTGCTATGTTGGTTTTGTCTGCTGTTATATGACATTCTGGAGGCCATAACTCTGTTGATATACATTTCTTTTCTCTCAGAAACAGTAATTTTGTCATGTACTAGAAACTATGAGTCAGATATATTAAATCATTTATAGAATTGTAGAATGGCTTGGGCTTGAAGGGACCTTAAAGATCATCTAGTTCCCTGCCATGAGCAGGAATACCTTTCAGTAAACCAGATTGCTCAGAGCCCCATCCAACCTTGCCTTGAGCACTTCCAGGGATGGGGCACCCACAGCTTTTCTGGGAATCCTATGCCAGTGCCTCATCACCTTTACGGTGAAGAATTTATTTTCGTCATCTGATCTAAATCTATCCTGTTTAGTTTGAAGCCATTCCCCCTTGTCTTGCCACTACAGGCTCTTGTAAAAAGTTCTTTCCAGCTCTCTTGTAGCCCCCTTTATGTACTGGAAGGCTCTCTAAAGTCTTGCAGGAGCTTTCTTTTTGCCAGGTTGAAAAACTCCAGCTCTCTCAGCCTGTCTTTGTGATCATCTTTGTGGCCATCCACTGGACTTACTCCAGCAGGTCCTCGTCTTTCTTGTGCTGAAGCCCCCAGAGCTGAACAATATACTGTAGGTGGGGTCTCACAAGAAGGGATTGAATTTTTCCCTGTTAATTTGTCCACTGTTAAAAGACAAAATAAACTCATTCCCTCTCACAGTCCTCATAAGATGAAGATACTTACTACCCATGTGGACTTTTCTCCCAACTCTTTCCCTTTTGGTGCTCAGAGTCACTGGCTATTGGAGGGAAAAAGGAAGCCTCATTGTTCACTTAACTCTGTCCTGCAGAGAGTGTTTGGGATTCTCTAGCAGGCAGTGACTTTCTGCATTATTTTCCCAGTGAATGCAATTTTAGCAAAGCTGATGAGAAACGATAGTAGAGATGAGATCATATGGTGACATTGTGTGAGACAACTCTTTTGAAACCATGAAGCACGCAGAGGTCATAGAAGTTGGGCAGCAGGTATTTGCAAGCCACAGATTTGATCACTGTACTATACTTCTATCAGCAGTATAAGGCAGGACAGTCGCCCTGACCCCTACGCAGTACTTCAGATCAGTCTGTATTTCCAGGAGACAGACAAACTTAAGTAAGAAATTAATCACGAAGGGCAGCCATATCTATCTAGCCATGAATTATCAAAACTTTGATTCTGTTAGCCCACTGACAAGCGTGGAAAGAATTGTGATGTGCACTGAAACTAACCCAGTGATTCAATAGCCCATGCAGCAGTGTGAAGATGCTCCACTAAGGTAAGAAATACACACTGACTAGAAACTATCCACGTATTCGTTTACCAGAATAATTTGGTGATATCTGCCTTTGTATATTATTAACTTCGTCTAATTTGTTTGGGACTGGTTTTTTCAGTATTAGCATATTGTTCTTCTTGTGAAAAAGGCAGTTCTTAGTTTCCCACTGTTCTTTTCAAATGGAGCATTTCAACAAGCTTGTACAATAGCAACAGTTCTCAACAGCTTTCTTAAAGTAAAAGGAAATAAAATGGCTGGAGAAAATGGAAAACATCTGGATTGCACTATCTAGCACTGCATTCTGTGTCCTGGAAGAGAAAGAATAGCTTTCTGTTTTACACCTGAAGTGTAAGCTTCAGTTGCACCAGGTTAATACATCCCCGGCTGGAATCAAATAACTCTTAGGGTTTTATTCTCTTAGAGCAACTTCTGTATCCAGTTGGATTTGTCTTTTCTGGCAATAGCAATCATAGAATAATCTAGGCTGGAAAGACCTTTAGATCACTGAGTCCAACTGTATAATAGTGATCATAATGAAGGGAAGAAATCATATATTGAAACGTCTTAGTACTCTCTGAAACAAATGCTTTCTCTAGCACTGATTGCATTGCTTTTTTTAAAATATATTTTCAGTAAGAGGAAACCAATTCATTTCTCCAAGCTTTGTAGAACAGCTTTCAGTGCTTAATTATTTAAAGGCCTGTTGATAGCTGGGATGGCCTGTGCTTGAGCACCATGCAAAAAATCTGTTTAAAGATCAACTTCAGAGTTGTCACCCCACTGACAATGCATGGAATGTAGCAGGAGCCCGTTTATCACCATAGGAATGCAATGACTGGTGAAAACCCTTCATAAACCCTGCTTTCAAATATGAGGGTACTCAGATAATTTCTTACTTAGAGCAGTAAGCAGATGCTTGTAATCAGGCCTCTGATCATTTCATCTGACTACCTATCAATTTATAAACTAACCCATGTGAACTGACAGCTTTCCAATTTATTTTTTTTCTCTGTAATTAAAATTCCCCTTTTATCAGTGTAAGCATCTAGTTCTGGATTATTTCAAGGGAATTGTGGTGATAGTAACTGAAGACCTAACAGTCTGTAGGCAATGGGAAGTTGCAGTTGGCTTTAGCTTTTGTACTCCATGTGTTTCACAAGGAGAAGTGAAAAACCTAAAATTCCATTGCTTGTTAGGCCATAAATTCAAATGTCCATTTAACAAATTCACGTTGAAGAGAAATATATAATACTGTTCAGTCCAAACAGGCTTTATTTCCCAAGTTCCCATGAATTTCCCAGCACGGAATGCATATTAAGGAACAATTACACAAGGCTTGGTGAAACTCCCTTTATTTATTTCACTTGTGTTGTTGCTGCTGTTGTATAAGAAAGAGCAAAATAACAAAAAGAACAAAGTAAAATAAAGTAACAGCTGATCCAAACATTTTTAACATGTTGAAATCCTGTTCCAAATGCAAAGACTCTTTCTTTCTGCCTTTTCTTTGCATTGATTTGCACAAGCATTTTCTGTGAGCCAAATACATCTCTGGTATAACTTCACTGAAGTCACTGGACTTACACCAGAGGTGGTTTTGGTCCTCTGTCCTGGGTAAATACAGTAGGAAAAAATTGGTCACACAGGCAGAGTGTCTGGCAATAAGTGCACTGAGTGGTCCTGGCAAACCAATAAGAAAAATCTAAAATAAAAAGCCCAAATAAGTTTTTACTTAATATAGGGCCTAAAAATCTACTGGGAGCTGTTGAATACTGCCCACTAACTGTACAAAGTATAGGTAGCATGCCTTCCAAATATCAAAATACCAGACGGAATGCCGTGAAAATAAATAACTTCTAATATAAACAAATGAGAACATATCAAACTGTTACCTCTTTAAACATAATGTAAATAAAAAAAATACCAGTCCTTCTACACAATAAATATTAAGAAACCATTGACATAGTTGAAATGTACTCATATAAATTAACAACTTTAATTACATTAGCCAAACAGACATTGGTTAAAGCACTGCATGTATTATGCAAAATAATAATAATAACAATAATAATAATATCAACAACAAAACACAAAAGATAAAAACAAAATAGGCTTCATAATATCTTGGCTTTCATAATTTATATATATGTATATACATATATATAGTTGTGTGTGTATATATATAGACTGTAGACATATAATATAATATATATATACACAATATAATTCAATGTAATATGACATAATATTATATGTTATGCCATATTAAATTGTATTATATTTTATATATACATATTATTATGAAGATATATATACATACATATAGATTATATATATGTGTGTGTATATATCTTCAACCCATTGTCAATGTATTGTTTTTGAAAGTATTTAAATACAAAGAAACCCATTGAGAATTAACAGATTAATTATATCTCAAAAAATAAATAGCTATAAAACCCAGAAGTGCTGCTTGTTTCGGCCCATGAAAACCTTGCTTCTAGTTGTTCACAGAAGATCAAATTATGATTTTATTTACTCATGCTGAAAACATTTTACTCCACATGTAATGCAATGAGAGCATATGAGGGAGTAAAGCTTTTTTCAGTGTAAGGAAAGGGATTAGCATCTGGTTCTTATACTGATGTACACTATTGACATGAGGTTTAACTTAAAGAACTTAATATTTTCCATTCTATTTACCTATACTTCAGAAATAGATTTTTCTCAATTTATTGATGCTGACTGGTAACTTCCTAGGAAAGGAGACCCTCTGAAAATCAATGGCATTGCTTACAGAGTAAGGCACAATTCCACATGAGTAACTATAGTCCATCAATTTTTAATTTTGCACATAAACTTTACAGATGCCTGAAGTTCTCTACCTAAGAGATATTGCTGCTAGCCTCTACATGGTCTTGTGGTGTCACTGTTAAATGAACTTGACAGCTTAATTCTCAACAAAATACAAAAATCCAAAGGGTATATATAATGCTACCCTACTCTGCAGTGATTTGGTAGGAGAGTGTTTCTATTGAAGCCAATGACAAAACTCCCATTTCACTCCATTTTAAAGTTTTGGGCACTAGACCATATGAGTGCATAATAATTACAAGCATCTGTAAGCATTTCCTTTTGCTTAATCTAAAGGATACAAATACATTCCACCCTCCCTAAGAAACATCTTAGCATGCACTTATGCCAGTTTCTTAGGCTTTGTAACCAGTGAGCATCTGACATGGAGATGTGAAAAGACAACCAAATGTGGTCAGCTCTCAAGCAATAAGATTATGGAGGTACTAAACAAATATATTTCTGTGATTAAATATATACCGAAAATGTATTTTCAATACAGACAGTAAGTAGGTTATATGGAAAGGAATGTGTTAGTAGTTAAGAACCTTTCTTTTTTTTTGGTACAGTCATACCTGAAAGGAGAAGTAATTTTTAAAGGCTGCATGCCCTAGAACAACTGCCTAAATATGGTAACAATTTCTAATGCTATTTTAAGTACATGCAGATTTAATCAAATTATCAGGGATGGGCTATTTTTCTGGAATCATTCAGTCTTGATTAACATCCAGATTTCTCATTTTACTTTATCATACAGTTTCTCATTTCCCCCTACTTTAAATAACTCTGACCACAAATCAAAACCCCATGACTGATTCTAGAGATTGGAGGGAGAAATCTTTAAAATTTGTGACCAGTATGCACACACAAATGCAAGCTAAAAGGTAGGGCTTGGAACAGTTACTTCTTGATTTGAAAACTTTCTTCTGTTTTTGGCGTAGCTATCATGAAACATGCTTACAACATCTAAAGTCCTATTTTCTTTCCTCACTTGGAAGTTGTCTCAGGCTAGTTTCATGTTTTTCAGGCCAGTCCCTATTCATCACACTAAATCTGCTATCAAATTAAGAATGAGAATTATTTTTTAAAGGATCTTTCTCCTTTAGCCAGAAAAACCATGAGTTTTTCTAGACCTACTTTGTTAGCAGCCAATGGGAGTTTTGCCATTGTCATCTAAGGAAAGGTTAGGGGATTTCAGGTCTCCAATGCTCTCTAACTAATCACTGTTGGGAACAAATTTTATCAGTGTGAGCCATCTGACTTGTTTCCCTTACCACCTTGTTCAGAGACCCACCATGATGCAAGCAGCCTCATTCAAATAATTGGATTAAACAATGTTGGCTGTGGTGCCATTCACTCAGAATCCTTTCTCTCCCTTGAAAATGCCCACAGCAGAAGGAACCTGTGATTCACCCTGGCACAACTTAACTCATGTAAGTAGTTTTGCTGATCTTGTAAGGAGGCTGGTTGACATCAAAGGGCCTGCTGACACAAGTAACCATTCTGTGACATCTGATGATATAAATAAGAGTTCTGGGGCACCCAATTTTAGGCCAAGTACAAAGACCAGTGAACTAAATGGTATCCTCAACAACTCTCACAGACTGTGTCCCTGTTCCTGCTGCTCCAAAGGCTGGCTCTGCTTCTAGAAAAATCAACAGAAATTCTGCCACATGCTTCAAATAAGCAGGGCCAAGAACTTTGTTAAAGTTATAAAGATAAATTAGTTGTGCATCTTTTTTTTCCTGATAATTTTCCTACTAGCATTTAGTATCCCTCCCTTTCCCCAGGAAGAAAACACAAAAATCCTGACAAACTTCTGCAAATAATTTAAATCAGAAAGCCTTGATATTTTACAGAACACTTTAGTGACAAATTTAGTGTTTAACCAATTATATTTTTTCAACCTTTTTTTTTTTTTTTGCAAATTGCAAACAAGTCTGTAAAAAAACTGTGTTGTATAAAAAGTACATAAATGTATAACCCATTAGCTGTACTATGCAATCTAAATACTGTGGAATAAATTAGATAGAAAACTTAGCTATACGCATGTATATTGATACCTATTCAACAGAGGAAAGGGCTATTTTTTTTTCTTTCTTTTTTTTCCTTTTTTTTTTCCCTTTTCATTTTTATCTCTATAGATACATACAAATACGGACATGCGCCCATGCGCACTTACATTTGCACACGCAGAGAACACACACGCACACATGCACGCACAAACAGTTTTGGCTGACAAAAAATGAAGGCCCTGATTACACTGTTTAAACATGGTTCTTGCCATGAAGGTGCTAACACACTATCCCTAGCCAGTATGACTGGGTTTTATTGTGCTATCTTTTTTCTTTTTTTTCTTTTTATTTTCTTTTTTTAACAGACTGTGCTCTCGACAAGACAGGGAGCCGTGTTAGTACTTCTTTCCAGGAGAGGCATTTAGAAGCCTGTCCCATCAGAAGGCAGCTAACTGGGGCTTGGTTCAGCAAACCTATGAGAGTCTGAAGCTTCAGGCTCAGGGTTATCAAACTCAGTGTAAACAGGGCCTAAAGGTTTCTCCCATTCCCTCTTATCATCTCCCCCTACCCAAAGACAAATGTCAATTTAACATTCTTTTAAATATGACAGCGAAGAATTTTATAAAAAACAACGACTATCTACCTATGCCCTACGGATTGGACCCTTCAGGTTAGGTGTTGACACTGAAAATTAGGTCTTACAGGTAACACACAAACCCATTAAGAGTTGTCATGCTAGAGGGTGGTGGTTGAGAATGCCAGTATTTCAGAAAAGACTGTATTTCAAACAGAAATCCAACCACAATTGCCATTTTCTGTATATTTGCAGGAGCAATGGTCGACAGGGCCCAAGGCTGCTTGCAATTTTACATCAAAACTTTTTAAGTGTATACCAGCATCTCTTGCACAAATACCAGCCCTTTAGGTTTCTCTGGCACAAATACCATTTTGAACATATAGCCTCCCACTTGGCAGTAAGAAACAAAAAATCTTTTAACATACTGTGCTTTGCACACAACCATTCATTGTTTTAAGAACAGTAAAATTAAGCCAGAAGTGCTTATACCTTGTGTATACATACATATATACATATGGAAATATATACATATATATGTATATCCCTTGGACAAAATTGTTTCCCTACAATGCACATTTGCTGTGCATCAGGGCTGAGTTTAGTGTTGTACATACAAAACAGTATGATTATGCTCAGATGGACCTCAGATCCAAGCACTTTGGATCCAAATCCCAGGGATTTTCTGGGCTAACTTCAAATGGCGATTTTTTGTTGAGGGCACTATTTGAATTTAACTGGTTAACAGATATTCTAGCCTGAATGTAATCAACCCACTGACTCTTAATTCAAACCCTAACTCATTACAGGTGAATGGTACCAACCACAAACAGACTTTATAGAGGCTTGCACAAATGTCTTTGGTGTATGTGTCTATTCATTTTAAGGTACAAAATAATAATAATTATTATAATAATAAAAATAGCTATTTTGTGTGCTGTAGCAGTTCTTGTATAGCTCACAATAAGTGCAGCTCTCAACCCCTCCCACACCCAACCACCCTCCCTTGCAAATATTTGTTAAATAAGGATTAGACAGGTCAGACACCGTTGTAGTGCAAATAGTAAACGATTAAAAATTTTTTTTTACAAAATATAGAAATGTTTGACTCCAGCAACTGGACAAACATGTTCCTTTCAAGTATCTCTCACCAAAGATTTTTTTTAAAACAAGTTACTTCCATTTTAAAAAAAAGTCTCTCGGTTTTTTTTTTTTTCTTTCTCTTGCAGGTAAACAGTTTCAAACCATCTAGGTTGCATAGTTCTAACATTGTAAGCACCTTTACAGAATGTAACTTTTATTCTTTCATTAATTTTTTGTTGCGCTTATTTTTTCTTGATTTTTCTTTTTTTCTTTTTTCTTTTTTCTTTTTTTTTTTTTTGTAAATGTAGTGCAGAAGATGAAGGTGTACACACCTGCACACTATTGACCCTTGATCAATGTTAAGTATGTGTATTGTGTTTGTATGTATAGAGACATGTATATAAATACATAACCATATATATACAAACACAAACAATACACACCTACTCAGTTGCTTTGTAAATGTGGGGGGAAAGCGCCAGTGACTGCAGTGATCATACACATGGCTTTTCATTGACCTTTTGGACTTTGTCCAAATTTCTGCAGGTTAGATGAGCTGCTACCATGGCTTGACCTGATGGGTAACTAAGGGAGGGAACAGAACTTCCTTCCCCTAGCAGTAACTAATGTTTAGTATACTATGTAACAAGATAAGGAGCATACTGAAAGGAAGGGGAAATCCCCAATCCATACCACCATTTTGACCTATCTTATTCAAGCCCAGCTTCATGACATTTTCTTCCTTTTTTGTAGCTGAAGTCTTTTCTGATCCTCCATAAGTCTTTTTTTTTTCTTCTTTTTCTCTCTCTCCCTTTTCTTGCTCTCTTCTGTTTTTACTTATATTTCTGATGATTATTTCACTCAAAAAAGATTATACCTTGTCTGGTCTTTCCTCTTCTTGGGCTTTTGATACATTTTCTACTTAACAAGAAGGGTCTTGTGCACACTAGCGTCTACGAACAGCCACACTCCTCCACAATCATATTCTGTATGTCTTTCTTAATGATGTTCTGGCCATCATCGTAGTAGAGCATGGACATAGGCCGGAGCTTGGTGGGCACACAGCATGATTTGAGGTTGGCAAAGGGGCTATGGCCCCGCATGCGGTAGTGGTTGATGACAGTGGAGTGGAAAGATAAAGATGAGCCAGATGTGCCTGCTATATGGCTGGGACACTCTCCTTCGCAGTAGTTGGCATGATAACCTGTAGGTGCAATGATCCAGTCACTCCATCCTATGTCCTTGAAGCTGACAAAGAACTGCTTCTTGCAGCAGATGTTGACTTTGCCGTCACACTCCAGGCCTCGTCTCCGCCGCCTGTGCTGGCGATCTTCTGAGTGCCGGGCAAGCATCATCAAGAAGGGCCGATGTGATTGCTCCTTCTCCTCTTCTCCTGTGTATTCTCCAGCTTCCTTTTCTTTCCCTTCCCCATCATCTTCCTTTTTCTTCTTCTTGCCCAGTAGCACCAGGTTGGCTCCAGTCTCTTGACACAGGTCACAGGCAATCCGCACATCCAAAGAGCTCTTGCCTTGGTCCAGAAGTCTCTGGACACTGCTGGAGACAGGGAAGATGTGCCAAGTGCTCTTACGAGTGTCCACTGCCTTTTCTGAAATCAAAGTCTCACTCTTTTCACCTTTCTGCCCCCCATCCTCTGTATCTTCTGCTCCTTCAGAATTGCCTTTTGGATGCCGCTGATGTTGAAACAGGCGGATGGTGACTTTTGTCCTGCTCCGGTTGGCCTTGGAGACCTTCAGGAAGAGCCACACTTCAGCATGCTCCACCACCGATAATTCACTGCTTCCCTCCCTCTTGGATAATCTCAAAGTGCAACCATTTTCCTTCTGGCCTGTGCCTGATTTGGTAAATGGAAATAGACAGGAAGAACTTGTTAGTATGTCTGCTTGCATTTTGTTAAAAAAGACTTCTGTTACTTTTTCCACAGGCATGAAGTGCCCTAGGTTTTCTATTTGGTTCTTTAAATTTGTACAGATCTTCTCTTCTAACCTTCCTTCACCCCCTCCTCAGTTTGTATTTTGTGAAAATTCTCTTTTTAGAAAAGTATACATTTGCCTGATTTCCAGCATATTTTAACCAGAGCATTTTTCATCGTAACAATGTAAAGGATTAATTTAATTAATGTAAAGGATCTCATGGCAAATAAGCATCAGTGGCTGCCAAGGTGTGCTTAAGCTGTCTTTGTGAGCACTGTGAGCTGAAAGGCAAAAATGCTTTTCGATGGGAGTCCATGTGTACCATACGCAAAAAGAATCTACACCTAATATCTGGTTAGAAAATAAGGTCCAGTGCTACCAGTTCTTTAGCAATACTTTGAAAATTATGTGGGGAAGAGGTTTACACTTTCTCCCTCCATAAAAATACATCTTTCATTTGCATCTTAAAATGAGTTGTAAATATCTATTGTTTCAAAAACAAACACATGCTAAAATATGAAGCTCCACTTTAAGAAGTTTTCAGAGTTATATTGTAAAGAATTGAAAAATTGCAGCAGGCAGACTTTTCATCCTGTTAGCTGTAGATCCTGTTCCTATTTTAACGCACTGTACTTGCTATGATTATAGTAACGGTGAATACACTAAGAAATGAGCTAAAGAACTGTATAATTATGGGGATGGTTCTCTGGCATAATTGTATCAACTTGCTGAGATGTCATTATGATGATTGTGATGGTGAGGAGGTGTTTCTCAGATACAGAGCTCATATCCCTGGCAGAAGTTGGAATGAATAATGAGGGCTGTTTAATGATTTGATCACTAGAGCATGAAGTTAAGAGAGAATGAATTAGCTGGGGGGTGGTGGTGATATTATTTTTTCAAGAGAGGTACTTTTCTATTTTCTTGACAAAGAAAAAAGCCCTAATGACGTCTTTTGTTCCTTCTCAGCATGGAGGCCAGGATGGACTGGGGTCACAGATTTGCAATGTACAGATATCTGGCCTTAGTGAGAAAAAAACAGTATTCATAATTATCGATTTGTCATTAATATTATTCTTGAGATACCCATAGTTGTTTAATTTTCTGTGCAGCAAATTTTCTGTGTAGCAATTCTTCTTGTCAGTGAACTGTAACTTTGCAGCCTGAGACCAGAAAGTGGTAATTAAAACAGAAGTAGCAGGACACACATAGGAAAAGTTGCCCTCTTTGTAGCAAGGGTCTACTCCTCGCTTCCCAATCCAACTGAATTCACCACTATAGGCTCCCTGACCATTTCCCTATTCTCCCATTCTCAGGTGAGACAGGACTGGAGCGAAATCACCAGACAAAATTGTGTTCACTTGCAAATTCAAGAGCTGCTGATTTCTGGTTTGTAGCCAGGCCGTGCTGCCCCTTAAGTTACCTGTTGCTTTTCTTCTCTGTGAAGTACTAGCACTGACGCATTCAGCTTTCCCTCGTGGCATTCTCAGGTTAAAGAGAGAGACATTTCTGAATTACAGTGTCCAAAGGGCATAGTGTTTTGTTTTTGTTTTCCCTTTAAGTGAGAGTGTGAAATTGTAGACTTTAACTGTCACTGAGATATGGAAACACATGGTTTGTGTTAACTGCTTCTCACAGACAGCTGATGCCAGTCTTCAGAGCGAGTTACATTAATTTCTTCTTTTAAAGAAGTAGCTCATAAAAAAAAACCAGAGCAAGCTGACCAGTACTGTGAGGCATGATGAAAGTACTCTTTTTCTATTATTTTTTAATTGATTCACTCAATAATGACTGAATGGCTAATGCTGGGGTTTTTTCCATTCTGGTAATCAAACTGCGTCAAACCTGCCAGCTGTGTTTGAGCAGAGGTCGGGTGATAGACACCAGTCTCACTCCTGACTCAGTTTCAGAGCATGAGGAGTTGTACAGTGACATCCCTCCAGTCCAAAGAAAGTCCAAAAGGCTGGTTGCCTTGTACACAGGGTGTTATGGAGTGTTCTCTCAGAGAATGGATATTTCTAAGGGCTGTTGGAACCAGCCAGCCTCTGGCTTTATTCCCCCTGACTCGCCCTTCTAAAGCAAGCTTCTAACTTTAGGTTATCCCTTTCCAGTCCTGATAAATCCTTTCTGAGGGGGACCTGGACTTAAGGGGAACCTGAAGGCGGGTGATGTGCCAAGGGTTGAGTTGCTGCCAACCAAGACTCTCCATCCAACCCATTCTGCTTGCTGCCTCTACCCAAGCAAACCTTGGTGGAGAAAAAAGGTGGTTTAGATCAAGCTGCAGAAGGTCTTCTGGCACCAGCAGCCTCTTCCCAGCTGCTCTCTTTCCCCAGAGCTCACAGACTTCTGTGTGGAATAAGCATGAATTGCTGGGAATTGCCATACTTATTTTGCATTCTTGAGAAACCAAGCTGGGCATGGACAGCAGATCTGGCACTAACAGGTCCTGTGCATGAGCAGATCAACTGTGCTGAGTGCATGAGAAGCTCATCTGTACTGGAAATGAACAAAACACCTGGTCTGGTCATCTGCTCTGGTGAAAGCAGGTAGAGTGTGCAGAACTGGCTCTACAGTGGAGGAAGCTGTGTGACCCATCTAATCTAAAAATCCAGACAGCCCTGAATTACAGAATAACCTAGCACTGTTAAGTGCTAGTGCATGGTATTTCACATTCTGCTATTTCCATCCTAGTGGGAGTTGAAAATAGTTATGAAGTGACGTATCTGCAACAGCAAATATTCACATTACCTTTTGCACTGGCCAGAAGTGTAGTGATGCAAGCAGTCTTTTTGACAAATATTACATGAAAGAAACAGGACCTCAAGAACCCTCTTAAATAGCTTTTCAAATGCTCCTCCATGTGTTAAAGTAGAATTCTTCCTCATTGCTAAAAATATTTGAACAGTATAGTGAAAGTACATGAGTACTTGCTTTTTCTTTACTTAAGGGAAGTGAGCTTGACCAAGGTAGCCTAAGACATGTTCTTATACAGGGATAACAGCCTCCTTGTAGGTTGTTAGCTACAATAACAGCCTCTCTGGATGTCTTTAGCTACACTTTCAGAAAAAAATGGTGGATTAAAGTCTAAAGAAAAAATATGCAGGAAGCTTATCTGAGCCTAATATTTCTGAATGAAACAAAATCCTGAAACCTGCATAGCTAATAAAAGGTTTTATAGCGATTAAAAAACACTTTCCCTTTCATAGGTCTTTATAGAAGGAGACTGGGAATGGTGCAAGGTTGAGGATAAAAAGCACGCTTTCACATTAGGAAAAAAACGAAGCTTTTCTGAATTCTCTCCACATTCACAACTAGTTTGTTAACAATCACACAGCACAAATGGTATGAATCCTGCAGTTTTTAAGAGGTCACTGTTCTCAGACAAGCTCATTTTGAAATCAGAGTTTGGCCTGTTCTAAAACCAAATTGAGACCCTAGGATCTGACTTATTATGGTTACACATTCACTTTATAACAGGATCTTTGTTTTCAAAAGGTTCAGTGCTACAATAAAATAAATTCTACAAGTGTTCTGAGGAAAAAAAAAATCTATATTTAAATTTCTCTTTCTTTTTAGGTCTGAATTAACGATCAGGATTAAAGCTTCGGAAATATATACTGTTCATCAAACTGAAGGTAAAAGAGAGACTCTGAAATTTGGGGATGGTGTCACTTCCATAATTACATTTTGTTTACCCTTTTGTCCTGCTGTTACATTTGCCATGGCTGATTTGCAAGGGTCTTTTTCCATTTGTAATCATCCTGCTCCTCCTGCCTGACTGCTGGGGAAAGACCCACAGCCCAACAGTGATAATGCCTTCATCACTTCCATGCTCATATAAACAACAATGTCAACAGCCTGGATTGTTATCATAGCAGAAGGCAGCTGAAAAAGGAGACAAGGGATTACTTTGGGCTCATTTTGATTGCTTTTCCTCATTTCCCTTTCCCAAAATATTGGAGAGGCCACGTCTCTGCTTTACTGCTGAGCAAAGTCCCTTCCAGAAGGAGGGCTGTGATGCCAAAGCAGCAGTCTAGCAGGGCAAGTGACACCAGCAAATGATGTGAGAAGTGGTTAAAAATACAAGCTCTAAGTAGTGCATATATGGTAAAAGGTTTAATGGAAGGAGTTACTGAATGGAAAGAAAGTGTAGCAGTATATATAGCATGGGAGTTTTCTCATATCTGTTTTTGTCTTCACCAGCGCTCATGCAACTTTTTGGGAGAGAAACCTGAACATGCAAGCAGAGGGGAGCCTACACAGGTACCCTCCTCTCCATCTCTGGAAGGGCTGGCCAGGACTCGCGCAGGACTCTGCAGTCAGCACCTGCTCTCAAGCAGCATGTGGGTGATGGGCATGGCACAGTAGCCCATGAAGAGATTGGCAGAGCCCTTGAGGGCCCAGGCACAGGGGGACTGGAGGGGCAGCCCTGCATGAGGTAGCTGATGCTGCGCTCCAGCAGCATCCGCAGGTCCAGTGTGCTCTTCCTCTGAGGCTAAGGATCCTTCCTTCAGTATGGCTGGCTTTAACTATGCAGTTGAAGTTCCATTATTTGCAATTTGCAGCAGGATTCAAGATCAAGCCCTGCTACTTCAATCTATATACATATACTAGGTAGGGTCAAAGCTATGCAACTGAGAGTATCTTCTTTTGAGTGAAATGTGAAAATATTGAATTTATTTTATCTATATGCTGTTAAATTATTAAGGCTTTTTCTTTCATATTGAAAGCAATTATTTTTTGTGACATTATAATGTGGCTTATTCCTAATTTCTCTTAATACACTGGATTTATTTTCCTTTGAAAAATGCTCAGTGTGTGAGAAGGTGCTGTCACTTTAAATATCTATGCTTCACCAGTGCTTAATTTTGAAACGTTTTTACATTGTACTGTAAGTGAACTGTTTTTCCATACAAAGCAAGCTTTTTTTTCCTTTTTTAGTTGCTAACTTTACTACTGCCTATGTTTAGATTTGGGGGAATTTGTACTGCGTGCCAATCTGTAATTACATTCAAAAGCATCCTTCCCTTCACTTCTCATTTCCGTTCCCCAGGAGACAGAAAAAAAATAGGTTACTAGAAAGGTTCCTCTAAAGAGAGTGAAGAGAAGAGCATGGTTATTGAGAGATAATTGCTCAAAATGTTTACTAATGAGTGACCACTGGAGTTGGATGAATTCTTTGCAGCATAGAATTTATTCAGAGAATTTAGTGTTATCGTCTGGTAATTATCCCCTAGGCAGACTGATGATTACAAATCTCCTATTGCCACAGTTAGACAGTGGCCATTTCTGTGAAGGCATTTCAGCCTATGGATCACTGGTAAACAATTTATTCTGATTATTCGTTATCCAGCATATGTGACCAGTCATACAGGTCACATACTTTTATTCTTGCTCCCTTACTGTTGCCTCTTACAGTGGGAGGAGAAATTATGGCACAATTAATACATTATCTTCATGCTCACTTACCATTAGCTGCCAGAAAAGGGAGATTTTGTTGTAAGAGAAACATAAACCAAAAAAGAAAATCAGGAAAAAAGAACTATTCCCTGAGTGCTCGTGGGGGGAAAAAAAGCAGCAGCGACTTTATTTAAACACCTTTTCTTGAAAAGTTAACCCAAAGAGGCACTGACAAGGTCATTCAGAATGTGAAATAATTCAGTTCTAGTGAACCTTGACTCTCCTCTGCTATTTTGTTAGGAAGCACTTTACATCCACAGCTTTGAGTTCTTTCCAAATTGAAAGCCCTTCCCCCACATGGCTTCAAATATTTAGAAACAAAAAAGGTGTTTGTTTGGTTGAAGTTGTTTTTTTTTCTTTTATTTGATTTCTTCATTTACGTCTAAAATAGCTCAAGCAAAGTTTAGGATCACTTGCACCAGTAAAATATTCCAAGGTAAAAACAATCCCAAGGCTTCATCTTTTTTTTTTTTTTTTTGAGAGAGAGCAATTTTTTTGTGCATACCTGTAATAATTTGCTGTAAATTCTAAAATGAAGTGGATCAGAGGCTGCCTGTTTGTTTTCATTAAAATATTTAATTTCTGACCACTGAGGCCCAAATCCCAGGCCCACTGAAATGAATAACAGAACTTCCAGTTGCTTCCAGTAAACTAAGCCTCAATCCTATATCAATGTTGCAAAGCTCTGTTGCATTAAATGAGATTGCCTTCTCATAGGCATATTTCTTTATATAGATATAGATATAGATATAAGAATTCCTCAGCATGAATCACTTACATGTATGCAAGGCAGATATATCCTGCACAGAGGAAAACACATGAATGCACATCCTTGTCTGCAGGAATGGGATGGGTGCAGGCAAAGGTATAGGAGCATGTCGGCCCTGGTATACCTGCATGTAAGGACATACGTGTGCTTCTACACACATATCGGCAAATACATCTTCAGATATTGCCTGCTAGCACACAAAACTGTGGGCCTGGCTACACAGAGATGGACACACACAGTACTTTCTTTTTCTCAGGTATGTTTTTCTAAACTGGTTCCCACATTCCTAGATTCATCTGTGCTTTCTCAGGGTGTTCTTTAAGCCAACCAACCACTCTTAATTCTCACATTTTTGATACAGAGAAACAGATCAATACAGAATGGCTTTCCTCTTCTGGAAACAGTTTGCTTTCATTTGCTAAACTTGAAATCTTTGATTTGGTATGCCGGGGGGGGGGGGGGGGGGGGGGGCTAGGGAAATAAAAACAAGGGAAAATAGGCTTGTTTTCTAAAAGCTGAGGAGACTGTATTAAAAAAATGATGTGAGAAAATCATCTCATAGGATGATTCATGGTCACATTTCTCAGTATCTTGTAAAAAAATAATATTTATAATTTCTGATCTGTCTAGATTTCCAGTACTTCTAGCATCCATTTTTTACTCCTCTACCTATTTCCTTCCTGCATTATTTTCCTTGCAGCTTTTCAATCCAGTGAATCTTTGCCTTTTAAATAAACTAGAAGAAAGAAAGGATCCCCACTCAGAGCAGCTACAGCTAAGCATAAAGATCTCTGGGATTCAGAATCCAGTTAGGTAAAATAAGTGTGCGGGAAGGTTACCTCTTGCGGAGCAAAAAGCCTTTGGAGTGTGCCCTCTCGTGGCCGTTCTTTATTCAGCATGAGTACTTGTGCCCTTAAAATACAAATCTTTTCGAAAGAAAATTGTCGAAATTAGTCAAAATACATAAGCGACACATCCTCTGGGGTTTTTTTCCTCCTGTAATGTCAGCTTGGTTGTGTAGGGTAGGTATCTTCTGGGAAAAGACATGAATATATATATACATGTATCCCTCTGCACATGAAGGTAGGCATCACATGATCAAGTCAGTTCACCTGGAATTCTGTATGAAGTGGTACAAAACAGTGGAAGTGGTCTAAATAGCTGGCAGACTTCTCTTTTTTTTTTTTTTTTTCCCCTGGAATTTCTCCTGAAGATAAATCTTTAGCTTTCTGTATTTCCACCTGATATTTCCTGTCACCTTCTCAGGGGCTGATGTTAGCAACCCATCTCATTGGTAGTTTAGTTGCCAGGATCAAATTCAGTTGGCAGAATACCAGAACTGCCTAATAAGCTGTCTACTTGAAATAATGAACGAGTTAGTCGCCAATCATATTTATAAGTATTGAGTATCTCTGTTGTTGAACCTGTTGGATTCACTTGTCCTCAAAAAAACTATTTTTAAGACTTTGAAGTAACACACAGAACTCTGGCACAACTTCCCTTACAGCAGAACTAATCAACATTAGTAACCTCAGTTTGATATGCAAGTATAAAGTAATGCTCATGTTTTACTTGTAAGAGTGCCAAAGGACAGTAGGGTGCATTTGTAACTTTTGCCCAATACTCAGAGTCATTAGTTTTGCAGAGATCTGTCTGGATTTGTTAGCTGTGAAAACTACCTGCCAACTATTTTGCTGATTTCCTGGACATAACTACACCTGCTTTTCAGACTGCATTTGTTTCCCCTCTAATTGTCTGAAGTCTGTGCTTGTTTGAATTTTGGTCTATTTTAGAAAATAGCAGTCTCAAGACAGAGCTGCATGCACAGGGTGCTTCTTGTTCATTCACTCCACTTCTTTGTATGTTTGAGAATACATGGCTGATGAAAGATGGAAATACTACTTTTTTATAAAAGCAAGTAGTAAATTTGGCATCTGAAAGACATGGGGAAAGGCTTGCTTATGTCAAACCATACCCAAAGAAACAAGAAGCCTTAAGTCTTATTTTGCTTTTTGTAGACATTTTTTTGATACAATATGAGATGTTTTCATTCATTTCCACTGATTTCTTATTGCCCTCTATTGAGGCACAGTGAATTTGATGTTAAAAGCAGGAAACACATTAACCTGGCTGTGAGTGGAACATGTTTGTTCTCTTGCTTGGTGTTTAAACTTCTTCATGCTATTCCTAGTTCCCACAGAATGAAAAGTGGAGACTGTCCCTGTGGCTATATTCTATTCCTGTCTTTTTAACTCATATTTCTTATATGACATGTCACATGCCTTTGTTTTTTGCCTCACTTTCCTTTACAGTAAAAAAATACTCGTTTAATATTTGATAGGAATAACTGCCAGTGCACAAGAGGACAGGATCTCAAGAAGGGTTTACTTAAGTTGTTGCAGCATTGGCACCAACATTGGTAAAATGTGGTAGATCCTCTGATGTTAGCAAGTCACCAGATGAATGGCTGTAGATGAAGAATATGCTTCAGTAATCCGAAGTTACTCCACAGAGTGGATTTATCATTTCCATTATAAGCCCAAACTAGAGATCAATTTTTAGGTTGCTAATAGTCCTTCCCTTGTCTCAAATGAAAGAGGTATGGAAAGGCAGCAGGTATGGAAAAAATGGACAGAGCAGCCCTCCTGCCTGGGCTTCCAGGATCATCTTAGTACAAAGGAATAGAACTGTGGCAGGGAGGAGAAGGCATGAGAACACAGTGGATGCCCCTGTCCTGCAGCTCCATAGCGTTAAGTCCTCTTCAAGTAATTTGTCAGCAGCAGTAGGACAACACTATGTAAATCAAGCTGAGTGACAGAGTTGGTGGCTGGTGGCGGGGGATCGGTGGCAGGATGATTGGCCAGTGTGTGGGCAATGGCATGATTTTTGCTGCTCACGTGACTGCAAGAGCCAATGGCTTCGGGAGCCGCCGTTGGAGGGTATTGTACAGAGTAGGCATATATCAAATTCCAAATTCCTTTGTGTCAGAGCTCAGGAGAGACAATAATGTGTTTACAAATGATTGCGACGCACACAGTGAAGAGAAACCACTGTTCATGCCATATGTGTTCCACTGTGCTCAGAGCGAGCTGCTGAAAACCAGGTGGGGAATCTGACTCCTAGACAGCTTAGAGGTTTCCTTTTATAAATTCATTTCTAAAATAATGTTGAGCTACCCCTGCTTCTAATGACCTCTGGCACTGACAACTACTCTCTGCTTTCTGAGGTGGAGGGGATGGAAAAACTGAAAAGCCTGAGCTCTCATGCTGAAAGAACTGATAATATGTATATTGACAAGGGCTCCAAAGGCAAGGGCTCCTTGTACAGCTGGAAATCAGACAGCCAGCAGGAATGTCTGCGCTTAAAAGCATGCACACTTCTTGTGCATGGCTTCCCTGCAATCAGAACATCTGAGTCAACAGGTTTTCAGGACTGGAAACTCTGAGTGTTGTCTTAATTGTTTATACTGCTGCAGCAACCTTTTAAACAAAAATGCTTGGAGTTCCTTTGCATACTTTGCCTACCATATGCTGTACCAAACAAAACAATGACATTCTTTTAAAACCGTCTTGGCAACAGGAAAAATGCTTTGGCTAGACAGCATCATAAAAAGTTGCTGTTAGTTAGATGATAGACTTATTGCAAGTAACTGCTATTGATGCATGCATTAGCATACCCACATACACTAACAGATTTATGTGCAGATACACATACGTTGAATTAAAATGGGTTCTGGTCCTATTCATGTAGGAACAAGACAGCAAAGTACAACTTGAGAGCTCTTTCCTATGGGCAGTTTATGTGAGACTTTAGACTTTACTTACTAAATACATATATTCTGAGCTCTTACTGCTTAAGAGTTAGGGGAAAAAGAACTGTGAAAGAGTTCAAAATACACCCTACCAAGGTTGCATTTTTGGCAGGAGTGCTTTAGGAGCAGAATCTTTTTTCCAGTATGCAGAAGTCTGCATTACAAATTGGATCAGCTACAGCAACTTGTCCAGTTCTATTGAAGTCATCTGACAGTCCCTGCAACACTTTATTGCCAAAGATGCTGTGTTAAATTAAAAAAAAAAAAAAAAAAAGAGACAAAAAAAGAGGGCAAAAACCCACAAAAAAGCCATCTCGCTTCTAAAACTTAAAGCTGCTTCATCTGATTTTATAACTTCCACTATTATTTTTACATGAAAGGGCTGTTTCTGAAGTAGTTTTCAGTTCACTTTCTGTCTTCATAAACTCCCCAAAAGGCTACAGCCTTTTTTCTTTTACCATCAACTCTGCAATCCAGCCCTTTACTGCAAGTACTCTGTATTTACAGGCAGAGTTTGGAGGATCCTTCTGCAGCCTGACTTTATGTTCAAGACTGGTTAGAAAGCTTCCTCCCTGTGTGACTGACTGTGCTTAGCAAGTGTAATCTGTAGCCAAGACTAAGTCAGAAAAATCAAATTCCTTCAGAGTCCTACCCCCCCATCCCATCCCTCCTTCTCCCTTCCCCCAAGTCTCATCCTACATCCTTGCAGAAAACATTATTGCTGAGGAGAAGAAAATAAGTTAATTGCAGTTTTGGCAGAAAGAATATTTTTCAGTTTGGGCACAAAGGATATTTACAGTTTGGTTTTTTTTTCAAGCACTCACCTGATTCTGCAAAAGTGATGATTTCTGAGGTTTGTTCCACAACTTCATTCATTTCGGCTCTTCTTCCAACATCATCCTCTATTTCCACATAACCATCCTCTCCCACCTTTCCCACGTGGAGTTTTTTGATGGCATTTAAAAGTGCTGCCTTGGGCACTGGCTGGGTGATATTAGGTCTGTCCCTCAAGTGCAACATGTTCAGTATGTGCTTCTTTACTGCTTCCACCATCTCAGGCTGTGAGCTGGGCACATCCTTTGAGAGCGTGGCAAGGGCACATGATGGACAGTCAGTGACTGAAGTGTGCCCCTCGGATCCTGGGGTTGGGGAACTCCTCACTATAATCCAGCAAAGCACCAACAGAAATCCTCTCTTCCAAAGCAAAGGCATCCTGGCAGCAAAAGTTGTTGTGATTCCCTTTTTAAAAGGCCCTGCTTTTCCTCCCCCTTCACGAACAGTTTTTTTGGGAGCTGGTTTAGTTTGTTTGTTTGTTTGTTTTTCCTTCTCTTCAGCAAATTCTCTGGAACAAGAACCAAAAGTTTTCTGTGAAGTTTTGTTTGCAGGTTCCCTCTCTGAATGCAATAAGTGCTGTAGATGTTTGTGGCTGTCAGGGAGAAGAGTTCTGACTCTGTCTCAGAGTAGGAGAGAGACACAGAGAGAGGGAGAGAGAGAGAGAGGACGGATTGGCCTAAAGTGAGTGAGTGAATGAGAGAGGGAGGGAGTTTTGTCTGTGAGTAAAGGCTATGATTAGGAAGGGGGAGGAACAGGCAGGCTGGCTTCCTTATGCTCATTGCTCCCCTAACACACACCTCTCTTCAAATATCACTACTCGTGGTTCCTTCCCTCTCCCCTTTCTAAAAGATCTTCTCATTCCTGTAAATTTACTGCCTTTTTTCCTTTTTTTTCCCTCTCTGTTTGACCCCTCCCCCCCCACCCCAGCTGTCATTCCCCCCTTTTTTTTTTCCTTTCTTTTTGTTTTGTTTTGTTTGTTTTATTCCTTCAACAGTATCACCGGCTTAACTAAACAGAGGAAACATGAATGAATGAAAAGAGTGAAATCTTTAACGAGCACCTTGCTCTTGGTCCTGCGTGGTATTGTTAGGGATAGCAGGAGATGTTAAATAGCTTGTGAATGAGATGGGAATGAGGGCAGGGTCTCTGAATACTTTGAACAGAACATTATTCTGCCTGGAGTAGAAGCAAAAAAAAATCTTTTCTACTCACTTCCAAATGCTGGGGGTTATCAACACTGGCAAAAGGTCTGTCAGGCACGAAATAGCACTGTTGTTTGGAGGGCTCTATAATACATGATACACTCCCCAGCTGCAATATGCAGTCAGGCACTGAAAGCCTAAGCAGGAGTTGGTACATACATGTGACATGACATGGTAGTGCCATATAATAGCCCTACTTCTATGCTAGTCTGTGCCTGGAAGTTCTTGGGTAGATATATTTAGGTTTGAGGTTAATCAAGCAATGCCTGAAAAATGCTTTGAATGTGAAGTGTTACATGTCATCTGGCCAAATTATACTTGCTTCTGACTCAGGCAAAGCCCTCATCGATGCCAATAATAATTCTGTCTGAGTGAAGGCTGAGTAAGATCTACATTTGGCCCATTGTTATTAGAAGGCACTTATTACTTCATTCATTTAAATCACAGAAAGAAATCATAATATTAGAATAGGACATTGGAAATTAAAAGAAATCTGAAGTACTAGAAGAAGTTTCAACCAGTGTTGGTAGCCCCTTGTCAGTTTATGCCAGGGAGGGCTTTGCTCTGCAGTGAGAAGGCATTCCCTGTGCCACTGCCGTGGCTTCAGGTTGTCTTTACATTCTGCATCCTCTCCATTCTGTTCCTTACCCAGCAAAGTTGAAGTTTGCAAACTCGCTTACATTTGAATTTGGTTGTGGAAAAATGACAGCTATAAACATATAAATTTTGAGATTCTTCCCTTTCAGGCATTATCTCATACCAATTTTCTTAGAGCAGCTCCTTCTTTTTTAGTGTTTACCCTCTTTCTTTTCATTCCTTTCATTCTCTATCTACCACACCTTTGTCTTCTTAGATGGGCTTACCTCCTACCCAGCAAATAGTCCACTTGCAGTATATTACTGTGAACCATTGTATTTCACAGTGGAAAGGAGTAATTCATAAATATAGACATTGTAAGGTCTCTAATTTCCATGAGATGACTACAGGCATATGGGTTAAGAGACAGGCAAGGAATTATAGGTAGAGTAAATGAAACATACAGAAGTAATTGAACAATCAGCCAAAGTCTTACAAATGTTATATATTGCTAGTCCTTTTCAATTAAGATCTTTTATAAGTCTTTTACTGTTATAAGGCATCCACAGTACCCCCTCATCTGTGTTTTACTGACCTCAGTTACTATACTGTTATATACTGTTACACTTACAGGTCTGTCAGCATTATAAACCCTGCAGCCATTCTTATAAACACATCTTTGTAACACAAACCTCACTATAACACATCGAGTTTTCTTGGATCTTGTGAACAGCCCAAAGTCTGTTGTAATTATACGAAGTCTGAAAGTCAGCTTGAAATAGAACTAAAAGTTTAATTGGATGAAAAAATAATTTCAGATGAAAATATGCATTCATGATTAGATGTACTAACAGATGACATAATTAAAGGAGTTATATATAGTTCTAATATAGCACCTATCCTAACACTGTCTGATGAAAAGTAAGGGAGCGGCATAAATCAAAATAAAATGCAGATAAGTATGTCTGGCTTTTTGCTGTGGGGTATATGTTGCTTTCCATATACTACAGGTACAGTTATCGCATACAATCTCTATTACATATAGGTATAGCATATTTTACTTGCATGCCATGATGATGACAGATTTAATGTTAAAGCATAACTTTCTAAAAACCACTGTTTTCTAAAAGAGAGCTTCCAATACCGCTGATACATGATTTCTTTGTACTTACATGTATATACATATATGTACAAAAATATATACAGAAATGTGTTTGAATACATACAGAAATGGTGGCTCAGACTCTTTCTGCAAATTACCTGAGCTGCAAAGTTCTGTATATGCATTCATTCAATGTAACCCTAACAGTATGCAACAGCATGCACAGGAATTAAAAGTTTAAGTTTGAAAGGAAAAAAGCTGATTGAAAGTTTTACCTCTCTAGTCCTGACTCTCAGAAGGAGACTGCTGTATTGTGCTTTAAGAACTGCTGAAGTTCCTCTTTGTGGTACTTATAATGCGAAGCTTTATACTGTACTTCTCTTGTGTACACATCACATATAACGTCTGTCAAAAGTGGGCCGGATCACTGTGCTGGATTGGTTAATCCTGTTACATCAGCAATTGACTGTTTTTCCTGTATGAGACATACTTCTTGTAATTAATTATCTAATGGAAACTCCTAATTCTCTAGCATGACAAAATATCATGGATCAACTTGTGGTGATTTCTGTATCCATTTAAAGAGTAGAACTTAAAATCAGACAAAGCAAACATTATGAGTCAGGAAGATACACTCCAACTTGTTGTATTGCATAGCTAGATATAGATATTATTAGATGTAGATAACACTGTTCTTGTTCAAATACAGTATTTGCCAGATACTTAATTACTACTTTGCAAATTGTTTTCTTCTTCTTACATACTTAAGGATATACCAGATAATTTTTCTGCAAATTTGGATTTTTTTCAAATTCAGGAAAATGCATTTGAGTAAGCATCCTTTGCCTTTTGGATGATTTTTATTTTTTTAAATTCCATCTCTGAATAAATATGTCCTTCTGTTTAAATTAGGGATCCCTTTAAAGCTCTTTATAAAATGAATCATATTGCTCCTGTCCAATTCTCCTGGCTCCTTGACGTGCAGATTGCATCACACTATTAAAAACTGTTTAGACATCTAAAAATAAATTACAATGAATGACAGTTCACATTTTTTGCAAGTGTGGTATTAACACTTGTGGAATAAAATAAAAGGCAATTTTCATTTCAATTTACATTAATGAAAATCAGAAATAACTATGCCAATTAGGCAGTACAGAAGTAATACACAGAAGGTCAAAAGTAAATCCAAAATCCATCTCCTTTCTTAAACACATATAATAACTGGCTTTATGTGGTACCGTTTATGACAAATGGCATGATCATGCAGTCTTTACTCATTCATAACACCCACTGATTACCAGAAAATCCCCATCCCTCGGATTTTTTTCTTTTATTGGCCTGAATTGTACTTATATTTTATGTCCTGTTAGTAATGTAACTTTAATCTGTCTTGGAATATGGCTGATCTGGATCAAAGAAAGATTTCAAGCTTTCAATTTACAGTGATACCAGGGAGTCCTCATAGCAGCATTGATCCCAACTGGTGTGTGTGCTGTATTCACACAACAGCTTTGGTCGAATGAGAAAAAAACCCAGAAGTTAATGGGAAACATATGACCAGATAGGTTGCTTTGTTTCCCATTTTTATTACGCATATAATAAGTGAAACAGGTTGCAGTAGCTTTTCTGCAATCTGAGTTTGGTGGATCCAGTTGTTACAGTTGTTACAAAGAACAACACTTCTTTTTTTTCTTTTTTTTTTTCTTTTTCTTTTTTTTCTTTTTTTTTTTCCTTTTTTTTTTTTTCCCTTTTTCGGTATTTCCCCCCCCCTCTCCTTTCTTTCTCTTCAGGGACGGTGAGACACTTGCTTCAAGAAACAGATAATGAGCATGTATATACCCAGTTAGTCGCAGGACTCTATTTTTCGTGAGGATCCTAAACCCAGGTTTTGCCAAATGACTTTGTCACCTTGCAATCCTGTTTTTCTCAGGACCAGGCTGAGTTTGGTTTTAACTGACATCCTAAAACTCTTTGAAATTTGTTGTGTACTGGTAGTGCAGTGCCTGTTGCAATTTGGCAGCAGACATATTCTCAACAAGAGACCTTACACGGCACTGGTTTTACGGAGAACAGAAAATTTGCCCCGGGAGTAAGGCAGTTATCTTCTCCTTGGAGTCAGAGCGGAGCGGTGCCGGCTCTGACCGTCATTCCCCTCCTGGGGCAGCGCCCAGCCGGGCCCGAGCTTCTCCCGCTGCGGCGGCGGGGCAGAGGATTCCCAGTGAGAAAGTGTGTGGTCCGTGACAAAACGAGAAGGCTACCGAGTGAAGCACAGCAAGCATGTATGTGATTTATAGCGCAGGATAAGTTCTGAAAGGAGTTTAGGAGAAGTGAAAAGCATTATTCATTTCAGAGCATGCTCCTTATTGCCTCGGGGAGTTTGTGTATAGCTTTACCAAAGGCCTAATGAAAGCTTTACTCGGTGACTAATTTTTTTTCACACCTATTTCTCTCTTTATAAATATTTTTCTCCCATCCCCCCCTGCACTCCTTTTCATTTTGTTGAACACAGCAACACCTGCTGGCAGTGGTCCGGGAGTACTGCTGGAAAGACCCACTGATCTAACTCTTCAGACCAGCTGCCATTAAGCACTGCCAAGCCATATTAATGAGCTGCCTCTATTTTTACCCCTTCCTGCCAGAAAGGGCAATTGCTCTTGGGAAAGACTGTAGCTGGGTTTGGTTTTTTTCTTTTTTCTGATTTTTTTTTTCCTGTCAGCTTCAGAGTCCAGATAATCATTGTTCAGTTGGGATTTCTAATTTAAATTCTGACACCACCAACTGAGACCACATAAAACATTGGAGTGATGCTGAGCCTATCTTGCTGGCTCACAGGCATATTTTAGTTCTCTGCTGGATCAGAAATAACTAAAGGAATGGGACTGAGAAAGAGAGCTTAGTAGTCCAGCAACCTGTGTCTCTTTTTTTAATTATTTTCCTAATCGTGGATTTTAGATTACAAACCATTTTAAAAAATGCCCTAATGTCTCTTCATTATTCACCCACTGGATATTGTGTGATTTACTGACTATTTTGAAATCCTGAATTGCATACAAGAGTATCTGTCCATCTCCATCCCTGCTTTGAAGAGCAGCCATTAGAAAACACACTGGCACCGATTTCTGTGCAAATCAGCTGGAATTTCACTCTGTTATACCCTATTTTACTGTAATAATAAGAAAAGATAGGACAGAAACTTACATTTAGAAGTTTTATGTTTATACTTTTATGTAAGTGGACCAATTAAGGCTGGTCTTGCTGTTGCTACTAACTCAAATGCTTATGTGCTGTTTAGAGGGGTCAGTGATTTCAATAATAATTAGTGAGCTGGTCAAAAAATAAAGTTCATCTGAGGATAAGAACTCGGCCTAGAGGGTAGGGTAAATAAGAGCTTTCTTGCCTTTCTTTTTGATATTGATGGATGACACTTTTTACAGGGGTCAGGATAAGTATAAATTCTGTTTTACAAGAACCTTATATGAAGCCAATATGACAAATAGAAGACTGTATGTTAATTTTCTTTCTAAACTATACCTATGTCTCCTGACATGTCACCCATTGATATTTTTTCTTGCCAGCGCATGGAACAGTGAGCTTTAACAAAGATATTTCGTGTCCATGTTATTTTAGCATATGTTTTAAGTTGCCTACTTAAAACTAAAAGTCAAGGCATATGAATATGTAAACTAGGTGATACAGATGATGCTATTAGTGTGATGCAATATGACACAACTATATGTTATAATCAGAGCTTGTTCAAAACTTTTCCTTTTGGGAAAAACCTATTTACAAAGTGAATTTTCTTGAATTTATAGAGAGAGTATGAACTTAAATTGTAACTTAAGTTGTGGAGAGAGTGGTTTTGACTCTGAGGATAAGTATAAACCATTGATGGACAGAAAGAGATGCAAAAAATCATACCTTAGATAAAAGCTTTTCAGATGATTATTCACTGATGTACTTCCCAAAGTAATATTGCCTGTAGATTTTAGAAAGATTTACGACTGTGTTTGCAAGAGGAATGTTGCAAATTAATTGGAGTAGCTCTTCTGACTTCAGAGATTGACTTACATCAGTAGAAAGTCTGATGTAAAGTCTATTTGCTTAATTTAACTTCTTACATATTCATGATTATGTTTGGGCTTTTCCCTTTCAAAACAGATCCCAGTTTTTGTCTGGTTTGAAACGTACAATTCCGTCTTGGTTTAGCTCCTTCAATGATGGGGATACATTTTGCATACTAAGTTTTGATTACTTATAAATCTGCTGATGAATGGGAGGGAATTGAATGAAGCTCCTAAGTTTTCTCTTTTCATTGAGCTGAACTCAACAAGAGATTACACTGGCAAATCTTCCAAGATAGTCATCATGTACAGGCCATTGGGAAAAGTTGCAGTGTCACACATCAGCAGATATTCCTATATGTGAGAGTAACCAGCATAGAACTGACATAAATGTCATACTGAAAACGCCAACGAGTGAATTTTAAAAAGTATATATTGATCTTCTGCATGGTTGCTGCTTTGTCACTGTAATGAAGTAAATACCTTCCACAGCGAAAATTTTAAGAGGAAGCTTGACTGCTTACAAGTGTTTACTGAAGAGAGATCTAGATGGGGACCCAAGAAATCTGGATGCTATGACTCTACCATCAACTGCTTAGGACAAGTACCTCATGCCCCCATCTGAAAAGTTGAAGGAATCAGTTTCTCTTCTGAGATCTGTGGGTCAAAAATGACAAACAAGTCCTTTCTGCTGTGTTGTTTCTCATGGTCACCAGTTTTCATGTGGGTCATTTAAAATAATGTTTGCATTTGTTTCCAAGATAGACACAGGTTAAATCTGAGGGATGGGTTAGGCTTCAATTATTTTCAGGGAAACAAACACAAAAAATTACTGAGAGCATTTCACATGTGGGGAAGTGAGGGGAGTAAAATGAACAGTCATCAGTTATTGACATAATGAATCTGCTCCCCTTCTCTATGCACATACCCTTGCCCCAACACTGTTTTAAAAAGCACTGGTGATTACCCTGAGATTCCAGGTTCCAGTGTAAACCTACTTATGTTTTGAGAATTTATCTCAGATTTTTCCTCAAATCTGGGGTTATAGCACTTGAGATTTAACTTGGTAGCATGAAGTAGAACTTTTGGAATTGGTATGAGATCCTCAAATCTGGATTTAATTTCCATTCTGTTTAATTTTCCAATTTGACTTCACGTTTTATGGTTAAAATTTTATACTTGTAGTTCAGTGCAGGTGGGACATGTAACATGAAGGCAGTTAAATACCTAATTTCCTGGTGTCTGCTTATAGGCTACAAAGGTCATGAGCAACTAGGCTAAAGCCTCTTTATCAGTAAAGACAAAATACTACCTGCCAAGCTCACAGGTCTTGGAGAAGTGCTTTTAAAATGAGCTTTATAATACCCAGTAACAGTTAGGGCAACAGAGGGTTGATAGGCAGCAGTGATGGCCAGTTGCCTAGAATATCAGTTCCTCTTCAATAACTTTTGTATGCCAACTATGAACTTATAAACAGTTATTTTCTTTATTCATTGTCTGCTTATTGGTGTCATGCCCTCATGATGACTCCTCTAAAAGGGGTGACATAAGGTAGCTCAGAATAAAGTTTTTGTGTGCAAACAGGGCTCAACTGTGTGTCTATGCACACATTTTTAATTGCTCCTTTGAAGCTGCCCATTCAGGGACAGTAACCAAGCATCTAGGAAGTATAAAAACAACAAAGAAGTGTTCAGATGTTTCTCATAAAGCAGATTCTTTTTTGAGAGGGTTAGTTCTGGTTCTTTTTTTGCTCCTTAAACTGAATTTATCTCACGTGATCAGAGTCAAATTGACAGCTTTGAACAATAAATTAATCTGCTCTCTCACAGGAGAGAACAGCAGGGACAGCCACAGGACAATTTTCTTCAATCACATTCTTGGGTACACAGAGACTTGCTCATGCCCTTGGTTCAACAAGTTCTGGAGACATTCAGCAGAGCTGCCTGCTGTAGTGTCTTGCTTTGAGTGGGAGATGAGTTGCAAGAAGTGAATTCTTTCATAAAAATCGGCAAATAGCCAATGTAGAAGTGACATTCAGGTAAGTATTCATGAAGGATATCTGGAGAGGGAGAGGTGAGTCTTGGCTGTATCATTTAGAGGTCTCCACACTTAAAAATGCAGTGACAGTTCAAAAAGGCAACAAAAAATTGGGTGTTGTTAGGAATAGTATGAGAGCAAGACAGAGGGCACCATATATATGGTGCATCCACAAAGTGGACGTTGTCTGCAGTGCTGGCCTCCGTATCTCAAGCAGGACCTAGGAGAATTAGAGAAGAGACACTAAAACTATTAAGGTTTTGGAGCATCTGCTTAATCAAAAAATGGAAAGGCAGCTTGGACAAGGGAAGGCTGAAAGAACATGTGCTTGGGGATTAGAAAACCATGAAGATGGTAGGTAAGGTGAATGCTGAACTGTTATCCACCAAATCCTGCAGTATTAGGGGGAATGCGTTGAAACTAGTAGAAGATTTAAACCAGATACAGAGCTTACACAATGGAGACTGAGCTTCTGGGATTTGTTGCCACAGGAGGCTGTGGAGGCAGACAGTATCAGTATCAGAAGACTCAAGAAGGTCCATTAAAAACTACCAGAGGGAATAGGCAGGGACATATCCTTTAACATCCTTAATACAACAATTGCAGATGCAGGGGATCTTGAAGGGTTAGGCTTGCGGAGAGCAGCCAGGCTCACATTCTCTCTCCAAACAGCATCTATTGTTTCCAATGCTGGAATGAGAAAAAGGGGTTAGATAAACCACCAGGGGGACTACTCAGGAAGTGTCCTTATGTGGTAGTGAGGCACTTCTGCCTATGCTGTGGAAAGAACAAGAAAGCTCCTGAAGGTGATTCAGAGCAAAATGTAACTGCTCCTGCCCTGAGTCACCTTCAGAAAAGCCCATCTCTTGCCACCAATTTCAAAGGAAATCTACCATAGACAAAAGGAAGTCTTGTGAATAACCACGTTTAATCACAACTGACACAGGTTGGGTTTGAACTGCTGCTCTAGAACAGAGAAAAGTGTCATATACAAAAACTTAATCCAGACACCTCACAGTCATTTTGGTGAGTGCTTTTAAGAGCAAAAACATTGTATCAGATTATTGGTTGAATTTGATCATAGGCAATTGGAAACATTTCCTCAGCTGGTGATGTTGAAGTATCACGTCAAGGTCTGGTTAAGATGAAAAGTTAAGAAAACATCTTCTGTATACATTAGACTGCTCTCTCATAGTCTCAAAGCTGAATCACTGGGAAAGACTGCCTCTGCTGTCTAGTTGCAAAGCTGGTCTGAATTGCCCAGGTATGGCTGGATGTCCTAACATTTATGGGAAGTCTGCTGCATGTCAGCATCTGGAAACAGAAACAGCGTGTTAGACTGGAATTGCTGGATGACATCTGACTCAGAAAGAGGGGTGAAAGTCAGGAGGTGATTCTTCTATGTACAAGCCACCCCAGTGGATTCATTTGAGCTCTCCAGCTCACAGACATGAAATAACTGCTTAAGGGACAGTTAGGTATTTCAATACCTGATCTCTACACACAATGAGCTATTTGGACATGCAAATATAGACATTTTTGGACACAAATTACCAAACTTACAGATGTAAGACATTTTTAGGCATGTGCTGAAAATCTGGTCATCTTAGAAAAAAAAGTTATTTGTTTCCAAACATATTCTGAAATTCAGTAACAGGCTAGCATGCAGGATGAGCTGCACAGAATCTAAACTTGTCTTTTAAATGTGTTCTAACTGAAAAGTGAAAGTAAGTATAAGGGATAAAAATTACTGATATCTGGAACCATGCATACTTGGTGTATATATGTTTTGTTTTGTTTTGTTGTTGTTTTTTTTTTTTTAAGAAATCAGCTAATTAATCACTAATTCCTTTGAAAAAGGTATGTCACTTTTTTAACTTTGAAGATGTGAGGTGGAATTTCGCAGTTCAGGGCAACCAAAGAAGTCTGCAGTCAGGATGAAAATGGGAACCTACGGTGGTTCCTAAACTTCTCTTCCTACTTGATAAAATATGTTGCTACCTACTCATGGAATGTAAAACACTGAGATACACAAAGCCTCAGACAGAAAATGTTTAAAATACAGTTAACTGGTCTGTGGTTGATTATTTCAGTATCTGTACTACTTCTTAGCTCCTCTTCTCCATGAGTTTTCAGATACTACAACTGGGACCATTATTCACTGATTCAGTTTAGAAAATTCTCTTTGTTTCCCTCTCAAGAAGTCTTTGTGAAAATGAGAGGTACAACATTATTATTGTTTGGACAAGAAAATGATTAGCTTTCACGCTCTATCTTTTGGTTGATAATGTTCAGAGAAGGCATTTGAATTGTCCTAGCTTGGGGAACATTTTGGTAACGTAATGTCCAGCCTCTGCAGCTCCCCCTTGGAAGTGTTGTCTTAGTGCCTGTAGGACAGAGAAGTTGAAAGTAATGTCATATGCCCCTTATATTAACAGTGCATAAGCTGTACAGCTCACACAAAGAAGTTAGTTTGAGGGAAAGAGCTCAAAGTATCTGACCTTCTCTCAGAGCGCCTGTAGTTATATCCTGAGCTGCACAATGTGCTATTACTCTGTAGGGGTAAGAATTTCAATTTACACTGGAAGTCTTTTCACAGAAACATTTCAGATCAGTTGGTAAACATTTCTAGGTGGCCAAGTATAATTTTAGGGAGAGCAAATTTGCAGAGGTTAAATAGCAAACAGAATTGTTATAAGTCTCTATCAATTTGAAAAAAGAAAATGTAATTAAATACAGCATTCTCCCACAGATGAACCAGAGGCTCAGGATTCTCCACAACATGTCTAACTTATTTGTGGTTTTGCTGGTAAAATCCATGCTCCAAAGATGCATAAGCTGCTTTTGTAAAGATGTTCTTTAATATGCAATGAAAAAAAAAGTTATCACAATACCAGTAGATGAGGCAGAAAATGTGGATCATGCAGATTTGTGTTGGAAAGACCATTGGGGTAGTTTTTGACTGGTTTTGAGTCTGAGTGTTTGTGTGTTAACAGAGAAAGGGAAGAGTTTGCTGCATGCCAAAAGAAACATCATGCAATGGTAAAATGAAGCAGAAGAGTTAAAATGGTGGCTCCTATTCAGAAGTTCCATCAGAAGTGTCCTTCGTTTCAAAGGCTCTTTGTGCTGTCAGACACTGCTAGCCCCTTGTTAGTCACTGCTAGAGAAAAAACCCCTCAGCAGCACACAACGAAGTTTGGTCAGTTTGCTCAGCTGCTGTTGATGTCACCCCTTGCCCACTAAGAGTAAGTTACTGTAATAATCCTCCCCTTTTATTAATCATAACTTTATAGAAAGCAAGAACAGAGTGACATCATTGTTGAAGAAGACTGGCTAAATCATGCTCAGCTTTAGTCAGCTTTTCTATAACATCTCTTGTGTGTCACATGAAAATAATTACCAGTTCTCACTTTCCATGTCTGACCAATCATTCCCCTTTTCCCCCTTTATGAGGCTACAAGTCTTTGCCTATTTCAATCACCTACCAAAGGTGTAATCTATTTAGAGATGAAAGAGAATATCTTTAACTGGAAGTTGGGACATTCCAGGGCATCCATATAATATGAAGTCACTTGCCATATAAAATATTAGTGGTATTTATTATAGTAAAATATCATCATCCATAGTATAATATATTGAAGTGCTTTAGATAAAGGCCATTTCATACTCTTCATGTGATTCCAGCATTGGTAAGTTCCAGTATACATTTTTTGCACATTTTGGTTTGGGTGACATAAAATGTTTGTCTGCTTGTACATCTATCTGTATAAAAAAGACAAATAAACTAAATTTTGAGGACTTTTTTTTCATTGTTTATTTTTTGAAGGGTATGTAATTTGTTATTTGCTAAGAAGTCAATGTTTGCTGACCTATTGCCTAAGACCAAGGAAGAGACAGATTCTACCCTTTTGCCTCCATATTTCAGTAATTTTCAAGCCAAAAATACCTTCAAGAGAAGAGCAGTTGAGAAAAGTAATGTAGACAGATAGCAAGAGCTTTTTCATTAGGGCAAGGGATTATTTCCCACTAGAGAAGGAAACACACCAGGACTTAGTTTGACAGCATGTCATATTTGTCTGCTAGGTAGAAATATTTTTACTATCTGATGCCTTCTCTTACTGTAGAGACTTAGAAAACATCATAAAATTACATATCAACATTCTCTTTGAAAGGTTAATAATTTGAGCTTCATACATTTTTCACCAATGAACAGTCCCCTTGGTTAAATTATTCATGTATTTTTCTCAAAACCTTTATGATTTTGTGCTCCCCTTTGAACACCTTCCAATAAAAAACTCCAAACCCAAAAAACAGTCTCCCCCCCGCAACAAACTAACAAGCAAACAAACAAAAAAGGATAGTTTGATAAACAGAAAAAGCCCCAGTTTGTTAGTCTTTTGCAATACAATACAAAGAGCTTTGCTCATTTTGTTAATTAATGTGATCTCTTAATTTTTTCTCTTGGGGCAAAATGCCACATATGGTGAGTATGACAGGTATTCTCTGTTGAAATGTGTATTGATTGGTCTCCATGGTGCTGAGATTTCTGTAATGCACTTGAGCAGAATTTACAAAGTTTGGTCAGCAATTAGGACAGGTCACTTATACAGCCAATTGGGCACTCTGCCTAAGTAATCTATATTACTATTGGTATTATGACACCAAACTTTCATCACCTTTAGCAGTTACCAGTAGTGATTATATTATATATTATTAAAAATGATATTCCATGTAAAGTATTCAGATTGTAATACTGAGACACTGGAAGGTTTGTTGAAATTAAAATGATTTGCACTGTTCTAAGCAGTTCCCAATGTGCAATAAATTCTTATCTTCTGTACCTGTTTTAAACTTTGGAAAGATTGTTTGGCATAACTGAATCTTTAGGAATCAGAAAGAGTGTAACAAAACTAAGTGGGTTTTTTTTCCTAATAATCTGAATTTTCTTTTATTTTATAAATTATAAAAACCAGCACTTGAGTGCTAACAGAGCATTGAAGTCAGCTCCTTTAAAATGTTTGAAAAAAAGCATTGACCCGGATTTTGTTAGCATGAGTACATAAAACATCTGTAGTTATCGCTAAACTTGAAATTAATCCATTAGAAAGCATGTGTGCAATGTACCATTTTCTTTCTTACAGAAAAAATACAGAACAGAAGTAGTTAAAATGCATTTTCTTTTATTACTGCTGGCATAAAAAATTCCAAATAGAATTTGACCTGATGTATTGCTGGTGTTCCTTTTATACCTGATTTATAAGCTAATTGGGACAAGAAGTATTTATTTCTGCAATTAACACCTCTTGATCATGGAATTTCATTAATACTTTTTGTTTCCCTTACCAATTATTTGCACTCCTCTGCATCTAAATTGTATTAATTGAAATAGCATGCTGTTCAATATTTCAGCAGAATCTCAAGTTTTAATAGGTACTAAGGGCTTTAGGAAAAATGGAAAATCATGTACTAAAGAACACCCATAAAATAAAGTTATTTGTAGAAATACATATTACTATAGATTAAAGCCATTTGACCTCATGTCAACTGAACATACTTAATCTTCCAGTCCACTTAGCTTAACCATAAGTTGCCATAATGTTTAAAATATCCATCTTTCTCGAAGATATTTGAATTATATTTAAAGTCATAGTATTTTTCATACATACCATTTTGCCTGATTTACTCTAGTCTGTCTTGAAATGATGCTGTGTGATTCTGTAATACATGCTATAACCTTTAAAAAGCAATTGATGATGTTTCAACAGTGTTATTAGAAGAATGAAGAGAACTTCCACTGTTTCTGCTTGTAACATGCCATGTTCTGTGCATAAAGGGGATTTTGGTCTCCAGGACACTAATCTGGCATCTTTTATGAACACAAAATTCACAGCCAAAAAGGTTTATCCTAGGAAATAAAGAATTCTGTATCTGTTTCAAATCTCAAGGAAAATATAGGCAGTGGGAAGAGAATTACCCAGCTTATAATTTGGCTAGAGTTACTTCATATGCTTATTAATAAAATTCAGTGTGTCCTAGATTTGATAACTTGCTCCATATGACCTCACTTTGGTATTTGCATTTTCACATTATAATATAATTGAATGTGCATTAGCGTCATGCTGCAAAATATAATGCATTACCCAGCAACATTAGAAGTTGTAATAAATTTTATGTTCTCTAGTATTTGTTGGATTCAGTTTCTGTACATTCATTTGTGAGTACACCTGCATACATATATATATAAAACTCTATAGGTGAGTATGATTTTTTGTGTGTGAATCCAAATGCTTCACTAGCCAATTGTTAGGAAGCAACAGAAAGGAGATGGACTTTTGAAGCATGTCTGTATGGATTGTCATGTCAGTTTAAGTTTTTTAAGCACAATTTATTTGTCCTGTATATGCACCACAGACATCATATCTCATTCCCTCTAACCAAACAGCAGGGGTGAATTTAGGGAGATAGCACTCTGCATCTCCCTAATGGTTGTGACAGAAGAGCAAAGCAGTAAGAAACATTGCATTGTAGCATTCAAGCAGATGAGGCCCACTGTTGATGTCTTAACTTCCTTTAGTTATCTTACAAAGTTAATAGGTGACTGAGGCTGACTTCTTCACACTGAGATGCATCAGGCCAGTCTACAGCCCTCACTTCATAGGTTGTTTGCATCACCCTTTCAAGGGCTTTTCAAGGGCTTTCAAGCCCTTTTCAAGGGCTTTGCATCTTATTTTGGTTTCAGACTGACATTCTTTTATTTTTTTTGAGCTCTTGTGGAATCTTCTCTTCAGAGATTCTTGTCTGAAAACAGGTTTCTGCTCTTCTTGAAACTCTTGAAATGTTCCTTCTCTGCTACAAGGCAGATTGCACAGTAGGAACATCATGCTTCTTAGAGCTCACAGGGTGATCCAGGCTGTTACAACTCCTGAGACCTTAGGGAGAAAAGTGCACAGACCACTGGGAAGACTGGATCACCATCCTTCATGCCAGTCAACAGGGGGTCAAGGGACTTCAGAATTTGTCAGAAGCATTGACGCTGTTACCATAGGGTCTGTAAGATCCACCAGCTGTGGTCACAATTCACATAATTCCATTTCAGTGATTGTGTGCTCAGTGCCATCAGCCCTGGAATGCTTGGTGTTGTGTAATGGACAGAGAACTCTTCCACCTGTTGAACTTATATTTCAGGACAGAGTTTTTTAACTCAGGTGCATTTGTAATGTTTTCCAAGACACATATCACTCCTGATTGGCATCTTTCTTCTCGGATATTTATTCTTTGTATTCAGGATTTAAAGTCTCTTCTGATCATAGCTTAGATTGCCACTAATACAAATATAATTGCAACCATCATCTCTGGCCTTTGTAGCTGTCTTTCAAAGTTTTTCTTCTCAAAGTCATGTTAGTTCTAACTAATCACAGGTCCCATTTTTAACCATCATGGCACTATATTCTCTTGGAGTTCCTGAAGACCTTAATTAAAATATCCAGATTTTGTTCCTGAGAAAACCATGGGGAAAGAAGTCCTACTCACCATAGAGGAGAAGACTTTAAAATATCAAAAGTTCTCCATATTCTGTTCTGGGACATGACTGAGCTTGAAAGTATGATTCCTCTTAAAGTTCCTAATAATTTCTATTGTCGCATCAAAAAAAAATTTTTCTTGAATACAAACTGTCTTACTTTTCTAGGAAATTTTTGTCAAAATCAAAGAAAGATTTGTGGATGGTCTGGCCCACAGTACCTCTGAAGAAACTGTTCACTTTTTATTACTCAGGCATGTAGCTGCATGCCCTCAATTACTCTTTCCTTTAAAGTCCTCATGAGATCATTTAAATGTCCTTTTTTTGCCTGGATCACACTCCCCCCTGTTATCTCTGGCAGCCACATTCAAACTTTGCCAATAATTCAGTGCTCCCACAGTTTGACAGATTGATTAACAGATTGTTACCAGGCTTACTGTTTAACAGGCCAATTTTTAAAAAAAGTAAAAATTAGGGTGGCAATTACCTTGTGATTTGAGCATGCTTATCTGTTTTAGTTTTGGCTTTGCTTCAGAGGTGTCCGCTGCAAAATCTCATTTGCATTCACTCTATAACCGTGCCCTTTAGGCTCAACATCTGCATCTTTAGTTGAAAACTGAAGCAACACATTCAGAGCATTGTTGAAGCCACATCTTGAGTCCTGTCCCACCCTTTCTCCACAGCAGTAATTCTTGTTATTTTATTATTTGTATTGAACAAAGGACCTTTTGCTGTTTTCTTCAAAAAGAGTCAGGAAATTCATGAAGTCTGTGTGACTCAATATAACTTCACACTTCTTTATCTCCTAAAAGCAGTCTTGTTCATGCATACATAGTTCCTTTTTTACAAAAGCTTCTCTACATAATCCTAGTTTTCTTCTTGTATCCTTGTCTGCCCAGTTAGTTCTGGAGGCTTTTTCAAATTACTTTTTGTCTTTTATGGTACACAAGTCCCTGATAAAAGGAATGTATTGTTTGGGTCTATGGAGGTCCTCAGGTCTGGCAGAAAAAAAGAAGGCATGAAAGCTTCTAGAATATTTTAAATTTTCCCCAGCTGCAACAGAATAATAAAAAATCAAAATCCAAGTTAAGGAAAAAACCCACAGACCTGAAGAAAATATTAATGAAATATTTATGAGATTTTCTATTGATTTTTTATTTCATTTTTATTTTTCTTAAATGTTCATAATATCATTATGAATGTAATTTGAAAATTGTCTTCAAACCCCATATGTCAATTTCTGAATGACTGACACTTCTACTGGGACAGAAATTGCAAGTACTTTTTCTGTCTTAATTTCCTAGGGAAGATATAAAGGAAATTTGTCTTTTTCAGTTTCAGCCCAGCCAAGTCAACATTTTTTCTGGAAAAAGCTTGTATATGATCAAACATTTTCCATCCAGATAATTTCAATTGAATTTTATTCTCCAGAACTGCATTATAATGCAGTGTCATATTAAGCCAGTGCCTTCTGTCACTTGGCTGTCCCTTTCATTTGACAAGATGCAAGTTCATTATATGCTGTAGTATTCTGATTCTGAGAGATTTAATCATACAAGCTAAGCTATAAAAAGTGTAGCAATTTGCCTTCTGGCTGTGCCACCATTCTTTATGGCATCCAGTTAAAGTGATATGGATGGGTCAGAATTAGATGAAAGGTATCTCTGTGAATGGGGGAGGCTAATGGAAAAGAGGTTCTTTCTCTTGACAGAACATGTACCAGTATGTCAGAAGCTGAAATTATTAATCCTGGGGTAAGGTATAACGCTTTTGGGAGAACAAGCAAGGACAAATTTCTGTCCAGTTGCAGTCATTATGGTTCCCAGCCTAAAAATACTTGCAACAAACTATTTTCTTCAGTCTTGCTTCTCTGATCTGTTCTCACTTGACAGTTACATCCTGATGATCTAACTTTCCATCATAGTTTCCATCACAGAAGAATACCTGCATGGTATTCTTCCCAAAGTCCTTCTGCACAGCAGAGGTGTGATGTATAGAAGTTGTCACCCTTCACCTCTGAGCTATTTCTGCTTCCCTTTGGGAGAAGGTCACAGAGTCCAACTCCTGGTGCATCCCAGGACAGGGTTGGCTCTCCTGGTTGCCATGGCACTGCTGACTCATTTTCAGCTTTCTGGCAAGCAAGACCCCCAGATTCTAGCATCTCATTCCTTAGTGTGTCCATACATCCAGGTTTGCCCTGCCCAAGGTTCAGAGTCTGGCACTTTTGTTCAACTTCATATGGTTGCTGCTTCCAAGTCCTCTTTGTTCAGGACTCTCTGTGGGGCCTCTTTGTTTTAGAGGGAGTCCTTCCAATTCAGTGTCATTGTCAAATTTGTTTGGTATCTCTTCCAGTCCTGCATCCAACTAATTTATTATATTGAAAAGCACGGGGCAGGGGATGGAGCCTTGCGGAATCCCACTAGTGACCGGTCGCCAGTCTGAAGTCACTCCATTCTCTCTAACCCTTTGCGCTTGACCTGTGAACCAGTTGCTCATGCACTGCATGATGTGTTCATCCAGCTGTGGACTGGACATTTTGTCCAGAAGGATCCTGTGAGAGACAGTATCAAAAGCCTTACTGAGATCCAAAAAGATTAGAAGTAGGTTCTCTTGGTCAGCTTGGTGGGTAACCTTGTCATAAAACGGAATCAAGCAAGTCTTGACAAGCAAGACTTTCCCTTCATGAAGCCATGCTTGCTGTGACAAATTACTTCAAGAGTTTTTCAATAATTTCTAGAATAATTTTCTCCATAACTTTACCAGGCACTGAAGTGACACTAACTGGCCTATAGTTACTAGGATCATTCCTCTTGGTCTTCATGAAAACTGGGGCACTTAGCAGCTTCCAGATTCTCCAGAATGCCAAGACCTCTGAAAGACCACTGAGAGAGGTTTTGTGATGACATCAGCCAGCTCTTTGAGTACCCTGAGATGCATACCATAGAAGGATCAGACACCTTCAAAATGGTCTTAGTAACTGCCACAAATTTAAGTTGATTTCTACAACTTGTATTCTTAGTTTTACCTTTGCTCTATAAACAAAAAGTGAAACTTCCGTGAAATTTAAAATGTGTCTATTCTTTGCATGCTTCACAGATCAGTAATCAAGTCAATGCAAAAGTTCTGATATAGTGGGGAGTCGATATAGGTTCTTTTTTCCAGACCTTCTTAATCAGAGCTGGAAGTCTCCTGAGAACAGTGGCATTTCACATAGAGTATCCTTTTTGATACCATTGTTGAACTCCAAATAAAATTCATTTATAGCTCTTGCTTCCTAACAGAGAGAATCTGTATCTTGAAACCTGACCACTAAATTGTAGTTTGTAGAACTTAACCATTTCTGGTAAGGAAAGTCTCAAGTGTGAACTCACACAGACACTGAATTATCTCTGGCCTCACAAGAAATGGTCCCTCAGATCATGGCTGAGGTCATTATTAGAGTGTTTTCCAAAGGCTTTTCAGTATCCTTGGGAGACTTAACATTGAAAAGTGCTGAGCACTTCTCATAGATACTGAGCATGATCAGCTTTCATTTGGATTAAGATAAAACTGAGGCCACTCAAACTGTCTTGAAAATGTTTAGTGTTTTGTAAGGTTGAACCTTGACCTATTTTTTTTTCACTTTACAGTCCCTAAAGAATCTTAAATTTAATTACAAAAACTCTGCTGAAGCTCAGGCAGAATGGACACTAGTACATACCAATGGTATTTAAAACTGTCTGTCAGTGGAGTATTGAATTGCTCTGTCTGGGTTTTAATAACTTTTTCTAAATGAGTACAAAAATAATATTTAAATCCCATGTAATGTAAAAGTAATTAAAATGTACTTTTAATGCAAGCCAGTACTTGCAAAAATTGTTGGATATCTCTCCTGTACTTGGCGGGGGTGGGGAAGAGACATTGGGCTTTGGAGAACTTTTTAAAAATCTAGTGAAGGCTTAACATTTCTCCATTCACTACTTGAAATCAGAGACAACCAAATGATGAGATAAGTGGATAGCTCTTCTTTGAGCTTTTTTGCCTTTTTTTTTTTCTTTTTTTAATTTAGTGAAGGCCTCCCAGTGCATATTCCTGTTGGAGGTGATTAATAGCCCCTTTGGGACACTGTAAGCTCCACTCAATATATTTAAGGAATATCTTCCATTTACACAGACCACATTTTTCTTGATCAGCCCATTAGGATGAGGGGAGAGAAAAATAAGCTGTAGGCTGCTTTTTCTCTCTCCCTTTTTTTTTTTCCCCAACTTCTCGCTACTTGTTTTAAGCTCTGTTTTTTGATTGTGGCAAACTGAAGCTGCTGGGATTCAGTCTGGCCTTAATGCTGGAAGATACCCTCCCAAACCCAAAAGCTACCCAGTTAAAGAATCCATCAACCATTGCTTTTCCTTTTTAGATGATGAAGTCACACTCTCTGAGGAAGACTTACTGGGAATTAATGTGAAGAAGAAACTTTTTTCAGCCCAGCGCACAAAACAGCAGCATTTTTGATGCACTGTCTTTTTAAGCTATGCCTTTAATACAGCCTCAAATACTTCTTATATTTCTCTTACAATGCCACTGGCAGCAGATCAGTGCACTCCAACAACACCCTTAGATCTTTTTAGTACAGGTGCAGGTCAGGTGAGTTGGCCAAGGGTTGCACTTCTACTGCATGATGTTCTCTAGCTTTTACAGACAGTCCTGATGGCTAAGATACAGTGACTATCGTACTATTGAAGGGGGAAATGAAAAGGAGATGAATTACAGCCAATAACACATGCATCCATCACAAACTCCTCTCCTGTAAGGGAGTGGGAGGTGAATCTGATTCACAGACTTCAAGCTAAATGGATTACAAAGTTCTGAAGCAAAAAAAAATATTCCTCTGGGTCAGTGTAGTGGATGTTGGGATTTTTTTGGGTTTCTCTTCTTACAGCAAAATTCATGCTTTACTTCTCAAGATCGTTTTACCCTAAAATGATTTTAGCTCCCAGTAGTTAGATGTGATGATGCTTGATTCTGTGTTCTTTCTATGGCACATTAGAGTTCTGGATGCCCATTATTATTCATTGTCTTTCCTAATTTTGTTACATAGGAACTGTTTCATGGCCTGTGACATGTGGAGTAGATGTTCTATGCACTGTTTGTAATTAAACATCTAATTCATAGTAGCCTACAGTGCAAGGAACGGTTCACAGATGGTTCCAGATGGTCCTTTCCAGTTCTGTGTTCTCACATTTTTATTACAGTTGAAGGGTAGCAGAAGCAAAAGGTAACTGGCAATCTCTGTAACAGAGATTCTCTAGATTTACAATGCTCTTTGATCTCCATTTCCTTTGAAAGAAAGAAGGAAAAATATGTTACTTGAAATCAAATGCAGAAATGAAGAGTGAAATACAAGGTTAAAAAGTAATAGAATGAGAAATTATTTTGTCATACTTGGTTGAAAGGTTTTCAAAATTATATTTTATTCATTTTGAGTTGAATAGCAGTGCTTTGCTCCAGCTACCAATCTAAACACTCACCGACTGTTTTCATCCCTCAAACAACATCTAGGAACAATGTCTTGACTCTTTTCTGGTGTTAGTAGATTTAAAATGCATTATCCTCTGTATAGGAAAGTGTCAACATTTTCCAGAGCTATACAGACACTTATCTATATCATCTGTATCTATCTATATCTATCTATATCTATATCTATATATCTATATCTATATCTATATCTATATCTATATCTGTATCTATATCTATCTATATATCATTTATATCTATATCCATCTGTATCTATGTCTTTATCCATATCTACATCTTGCTAATAACTTGCTTATGAAGCACTCTATATCTTGCAAAACAGACATATGACACTTTTGCTGCTGTGTAAGGACTCCACACTAATGTTCCCCCATGCTTTACATAACACACACATGCACCCTGATGCAGAGGAATGAAGCAACTCAGTAGGGGAAGCCTCATACCAAAGGGGTTCACTGAAGTGCAGAAGTGGGAGAACAACAGATCTGCTACAGGAAAGGTCCCAGATCTTCTCTGCAGCAAGTAACTCATGCAGAATTGCCCCGGTAATCAATTTCCCAGATTGTACAGCTTGCCCATGTCAGACAGGCACACACAAAAAATATACCCTCGTTAGCCAGGCCGAGGTAGTACTGAAGAGCTCATTTTACACATAGTGTGTAACAGTGAGTTTCATGCTCCTTTGGTCATTAGTTACGGGGATAAGGATCAGATTAAGCCCATATATGTTTGAAAGTTCCCACTCCCACTTAGGGAAGTGCATATCTCTATGTTTCTGTGACTGTGTCTGTGACTCTTTGTATTAGAACTGTGGCTGAACAAAACTCTAAATCCAGAATTAGGGAGACATGGGGTAGACTTTGGATTCAGACCAGAATCTGGTAGTTCAGGCCCATCCTTGTAAGAGGCTGTGGATGAGTGGTAGGGGTTATTGCTGTCTGTACAAGCAACTGCATTTCTAAAACTTTGACACAAGAGATTGAGTAGGCAATAGGGATCAGTCTTGCACTTTTGCTGGATCAAAATTTCCTTTTGATTGAAAGGCTCTCTTAGTGTCACTCCAGCATATTTTAAAACAAGAATTTCCTGTGGGCCAGCACTTGAGAGGAAAACCTCTAGCCAGGGGTTTAAAGTTAGCCAATCTTCTAATTTATTAGTTTGAATTAGACCAGAATCTGAGGAGAGGGTAAAAAATCATGAGGCATTTGTCTCTTGACACTCCAGCAATCTATGGCAAATGAAGGGCTGCAGTGTTTTCAAGATTAACTGATTTTTACTCAAAGAGTAAATGTTCTGGACCAAATCTATGCCCCAGACTTGATCCTTAAGGCATTTTAGAAAATATAAATTTGGCTTTTTACGTACAAATTAATTTTAATTTTCAGGGTTTCAGCCTGCAGGAGTACTCAGCTGGAGATAAAATACTGGATTTACCTATGCATTTGAATAAGTAATGGGGAAAGAAATTTTAATCCATGTCTTCTTTCTGTCATGGATTTCATACACTTGATTTTTTTTGTTTTCTCCTCAATCCGTCAAAGCCTCAAAAGTGACCTTGAAAAACTATGTCTCTCACTTCTTCTGAGCATGAATTATCCAAATTATTTCAGTGCTGATGGTTTGTTTTTATTATGGATTTCCTTGAGACTAAGAAGCTTGAAATAGCAGCTTTAATCTTAAATATTTAAACTTAATTAAGTCACAATAAGTCTGTAGCTATCTGAATATGTAGATAGCTATCTGTTCTTGGCACCTATGTGGCCTTCACTGATGTAGTGTTTGTGCATCTTCCAATCCTAGCAGGATTTTAGTCCCACTGCCCCTGCCAGGCAGGGAAGTGTTAGCTGCCTTTTGCAGAAGGAAAACCAAGGTGTGGCACACAGCCTATCCAGGGACTCCTGGGAAGTCCAAGTGCAAGTTTACAGAAGCATCCACTAGGTCAAGACTATCTTCTTACCATATTATCAGAGCAGTTGCAGGAACAAAATAAAATCAACCTTCTTTATCATATGCTAACCGACTTTTGAGTTAAATTTGGCCCCTCACAATAGTCACAACAACTTAAAAATAAGTTTAAGCATGGACAGTGTTGTTTTAAAACATATACACTTATATAATCAAATTAAATTAATAGCTATGGGCAAATTCTCTTACCAGGCTTCAATAAAAGCAAAATGAGGGACTCATTTTGCCCCTGAGACTCAGGGACTTCAATTAAACCAGTTCTGCATTGGTGGTGGTGGAACTTGAAAGGGTGAGTGCACCAGCAGACTCACTAGTGAGTAGCTGTATGACAAAATGTGACAATCCTTCGCCTGCTAGTACCGAAAGAAACTTCCTGACGATTACAAATTAGACATTTTTCTAGTTGGTCCATCAGTAAACATCATATCTTCCTACAGGGTGGATATTCACCATCAACTAAGTTGATGTTCACATGTACAGTGGATCCAGGATGTAACCCATCCCACCTACTGTTCAGAGAGTTTGTAAAAGAATGTGAACAGTGCAGAGAGCGAGGCAGAGATGGGCTGAGGCACTCACCTTACAGAGTCTGCAATGTCTGAAGCTTTCCTGGTCCTTGTATGTTCAGGTCAAAATTGACTTACCCATCTGTAACTTTTGCTTCTGCAGCATCAAATTGTACTTATCCAGCAATGACAATCACAGAACCATTTGATTTGGGAGGGACCTTTGGAGGTCACCGCCCAACTTCCTGTGGAAAGCAAGGCCAGCTCTGGAGTTATACCTGGTTAGATCAGGGTCACCATTTCTGTCTGGTATGTGAGACCACATGGATCAGACTGTGGGTTAGGGGGTGGGGGCAGAGGACTTTGTGTGTCAGGGTCTTCTGAACTTTAATTCCTGATGCAGGCATTAGAGGGATCCTTCTGGCATCCTGAGCATCCTGGGAGGCTGAAGCTTGACATGACAGTGGGTAGGATGTGAATTCTGCGTTCCAGAAGCCCCATGGCTGCCTCATCACCACTCAGTAACATGCCAGGCCCAATGGAGAGGTGGGAGGTGAGAGGGTAGCAAGAGGACAGGAGCCAGCATGCAGTTACTCTTGCCGGAGCAGCTCTGGCTTCTCAGTGTGTCCATCCCTGAAGGTACTGCACGCTGGAAAAGGAGCAGCAGTGGACTCAGTAAGGCGTTTCACAGCCCCTAGAGATGTCACAGAGTAAAGAATAGCCTTAGTGCTCCCCTGCCTCAGGGAAGAATTTGGCAGGCATAGTGAAAAAGAAAAGCAAAAAGAGAAGCCTCTGCAGACGGACAGCAGTCGCTGCAGTCCAGCCGCTCTGTGACCCACGCCCCGGCCCTGCGGTCCCGCCCGCAGCCGGCGGTGCGTGCAGCGAGCTCACGCCGCGGAACGGGAGCCGGCCCCGCAGCGCTAATTAGCCGCGAGCGCTCATTAGAGCAACTCCCGCGCTTGGTCGGTGTCCGAGCGCCCTCTCCTGGTGCGGGCCGGCCGTGCGGGGGCAACATCCCGGGAAGGAGGGGAAAGGGGTAGGGAAGCTGCCTTTGCCCTGCCCTTGGTGTATGTAGTCAGAATCTTGTACCGCCTGTAGCATGTTGATGAGCCCTCAAAACTTGGCCTGGCCAAGTTTCCCAGACTCTCTCCCTCCCCACTTCCCCACCCACTTAAATTCTTCCCTTTTTTATGTTATTTGGTGTCCAGAAGAAGTATTGGATTATCAAGCATCTTTTCAGTCGACGGCTTCTCTGATGTTTCTGTTGAGATAGACATTAGCACAAGTTTGCCTCCTAGTTCTTGTTCTGTCACTGTGAAGGAGGAATTATTTTGAGCTATCATCTCTTCCAAACACCTGATTCTAACAGTCTGTGTTGCTGCAGAGGGGCCCCAGACCAGTTAATCTGAGGAATTTAATGTGAATTGCATATTGATATATATGGAAGATTGTTCAAGAGCAGCTTTATAATTGATCGTGTGTTTCTCACTGTTTGAATACCATGATCATCATTAAAGGACATACAACTTACAACAGCACATTAGGTAGAGTAATGATGATCTTGCAGTGAAAGTAATTATCTTGCAGAACAGTCTGGGTTTAAGTATAATTTAAATTCATTAAATAACTTCTGCTACATTCAATGAGCTGTAATCCAGTGAAGACTTTTTTTTCTGTTCAAACTGTTCCACAAGGAATTTTTCAGCCTCTTGTAAGGGGTGAATTCCAGTAAAATAAGAACTACATGAACTACAACCACAGTCATTTGACATGGGGACCAGGAAAGACTGAGAGCATGCGTAAAAAGGAGCAACTTCTATGTAGCTGTGAAAGAGTACCTGGATTGCCAGAAAAGCTGATTGCTCTGTTCTTGGATACAGATTACTGTCATGTGAGCAGGAGGTTCAAGAAAGCTGGCTTGAATGAAGGAAGAATGATCTTCAGAAACAGAGAAGCCTTTACCCCTCCTGTTCAGCTCTCAGACTGAATGTTTAACATACTGTCTGCTGCTATCTGTAGTCTGCCCTCAACTTCGTGTCTGTCACCCAAAGATCCAGGGAGAAGTCAGTAATTGTGTAAGGCTGGAGATGCCATGTGGTATGCAAGGGAGTGGGAAAAAAGCAAACCTTTGGCTTACAGGCCACAGAGTTGACATAGACTGAGGTTGTGGGCCAGCCACAATTGTCTTGGGACTGCTGTTCTCTTCTGCTGGCACGTCATCTGCCTGCAACAATGTGCTGACTGAGTCTGCTTGTCTGTTGTAGAGCTTATCCTACCACTCCTTTGCCCTGTAGAGCGTTTCTGTATTTCAGTTGCAGTTCATAGCAACTAGTTTCTTGTCCTGTCCCTCTTCACAAAAGACACAAAAGATCAGAAGCAGGGGATTTCTTTGGTACCACACAGATACACAGCACATACACACAGCACAGATACCACCCTAGTGTGTAGGAATAGGCTCCTCTGATTCGTTTCTGCTTGTACCAACCTGTGAATCTCTCTTTTGTTTTCATGAAGTTCATGTCAACATTTAGAGCTGTAGATATGGTATAATAGCACTAAAGAGTGTCACGGAGACACCCTACCCTCTCAAAAACCAGACTACACAACAGTGTAGTGCTGTGATGCTGTGGGTAGTACCCCACGTACCCTAATAGCCCACAGAAGGCAGGAGTAGTATGTGTTCCTAGAAAAGACCGTAAGGAGAAGCTAAAGATAGACATATTTTATTCAGCAAGCTCTCAGCAAACAGACATTTCAGAACAAGCATCCTTAGAGAAGTGTTCCAAAGTGCTTGTGGAACTCTCAAGTGCAGCCAGCAACCAAGATGCCTATGGCTAAACTGTGTATCAAAAGAAAAATAAAAATAATAGCTTAGAAGAGTTAAAGCTTTGGCTTGTCTTTCTGTGCTTCCTCAGGAAAGGATATAAACTGGCAGCAAAATGTTCTCAGCATCAGCAAAAATTCTGGTGCTGTCAAAAAGATCTGAGATGTGTTAAACTTCTGCAGATGCGAATTGAAGTCGTATCAGATGTGATCGCTGAAGGAACTCTGTGCCCTGAAATTTCACAAGAAGTCATGCCCAGCAGCCCTTTGAATGTCCATTGGGACACAAGGTTCTACTTATGGTCTAAAATACGGGGGGGGGGGTCTTAAGCAGTCTTCTTTCAGAAGTAATTTTCTTGCTATTGTAGGGAGTATGGACAGTTATATTGACAGCATGGGAAGAAGTATAGCAGTGCAGCAACAGTGGCCCCTTGAAGGACTTGTGGGAATAGCTGGTGCCGCTGTATAACAAAACAGTACCCAAATACTGGAAATTAGCTGAGAGCTACGATTCCCAGCTGACAGCCCAGAAGGAACAGACAGGACTAGAGGCACCTCTTTTGCAGGGATAGACTTTCAGAAGGGTCGAGGGACTAAGGGACTGTTGCTAAGTGAAAGAGTTTTTATTCCCCCTAGATTAATTTTAAAGGGCATTTCTGTCCAGCTTGCTCAAAAAAATGTTTATCACACAGCTATGGCTTTTGTTGTCCTTGGCTAACAGAAAGCAAAACCAACCTCAACTGTGTATTCGAAAAGAAAATTGTGCTTAACGTACATTTTCTCTCATTATCCCTCTGCTGTTTCTCTAACCTGCTTTGGAAGAGGATTATCTGGAGGTGGCCTTAGATAATATTGTTGGCTTTTAAATACTTGACCTCCCTACCAGGTGTAGCCAGAGGATTGAAGTGGTGCTTTTAATGGAGATTTCTGTGCTGTGTGAACAGGACTGTAGTCACTAAACTTAATTTACTCAGACCAGGATACAGAAAGTAGATGGCAACAACTTCAAGTAATTAGTGTAATGTTTGACACATGACTTTTTTTCTGTTTCACTGTCACAGATGTTGCTTGTTGCAACATTTTAGAAAGAATTTTCATCAAAAGAATGTTTGTAAGAGGAACAGATTTTACCTGGAAAATCCCAACAAAAGAACTACATCACAACTGATAATCGCATTCCTCCTTGCATTTTTCCACTTGGACATAAAATTTATTCCAGAACATTCCAGCAGAGAATTTAAATCAAAACTTTTTTGAAATAAATGAAAATGCTGGTTCACATCTCAGCATTGTTGTTTGAGTGGTAAAGGACATGAAAGGAACTTACTTATATGAGCTGTTTCCTCCATTTTTTTGTAAAATTTAGTCTCCTGATAGTTGCCACCACCTCTTGAGACCCAGCTGGGGGAGGGAAACATGCACGGGCAGGAGAATGCAAACGTGTCCATAGTGCTCTTCTCACACCCTCTTACTTGTTAGGGCTGCTAGTACAGCTGCTATTACTCGTTCTATAATAGAAAATCTAGGTTTCAACAAACTCAGTGTTGTATTATTCTTCTCGTTGAATAGGAATGAACTCCTTCCTATGTGCTGAATGGTGTATTACTGTCCTCGTCATGTATGATCCCCTCAAGCTGCAGTGAGAGACAGTTTCACCTCTTGCTTTGCACTGCTGTCTAGCTGGGATGCCACAACTGCCCCACACTGGCAGCTGGCACAGCCATGCCCACTGTCTGCAGCTGAAAGCCTAACCCCATCATGAAGTTTCTTTCTGACTTGAGACATATTTGGTCTGTTCTCAAGTGGATAGTCTGACTTGGCATTGTGGCTTTAACCGTCAAGCTGGGGTATAGTTTTCTAAATGTCATTCCTCACAGATTTTTTTTTCTTTTAATGTTTAACACAACTGTAAATACATTATTGTTCTTATGTATTTATGACCTTCTAAGCAGCAATGCCCATATTCATACATTCAGTATTATCAACACTGAAGAAACCAGTCCTGTTCAGTGGTGCACTCCAAAGATCAGTTGGATCTAGTCACACATCTTTATTGGCCTCTTCTGTTGTGTTTAAGAGAGTGAGTTTGCTGCAGCCTTTCTCAGCCATCTCATTGCTCCATGAATGTTTTGAGCAACTGATACACCTCGCTGGGTGTTCACTTAGTAACTTGAACTGCTGATATTCTTCGCCTTGCACATCATGATTCGCTATACATAAGCATTGACACTGTATAATTGTTTATTAGTTTTGGCTTGTCTTTGAATTTTAGAGTAGGAATCGTATTCTAAGAAATAGGTTTTTAGGTCAAATTCTCTCTTGCTTTTCCCATAGTCTGTCATTTAATGAACTCGAATCAGGTTTTTTTCATTTGTGTTCTTTGGAACTATCATGTCATTTATCTAAGCATATATCCCAGGCCATAACAAAACTTGTCTTGCCCTTTGCTAACTTTTTTCAATACCTACAATACTGTGTTTTTCTTAAACTGCTGAAATCATCATATTTCTCCCTCTAACACTACAATGGTTTTGTTCATTCTTTTCTTTCTCAAATGTCAAGATTGTGGCAAATGCCCTTTGCTTACTCTTATAAAACAGTGGATTTTAATTAGTGCAAAGCTAAAAGGGGAGAAATACATCTCTGTGATGATTTTCGTGCTCTGTGGAATGAAAAAGAAAGGTCTTTTATTTTTAGCTGGTGTAGATCTGTTTATTGACCTGCTAAACACAGGACTTCTAAAGTTCAATTGTTTTCTGTATCTGTGTTGTATTTGCAGCTCAGGACAAATAAAAGCTTGCAAAATACATTTTTCAGTAAGGAAGTCATTAATTTATAGAAATAAGGTATCATGCTGTATCATTAAAGCTTGAAACAAGCAAAAAGTCACTATATCAATGCAGGCATAATATTTTCATTCCAATAAGAATCAAAAAGTGTCTGCAGTGCTGTTGAGAGATGTTTAAAGTAAGTAAATCACTGCCTTTTCTGCAATAAGTAACTGTTGTTTTGATTGATACATAAATAACAAGGTAGCTTGATCAAAAAAAATATTTTAAAATAAATGAACAGAATTCATGGTGGCTGAATTTTTTGCCTATAAGGATCCCTTAATGCAACAGAATTACTTTTTACAGGAATATCTTTGTGCAGAACATTCTTATGTAGCTTACCATGGTTGAAGTCACCACAAAGATTAGTGAGAATTGCAGTCATTCTCAAAGTGGTGTATTTGCTTCAGCTTTTCTCCTCATCATAGCAGATGCTGCAGAGCAGAGAGTGCCAGCCATTGGCTTGAGAGCATTTCAAGCATGGATTGCATGAGTGACCTCACTGACATTCTCCCAGGATGAGCACAGACCAGGCAATGGCAGGCTGGGCAATTGTCACTGAGGGAGGAGGTATCCCAGCAGTGATTGTTGAGGCTGGAGTCAGCCTGATCCCATAGGAATGAGCCATGGGCCTCATAAGAAGCATGTTGAAGCAAGAAGATGCCTGGACTACTAAAAAAAAATTTATGTTGTACATCAACTCTTTCTGCTTGGTTTTTGGGGGGCTTAGGTGAGAATTAATACTGACTTAACTTATTAGACTTTATTTTAAATACCTTTTAATTTTTGTGAGTATAGATAATTCTTTATTGAAGAAAGTGCATTAATAAGTTTTTTAAAGGTATCTGAAGCAGATTAGTCCCAATATATGAATGATCTGGCTGACATGGGGCAGATGGCAAGTGTGGTTTTGCTCTTCTTCAGTAATATGCACCAGTGTGGCTGTGCTATGGCCTAGACTGTAGGAAGAAGTTTGTGAATCTGCAAATATTTTTGGTGTTGGGCTTCATCCATATTATAAGGCTGAATTTTTATAGAAGTGCTTAGCCAATGGAATTTCTTCTGGCAGATGGGTTATTTGAATTATTGATTTACATCTCTTTGTGAGACATTTTATTCCATATCACATAGATCTGAGGGTTGTGCTGGTTAGCCTCACTGTACATGATCATCAGCAAGAATCTTTTTAACTAATTTCAAAGCTGAGCAAGTATTTATCCTAACATCAGAGATACAGCTGTGTTTCTGACCTCGAAGATCATTGTTTCATTAGGCCTGATTAACAACAGCATTATTCCAGTTTTGCTGGGTGGATTTATATCAGTGTACAACTTCAGTAATGTTATAAATTAAAACCAGTGTGCCAAATCCTGATTCAGCTGAAGTCGATAGCAGCAGTACTGCTGACCTCATGTAGCAGAATGACCTGTTTGAAATCAGTTGTAATGTCCTTGTATCTCAACTTCCTCGTGGCTTTTTATGACTGAAAGTAAAGAGACAGAATTTTTGTTTGTTTGTTTTAGCTTTCTCTATGCTCTCTGCAGCATGCTTTTGTGCTGCTTTTGCAAAACACAGTATATATCTGTTACAGTGTCCAGTTCAAAGGATGCAGCTCTGCTGCCGTTGTCTACTTAGTTATTGTTTGCCCTGCATTCACTGGGCCTACAAAAAGATCTGATTTACTGCCTTACTGTTACCCAACCAAGTGAAATTCTTGTGGCTTTAACTGCTTCATGTATTCTTAAGAATGGTTTTAATTTGGTTTTTAAAGCATAATTGATCAAATAAAGGGAAGTTTACTGCCCATATGCTTGACCTGTATTTAATAAATAGAAGCTTTTTCTTTCAATCTGCATTTTTATACTTTAAAACCTTTTTTTTTATAAGTAACATGCACTGTCCCTTTGATAGTGGGGATTTAACACCCTTTACCTCAGTGCAGCTATGACAGTTTTACCAGCTGAGGATTTGGCCTTGTTCTCTGCTGCCTTAATTCACACAGACTCCCTTCCAGCATCTCTGGTCAAGGTTAAATCAGCTTTTCACAGCAGTGAATCAACATCATTGATTCATTCTATATTCCACATATGAGCCTTGATATTATTCTTGTCTGTTTCAAAATGTCTGTGTCAAGTCCCAAGCAGCTATCTAAACATTGAATATCTCCTTGTAATAGAGTTACATGGTTCCCTTAAAATCGTGTTTGAATCCAAATTTAAAGGGAGTTACATGAATCAGCCATACCACAGTGCCCATGCTGACAAATCAAAGAAAGGGCATCAGATATGTGACATAGTTCCTAAGAATACTTTGCTGCTTACATGGTCTTTATTATTTTGTTGTGTGAAAGTGCTGTGTATGTACCAGGGGAAGTGCCATCACATGAAAAAATGTCATTATGTACATGGGAGGAGCGTTCTGTGTGAGGAAAGGTATATAAACTGTCACATAAAATCCTGGTTTCCTGCTCTAGTTTCTTCCAACTATAGTGAACTTTGACTAGATTGATAGCTCCAGCTTTGCTGGAATAAAATATCTGCCCCGTCAAAAAAGTCAGGAGTGCTGAACCTCATAGAAATTACATCATATTTATTTAAAGGATAAGCACTCAGCTTAAATATATTCTGTCTAGCTTCTGGAAATCTGCAGCTTATGCTGGACACTTATTAACTTACTTCTTGTAACTTCTTGTCACTGGTTTAATGGCATAAAAATTCCATTCAAGTATCATGGTGCCTATATTTACAGTGTTCACACCCTATATCATCTTCAGAAGCATCCACTGGATTTGGGAAACTCAGGTAACTCCAGCTGTCATTACTGCTTTTAACCCAGTGAGCTTTTGGTAATTACTCCCACAGTCTCTTACATTGTAACACTGCAGTGCCATGTACTGTCTTGATTTTATTATAACTAATACAGAGTCCATAATCTAGCAAAAGAAAGTTTGGATCTGATATATATAAGAGATGAGTAGAGAAAGAATGCTAAAAATTTTGGAGATTTTTATGTTCTTTGGCAATGGTGGTTGTAGATCAGTTCTCCTCAGACTAACCCCACACGAAAATGAGATTGGCCTTATGCATACCCTAGATTGACTTGAAATGGATGTCCATCAGATTCCCATTGGTAGATTGATGATAGGGAAATATTTGGATATGCTGCTAAACAATATGCTGCAGCCACAGCCTGGGCCAAGATCTGCACTTACTTTTCAGTTTCCTGTATGAGAAACTCTATAGTATGTGAAAAATAGAGCAGATACCTGCTTCTGTACAAGTTATGTGAAAGTTCTGCTGGGCTTATGAGAAAAACAAAGTGTTCCGTACTTCATCCTGGACTACTTTAAAGGTTGTTCTTTCATGTCCTATTGCACAGTAGGAATGATAATCCAGCCACATCATTTTCGAATGCTATTTCATTTTCCACCTACCTTAAATCTATTTTGCTGCACACCAGCATCTCAGCAAATGCCAATTCCCAAGAGCTGTGTCTGCCAGTTTCCTGCCATAACCACCAAACCACACATGAAGGATTCTTCCCAGTACATGATGTATTCATTTGGCCTTCAAAACACAGCCCTGTTGCACTGGATCATTTTTACACAAAGTCTCTAAAGTCACTAAGAGACAAAGGCAAATTTGTAATGAAGAAAACTATACAGTGTCCTTCTGTTTAAATCTCATGGGCAGATCAGGAGTGTGTCCTTCCTATTCAGAGCAACAAGGGAAAGACATTTTCTTTGCTGTTGCAAATGGAGAGTTCATTACACTGGGAGGGCAGGAAGGAAAAAACCTCAGATAAGGCTCTTTTTAAACATCTTTATCTTACAGTTAAGGTTTTCTTCTTCCTTTGAAAACTTGTTATTTTTACATTGCCAAATTTCTCAGACTAACTACAGTGGTTCCAAAATGTTGTATTCATACCTCTGCATAGGCACCTTGTCCTTGAAGGGGGAAGCTATGGTATGTTGCCTGCAGCTCTCCCTGCTTACAGGTTTCAGACAGGAGGGTGGGTAGTTCTGTGAGGATGAGGCACCACAACTGATCCTGAAAGAACCTAGTCAACAGCAGGAAAGATTTTGCATGCCCTGTGTGGATTTGGGCAATTACTGTACGAGCAATATATATGGAGTACCTCATAGTTGAAATATTTTGCTCTAACAGTACTTTTTTTCCCCTTGTCTCAATAACAATTTTCTGCCTGCAGCTGCTTGCACTGCAGAATGCAGTATTATTGCAACTTAATCTGAAATAATCAGTAAAAAATCTGAATAATGGAAATTATTGGGGTTTCTGGAGGGAAAAATAGTTTTATGCTAATTTCACATGTTTAATGTATTTGCTTTTATATGTTTTATTTCCATATCAGACCTCCCATTTTTCCATTTTACTCTGCAACAGAATATGGGGCAGATTTGTTCTGTGATCTGAATACTCTCAGTTCATGAGTTCCTGAACTTTAGTTGCTAGGAGTATCAAAGTCTAAGCCAAGCTGAAAGGCAGCCCATTTTTGCAGTGGTCAGAGTAAAACCCTTGATCTCAAACTGAAAATGTTTGAAATCCAAGAACCAAACCCTGGCCCAAGCTTCACAGCTTTAGCCCATCTCTCATAGTGACACTAACATTCTGCTTTTACCCAGAGGGTGATACCAAGAAACCACTTGTAATGTCATTAATCCCAAGTTGTGTTTGTAATTGTAAAAAAAGCTCAGTGTTTCTGGAGGTAAATAGAAGATATCCCTGGGAATATTCTGGGAGACTTTATGTTTTTGCTAGACTGGTCTCTAAGGCTCAGCTTCTCACCTCAGCTCCAGGCAGATGCTGCACATCTGGTTCCTAGCAGAGTAGGGACACGCTGCACTAGCATGCTGCTGAGTGAAGAAAGTGGTTAACTTCGACTGTGTCTGCACTGCCATGTCTGTTCTGTGTGCTCGCTGCTGAACTGGACAGCTATCATGGAAAGACCACTGATTTTCTTCCCATGTTCTTTAACTGTAGTCACATGTGGCCAAGCTAAACCCCTGCAGTGCAACTGTTTTTTCCTATTTACACATGTTACTAAGAAACATCAGCTAAGGATATGTTATTACAAGTTTGTGAATGACCCCATTCTTGGCACAGGGCCGAGCCAAACATTTTAGTTCATTTAAAAAAGCAAAATGTGATAGAGTCAGTAGTTATGATTGACAAGCAGAGGTGGAGTGCTACTATGAAACAGAGAGAGGGGAAATTCCAATAATCCAAATGAATAAGAACAGTCATTAATTCCATCAGTGGGATTATAAAACAGAAAGTTGTTCATTCTTGGTTAAGAGCAGTTTGGCCAGGAAAGGACACAGGAGACAAACTGTAAGAAAACGACTGATTCATTGATCAAGGCACCTTGATATGATAAAGATGTTAACATTGAGATTTTTTTATTTGTTAGATTCATTAGGCTTCAAGTCTATAATTAAAAAAATAAAAATAATAGAGGGAAAACTAAAAACCAGAAATATCATTTAAGTATCAACGAAACAAACAAAGAGGGGTCCAAAATGATGGGATGGTCTTATGAAATAGACAAAGAAGAATCTAAAAACCATTTCATTGTCTCTAAGAACAACACAGAATGCTTTCTCTGTCACAGCAGTACTATTGTAACCAATTTCTTCCTCCTCTTCTCCTGTTTACATACACCAGAAGGAGTATGTTGCTTTGACAGTCTTGTTAGAACATATGAACCACTAGTAACATTCTAGTGACAAAATTGCCCAGTTTCTGTGGTTATTTTGAGAAGACAATCAGTAATTCAGAAAATACTGTTTTCCTCTCTTTGTACTATTATTTATTGTGGACTCTAAATAGCTGGCATGAGACACACTGACTGCACTGGAGTAGGACTTGGAGGAGATGTTACTGGCGCACCCACTTGCACTATTCTGCTTGCGAGTTTGTCAGTGTTTCAATTGCAAACTGCTCCTTGCACAGATTTATAACTAGGTCATAAAAGTTCCCTCCCAGCTAAAATTTGCACTTCTTTTAAGTTTTATGACACAAACACAAAATAGAAGTTGGATTTTTTTCATGGGATGTATTTCATCTTAAGGCACAAAGACTTACACACTTATATGCCATTCTTGTTTGGGAGAGTTACACATCTGACTCCATTTGCAGGCATCAGCATAGGGTTCTAGAGGCAAATCATTACCTGGTTGTCCCTAACCTCAGTGAATCCCACAGAAAAGAAGCCAATTAACACCAGCCAATCTGTATGACTTGGTGTCATAGTCAGTGTTCTTCACTTGCTGGCTGTGACCAGATTGTTTTTGTCAGCCCTTTGATCAATATAATTACAGTATGCTTTCTAAACTATTGATGGAGGAGAAGGAGACTCCACTTCAAATAAATGTACCTAATGAAGCAATAGTCAGAACAAAACAGAACAGATATTAGAGAATAAAATATACCTTTTTCCTTCTGTCAGAATTAATACCCTGAATCCAAGATAATTGAAGCTAATGATGTCCATTGGCCTTATTGTCTCTTGTCAAAAACTGTAGAAAGCAACAGCTGGACAAGTCTCCACAATATCCACAGCCCCCTTTCACAGGAGGATCTCCACTGTTATTCCAGGTACAAGCTTTATTACAAACTCTGAAAAAATTATCAATTATTTGTTTAGGAGTTATATTTCATGTCAGATATAAGAACTGAGGCACTGTTTTCCTATCTGTTACTATTTGTGCACAAGAACTGTGTTTCAGTTTGTGAGCAGTATTCACCAGTTTTGCATGGAACTGGCTTCAAGAGAAGCATAAGGGCTGTTGTACCAAAGGCTCACTTCCTTCCTGAAGCTTTAAAAGACCTATCAGAGTTTTATGTATCTTTCTCAAGAGTATTGACTGTTCTTTCACAGTTCTTCCTGGATTCTTGGAAGATCTTCCCATTCATCCAAAAGATGGATCTTCAGGTAGTTGTGATGAAAGCTGTGGGCTAGACAAATAAAGGACAGTGCAGTTGAAATGGTGCCAAATCCATCCTAAGTGCAGGCTTTTTGCAAAAACACCACAAAAATACTTAGACTGTCATTTCACATTAAACTTTTTCTAATATTGTTGCTATTTTACCAATCTGGTTTTCAGGGATTTTTACTCTTTTGTAGACATAGCCATACTGTATTTCCTTGACCAATAACTAGGACCATGTGAAATACTCTCTGTCAAATCCCAAACCACCAAGCACTGTCTTGGTTTCAGCTTTAATTATGAACTCAAAATTCAGACCAGGATGGTCTATTGAGAAAATGGTTTGCTAAGGTGCACAAACCTTGCAAACAGACTTTAGGCCTATTTTGATTAACTCCACTTCTAACAGTTGGAGGCATGTTTGAAAACCAGGCTGAAGATGGCTCCTCATGATGCATTTCCCAGGTCTTTGGCTAAGCCAACCAGACAAACCAAGCCCCCACATAGCCACTGCTTCTGAATAAAATTTGTAGTGCAGTCTGGCACTCTTTACCTCTCAGGTGGTTAACCTATGTTGGAACACAGCACTGAAAGGGCCATTTCACATTATTATGAAAACTACTTCATTCTCAGGGCAGGCTTGGAACTAGCTAATCAGAGTTGCATGTATATAGTGTTCAGGATTCTTGGTCTTCATCCAAAGGTATGCAGAACTCAAGGTTTTGAGTTACTCAGTTAGTTATACATTCAGAACAGAATTACAATTTTAACTCCTAAATAAGGTAATTAGAAAAGAAAGCACCCCTTCACCCTCAGGTTTAACTCCCTGAAACAACTCCCACCACTACAGCATTCAGTGTACAGGGGTGTATAATCATGACTGAGACATTTAGCTTTTGGGTTTTTGTCTTTCCTGGTGTTTTATTCCTGAAAGACTGTTTTATCATCAGATGAAAGCACTGGAATTGAAATATTGCCGTGTGGCTTACATTAGTGATAGTAATAGTCTACTCCAAAATTACCCACTCAACATGCCTTTGAATTTGTTTGATTGAATTGACTTGCCAAGGTCTCAGACATGGCTAATCTTTGATCTCTGGCAGATTGTCTTCATTAAGACATTGCAGGGTTCTGCAGAAGCAGCATTCTGCTGGAATAGTGTCCTTCCACAGTATCAGAGCCTATGGAGAGTAGGTTTATTACCTCACACATAAACCAGTATTGGGTTTTTTGTGGTTTGTTTTTTTTTGTTTCTTCTCTATGCATGATAGCTTCAAAGCTGGGGATCATCATACCAATTCATACTAAAAGAAATGCCAAAACAGGCAAATTGTATATAAAGGGAAAGCCTGTGTCTGGGAGAGGCACTAAATCAAGTATAGGTTGTGTTGCTGTTGAAGCTAATTCTGGATAGCAACTATGAATGAGACTGACTAATGCTGCAATCTATCACATCTCACCCTAGCTAGTGTGACAGCACTTGCTAGGCACCCCATGTAAAAATAAAACATTTCTTAAAAAGTGTTAGAAACTGGTATGAGGTGACCTATTTGATTTGAAATGTGGAGTTATCAAATAAAACAGCCATCTGTCAGATGAGGTGTATCCCTGGAGCAGCAGTCTCTTCGAAAAGTGATGTGGGTTTCTAAACTGTCCATTTAAATATTTTTCTCCCTTTCTCTTCCAATATCTTAGTTTCTCTCTATATTTAGATGTACAACTTTCCGTTCTTGATGTTCTGTTTATTTCACTGTATTCACATAAGAGAAGTAAAAAAAAAAAAATTTCGTGTGGGGCTTAGAGGCTGAGCTATTTCCATCTCAATGAACAGGGGGAGAAAGAAAGGGGAGATACATTTAAAAAGGAAGTAGAGAATTTCATACACATTTGTCTAACACTAAGCTTCACAGCATTATCTGAAAACTGAGACATATACTGAGCATAAAAGAAAAACCTCTAAAATTGATTAAAATAAATGTTTTGATCTAGGACATGTAAATTGATCTGTCATAATAGCTGCCACAAGGTCTTCTTGAGATGAAGAAGAAAATCTCAAACTATGTGGGGAAAGGGACAATGCTTCAGGTGGAAGAATGATGAGGAGACTACAAGAACCAACAGGAGAATGAACGAAAGTGATAGTGGATGAGAAAATGGATGAAACTAGTGCTGGCTGGAAAATGAAACAGAATTAGAATATACTTGGACAGGAGAAGGAAAAGAGGGAGGGAGAAGAGTGCTAAAGAGAAGTCTAGATTATGAAGCAGAGAAAACCAGAGCTAGCTGGCTGGCTAAAGATTTGAGGGCAAACAGTTAATAACAAGGTAAGAACAAAGACTGTGTATATCCTATGTGCTGGAACGCGGGAAAGGGAGACATGGCAACAAAGAAGGGTGGGTGGTATGAGGCAGTTGCCATAGAGCAGCAAAAATGAATAGATGAATTTGAATTGTAAACCTACAATTTAAAATGGGAGTTGAGGCTTTCTAGACAGTAAGACCAGAACTGGGAGAAGAAAAGTGACAGTGCACAAGCACCTAGAGAGCTCAGACTTGATAGGCAAGGAAAGAGATGTGCTGAGAGCAGCGACTGGAAAGGTTTCATGAGAAAGATGAAATTTGGATCCTGAGGCAGAGATCTGGATCCCTGAGGGAAGAGATTAATGAAGGCAAAGTTGTGTCAGAGAAGGTGAGACAGGAGGGGTAATGCTGACATGGCATAGACAAATAGCTGAGGAACATGGAACAGTACATGTGATATTTAGGTTCGCTCCCAGTTTCTCTGCTGTCAGCAAAAGTCTGTTTAAATGCTAGCAGAGCGTGTGTCATCCCACTTCAGTGTTGCCAATAAAGAGGTCAACAACCTATTGCTATAAACTACTCCATTAAATTAAATTGCCTAGACCTGTGTGGAAAATTCATACAGTTGACAGTGCAGTGCTTATGAGTAGTTTCATGGTGTAACTTCTGTTTTTTCACTTTGCTTTCAAACAGCATAAAAGTAAGCAAAGAAAAATTGATAGTGCTATTAATGTTTCATTTAAGCATCTGGAATTTTTTTAATTTCCACAGCACTCTGAACTTTGCAATCATGATTTTGTTTCCCTGCCCATTCCCATAAATTTGCTCTCTGATACCATCTTTAATTGCAAGCATACTGGGAATTTTTTGTTTGTCATGTTGGGTATTTTTTCTCCACAGGCCATTTACACACTGACCAGTTTTGGGTGTGAATCGGGAATGAGTACTGGGGCAAGAAAATGTCTTTAGTACTCTTTCTGCATTTCTTCACAAAAACCTGTGAGATGTACAGTGATGTAAGGTGGCTGTAGGAAGAAAAAGAACAAGTCATATGGCTGCACTAATTGAATACTGGCTCACGAAGTTGGATTCTCTTGCTTTCCCGTTGCCATTCAATCCGTGTGCTTTGCCAGGCATCACACTTTTCCACAGGTGGTCACTAATTGTGTTTTCCTCATTTCTGGGGTCCTGACAGGAGACTCTAGGGTCTGGTTTGCAAAAGTGCTGAGCATTCACAGCTGCAACTGAAGTTAGTGGTACTTGTATTTTTAACACATGAAGGATTATGTAACATTATATATGCGGAAATATCCATATGACAAATTTTAAGTGAACTGGATAGTGAAGTCAACTGGCATGAAAAATACAGGGATTTAAATGTGGGGGAAGTTTGGAATTTCTCAAGTCAAAAGTAAAAACTTTCTGTAATTTGGATCCCAACAAAGTGGGTGGAAAATTCTTACCTAGAGGGCCCCAGCTCCAACTGAATGAATAACCATTTCCAAAGGAATATTAAGACTAAGCAGGGAACTTACAAGGGATGGAAAAAAGAATCCACCAGCAAAGAAAGCCATGTCTTTGTCAGAAAGTATTCAGAGAAAGTGAGAACTGCCAGGAATCAGAGAGAGTTGAACCTTGAAAAGAAAATTAAAGCAAGCAGCAAGAAGTTCTTTGGCTATAGAAATAAAAAAAGAACAAGAGATGAAATTGGAATGCTCTTTAAACTAAAGATATGACAGGGATTTGATTCTCACAGAATAACCAAAAAAAAGTGAGTTAATACCTCAGTTTTCAAATATGGGTGATGCTGTGCAGGTTGACAGGCAGGGAGGAGGACATGGAGAAACCAAAATGACATGAAGCAAAATTCAAAATCCTTGCTACAATAAGGTAAGGAAAGTGGATGATCTCTGTTTTTGAATGCTGGAACATGAAATTACAGGTCACATGCAAAGTAATTTAATAATCCATAAAAAGACAAGTACCAGGTAACCAACAAGAGGAAATTATACACTACTATAAAATAATCTTTAATATTTCTAGTAAAATAAATTAGCGCTACTGATAAAAGAAATCTGATTTGGAGAATTTACATGCCTTCTAGGCTAACCTCTTCAATATGCAGGATTTTAGTCTATATTTTAAAGATATGGACAATTAGAAATCATTGGGGAAAGAACTAAATTGCATCCAGGGTGTATCATGCCAGGATAACTTTATATCTGTGTTTGATATTTTGTGTATTTCACAAAAATTTTTTTCTACATTATGTATGGGTTAAGAAGAAACAGACAGGGTTTAAGAAGGTGGTAAAGATGTACACAGGAATGACTGGTACTCTTAGGTGAAGGACTGCTAGCAAGAGAACACACATAAATATTTGCAAAGATGATTTTGGTCCTGAGTTATTTGAATATTTTCATTAGTGGGGCTGCCTCAGAATTAATTGTATACTAATAAAATCTGCTCTTGACCTCATGGAAAGCACTGTCAAAAAAAGGAGAGATCCTAATATTTTATGCAAAGAATTGTATGACACTCAGGACTGGGCTGTTTGTGAGATCATGCACATAAAGAGCTAAAGCCAGAAATTTCTGCTCTAGGCTGAGAACTCATCAATTTCCCTATGCACGAGGAAGAAAAAGGCCTGGGGATTTGGGTTATATGGTGACAAAAAATGTTCATGTCATTTGAAGGAGCCCAGGAGGAAGTAAATTAAACCCTTAAACTATTTCAGAGATAACTTCAGTAAAGATGGAGGAGAATTAAAACTGTTTTACAAGTCACTGGTGAGATCCAAGAAGGGTATACCATGAACAGTTCTGGCCCTGTATGGTAAAGAACAATGAATTTAAACTAGAAGTTTGTCTGTCTTATGGGAGAAAATAAAAACAGCTTTGCCTGCTTTTTCTGGTAGAAAAAAAAGACTGAGACAGGAAATTGTTAATCTCTATAAATCGATGTGAAGAGGTGGAGCTGGTTTGAAGGTATGGGGACAGTGAGAAATGAGAGCAGACAATACTGGATTTCAAGTAAAATGTTATCTAAGCAAAAGAAAAAAACTACATGTGTAGGTATTAGCCTAGGACTGGGATGAGATTTTTGAGCATCAGAAAGCTACTGAAAAGCTTCTGTCAGAAGAGAGAGGAGCATAAAGACTGTACCAGAGCTGTAGCTAGCATCCCTCCAGTGCATACTGGCTTTCCTACTGCTTTCTGTCCCTCTGACTGGCAGCAGCCTGGATTCCTCCCTCTGAGCTCCACGCAGGTTGCTACATGTTCCCTTTTAAACACGTTTGTTATTGCCATGTTCTTTGTGCCAGTACTTGCTGATTTTCTGGGGCCAGACATTACAAGCACATAAGTCACAGAAGAGACAAGGGATCTTGTCTTGCCAGCCCATTACAGCGTCATAAGTCTCACAGATGTTCAAATATATTGGTTTTGAAATGAAACTCCCACCATGTGGTTGAATTATTGCTTCTAGTGAACGACTTGCTTCCATCCTATCTGACCTCCCTTTATAGTTTGGTGGTGTTCTCATGGTTGTTTGCATGTACTGGCATATCTTATTTCCAGTGATGGCTAAAGCTCTGCATTTCCAAATACCGGGCTTGGTTCCATTTATTGTAACACATGGACTTTCTGCTTTTATCCCATAGCAATGTTCTTGTTTCTTTACCTCTTGCATTTTGCCCACAAAAAATGGGCTGGTTGAGCTTGAAGATATCCCTAACTCAGTATTTCATTTCTGAGGATGGTCAAGGCCAGATGTCTGAAAAAGGCTGTGGGAAGAGGGAAATGTAGTGAGACTTCCTCAAAATACTCTTTAGGCTCCAGGAATTTGTGGCTCGGGTAATTCCTGAGCCAGAGATGTGGCCTTTGTTTTTAATAGCTCAGATGGATTTTTCTTCTGTGAATTTGTTCATGAATTTTTAAATGAAAGTTAACTTGTGGTATCCCCCAACATCCTGTGGCAAGGGGTTAGCTGGCTTTACTGCGAGTTAAGCAAGTTAAAAGCTACCTTTTTATTTGTTTGAAAAAGGCTTCCTGCTTTTCATTTGATGCCCTCTGGCTTGTATACCAGAAGTAGTGTGTAGTTTTTTCCTATTTACCTTGCTTATGCCACTTGTGATTTTACAGACATCTATCATAATGTCTGCTAGGCTGAAGGGTCTTACTGTATATAATCATTCCTTAGATGGAAGCCAGTCCACAGCTTCTGTCAGCCTTGGTATCCTGCTCTGTGTGTTTACCAGATTTACTCATTATTTAGGCGTAGTGGACAGTAGTTCCCCCTGTGGCAATTTGTACTGGGATTTCATATCCAGCTAGAATTGAAAGGTGAATTCATAGCTTACTTCAATTCAAAGGAGCTGCTTCAGATGGTGTTTTGGTTTTGAGACTTTCATGTGGCTCTGTCCAGTGCTCAGACCAATGCTCTCAGCTGGCAGCTTTGCAAACTTCTTCAAGGTATATAACATTGTCCCTGTTCCTCCTGTAGTAATTTGTGCCATTCCCATTTCATTGTCAGCCTCTCTGGTCTTCTGCAGACCCTTTCATCCCATCTTGAGTGGCCCCATCTCAAGAATAACAAACATAGCTCTAAAAAGTAAATATCTTCTGCTGTACAACTTCAAGTGCCAGCTGATCAGAGCCTGTCCAGTTTACCTCTCTCCCACCTCTCTAACCTGGCTGCTTGACAGCTCCCACTACCACTTCCTACCTATTTCTCTGTATTTCTATTCCCAAAGCCATAGGGTGTCTCTTCTTCACTGTCTCTCACCCTTGTATCTTCTATCTATGCTAAATCCTCTGGCATAGACATCATAGCTATTCCCCAAAGCAGCCTTCTTTGAGCTGAGTAACTTTGAAAACATTCCAAAAGAGGAAATTTAGACCTAACCACGCTGTCAACCCAAGAGTCAGAGCTTATGCCCTCAGCCACACTCAACCTACCATTGTGTGGGGAAGAGCGGGCATGGGAAGGAGGAGGCACACACAAGAGAGACCTTCAGCCTACCCATAACCTTTGGTCCTGTCAGTTTCTTATCCCCATGCCACCACTGAATCAGACTGAATGCCCTAATTTCAAGTGCCTGCCAGAGAAGGAGAGAAAGCTTTTAGGAAGGGAGCAAAACTGCAGGAAAAAAGGAGAGAAGATTTTTGCCTCTTTCCTTGCAATTGTCCTGAAGCCATACAGGTAAGATACCCCCATCTCAAAGGTGCTGCCTTCTCTGCCCCACAGACTAAGGCACTTCAGGATATCCCTGCTCTTTTTCTAGGTCCATTTGGGACCTGGTATCTTGGTATGTTGATTGTCTAAGGCAAAGCTTAGTGGAAGCAAGAGCCAGAAGACCAAAAGGCATGCATTTAATCGGTGGATTTCCCCTTTCATTTCCTGGTCTAGACATGGCTTTTTTCTCCGTCTTTCTCAGGTCTGACCAGTATCTCTCAGAGATCAGAAGGTGTCTGGCTTCCTCTTGTCTGCATTTAGATACATTAAACTCTTGGTATTTCCTTGGGAATTGGCTGTGACTGTTTTGTAATTCACTGACTATCCAGTTTTTGTTCCCTTTGGCTACTGCAACAAGGTTGTGGTGAACAACATGCTTGACGTTCCTCTCTAGTTAGTGACGGGTTAAGTTCTCATCAGAAAACTTGGGTAGCTACATTTGTGACAATAAAATTGAGACTAAAGATAAATGTCATATGCGATGGCAGATAGCCAAGTGACAGGGCAATATGCTTAGCAGCTCAAGCCAACACTGACAACAAGGACCCTGAGCCCTTTTGCCCAAAGCAATTTTGCTAGTAACCCTGTGCCTTACTGGCATAGTGAAAATCTTTTCAGGTTTCAACCGTGTAGCATCCTTACATCTTCCTTTGAAGGCTTTTTCTTGATTACTAGAGCACTGATTCATTTTGTACTGTGAATGGTTAATGTCAAATGAGTTTTGGCTGTAATGGTTAATGTAATTCATAGAACTACTGTTGGTGACTTTATCATGGTTAGATTTTGCACTGCACAGGGAGAGTAATTTCTGGCTTCAGCAGATTTTGTGTATTCTTGAAATATGGCTTTCTGTGCTGGAGAATATTGAACAAGGTAATTATTCTTGTTCTTGTTTCAAACTGAGAAAAAATATCTGATTTAGTTGCATGATTTGTGCTGACCTGCTCCTAGTTAGTTTGGCCTGTTGGTGACACCAAGATTTGCATTCAAAAATGCTCTTGTTTATATGGCTTTCTTCCTGATAATTTGCGCTGAATAATAATTAGTGAACTGGTAAATTAATTGTCTTGTATTACTTACTTAACAGCATTGCATTTCCAACAGACTGGAAGTAAGCCTGGTAAGTTTGTTAACCTAATACAGTCATAGAAACCTTTTTTGGTGATAGGTCAAATAAATGTAAAATACACTTCAACTTATCATTTGCTTGCTACCAGTTCAAATCTTTGCTGAGGCCAAAATTGGCATCTGTGCGAACCGTTTGCTACATTATTCCCATGGCCTACTCATGCCTAACTGCCCCAAACCACAAATCATTTGCTCATTCTTGTTCAAGCCATCATTCTAGCCCTCTGGGCTTTGCAGAATCCAGCAATAAATCTAGCTCTGATGACCCAGATCTTCTGAACCCTAGCCTTAAAATTAGAGTTAATAGTCCAGAGACCCCTAAAAGCAAGATAATTAATCACAAGGCATTTGTCTCTGTTAGTCCAGCTGCTAGTCCTACAGGTCATGAAGTACCTGAAAATAAAGCTACCTCCCTAGTCCTTGCCATCCCAAAAGTAATCTGAACCCCAACTTTTAATGTAGCCAAAACCCCAATATCTAGTCCTGAATTAACAAAGTTTCTTTAATCTGTGGTACAATTGGTTAGACTTGATGTAGATGACATCAGAAAGTGAAAAATAATGACTTACAGTTACCTGCTGTAAATTTCCATGCTAGCCCATTGATAGCAAGTCTGAATGAGTAAGGATAATTTCTGATCTTATTAAGGTTAGAAGTGCAACTGAAACTAGCTGGCAGGAATGCTTAGTCACAGCTTAGTGACTTTGATAAATTGTCAGGTTACAGTTAGTAGTAGATTTGGGTGTAGAAAATGGGGAACTTATGAATTAGCTTTGCAACCAAATAATTTCCTCTTCAATGAGGTGAAGAAAAGATCTGGAGCAAGAATCATCCAGGGCTGGAAACAAAGAAAATATGTAGAGGCAGCTGGGGCAGATGCTGCCTTATTCTTTAGATCTGAAAGTATTGAAAAATCTAACCTGAAATACCTAATGTTGACATTGTCCTTATTCAAGTACCTAGATAGAAACAATCTTTTTCAGCCTTGCAGTGTACAGAAGAACAGTTTGTCTTCAAAACTCTAGGCCTAATCTACACTATTTCCAAGTGACTGAGAATACTGAACAACGTGATCTCACTAAGCTTCCACCATCTTTAATCTGGAGGACTTGCAAAATAATAATAAAAAGATTCTCTCATAGTGTCTCCTGCTTGGAAACTTTCCCTATTCCAAATGCTACTTTTGTCTTGATATTAGTATAGAGGCCAAGAACAAGTAAAGACTCTTCGGGTGCTTTCTCTAGTGTTTGATATTTGAGCATGGCAAATCTTCCATCCTGTAATAGGGCCTAGTAGATAATAACAATCTAAAATATTCCATCTGTGCTGCTCTCAATGCTAAATCTAACTCAGCAGTTTCCCTGTGCTGGCAAGGGGAACAGACACCTCATTTGGGTTTGAATATAAGTTTTCCTGTATGCTAGAATTCAGTTTAGGTTTACAAGTAACTGCAGAAATTGAGAAGATTTGTGGCTAGACTTTACAGGAAAATTCTACTTGCCCAGAATTAACAGAGTGCTTTGCTACCTGTCAGGTTCAAGACAAAAAAAAAATGAAAAAAAGTCAGTTCCATAATATTAATTTTTTTCCTCCTCATAAAACACAAAGATAAATACCAGTCTACATAGAAGGGAGGTTAAAGCCTCATGTGCTGGAAGGCTTGCAGGCAGAGTTCTGGTACTGAGGAGGCAGTGAAAGCTCTTCAGCTATGTTCAGGTTCTCGTTATCACTCTTTGCATCCCTTCCAGTTTGAAGAATAGCAACCAAGGAAGGAGCTGCCATCAAAGCACACTTTGGCTTAGCTGAGACCTTGCACCTTGGAAGCTGGGAACTGAGACAATAAGGGAAAGGTGCACGCAGTGTTGACTTTTTTGGAGGAAAAGCGTATGGGTTTGGGATGTTTTAAGCCTCAGGAGGAGCACAGCTCCAGGGAGTCCTTGCAAAAATGAATTTGTGTATCAGTGACACTCTGATCAAGGTAATCAGCTGACTTCAGCCGTCAGCAGAGGAATGGGCGCTTCTTGGTCTGCCACAGTGCTGGCCTTAGGTGAGCGTGGACGACACTGCAGGTGCAGCTTGTTCTCAGTCACAGGAAGCCTGCTTTTAATTGAATCAAACATACTATTCTGGGAACTGCTCGAGAGAAAAATAGACATTTTATGTATTGGGATTCCTTAAAAAATATTTTGCTATCCTCTGTATCCTCTTCAGTACTGACTCCCATTTTGTCCCTTATTGTTTAACTTGTTCATCAATGATGACCCAAAACTGGGACAAGTGGCTGATACGACAGAGAGCTGTGCTGACATTCATCAAGACCTGGACAGGCTGCAGAGATGGCAGGGAAACCTAAAGAAATTCAGCAAAGGACAATGCAGGATCCTGCCCCTGAGGAAGAATAACCCCCTGCACCACTACAGTCTGGGAGCCAAACTGCTGGAAAGCAGCTCTGTGGGTCCTGGTGGAACAACCAGCTGTCCATGAGCCTGCAGTGAGCCCATACCAGTGGCCAAGGCAGCCAATGGTCTCCTCGGGTGCATTAGAAAGAGCATGGCCAGCAGGTCGGTGAAGGTGATCCTGTCCCTCTACTCAGCCCAGGTGAGGCCACATCTGGAGTGCTGTGTCCAGTTCTGGGCTCTTCAGCACAAGGGAGACATGGAGCTCCTGGAGTGAATCCAGGAGAGGGGTATAAATATTAGTGACTGGAGCATCTGTCTTGACAAGGAAAGGCTGAGGGAGCTTGGCCTGTTCAGCCTCAAGAAAAGATGACTGAGAGAGAACCTTATCAATGTCTATCAGTACCTGAAGTTGGGGTGTCATGAGGAAGAATTCAGGGTCCTCTTGATAGTGCAAAGCAGTATGCAAGAGGCAGTGGGTAGAAGCTGATGCACAAGAAATTCCACCTGAACGTGAGGGAGAACTTCTTTACTGTGCAGTGACCATGCACGGGAACAGATTGCCCAGAGAGGTTGTGGAGTCCTCCTCACTGGAGATATTCAAGAACAATCTGGACACAATTCTGAGCAATGTGCTCTAGGATGATGACCCTCCTTGAGCAGGAAGTTTAGACTAGGTGACCCACTGTGGTTCCTTCCAACCTTACCCTGTGATTCTGTGATTCTGTGATGAGTGCGATTCTTGCCATGGGCTTCAGGCCTCTCCTTTAGGGTGGGGTTTAGGCAGTGAAAACTGTGAAGCTAGATTTGTTCATGAATCTCACAGCCACTAAGACAGTAAGATGCTGCATGAAGTTAGCAGGAAGAAAGAAGTTATGACAAATTTTTTATGCCTCATCAGATGGGACTAGATTAAAACAAACAATCTGCAACTCATGTGAACCATAAAATTAATCATAGACTATTTGACCTGGAGGCTGCTTACCTCATGTTGGTCCTGTTGGCTATTTCCCAGAAGAAAGTCCCTGAAATTCTAGACTTCTTCTTCCCAACCTTACTTCTGCTCCAAAAGACAGGTTCTTGAATGCTGGAATTACTCATTACATATTTTTTACTTTCTAGTTGTGTCCTTCAGCTTACTTGTTATGATTTTCAGGGCAGGAGCATAAAACTATTTAGATACTTTCTTTTCTTCAGCTTCAACCTTGAAAGGGTTTGCCTCCTTGTAGAAAGAAAATTTACACAATTTCTGTCAAATGAGCACCTGACTCTGGCAAAACTTGTAAAATTCTAGAGTAATATTTTCCCTTCTTTTCTGAAAGAAATTCTATCAGTATACCTAACCATATGTCCTGAAACACAAATCACAAATTATTAGAGAAAAAAATCAGTTAGTTGTGAACTAATTCTTCCTGTTAACTACATCACTCCATCTTTATCATAGCAAGACTTGGAAAACTGAGAAATGAACCTCAATTTATATTTCTTCTTTTCTTGTCCTACAAATCCTGAGCACCTGAAAGAGATGCTTCTAACTCAAAAGAAGTTATTTGAAAATCCAAGGTTTTATATTAAGAACTAGTTCTATCAGTTTTCTTTTCTTTAAGAGTGTTCCTATCTAGACTATTCATGCTAAGCTCAGTCAGAGGGTAGGCAGGAAAACTCAGTCACACATCCTTTCTCCACAGTAACAACTGCTTTCTTTACCTTTCTTTACCAGCACCTGCAAGATTAAGGCTTGTGTTTCATTCTAGTTTTCCTTGTACTAAATAGAAGCCCTTGAGTTTACCCAAGCTCTAGCCTCAAGGCAGTAATCCAACACAGTTTACAATACAAGTGTATTGTATTTTACATGGCAAACTCACATTTTTAAGCTGTATCCTTCATCTGTTTTTTTGAAAATCCAAGATTCAAGAAGGAAAGCAGATCCTTGCTTCCTAATCCCAACTCTTGCCAGAAACACACTGGCTGTGCTGCTACTCTGTCTTGTTGTCCCTAGGCATCCCCACAAGTGCTTGGGCAAAGCAGCAGGAAAGCGGCCAGGAGAAGGAAATAAAGTTTACTAAAGCAACCCATAGGCACATGTCTGGCTAAGTAGAAATCTCTACCAGGGCTGATTTTTATAGGGAGAAACATGTAAGTGCCTGCTGCAGCTATTCCTTGAGCATACAGTAGGGAGTAAAAATATCCTTCCTAGCTAGTTCCTAGTTTGATCTGTTGTCATGGGAGACCATTTTTTCAGGCAGTAACAAAATAATTCCTTGTCCAGATCACACCATTTTATTCTTGTTATTGTCCTTTGCTATAAGATGCCCAAACACACCTCTATTTCCCCTGTCCTCTGGCAGCAGGAAGTGTGGAAACTCATTGGGAGCTCCCTGGAGGTCTGGCTTTGAGATTTAGGTCTGCAAATTTCACAAGAATAGAGGTTGTCATGGCCAGGGGTTTTCTTTGTTTCTCTGCCTTGGGTCTCAGGGTGGCATGAGGGGTGCCTAGCGGCTGCAATAACACATTATCCTCTTATTCTAAAGCAGATTCACCCTAACTCTTCCTTTCCTTTTGGAAAGCTGAAGATCTCTTACCCAATTTGATACTGAGTGTTGGCTTATGAATAAAAGTGTAAAAGAACTGGGCCATACAAGGCCCAGTCAAAAGTAAGTTAGGCATTTTTGTTCTGGAAAGGAGGAAGTATAGGGACAGTATGTGTCATGGTTTGAACCTGGCGCAATGCCAGTGCCCCCATGAAAATGCCTTCTCCCTGGTGTCTGCAGTGAGATGTGATCAGAAATAGAGAAAAGCAGGCTCCAGCTTAGGAATAAAAGGGAAAAAACTTTATTAACCTACAACTACATATAAAGAGAAACACACAGAACTCGGAATGAAAACCTTCCAAAAACATTCCTCCTCCCTCCACCAAATTTCCAATACATCCACCCCTCAGATCACCGACTCTCAGTCCATCACAACCCTTCAGATAATCAATTCTCAGTTCATCAAGGAGAGAGGAGTCCCTCTTGTACCATAGGCTTCCCCTGGAAACACAATTGAAACCTCTTGTGTTTCCATGTCACACGTGGCACCGCCCGGAGATCATTTTGCCATGGTGACCTCTTCCTTCCATGTCCAGTGCTCTCACCACTGCGCATGGACCAGAGCTGCTTCTAGGGTTTTCCTTTTAAAGGGTGTTTTGCCCAGTTCGAAAAAGAGCACAGTGTCTCACTTTTGGGACACCTGTCCCCCCCAGATTTCACCCCCTGGGGCCGAGGGGTCTCGAGAACAGAGATCATCTTCTCCTTCTTCTTCCCTGAAGACGGAGGGCACCACCACCACCCTCCTCACCCATTGTCTCTGTTCACGCACTCCTTCACATCACATCACTGCACTCTCCTGGCTCCAAGCCATTGCCTCCCCCTTAAATGCAGTCCCTGTGTCACAGGAAAAATGGTTCTGTCCATGGCCATACAAGAAAAGTCCAGCCAAAGGCCACTCCATTATCTCCTCCCACCTAGGGTTCTTCTCAACTTCTGTCGTGGCCCATTTCCTCTTATCTCTGTCTCTCTTCTCATTTAACTCCAGGAGGAATCAGCATTGGTAAGGTTTCCATCATCCAAGAAAAGGATTAAAAATCTCAGGCTCTGCCTGTCCAGAACTCCCACGGCTGGCCCTGCCGGGCACCTCACCACAACCCCCCTTCTTCTTCACACCGGCCGTGCTATCAAATTTCAAGGTGGCACAGGCATAGACACCATCTCTCTCTCTCTCCATCTCTCTCTCTCCTGGGGGGTGACGCCTGAAGCCTCTCAGTGCTCCTCCACCCTTCCATCCTGCAGGGGCCTTCACCTCCTTTCTCTGTCCCAGGCCCGGCCTACCTCACTCAGGCCTTGTGGCTTCCCCTCCCCCGCCCAGCTCGGAGCCGGGCAGGGGAGGTCTGACCTGTTTCTCTCTTTCACAGACGGAACCCAAGAGAGCTTTCCCCTGGGAGTTCTCAGCTTTTAACCCTCCTGTGTTCTCAGAGGCGTACCCATGTCCTCAGTGGCCACACCAGGTGCCAATATTCAAATCTGAGCATCTATTGGTTTGACCACAGCCTCCCAAAAAACCACGACAATATGATAAGGATTTATAAAATCTTTGGCAGAATGGAAAGGATCTATAGTGATCATTTGTTCACTGTCTCATTCAACACAAACCTAGGGTAATCATATGAAATCAGAGAGGCATGTTTCAGAATGCCAAGGGAGTTGGTTCTTTCCACACTGGATAGCTAAGGCCCATAATCCTTTGCTGGATGACCTGTGGATACTGTTTACAGGTGCTCAAGATGAGGTGAGACCATGAAAATTAAGTTCATGGCTGAATATTATTAGGCTTACTCTGTGTTATTCTCTAGGCATCTCCCTATGACCATTTGCAGAGCCATGAGGAATGTTGGTTTGATCTTCTAAGGACAATTCATGTTCCTAAGTCCAAGCTCTACGCATCTTTGTCAACTGTGATCACTGATCTGAAAGAGCCAAAAATCCAGACATAGTTGCAAGCGGCTTTCTTCCACTCGTCGTTTCAAATCAATTTCCTTACCAAGCTGAACTCACAGTCAAGGAACAAATCAAACTGGACAGTCCCAGATCCTAATCCTGAGTTTAATGTGGCCCTTGAACCTGAGATATTAACTGCAATTCACTTTTCAATGAAAGACATGCAATAAAGGATTGAGCACAGCTTCTCAGACATCGTCATTTTGAAGTTCAAGCTGATGCAGTAGTCGTGGCCAAAACTAAAGGGCCTCAGAAATAATCTTGATCTTTCACCCATCCTTGCTCTGTTCCTTCTAGTCTTGAAGGATGTAGCAATAATGATACTCTTTTGCATCTCTACTTTTCACATCTCTAACCCTCTCCTGAAGCTGTACTGTAGCTTTTCGACCCATTATCTCCCAAGCTTTCCACTAGCTCTGTGAGTCTTGCCGGATCTGGCAATGAAACTGAGTTCTCTTACAAATCCTAGTGCGGTCACCAACCTTAATGCTAGTTTTCCTGATCTTTCCTTAAATCCTGACACTTCCAGTGCCCTTACAATCTCTTCATCTGCTGAAAACTGTTCTTCCTTCTCAGCTGTCTGTATGCTGGGAAAGATTTGCTACACCCTACACTTGTATTCAGTGGCTGAGAATGTTAATTTCTGCCTTTCATATTCTTCCCACAGTATGTACGCTGAGCCATGATTTTCAGTCTGGCTATGTCCTGAGTCATTGGCTTCTTTATCTTGGATCTATCTACTTTTTCTGCACACTAATGGCTGTCACTGCTCTGATTTTTCCCTTGGACAGCTCCTGTGCTATTGACATGTGCATGCATTTCCCCAGGGTTGAAGATGATTCTCTTGATATTTTCTCCTGCAAACTGAAATCACATGTTTCACCAATAAGGCTGTTTCTTATTAAAGAATCTTTTTTATCTCCAGAGTTACATGTGGATACCAGAACTCTCCATTGTGTAACTCACATATCTTAACTTACACTCTTAATTCCAGGTAAAATACTTTCCCAGCCTTCATCCCAAACCCAATACCTATCCACAGTATCTTTCTGCCTAAAATCATGACAATTTTTATTCCTCTATTTCCCAGCCAAAGCATGGGATATGAGAAAGAGACAAATCTTTGCCTTATTAATCCTTACAGTCATTTCAGTGTTCTGGATCCATTTTTCCTTTGTACTGCTTTAATGATTATGCAATTCTATTTGTCTAGAAGTCCAGCTTTCCTGTGGAGTGAGTCATATTGCTTCTCTGCAGAAGTGCTGCCTTGTTCTCTTCTAAAATATGCACCTTTCTCCAGTGTGAGCATCACCCCCCATCACTTCTATCCTATCTAATAAAATGGCAAAATTTCATTATCCTTGTATTATTATTATTCTCTTTATTAGGAGAAGCCTGTTCACAGATGCAGCAAGTCAACTCCAGCTATGACTACATAATACAAACAGACTGGTGCCTCCTCCAGACTTTCTTCTCTAGCTCACACTCCATCTACATTGCTGCATCACTAAAGGAAGATTCAAGCAATTTACGCAATTATTGGTATGGATTGTGCCCTTTTCAGATTATGTTAAGACCTCAGATAGGAGAATTTTGCTTCCAAATTCCCTGATTGTTATTTGGTTTTCATGGCTATTTTCCCATGGCTAATCCAGTTCAGCAGAAGCCATTTTAAGCTATTTTTTTCAGTGACAAGATTCCATTTATCTGAGTTCTCCGATTCAGCCCACAACAGTGGGAAAGTGCAAGGGGAAACAGCAACAAAAAAAAAGAGTGGTGGAGGGTGTACTTCTAGAATCTAGTTCTGACTAGTATTTCATTTCTGCTGACATGCGATCATTGATTCAAACACCACTACACCCAATTTGTAAAAATTCAAGTAAAATTCAGACTGGCAGTCTCCAACATATACTGTCTGATAAAGGCATCTTTTAGTTCCTTAGAAAACAGCAATACTATAATGAGGTACTTGGCCTGGTGTTTCAGGGGCTATGCTCAATTCACTGGTTCCTGAGGTGCATTTTTTTACAGAGAGACGTTTGTTTCATGCAGTCTGTGCAGAGTTCATGTAATGTGCCCTCCAATCACTCCTTCCTTCAATCAGCTCCAGTAATGTGGCATTACTAAGAAGAGGTGGACATATTTTGTTTCATTTCAAACCCACTCACACACTTTTAAAATGAGGAACAGAACTCTGAAAGGATTAGATTTGTTTTCCCTTTAAAGGAGGCAAAATGCCAATTTGGGCTGCTGTGAAGAGAAGGAAGTCCTGAATTAACAATGTATGAATTCCTAGCAGTGGCCAAACACTCTTCTCCCTGGCTGAGGTATGAAGAGGGATAAAATGCCATATTATCAGTGGATCCCACTTCTTACAATTGCACCCTACAACTTCTGTAAAGGTTCCCCATTCTTCTTATTCTCTTAAGAACCAATTCTTCTGTGGATGTAAAGTGTAGTCTTCATGTTTTTCATTTCTGAATGGAAGAAGTAATGGCAGCTTGTCCTCTCCCTTACAAGAAAGTTGCTACATTAATCTGCTTTGGGAAGTGTGTTTTCGGGAGTCACCAACTCCTAGTCTTTTCATTTTTGGGTAGTGGAGCAGGGCAAGGCTAGTGAAAATAAAGGAAGTGGAGTAAAAGTATTATGCCCAGGTCCTGGCTGCTGTGCTGCTGCCACTGCAGCCACTGCTGCCCAGGAATATAAACTGTGTGCAGTGTAATGGAGGATGTTTACAGCTGAAAGGAGTACAGATGCCAAAATACTCAGCTGCAGCTCTGAGCAAAGTGTTTCTGACCATGCCAATAGTATGAGACTTTCTTGTTAGGCTCTTTGAGAAAGCAGTCTCCTTCAAAAATAGGGACTTGGTTGCTTCAGAGCAAAGTCAATCTGCATGTGCTTATGGTGATATATATACCTTGAGTTTTGCTGTTTTCTAACATCTTCCCTTTGTGCCTTTGCTGTGGCTGAATTTAAGACTGGGTCTGGGTAGCAAAGTTGTCTATGTAGCACAGCAAGCCTGGGTTTCTTTCATTTTTTTTCTCTCTGGGCAGACAAATAAAAAGGCATCCACTTGCAGAACTAGGCTGCTTTTTTTTCCACAGCAAATGAAGACAAGAGATTTTGGAAGGATAAAGGCCTGTGTATCTCCCCATGTGATGATTTACATGACTTATTTTTTGCAGCTGTCCAAATTACCTCTTAAAAATGTGCATTTTTGCAATAGCTCAGCTGACCATTTCCCCCCCTCAGTTAAGGTCTTGCCACTGTGCAATGAAGCTGCATAACAGCAGTGAGGTTTGCAGGTGTGGCCTCAAATGAGGAGAGGTGAAGCTAGGTAACAGTGGATGAGGGCAAAGCAGCTGGCATGGTGGAGCTGTCTGCTTAGACAGCTGGATATCTCCATACAGCAGTAAGTCCCTGCTCCCAGCTGCTGCTGCTGCTGCCAGCACAACTTCTGCACTTCTGCTCTTGTTTTTTTCTTTTCCTGCATGGGGCTCAGAAAGCCAAGCAAGGGCTCAGAGATTGTTTTTCTGATGTACTTTTAGGTAGCATCATAATTTTATGCAAATTTGTGGTACATCGTTGCAAACCTTTTGAGTGGAGAAGACATGACTCAGGACAGATCCTTTCAGAAGACATGACATCTAGATTTTTGTTTCATTTCTTTTTTCTAAAAGAATAAGAAGATTCCTAGGTAACAAGCCAGTTGCACAGGGTGAGAGAGACCTTGAGAAAGAAACATCAACTATCATAATGGATGCAAAAAACCTGAGAGGCTTGAGGTTTTCTGGTTAATCTCCACTTTCAGTTGAGGGAAGAGCACTTCCTCTATCTGCTTGGGTGTTCTAGATGCAGTGTATCAGCCTCAGTGTCCTGTAAGGTGCCCAGGATTTCGAGGCAGGGGGTGAACACCAGTATTTTTACCCTCCTTGTTGGACCTACGTGACCATTACTGTTATTCCAACAGAAGAAGAGGAGTAGGAACAGAAAAAGGAAAGTTATGAGTTTTCCAACCCTCTCCAATTTTTTTTTCCCCTAAGCTTAGGATTTTATAAAACTCTAACTCCAAAACACATTAGAAGCCTGAGCTGCTTACAAAACCTCTGGCTCCACAGGGTTTGCTTATCCTTAGTAATTATCACTTAATATTTGGCCCAGCGCAGCTATCTTTCAGTCTTATAAGGATAAATGTATTTGTTTCACTGCTATCTGAGCTCTTTTTCACCATCAGACTGAAACTTATAGTTTATTATTCCTGGACAGAGGCCTACACACACTATATGTTACTTCTGTAGTTCCCTCAGTCAGTGGGAAATGTTTTAGTACTATTATCATTAAATATTTTGCCAGACACTGTGGTCTTCCAGCTTTCACATAGATAGGGAGAGAGTGGATGTGCGGCTAAAGAGCAGGCTTAAGAGATGGGAGACAGGAGTGTTTTTTCCTTCTCTGTGCCAAAATGCTTTGAGAGAAAATTCCTCTGGTAACTAGAAAGGCTAAAATGCCTTTAACCAGCTACCATCTCCTTGTACTTAGGCTTCTGAAACCATCAAATTAAATGAAGCATTTTGTGACCACAGGTGCATTTAGCAGTAAGGTTCAGGTTTAAATAATCTATGCAGAACTTCTTTGCATAATTTTTTTTGGTGCATGTAAAAGCTTACTTCATATTTTTAAAAGAGAAATTAAAGGATCCTCTGTGCAAAGCTGATTATTTTAGTGGGTTTACTACCTTCTCAACATCCATTTTTTGTTATTTCTACATGTTTAATCCAAAGGTTTAAACTGGAGCTGTAAATAATGTAGTTTAAATATGTAAGAGCCAATTCAAATTTAATAATGCTCCAAAAATATAAAGTAATGAATAAATTTTAAGGTCACTCTTTTCAATGTCCTGTGGTGCTGTGTCAGACTGGAAATTAAAGTGTTAGTTGTTTTAATACCTATGAAGCCTCTAATTGATGCAACTTTCACTGTTTTTCTTATATTGATATTACGTGGCGCAGGGTGTTAATCTGAGAGGGCAGTGTCAGAGCTGGGTGAGGCACAATGTCATGGCAAACTCTATTTGCAGTAGGAAATACACTGATTTCAGACTTCTGAATCCTCCTGTGCCAACTGCTCTCCTGATTTGTCATTCCTCAAAAAGGACCCAAAAGTCTGTAATTTTGTTCATGAGAGTTCCCTTAGACACTGCCTGAAAACTGTGCGGGCCAGTCATCTCATCTGTGCTGGTGTGTCTCTAGTTTCACCAGGTATTCCCCACAGCTGAAAAGGGAGGGCTTAAGGCAAGCACCAGTGCTCTTGTATGGGAAAAAGAGCAAGAGGAAACAGCAAAGAGCTGATTCCATAGAAAATCAGGTATCCCCAGTTTCCATACCTGTGGTCTTACTGCGAAAGGAGGAGAGTTGAACCCATGAATCTCTCTCAGAGATTCACTTCCCAAAGTTTCTGTTGGACGAACTTGCAGTCCCCTGACCTCAGCCAGAGTTGCTCAACTTGGAAAATATGGCCCCTTTAGGTACAACTGGAGCATATTGATTTCAGGGCTGAACTTGAGGAAATTCCAGTCTACTATATTAACCGTCCACCTGCACTTTGGGAGATGTAACTGGACCAGGAGAAAAATAGGGCTCATAGTTTGGCAGAAAGACTTAATGCAGGTGGATGCAGAAGAGCCATATTGCCAAATGCAATGGGATGCTGATCCTTTTCACCTGCCCCAGGAGCTGCCTGCTTTTCCCCCAGCAGCAGAGGCCATAAGGACCAGAAATTCCCACAGTGGCAAGCGAGTTAATAGTTCTCCTAATGGCCTACATGCGCTACATGCATCAAATGAAATAAGTATGAAAATGGTTCATTACCTTCCTGCGCTCCAAGGTCAGGTTTTTCAGAGGAATTCACGTACAGAAAGTTGCAGGTGGACAGCTAGTAATGTTTACAAAAGCACTCATGTGCCAGATTCCCATGGATTTCAATGTAGGTTAGATCCCTGAAGATAGAGTGTGCTTAGGTATCCAAGTCCTTTGAGAGGTGAAGCATTTTGCATTTATTGCAGTGTCCTGCAGGGTGCATAAGGATTATTACTGTAGAGCAGCTTGTGTGCTGTCACTGCAGCGTACTGGCTTACTCTGCAATGACTTGCTCATCTTCCCATACCCAGTGGTATAAAATCTGTTGTATACATCCCACCTGAGAGGGATGTATGCCTTCCACTCTTATTTGTGTTCTGGAAGCCTTCTCTTGAGTTCACTTTTCCTATTAAGAAGTGAAAAGTAGGGTGGAGGGGGAAAGGTGGGAGGTGGAGAGAAAGACAAGCAACAGTGTCCAGCACACAGCACATTACCAGCTACCCTGCCAATTGATGTGCCAGGATTCCCTCGCTCGCATATGCTATGTTGTTTTGATGTAACTAAACGACAGTTGCATTCAGCCACTTCTTTCTATGGAAAAAACATCTTCAAAAGAGCAGATGAGCATGACCCCATTTCTCATTTTGCTTCCCATTACTTTAATTGTATATATATTGAATAGATCATCTATCCTGGAAAATTGCTTTTGTCTCTGTAACATCTGCAGGACACTATTATGGCAAACACTAGTGCATCTGCTGGCGCAGGTTTTGCTCTCCCCATTTTTTATTCCATTTCATGACCACAAATTTCAAACCTGTGCTACTAGAGCTATATCATTAAACCCACTGATTTCACTGGGAAGAGCAGGTGCTCAGTGACACAGCAGATCCAGCCATTTTGGTTTAGGTGTCTAAATATGCCTTCACTAGCTTAGACATTTGGACTCAATGTTTTTGCTCTGGGAGCATTAATCTTGCATCTCAAGTGTACACTAAATTTCAGTTTGCTTCCTCTGTCTCAGTCTGTTAAAAATTTGGTTCCATGTTTTTATTAATACCATTCAGCAGAGGGTTTTTTCTTTGTTTCACCACACTGTCAACCCGCTGCTTGCTCATTGCTAATCCCAGAATGATCTATAAGTAATGTCCCATGTATGCATATAATTTTTATTAGAAGACAAATGGAACCCTTATGCTGAGACCAGTACTTATAATTTCTTTGCATGCCAGGTTTGTGTGATTAACACTGAGGCTAATTTATGATGTGAGTGGCTCTGCTTAATCCCGTGACTGTCTGTGTGCAGTGCATGCATATCATCCCCCAATGCCTTGATACACATGTTAACAATGGGAAAAGTACTTGGTGGAAGAATGTAACTTTCAAACTCAGCTGCTGCAGTTGGCACAGGCAGCTCCTCCCTTCATCCACAATTTGTCTTACTTGATCTTGTGACTGCCTGTGGAAATGCCCCAGTTTGTTTTTCTTGCATATTTCACCTGCAGGACTTTAAATTAGAGACAGGAAAAGCATTTCAACAGTATTGAAATAAATGGTTTTCTAATTGTATGCTTTACTTTTTTTTTTCCCCCTGCATTTTTCAAAGCATAGGTTTAAAGACAAAAATACCCAAGTTGGGAAGAAGAAGGAGATAGGAAACTGCAAAGTTCCACATTCTGAGTTCTTTTTATTCCTGTTCTTAGGGAGTAAAGACAGTTTGCTTCCCTTCAAATGAGCTGTCAGTTTACTCTCCAAAGCAAGTGGAAGTCTTTCTGAGAGCCACAGAGGTACTCAGATATCTGCCAGGGACAAGGACATTCATGTCAAGGTTCAGTACCTGGTCTTACTTTGTGCCTTTTTCTGTTCCACTCCGTAATATCGCCACACCCCAAGGGCTGAATGCCATTTTTGAGTTCAGAGCCCAGAAGCATATTCAGGACTGGGCCTGCAAATCATTTTTACCCACTCCTCACAGTACCAGCAGCTCCTTCTCAGATCCCATTTGTAAGAGAACCAGCCCAGCAAAAAGATCGTTCAAGACAATACTTTAGAAACATCTTAAATTTGTGGGTATGGGTGTGGGGGTGGGTGGGTGTGTGTAGGCCAGTTTTTGGGACTTTTTTTTTATATCTGTCTAGATATATAGATACATAAAGCACCTAATACATACTTACAAAATTAAGCATGATTCACTCTGGTTTGCTTAAATCCCAGAAAGACCCTGGGCAGAGCAGAACCCAGGTTAGAGACAGTGCGAACATTTCCAGAAGCACTGAGCCCTGTCTTGCGGCTCCCATTCCACTGTATCCAGTTCTAAAGGCCCCATCTCTAACAGAGTGTGCATAAATCCTTACAGTGTTTTGTATCACCCCTATATTGTACCTTTTATCAGATTAATTGAGAGTCTTGAAAAAAAAATTAGTACTTTGTAGTGTGTTTGGTAACTAAAAATAATCAGAATGTATTAAAGAATAAATCTGATTTTGACAAGGAATTAACCAGAATCATAAGTAAAGCTTATAGCTGAATTTTTAAAAAAATGAATAGGTAGTTTAATTCAAGTGCATAAATGTTCACATTAACGTATTCAGAAGACTTTGAGTCTTTTTCCAAGAGATGTGTGAGTTCCTAAGTTCCTGTAACTTTCAGTGGGAATTAGGCTTGCTGGATTTTCATCACAAAAAACCCCAAAGAAAACCCAACAAAGATTCATCCTTATAAGACACTTCTACTGCTTTGCAAATATTACATTCCAATCAGCTCAGTCCTTGCTCTAAGCACAAAAGCTGATATTTTCACCTGAAAGCAGGTGTTCTGTTCTCTTGCTGGTCTCTTCCTTTCTTCCTCTTCTGCTTTTGAATCACAACAGAATAGCTTTGCTGTGGCCAATAAACTTTCAAAACAAACTAACACAAAATTCTTATAAATTCACCACAAGCAATAGATAAGAAATCAGGAGCTTACATTAGAGCAAATGTAAACATGCATTTAGTGTTTGCATGTATTTAAGCCATTTGCACATTTATGCCTCATTCCTGTGTGCAAACTAGAAGAATGATAAAATGTGCCGAAAACTATGGAAATAGAATTGAAAGAATCTTTGCAGATTTATTAGGAAAATACCCTACCACTTTTCCTAATATTTCCAACCCTGGCTCTAAAAAGTCTGCCATGTCAATCCTCTGTTGAAGTCAGTGGGAGTTTGCCACTAACTTCAATGGAAATAAGTTTTGGTTCTTTTACTGTAAATCCCTTTTTTAAGAGAATACAACTGATCAGTAATGACTCATTCAGAAGAAGATCTGGTGAGCTGTTTGAAAAAGCCCTTGTCTGTTTTTAGCACTGCCTGAAATTTGTTATTTAAAAATTCATAATATGATAACCTCAGGCAATACAATTTAAAAGTTTCCTTTTTTCCTTCCCAGCCTCTTCCTCTCTTTACCCAGCTCCTTCTCCTAAAAAAAAAAAAAAAAAAGGAATATACAATATTGCCAGTAATTATGTGTTATGTGATTTTTATTGCTTTGCAATTTATTACAAATGTTTTTGTGGGTGGTACAAAGTATTTGAACAGGTTTTAAAACTAGTTAGAAATTTATTAAATATTTGTGATTGTTATTACAGGTTATGTTTTATGATCTAGGGTTGATTTATATGTACAAAAACCAAAAGGCAATGCAATGTAACTCCTTCAGCGTTCTTCTTCAGTAATGCTCTACAATGCACAGTGAGCCTCGCCAAGCTAAAGAGGTTCTATATATGTTGAAGACCAAAAAGTGACCATTACTGACGCAGAAACCAGACTATTCTGCATATCCTTTTGGTTCCACTAACTTAGGAAAGGTTTCCAGATAGTATTTGCAATGAGATTTTTGCAAATTTTAGGAAACTAACTTTAGATGTTGGATTAAGAACATTTTGCTAAACTAAATGTTGAAGATCACTTGAAACGCATATGTAGAAATACTTTTGAAAGGAGGAGTAAAATAATTGCTGCTATGATGTATGTATGATTAAAAATCTGTATGATTGAATCAAGGAAAGGCACAAGGCACACCATCTATAACAGCTGGACCATAAGGTTACCCAGATTATTTCATGATGCACACATTTTAAACTGTGCAGTAATGAGTAACAGTCCAGAAAAAGACACATGGATGTATTTGCCCAGCAGGCGTCCTGCTATTTAGCTGACTTTCTCAAAAGTGCTGGTAGACCTTCCATATCCTATCCCATTTCAACTACAGATCATAACATCAACCACGCCATGCAAAGATTCCCCATACTGCTTCTCTCCTCATTTGTTTTATTTTCCCTGTTGGTTGCCCATCAGAAATGGTTCCCATCCTGACTGGTTTGAGAACAGATAATAATGAACAGCAACTAACCACAGAAAATCTTAAATCTGAACAGGATGTTTTCAAATAAATAAGAAACATGCTTCTGCCTTGAAAAAAAAAATAGAAAAAAGAAGAGGAAATTCAAATGCAATGGCTGTTTGTATACATAATAGTTTTCCCTTCTTCTTCCTAGCTTCTAGAAAATTGTTGATTGCTGATAAATTTAGAATTGGATATTTGTTCCACCTTACTTTATGATGGAAAATCTTGAGGGAAAAGAGCACAAGTGGTGCAAGGACTGAGGTGGTTTCATCTTTTCTCCACAAGCCTGACATATCAGAGTTTATAGACAAGTATCTTGCTGGCCCAGAAATTGGTCAGTAATTTGTCTTCAACTGTCAGAGGTAGTTGTGGTAGGGAAATGAGTCACATCTCCCTCTGCTTCTGTTGTTGAAACAGAGAGATTGCCAAACTAATGACCTGCAAGACTGTCCAGGTTTTTCAAATTGTAAGGTCACAAAGGAAAAAAAAGTATGGCTTGTGCTTTGTTTGGGCCATCTCTATGTACTTGCATTGCAGCCAAGAGCAATAGATTTCTGCTTCATTTCACCATTTGAAATCCATGGGATTATTTTTTCTTACATCCTTGAAGGCAATGAAATTTCTATTCTTGAGTATAGAAAGGCAAAGAAATTTGTATTCTTGAGTACAGAAAGAAGTCCAAGTGCCCTCTGGACTAACAGCAGAGGGGAAAATTCCCAACAAGTCATACATACAAATCCATGGTGGGCTGCTGAAGAATAGTCTATGTTTTCATCCAAGTTCATTTTGGCCTTGAAAGCAAATCCTGTCTAAATCAAGCAATGATCCACATGGACATTTTCTCTTCAGCTCTTTCCCCCACCATACTGTGACTGTCAGCATACTCCTAAACCTTGCCTAAATTAAAACATGACACTGCACACACAGCTCATCCCTAAATAGCAGATGAGAGAAATGTTGTATAGCTTAAGCCTTTGGAAAGTGTAAAAGTGTTACAGTGATGTAAAAAAAAGTGTCATGCTGAATGACAGTAGAGTCTTTTATTTATTCATTGGCTGTTGGAGATTTTGATTGAAAATTTCTGTAAACTCTTTGGTGCAAGTTTTAAGTCTCTGTTGAATCCATTATAACACTGGGTTGTAGCAAAGAGGCACATCATTCCTTCTTTAGGCACTTTACTGTCATTTGTATCAATGGAAATTAGATAATTCACACATCTGGTCCTTCCTCTAACTTTCCCAAATGTGTCCTTGGGGTGCTGAACTTGAGACACTGAAAAGGGACTACTTTTAATGCAAGAAAGTAACTTTCAGCATTCTAGGCACTGTTGTGGTGAGTAAAACTTGGCATATCAAAGTGGAAGCACCTAAAGTCCCTAATTACTTTTAATCTATTTTATACCTTTATTTGCTTTTATATAAAGGCAGGCAGAACAATATACAGCTTCTCTAGCTAAATTTCTATCTTCCATCTTTAATTTCACATTAACACCAAGGTCATGGGTTCAATCCCCATACTTGGCACTCACTTTAAGAGTTGGACTTGATGAACCTTGTGAGTTAATTCCAACTGAGAATATTCTGTGAAATCTGTCAATTTAACACACATTAAAAGTATGGGGGTGTTTTTAACTTTGAGGAAGGTTTTTCTCCACTATTCCTGTTTATTCCTTGATCCATTTTAAACGTCCCTTTTCATATTTAGTATTCTCACTTTTCAAATCTGTTACTAAAAATACACATGTGCACATGTGCCAGTACACATACATGTACATCCGTACTTACTGTTTAGGTGATTACACATAAAGGCTGTGCATTTTTCTTGATATAGTAAAAAACTCATTAAAATACGGTTTTTATTGTGCAATATTCATAATGTCCATCATTCTCATTTATGTAATATGTGCATTTCAGATCTAAGTTTCAATTCAGCACAGCTTAGAAGGCAGGCAATTGCTTTTCTCTAAAGAATTTATTTTTCTCTAGGAAGGTGAGACACTTGCTTTTAATTTCTCATCACAAAACATTCTTTCAAGTCTCTTGATAATTTCATTGTTTTTTGTCTACAACACTTCCAGGCAGTTAACTGGTTTCAGAAATAAATACAAAAATTCAGATGATGTCAAAACCAGCATGAAGATCCACACACTGATCTTACAAAATAATAAGTACCCTGAGTGCAATCCAGAAAATACATTTATCTGTAGGCACTCCCTTGTAGTATTTGTAGCCCATGACTGAAACTTTAAGTATAGACAAATCAAAGTGAGATCTTCCTTTCAGCTTTGTAATGCTGGGGCTCTGCCCTGCCAATCTTTAATCACTGGGTTGTGAGCACATTGTCGTACAGCTTGGAGGAGGGATCCTTATATTCAGTGACCCCCTTGCTCTATGACACTGCTCATCCTGGCAGTGCCTCATGGCGATCCTTCTCCTACAGCACTGTGCATTTGGGTCAGGTAGAATGACTTTATTTTGTATCTTCCTGGACACACATCTAAACATCATGCTAGCAGCTTGCTGGGTAGCCTCTGCCCCAGAAGTATGCTTGGTGGCCTTTCTTGGCAGCAGCTGTAAGAAGCCATCATGATGCTAAACCGGAGCTAAGTATGCTGATCATATTCTAGGTACTGGCCTTTGCAAGGGACTTTTTTAACACAGAAGAGTGGAGGTAAAAAGGCCAAGGGCTCCTGACAGGGACACTGCAGCCAGCAGCAGCTGAACACGGGTAAGTCTTGTGTGAGAGTGTATGGAAAACAGGGATTGGCTCATCCCAGCCCTTGCACTCACAAGAAAGGGCAACTAAGCCAGGAATTTGCCCTTTTTCAGAAGTCTATGATTTTTAAATCCTTTTGAGAGTACTATGTCTGTGGTTCAGACATTCTTCTACTTTAACTTTGATCCCTGCTTTCACATCATGTTGTCCTGGTGGGAAGGTTAAACTGGAAGTGTGGAAATGCTCCCCTGAAGCCCCAGATCAGTTTCCAAGAAGTGTGCATGAGCCTGGGGCAGCATGGGGTGGGACTGGCTATCCTGCAGGGTTTCACCTCTCTGGAAAGGAGTTGTAGGAGCTCTGGGGCCCCAGGGAATGCAAGAGCAGGGCATTTGGCTTAGAAACGTCTGGGTTTGAAGCAGGTGGGACCCCATGGATTAAGCCCACTCACAGCAGACTGGTGACCTTACACAATGGGACTGAGCCAGGTTGTGACAGATGGTGTCCCTGGATCAGAGACTGGGTCCTGGCTCTTACTATTTAGTTAATTAATTGGGAGGAACATAAAAATTAACTTGATAAATTGTGTATACAGTATAAACCCCCTAATTTTGTAGACAGCAAATCCTGTGCTGGAGTAAAATGACAAGTATAATCAAAGTTGCTGGTAGATTTTGATGTTTTCCTCCTGGCTCTTGTCAGTTGATTCCCAGAAATAAATTTGGAAGGACGTTACTAAAAGACCTATGATCTGATGAGGTTTATTGGATAGGCAGGACTGATGGGATAGAGGTTTATTGGATAGGCAGAACTGGTGGGATAGAGGTTTATTGGATAGGCAGGACTGGTGGGATAGAGCCATAGACCCACTGATGGGATAGAGCTATTCCTGGTGCTCATACATTCCTCAGTAGTGCTTATCTTTAGCAAGTCATCGGTGAAAAACTTGGTGGAGTGTATTTTTCCACAGCTGACAAAATTGCCTAAGTGATGTATCTTACAGCAGGTAAATGTTGAAGTCTCATTTCTGAGACTATTGCCTGAAATGTTTTACCTGGTTAAGAAGGAAAGAACAAGAGACAGAAATGTCCATCCTCTGTTGACACTGGCTGACATCCCTGTGCCAGTAGGAAAAATGAGTAGATTGGGTACCTTGCTGTGCTTTGGGGTGCAGGCTGCCACTCAGAGAAGGGTTGTGCTTATCAGAGGCAAACCATCATTTTGTGTATCCAGAATGGCACAGGAAATCAGAGACAGCAAGGCAAGGGTGAGCATTGGCATGAAGCCTTTTTTTGCAGGCACACCCTCTATGCCAGCAGCTCGAAGGTAGTCAATTGTCCCAGTTAAACCCCCAGAGGAATGTCCTTCCCTTTGGTGAGATTCCAGGTAACACACACACGCTTTAAAGCATTTTTCTGTCCCAGCGATGTCAGTCTCAGGGCAAGAGACCCATCCTCTTTTGTCAGCTCTTTTGAGATGTGGGTGATACCTCTGTGCCAAGAAAGTCATTTACTTCCAGTGGCTTTTTCCAGCAGGTTTCCAGGAATGAGAAGAACAGCTGGAGAAACTGAATGCTGTGCTTCATTGGTGGGGGGGAATTCTCTGTACTGCAATATTAGTACTCACTGCCTGTTGTGGTCACCAAGCACTGTCATCAAGGAGCTTTCAAGGGGCTGGTAAGGAAGTGGGATGTACTGAAGCTCTCACGCTTGAGCTATTCAAGTCCAGAAGGGTAATGCAGGGAGTATGTTTATCATGTAAACAGTGGACCGTCTGCAAAAAGGGAAGTTTTGTGCCTTAATGGAGTTGTGGGAAATGAGAAACCACAAATTAATGAGAAACCCTACCGAGGTTAAAGTTATTTACTGATTAGGTTTGATTTCACTGTGTTTGGTCAGACTGGAAGGGGGAAAAGACATAGCATGGTGTGATAAATCTTTTACTGGCACCAATCTGAGATTATTCATAAGTGAGACTAACCCACATCAGTACCAACAGCTTATGCTGTATCATTCTGCCAGCTGGATGTGCCGGCTGAACAGCTGTTTCAGGCAAATTTTTTTAAACCTTGCTAGAAATTATCTCTTATCTGTTTACCTGTGGAGGTCCAGTAGTGTTTTCTGGTATTTATTCTTTAGGGGGATTTTTGAGAAATAAACATGTCACTAAAAATACCATTCTAGTTATATTGTTACTAGAAGCAAACCAACTTCCCAGTCAATTTCTTGGGACCTTCCAAGTATAGTTACTGGGTTGTGTAGAAAATCAGGAATCTCCCCTTTCTATTCAGGCCACACTTTGAACTCAAGGTCACGCAGAAAATTACTTGTGTCCAATATCAGGATTTAATCTGATTGCTTTTTTTGGCTAAGGTGATAGATTTTGGGAATGTATCTCCAGTTTGAGGAAAGACTGAGAATGGTGGCATGGTAGAAGATACTTTAATTTTTAGAAGCAAAGATGAGGCACGATTTTAAACATGGGGTACTTTTTTGTTGATGCAATTTATGATACAATGCCAATCTCTGATTATACAGAAATCAGAGTAATAACTTGTAGCCCAGGACAGTGACATTTGAGGTGAAGCAGAGCGGTTTTTACTAAGATTGGGACAACAGTATAAACTTATTTTGCGTCAGAGTTTCAACTGTTTATTAAACCCTTGCCTGCCTGAATAGAAAGAAGGAAGAAAAAAGAAAATGTCTAAATTCTAAAGCTGTTTTGGCCTGAAGAATTCAGAGCAAACTTAGCTCACACATAATTGCCATGCATCCATTGCTTCCAGCATGCAGCTGGCTTGCATTTGACCAGCTCAACACATGGAAAAAAGTTGTTTGTTGCATCTTTCCTTTGGACTTGGCTCAGTTGCTTTTGTTTGTTGCAATGTAAGGTGATTTATGCAATATTGCTGTAAAAGTGAGCTTGAAAGAAATAAGAAACCTTGGGTTTATTTCAGGAATGTTTTTCCTGTACTGTGGTCATGTTTCACTTGTACTTTATGAGCAATTTCTAATTTCTTGAAGTTTCTATATCATTATGATCTGAATGTATAAAATTATTTACTAACGAAGTAAAAGCATGTGAGAAAGAGACAATATTCCCCTCCAGATTGCATCATCTGAGAAAAAAATAGCCATTTGGGAAATTATTGTCTCCTACACATAAGAAGTAACAGAGGGGAATTTTAAAAACTAAGTGACTGCACAGACTGAAAGCAAAACTTCTGAAACTATTCAGAGCTCTAACAGATGAGACATGCCTACAATGCTGACAACTATCAAACTCTACAAGAAAATATTTTAACCTCCCAGGTGATACAGATGTGTGTCAGTACTTTAGAGCCTCAGAGTTTACAGTGTTCCATACCTAAAGTACAGCTTTGACCTTCTGTATATAAGCCAAGAGAATAATTTCTGGATGTAAATGCAGCTTAGGAGAAGGTCAGGTCTGAGTTCAAAGAAGTCTAAGGTTTCAGTTCAGATTTGTTTACTCTGAAATCTTGCCAGACCTCTATTGTCCGTTATGTCCTCTGTGTCTTTTAACATAGCAGTTCAGTGATGGTGATTAATACACAGGAGCCCACAAAGAGCTTCTTGGTCATGTTTTACCACCTAATTGAAAATAAAATTGAGAGTCTTCTTTTCTTTTCATGATGTTGATGGAGAAGTGGTATCCCTGGGACTCATAAAAATATTCCTATCGGTATCACATTTTACAACAATAAAACTTCTGACGGATAAAATCCATCTCCGCATTCCAGCTTCTCCCCACTAATGATGCCTATTGTGTAATGCTGTCATAGTTACTGGGTCTTATTAACGTAAAAGCTCTGACAGTCTTTGTATCTAGACAAGAAAGAGCAAGATACTTCCTGAGATTTCTGAAAAGTTCAGAAGACCTACATAAAAGGTTTGGATCTGTGAATATATATAACGATTTCGTCATAAGGCAGGTCTCCTTTAGGCCACTTGATAAATGACTGACAAGTCAGCAATGTGGAAGCTGCAATACTAAAGTCACACTTCTACTGATATTTCTACCATCAGGTATCAATATTTCACCTGATATCAAACTTGAAGGAGACTCAGTTTCCACTGAAAATTCACAGTGCCTGAATCCAACGGCCCCAGTCACCTTTGGCATTTTGCATATGATTCCCTTATTGTGGAGCACTTGTGGGTTTTGATTCAATTATCCCCGTAAGACCCCATGCACAGAAGTGCATCATGTTGCTGTATATTTGGAGTGCTATTCTCAGCATGAGTTTGTCAGTCAGGGCCTTTCACTCTAGTTCAAATGTTCCTGAAATCCAGAAGGGCTCGGATTTCATAGGTCTAGCAGAGGTTTCTCACAAAAACAGAGGTATTTTCAAGATACCCAGAACCACAAATTCAGCCCCCATTGAATTTCAGTTTCCCTTACAGGTCATTATTGTTTTCACCACTTTACAGCGATATTGGCCAAAATCAATCTTTTACAATTCCACTTCCTACTCATACTAAAAGAAAAAGGTTGGGGCTTTTAATTAGAGCTATTTATATTTTCAAAATGAGGAAGGCATTCTGAAAAAGGAATTGTTTCTGCAGCCAATTCGGGGACCTTCTGTCTACAAAATCTGCTCTAGACACTTTCCCACCACAACTTTCTTTCCATTATTAGGAACTTACACCACTTCGTATTTAGCTTGGTCTTTTGCCAAAAAACGTTCTTTAGGTCTCTATAGTACAAAATCTGACAGAAAGCATAACACAAGGCAAAAAAGGTATTTTTAAGTCCCTACTTTTTTCCATTTTCCCATCAGAAAAATTTTTTTTAAATATTAGTAATATAAATCCATCTCTGTTCCAGTTTTTGCTCTGGTTATTTATACTCTTTTAATGTGATCCATGTAGAGAAGTCAAACGTCATTAAATCCATTCAGATAGTTCTTCAATCTATTCAGGAGCTGAGTGTACCTGGCACAGGCACCGAATATTTCCTTTTGGTTTCTGAGCTAGAAATAATACTTGAAGTAAATTATTTTCTGCTGTGATAATGATGATACTACCAGACGTCCTGAGTGGAAAAGGCCAGGGAGGTTTTGATCCTGACTCTCATTCTGATATTGTGTCTTACTTTTTTTCCCTAAGAAAACTCATCTCAGATTCTGTCTGTGGTTTTCAGTAAGAACAGTCCTTTTCCCTCTTCCTGCACAATTTTTCAGCCAGATTGACTGAACTATGAAAAGGTCAAATGACTTACTTGAAGGGTAAACCATGAGTCAGTAGCACAGCTAGAACTGAATCAAATCCTTTCCTGTCTTCCAGTCCAACCACTAGACAACACACAATTGCTTTTATTGACCAGAGAGCTTTAATGAAGTCAACATTAGCTGTGGTATGTGCTAGCATGAGTCTCTGAACAGTTTTAGTACGCATTCATATGAGTCTGTGAAAATCAGTCACCTTCTACCAGCAATTCATAGACTATGTGGCAGACAGCAGAGCTCGGGTCCCTCTCTGTGCATGCCTTGTGTCCTCTCTGTGCATTTCTCTGCTTGCATATTCAAGCCATGCTGCTGTGCTCCTGTCTGCACCGGGAGCTGGTGTGTATTGTCCTGATCAGCAGCTGAACTACAGCCTTGCTCCGATCCTCAGTTCAGCTGCCCTTTCTTTACAGTCAAGAGGGGAAAGGGCCTGTTATTCCGCACTGTAGTCATATGAGATCATGGTTTGGAAAATGTTCAGAAACACTGGAAGAGATAAACTCAACAATCTATTTTGACCTTAGAGTCCACCGATGTTTGTTTTAGCTGACCTATATGCATCTGCATGTATTTTGGCAGATACATGCCTGGAAACTTTGTAGAGAGGCTGATGGAAAATACTGTAAAAAAAAAAAAAAAAAAAAAAGAAAATATGGCTGAAAAGGAGCTTGAGCAGGCATCTAATCTCTCCTCATCTAAAGCAAGATGGGCTTTGTCTACATTACTTCTAGCAGCTGACTCAAGTGCTACCCTCTACCTCTCCAGGCAATCTGTGCTGTCACTTCACAACTCAAATTATTAGCTTAAACATTCAGGGAATATATTGCCCTCCCAGACTGAAATGTGTGTCACTTACGTATGACATTTACATATGATGTAAAGCAATCAAAAAAATATAGAACGCAATACAGAATGGTATGCATTATAAAGTCAACGATACAGAAGTGTCCTCAGTGAGGATTTCTTTTCTCTTATTCTACATTTTGCAGTACAGAGAACTTTCCCCCATCTCCTCTTTTTACTGAATAATGCCCAGTACTGCCTTTCTCCTAATAAGACTCCATTTGCAAAGATTTTCCAAATGTTGTTCTACACAGTTGCCCGAGTATGTGAAGAAAAGGTAATAGGAAAATAGAAATGGTTTTAAAATGATTGTGAAGATTTGACTTTTCAGTTTTTCAAAGCCAGGACACTAATACTGAATCATCTGACTGTGCTGTGCTGCCATGTTTCAGTTCATACAGCACACAAGATAACCACTGTTCAGAGACCCTGCAGTAACTCAGCAAAATGGGATGACTGGAGGATGAGGTTTCTTCTATAAATCATCAGGTCTGTAGTGTATACGTGCAATAGACAGGACTTGGGAAGTAGGGAAAAATTGGACTGTTGTGGAATGCCAGGAGGACTTCTAGCATGTTTCTTTTTCTGATGACTGGTTGGCAGCTCAAAAAAAAGCTCTCTAGTATAAGGTCATGATATAAATTAAAATGGAAAGAGGTACTATTAGATCCTCTTTTCCATTCCCTGTCACTGTGGAATTGCTCCCTATGGTGCTCTCGAGTGTTTTGTCCAGTCTTCTCTGAAATAACTTAAGCAACAGGGTTTTCATAGCTTCTCCTTGAATCCCACTGTAGTAGATCTCATTAATGGGAAATGTTACGCTAAAGCATAAATCTTCCTGCTCTCCATTTCATCTCATTAATTCCACTTATACTCCCTTCTCTGGTCCTAATCAATCCCTTTGGCCCTTGAGTGTTTATATCCTCCTAAGACTTATGGGGAATTATCATAGCCCAATTTGATATCATTCAGCCAAGATATGTGCAAGGCCCATTCCCTTCATTTTCCTTCAGCCCACATCTAAGCCCTGGCTCATTTTTTCCCCCGCTCTGAAGTCCCTTCAGTTTGTCATCAAGCTGCCCTCAATTTAAGTGGAAGAGAGCTCTGGTCCCTACACTGCAGCCAGAGATGTGGTGATCAGGTTTCCAGAACACCACAATCCCCAACTCGCCACAAAGTCAGATGGAGTGGCCACAGAGACCACTCAGGAAGAAGAAAATAAAGGAGACTAGCAGTTTGCAGGGAAAGAGCAAAGTAAAATGGCAACCAAACAGCACAAGTGGTGGCTCTGCAGGGAAAGAGGCCACAGGAGTCCTTTGCAGGAGTCCTGGGAGCTACACCATTGCAGTGAGGCATGGCACCAATAGCTTACGCCCTGGCTGGCAGCCCTGAGGAGTGCTGGTGGGGTGGAAATGCCCCCAGATCACTCCATGCCCACCTCAGGCAAGTTGTGACAGGCAGGGCTGGCGTCACCACTGCCAGCCTTGCAAACCACCCTGCACTGCCCCGTGCCATGACCTCACGAGCAGCAGCGACCCAGGTGAGAGTGTGTTTCACAGATGGACAAAGCCGACTCTGTGCGCAGGTTTTTTCCTTGTGACCATAAAATTAAGGGGTGGGAGAGAAACCTGGGCTGCATCATAGTCTCCTGGTGGTCTACTCCTTACACCCAGCCTGCAGACCATCCAAAACGTTGTCATTTTATCCCAGAAGGCAAGCAGGCCTGGGGTAGATCCAGAACGGATTACAACATAATCCAATTCACAGGGAGGGGTATTTTTGAAAGAGGATTATTTTTTTTTCCTCTGGCTGGCTGCCAAAAATAAATAAATGTTGTAAGTATAATGTAATGTTTTTAGAGAACACGGTGATGGAAAGAGAAAGCTCGTTTCCATATCCACATTAAAGGGAGGGAGAGGGTAATTTGATTTTTTGCACTGTGCAAAGCAATCTGAGGGCATGTAAGATATAAGTGCCGGTATTTCACAGTGGAATTTCAAACACAGTCATAGTCTGAAGAAAGCAATGCTTAGTTTCTAATCAGAGAAATGTAGTATGGCTGTTTGGTCTGCATTTCAACATCAAAAAGCCTCTGCCTGAACCTTTTGTGACCTTCAGAGAGTTTTGCATAATTAGCTTGATTAAAGACACAGCACAGTTTTAGCACCAGAGACCAAAAACCACAAATTACTGAGGATCACATGCTTTGCAAAATAATACCATTCATGTGATTATTTGTTTTGGTCTCATCATTTTTGAAATATTACTCCATTGCTTTGACTTGAATTTCTAGTTGTAACAGATAGCCAGTTCCCAAATAAAATGTAAGACTTAACGAAAATGTTTCCATTGCATAAAAAACTCTTATTGGATTTCTGCAAAGTCATGGAGCTGTTTGATATTTGTATTAGGGATATGACTGAAAAACACCAGTACAAAGTACAAAGACTTTCAGCTATCTAGAGTGTCATTTCGCAGGGCCTTCCTAGACTTTGTTTTTACCATTTTGATTTTTGTGTGTTAATCTCAAATTTTAAAGTGTGACAAAGCCAAAAAAAGACCAGATCAAGAACATGTGATAGATAATGCATCAATGAATTTCTGCATCCAGAGAGCACTGGGCCATCTTACATAGAGCAGTTTGGGGACTGCTCTGATCAAAGAATCCAGAAGACAGCTGTGGGGGCTTGCAAAAGAGGGGAGTACTTCCAGAGTGTTCCTTGGACCATACATACACAGCACATGCCCAAAGAATTGCCAGAATGGACATACCTGGCAGCAGGACCTACCTACCCGCCTGCTGAAACAGAGACTGCCTAGTTCTTTTCCTCTCCACTCACACAAGAGGTAGCAATTTCCCACTGCCTGAGGGTGGTGGAAAGAAAAGTTCTCAGAATGTCCCAAGCATCCCAGATGGAGAGCTTTTTTATAGGATCCTCATCTTCTGCCAAACTCCATTTTTCCTTGCTGCTTTGGTGCAGAGTGGCTGTGGATCCCTGCCCATCCGCTCCCCTTTTCTAACAGGTTTCCTGACACCCTCCCTGTCCCTTTAACTATGGATAAAAGGACTTGGGCAAGTGCACTTGGGCTCATACAGTCTGTGTTCACGTGCCTATGCAGTATGTAAGGCCAAGTTTACATCTCCTAATTTGCAGTAGCTACCAGGCTAAAGAAAATGGTCAGCTATATTACAGGGCTTGCCAGCTATTTCAAGTAACCCTGCCCTCATCCACACTGTACCTACAGCCTTCATGGTCTGCTGGAAAGACTGCACAGATTTATGCAACCCTCTGCTGTTAGCACACCCTCATTGCTGCAAAAGATCTCAGCTTGAGACCTTCATGCGTTAAAAGAAATTAAGGAAGTTGCAAAATCTGTTGGTACAATAATAACAGTGGGTGTTCTTACAGAAACCAGTATAAGCTGGTTGAGTGGCACATCTGGGATGGTTTTAAGAAGAAACTTGATTAATACCACAGATGACTGCTATTTAAAGCCATTCATTTTGATGCATAGTTTGGGGGAGGTTCAGTTTACCCCTAAGGAAAAAGCAGGAGTTAATACAGACAGTGAGTGTTTGTGCTCCACTGGATGGTATTGATCACTGGCAATTAAGATTTGATATTTTAAAAGTGGGGAACTTGATTACAATACATAGGAGGACATTTAAGTGAGGCAAAAAGTGCAAGAAAAACAGTAGCAAATCCCTCTGCTCATTAGAACAGACATTTAAACTGAAGGTCGGGTATGACAATCTTATTGGGAAAATAAATACATTTGCATGTTGGTCATTAAAAAATTCCTATTTCCAACACTCTCCTTTCAGGGATGTAAGCTTATGATCAGGGTTGAAAACTCTCAGATTGGAGGAACTTGGAAGAAACTTGTGTTCTGTAAAGAAATGGAACACCAGAGTACTTATCCAAAGGAAGTGAAGTATGAAAAAATAGGTAGGATACTGGCACAGATGTATATTCCAAGTAATTAGATATAGCTGTTGTTAACCAGGGTTAAATGTCCACACACAGACTCTTAGTAATAGATGAGTGGAAGAAGCTGGAAACCTTTTACTTCAAAGGGTTAAGCTTCTCATGCATCCTTGAGAAAGTGAGAAGAGAGTTAGCAAAAGTGAAGGACCATATTTGCAGTGCACAGCTTATAAAGGACCAAGGCCACACGACTCTACTAAGGAAATTCAGTTCTAGTGTTTTCCAGTGAGCCTGGTCTGAGCATCTAAGTTCAGAAGTAGGTGGAGGTGAGTGGTGAATCCTCTGTTATCGCACTGTATCTCTTCAGAAGCCTTATGACAGTATCCATGTCTTTGTGGGATGCACAGAAATGCTTCTCTTGATATAAGAGCCTAAGATGGATGCAGCTTTTGGGATGAACAGATTTTAGGCAGCATTCAGTTCAGCATATGGACTAGTTGTGGCACCATATGGAAGGTGACGATATTATAGCAATAGGTGTAATGGATTGGATTGTGAACTGGCTTGCACCAGTTCTAGGCAGATGCAACTCCTTCAGCTTTAATGGACTTACCACAGCTTCACACCAAATGAAGTGAAATGAGTTTTGGGTACAATACATCTACATTAAGCAATGAAAGACTGGTGATTTGTGTGATATCTTTTTTAATTTCTCTCTTTTTTTCTAACTAAAGTGCTAGCATGTTGTGTGGGGAGGCATTTTTTATTCTTATTAACAGTTGGCATTCTGTTTGTTGTAAGCTGTGTGTGGGTTTCTGGGCAAGACAAAGGCATGGCACTGCTCTGGCTGGGAAGCTTTGTGCCAGCTCTTCACTGAGCAACTTCACAGCAGTTTTGGGCATATTTTTCTACATTGGGAGTGGAGAGAAGAAAACAGAGCATGTGTGCACAGCAAAGGCAAACTTTCCAAACCTGGTTAATCTCACTGTACCCATGCTGCGCAAGCCTCGGCTGCTCTAAATTAAATGGAGCTGGAGGAAGCAAAAGCACAAGGACTAAAAGAGAGAAAACAAAGGAGAGAAGCAGTGAAGAACATGAGGAGGTAACAAGATAGGGAGAGAGCATTGAGCAAAAGGCAGGCTGTGATAGCAGTGCTGTTCTTGGAAAAGAAGCACACAGAGAGAAATATTTTTTGCAGATAAAAAAGAACTAGAGATTTGGAGCTGTGCTGCCTTTTCTCTCTGTCAGAACTTACTTCCTGACAATTCATTTTGCCTCACTACTCATAAGCCTTTCCTGAGAATAGGTGGCTGGAGACAAGGGGCAAATGGTCTTCTAAAAGAAGAGCTTCCAGCTTAGTTTAGCATATATGTGCAAATAGCTGCATTAATTGCAATCCTACATTTGGAAGGACAGGGAGGAAAATGAGGGAAGGTTAACAGGGTAGGGAAGATGGGAAACAGCAGAGGTCAGGGCTGAAGAAAACAGCAAAAAATTAATTCCATGGCCGTCTTCCTCATCTTCTAGCCTCCTGCTTGACTGTGGCTGGAGAACATCTGATGTGTAGGCAGCACTCAGGGCCCAGGAATTTGTATGGCCTTGACATTCACAGGAATAGGCTTCTACGGTTGTTAGAGATGCTTTTGTCTTGTCAACATGGAAAACAGCCTGGTTAAGTCCAGGCCTGGGAGGCAGTTGCAGATTAGGGAAATTGTCTTTGGAGTTGTTTGTATGGGCCAATGTAAATTTGAAAAGGACAGTATGCTATTGCTTTACTTTTTTTGGCCACAACTAAATAAAGAAAATATGTTGTAAATATAAGAGGTATCTACTTTCAACTTTGCAGGCTTAAAAAGACTGATGATCTGGATTATAATCAAAGTTTGGGATTTCATTTTCCTATAGGCTGCTTTGATGAAACATGAAGAAAAATTGGCTTTTAAAATGTTATCCTTTGTACAGAAAGACATTGCTGATTGTTCCAGCTGATCTGTTGCCTTTACAATTGCTATCTGGCTGTCAAGTAGAAGTCAATAGAAGAATGTGCTGCAACAGCAGGGTGGAAGGACTGGAAAGGCATCCCACAGGCTGACAGCACGTGATACCCACCCACCTCCTTTACAACTGTCCATGCCACGATATGGAACAAGGGTAACCCCACTGAACTACACTTGTGTAAGACTGGTGCTTCAGCTGCACACACGGGGGGTTAGAGAAGAGTCATGATGTAACCACAGACAGCAAGAGGCACCATGAAAGCAGTTCCTTTACCACTCTGTCTCTTCTTTTCACACACAGTCATTTTGTGCAAGCTCACTGAGTGAGAGTTGGGCCAGCCGCAGAAATGGCCCAGCATCGTTTCTGTCATATTTATCTGTTGGACCACATGACCTGTTAGAAAAAGAAGACAATGAGAAACTCATTTACAGTGCCTGAAAAGGGGAAAATAACTGTTGATGTTCCTATGAATCTTGGGGAAGTGATGAGGTGGAACTGCAGCACAAGACACACCACGTGTGTGCATTAGCCATCCTTGCAGTCATTTGAGTTGCCACAACAGCTGTGCAATGCCAAGGGCCAGGGTATGCACTTCTGCAAAGTTGCAGAAGGGAAAATACAGCATTTGTTCTGCTTTTAACTCAGCTGATGTCATAATCAACTCATGTGAAAATAAAAGCTTTTCTCTTTAAGTGTTTGAATGTTTTAATCTGTTCCATACTTCTGTCACCGATAACCTGCCTTTGAATGTTGGCACAATCTGCATTATACTTAATCCAGAGCTATCTTTATTAATGTAATTTTTTCTAATATGTCAAATGCTGCTAGGAAGCTACTCCTCAGTAAGGACTAGTTGTGTGGAGGATTTCAGCTCGTGGAGCTCAGCTGGTTTTAATTACCCACACAGATAAGTGTAGCCATTTATTTTCTTTGAACTGGAAAAGGTTGTTTTTCTATTTTTAACCCCTGAAGACAGCTGAGTAATTCAACTGAAAGTCCTCAGTCCAGAAATAACCTTTTTTTTCTTTTTGCCCTATGAGGATCAAATTGTTTCTCATGAGCCAAGGTTTAACCCATAGCTGTTCAGTTCAGTTTGATTATATTCAGGCCCAGTTTTATAGATTACTAATAACCAGAGTCTCTGATACTCATCCAGTGTGGCATTGAGCAACATGTCTTGCAATTTCCTTTGGAGGGAGAGTCCTTTTGCAGCAATACTCAGGAAGAGAGGTACCGCTTAGTAGGGTTCCTCCCTGAGAAAGATTCTACTTGACATAGACAAGGGTGGCAAGGTTTGGTCCAAAACAAACATGTATGATCAATTTTCCAAAAGTGCTCTGCATGTTGCCCTTAGTGCCACAATGGGGAGAAACTGCGTGCTAAGCACTTACAAAAATCTGGCCCTTGTTTGAATGGGAATAGGGGCTTGAGCTCTTTAGAAAATCTGGCAGCAATTGTGGGTGCTGAGTACTTAGGAAGCAGTGGTGGTCTTGAACCAGGGCTGCCATTACTGATTTACACCCTTGTCAGCCATTGATTTTCAACAGAGTTACACCCCTTTGGAATTGGAGCAACACAGTCAGACTGCCATAATTTATAAATTAGTTTATATATATAAAATCAATATTTATTTTATTTTATTTTATTTTATTTTATTTTATTTTATTTTATTTTATTTTATTTTATTTTATTTATTTTATTTTTCTATTTTTTGGTTTTTTAGGAAAATTCTTTTGAAATATTACCCTGTTGCCTGAATCCGTACTGCTCCTGACTGTCTGCCAGCTCCCAGATTAAATGTAAGTCATTACGGAATGTTTTCCTCACATGGGAAAGACTGGAGTGGCCCAGTGTTAGTTTTGCCCTCCAACATTAATTCTAATTACCTCAAAATGCAAACATGCTTGAATTTCCAGCAGATGACATTATTTTTTCTTTGACATCAGACATCAAAGAAAGAAAAATAAACATGGGACAGTGACAGCATTAGGCCTCTAGTCATTTTTCAGAAGGTTTTTCATGTCCTGTTCCAGACTGGTTCTTCTTTAAGTCTTGTCTCGGATATTAGGGAGGGGAAAGGTTTACAGACTCCAAGACTGATGGAGTCTTTTCCCTTCCAGTTCTCTGAGGCAGATGGGGGGAAGGAAAGAAACAGTCTGGTTTAGATCAGGGTTGGAGCCTTAGTTTTCAGAGGCACACACACGCCCCCAGTAGTTTGGTTATTTCTTAGAATTTTTAGCTTTTCTTCTGAATATTCATGGATGATACTGCTGCATTTAAAAATTGCAATAATTCAAAGAGAACAGAAATTTGCAAATGTGGACGAGAACCTCAGAATTTTGCAGTTGTTTAGTACTTTTGGGAGATCATTATTCACACAGGTGTCATGGCAGCTGAAAGCAGATGTTGCCAGGTATTCCCTGTACAGAGCACTGACCTTTCAGACCTTTCAAGTCCACAAGTGTTTATAAATGGGCCGATCAAGGGAGCTGCCTTTGCTTCTACATGTCAGGGTTTGGGATGTGCTAGCTTGCACCCACTTGGCTTTTATCAAGTTGTGGCAATGGCAGCTCCCAGTCAACTTTCATGGACCCAGACACAGGCCTGCAGTCCTCTCACCTGCACCAGTGCCTTCACCCAGAGCCCACCTATCACCAGTTTTTTCCAGGCTCCAGGACTGGCCCTGGAGCAGAGCATCTCTGCATCTGAAAAACAGAAATAAATGGAATAATACCACTGCTCAATCTGACAGACACCATGGAGAGACGTAAAGGCTCCATTATTAGAGACCCTGACTGTGTTTTGGTGAGGCAGGCTATAGAAAAATCTGTGCAAGAAATCAAATTATGAAAAAATTACAGAAGTCTCTTCCCAGGGCCTGGGAGAACAAGGTTATTGCAGGACATGGTGGAGATGTGCAGGCAGAGCTGTGCAGGGAAGCTTGAACAACATATCTGTGCTACTTGCTCCTCACTTTTTGAGCACTAAACCCAACTCCTGAGTTTTAAAAAAGGTCAGCTTGTGATGGACCCAGCCTGCAGGAGCTGCTGCTGTGGCTTTCCTGTGCAACAGTTCACAATGTTTCTTTCTTTTCCTGATGGAAAAATAGCTCCTTCCCCTGCATGGGGCAAGTAATAATTTTTTACACCACATACCCTCCCCACTCCATGCTACCAGACCCCACATCCATTTAAAAAGTGTAGAAACAAATTCATTTTCAGTCAATAAATAACAATAAATAAATAAATAAGCCATGTGCTCTGCAGTTGTTGCCTGCAGTGTGAGCTCTAGTATTTTGAAGTGTTTCTCATTGGGGCCCACAAATGTTTGTAATAAAACTGACTGGCAAAATCCTGGGCCGGAGCCTCTGGGCTGCTCAGCCAGCTTCACACCCATCCTCCTGATCCATTTTCCCTTGATGCGAGCCCAGGGCAGGCAGTAGCTCCCCAGGGGCCCTGCAAGAGCTGTGGGTGGGAGTGACTGGGCTGAAGGGCATCAGCCAGCTCACCTCAGGCTCCCTAGAGAATGTTATTGTTCATGCTGAGGCACCTGAGGATGGTGGCAAGATGCACTAAAATTAATCATTTTTGCTTTTCTTACTTTTTCTTGCAGTTTGACAGCATAGCTTTGAGTCTGATGCTGTCAAGCTGTATTATTTCTGTCCTCTGAAGTACCTGGAAACTACACCATGACACTACTCCTCCCAGGAAGCATTGTAAAATGGAACATGGTAAAGTATTTGGTTGAGCTTACCTTTCTAAAATTGCCTACAGACTCTGAGAGGTCTAGCAGGAGACATCCTGCAGGGCTCATTTGAAAACAAGAGTATTGAAAATCTGCCCTCCAAAAGTCAGTGTTTCCATTTGAGTGCTCAAGAATGAATGTACGGAAATCAAGCTTTGTACGGAAATTTGAACCAGCCCGAATACTAATATTGGCAACAGCTCTGCCTGTTGGTAGAGCATACCACTTCTCATCAGGCAGAGTGTATCGTTTAGGGGTATGTTTTCAAAATTAGATAACCCAAATATTCTTACAAATGGCTTTGATTATTTTCTGTCTGTACAAGACCAAGTTTTTGAAAGGGAATGGACAACAGCCTGAGGAGAAATGGTGGTGGGGTATGTGAGTATCCTTTTTCGCACACATCAGTGCATATTTGGTATATGAGGTGGTGCTTACACAGTTTTCCTTTCACTGTTCAGGCAGCCAGTTTTTAAAAATGTGGCCTGTGGTGTTTCTGTTTCTTTGATGTTTTCAAATGGGATCTAGTTATTTTAATACGTCTATTACATCTAATTCTCTGCTAAGACCACCTCAAGGCTCTAGAGGAAATCAGACTTTATGTTGTCCTAGCCGTGTCACCCATTTCTAAATTAAAAGAAAAGGAAACTGTATCCTCTGCTAAAATTCATTCTTCTTGTTTATGATGTGAGAAATCCTCTTGGTTCAAAAATGCACAGTCCTTCCTTTCCACTTAACAGAGAGTCCATGAGTTTTCTAGAGCTGCTAGAAAAATTGGGCCAATGAAGAGTGGCTGACTTGTTCTCATCCCTTCTGGATGCCCTGTGATGGAGGACAGTCATAGTTACGTGCACACATTCAGAATCAGCCTGATGCTTCACCAAAGATCATAAAATGAGACCAATTACACTGGAGCAGGTTTACATCTTCAGCAAAATCTGGACAGACAGGCACTTCTCTAGGATTCCACCAAGAGAACAAGCCCTACCCAAATCAGTTTGTGCTCAAGCTGTTGCTATAAACCAACTAAATGTTTTGCAGGATGTAGGACAACTGGTACAACACAGGCTTTTTCATGAGTGATACTGGACACCCCCAGCCCTTTGCTGGGATCATTGCATGCACAGAGACTGCTCAATCATTCCTCTGGTCAAGTACTAGCTAAAGTGTATCACTAGCAACAATGCAAGTGTACAAAGCTGTAAAAAATTATGTACATGTACATGTGTGATAAGTAGCAAAGTGTCCATTAATATTGCGTGACTTGTTGGGAGAGAGATTTTTCTAGTGCAACTTCAGAAGTGCTTAGGACAACAAGATATTCTCTGTGGGAGCCGTCTACTTTCCACGTGGAAAATGCATGATGGGGTTTTGGGTAGGATTGGATATATTTTGCTGCTTTGAATTACTGTCTGGATGAGTCAAGCTATTTTTTGTCCTGTTGGATCTCTGTGGTGTTGGTGAATAGTTATTTCTGCATGGACGGTGCATTAAAGTTCCTGTTAACAGCCAGGTAATCTTTGGTGGCAGATGTTAATATTTTATATGAAAATAAGCATTTAAAAACAATTCCTCTGTTATCAATACCTGCTTGGCAGTTTCACCCTTTGGGAAGCATATGTCTGGACAGGAGTCAGGTCTTGTTTTGGAAGAGATGGCCTGTTGCCATACCCTCTTGCTGTTTCTTTTAAATCTGGCTGTAGTGCATCTTTAAGCTTTGTGGAGTTTTTTTTTTTTCTCTCTGTTTCATGCCTAGAAGTGGTGCCTTATACATTCACTAAGAATGAGTCCAGAAATAAAGATAAGAAATTTAGGAAACTGTAAATGTCCTTATCTCTACTGCTGGTGTGGATAGAATGAGTACCCCAGAGAAAAATATTGTTTTGTATGAGGTAACAGCTGCAGTTGCTGTAGGTATCGAGTGAGGCTGTGCTGCAGTCATTAATCTTTTGCTGCTCCTGTAGTCTTTCACTAATGAGAAATACGAGCAAGGCCATCACTGTGTAGGGGTTAGAAATGGAGACTGTACCATTCAGGAGGGAAGACCCAAACCCACTAATGATAGCAGCTGGGCATTTTTGCAACTAACATCTGGGCAGATGCAACTAACTTCTGAGTTAACACTGCTTAACTAGGAGTGTTTCTTACAGTGAGATAGTGTCTAGGTACTTTCTCTGTGGGGAGGAGGCAACCTTTACATGCAGGTTCATAGTAACTGGTGGCAGGCTGTACAAAATGTACACCAGTCCTTGCTGAGCCTACCGACAGTCAGAACCTCTTCACAACTGTGTGAACGCCAGTAGAAAGCTCCTATCACAAACTGCTTCATTATGCATTATCACCATGCAGCTAGTACACTAAGGAATGATTGTAATGAAAAAAATCACTTGGATTTAGATATTTAATACCAGCATGTTTTGTTCTTGCATGAGCAAATGAAATGTTAAAAATTACTGTAAAGAAAAACATATCTTCCAAACCCAAAAATATAGGAGAAACATGAACAATGTGCTGTGCTGTCCTGAACTACCAATGTTTGGATAGTACTTGCTTGTTCCTCTCCTCTAAAGATTAACCTGGCAATATATCTGCAGGATCACCTACTCTTCTAGAAATGTCACCAAAAAAAAAAATTTAAAAAAGGCAACAAGCAGTCAGGATATTCTAGTGATATACCATGTGCTTTCTGGGAGGAAAGTGAGCTCCTTGATGGCTAACAAGCCTCTTGTATGTGCAGTGGTGATGCACCATGAAGATTGGGCAGCTTTTTCACTCTGAAGTCCTCAGGGGAGACTAGTTAAGGAACGTTCTAGTTCCGTGTCATGTGTTATGTGACATTCATAGGGCTCCAGCTGTCCTATGTGGCCTCTTGGCAGTCCCACTTCAGAAGGTGCCTTTTGCACATGCCTTTCTCCTCATATCTGTGAGCTCCTCAGAGTGCTGTAGGAAACACAGACCAACCCTCCTGTGATGGCATGACCGCATCAGTGGACAAGAGAAGAGCTGGAGATGTCGTTTACCTGGACTTCTGTAATGCCTTTGACATCATCCCCCGGAGCATCCTTCTCTCCAAACTGGAGAGAAACACATTTGATGGATGGACTATATGGTGGATAAGGAATGTGGTTGGACAGTCACATCCACAGAGTAGCAGACTCTTCTGGATGGAGATCAGTGACAAGTGGTGTCCCTCAGGGGAATACTGGGAACCTGTGCTGTTCATCAACTTCATCAATTACAAACAAAGGGATGGAGTGCACCCTTAGCAAGTTTCAGATGACACCAAGCTGAGTAGTACCATTGCTTGAGAGATAGGATGCAACCCAGAGGAACCTGGACACGCTTGGGAAGTGAGTCAAAAATGGGAGTTTATCCCCCAACTTCCCACTTCATGACTAAGAAAAAAAGCAGTGTGGTTAGCAGTTATAGCAGTTGCTTAACTTATTTTACACCTTTAAATTGATACAGGAGTGTAAATACCATTACCTTTAAATTACCTGAATTACCTTTAAATTGGTAATTTGGAGTGTAGGGAAGGTGAGGCAAAAGTTTGTGAAGTTGGATAAAATAAGGCTTCTACAGCTAATGCTGTTAGTGTTGTCTAATTCCTTTTGATTTCTTATGCCTCTGAAAGTCAGAGTCTACTTCCATATTGTGGCACCAAAGCAGCCTAGTTTTCAAATGTGATGAGGACTAAATAGCCCAGTTGACACTGGAAACTGAGATCTCTCCATCAGACTGTTTATGCAAGATATCAACATAAAGCTTCCCTCAGTACCTGTAAAGTTCCTGTTTGTCACTCCAGAGCTTCCCATAGCCTTTTCACACCACACTTACACTGCATGTATACCTCAATATGGAATGTGTGTGAGGACTAATGCTTCTAGCACAGTCCAACTCTCACAGCTTGAACCAGTGCTCATTTTTCAGCATATCTGTTAGTAAGAGACCAAAACAGAGACATATTGTTCTCTCAGTATTACTGGGTTCAGCCTTGAACCACGGGAAGAAACCCTTCCATATGTAAGCATAGGGACTGGGCTGAGCCTGAGGAGATTGGGTGGAAGAAAAAGAAGTATTTTTGAGATGATAAAATCATGCCAGTTGGAAGCAGGATGCACCAACTACCTGGTTGTTGGGGATGGGGCAGCATTTTATAGAAGAGGTATGTCATAATAAGAAGTTCAAGGAATCCACTCTGATTCAACAGCTGGTTCAATCAAACCAGATTAAACTGCCTTCAATACCATCCTGGACCAGATTTTTCAGAAGAATTCAGCAGCTTGGTAGCTAAGCCCTTTTGCAAAACATCTTTCACTTACTGTCACAATAGAAGCTGCTGGATGCTGACCACTTCAGAGAATCTGGACCAAATGTGAGATGCCAGGCACTTGAAACTCTGGCACTGGACTCTGCAGAGAATTCGATCCATTATGTGCTGCTCCACTTCAAAGTGCTTAGCAGCTTGTGACAACCGTACAGCATCACAGAAAATGTCACTTTTTGTGCAAACATTTAACCAACATAAAGCGGCTTTTTAGCATGGTAGTAAATTTCACCCAAATCTCAATTTGCTTTGATTTTTTTTTTTTAATTTTCACTGAATGGAAAAGAATCACTGAGTTTGGGCCTTTCTGATGGAAGTATTTACAAAATTTTTTAGGGTAGCTTGGGGTGCAAGAATGACACAGGAGTGTTTCCTCACCAATCTTGTTTATCCTTTTCTGATACAACAAAAAAACATCATTAGCACAAGTTTTAAAACAGAAAGAGAGATGAAGCCTACTCTTCTGAGATTTTCTGTTGTTTTCTGCACAGTTTCATGTTTTAATTTTGAAAGAAGACAAAGGACACACACCTTCTTGCAGGAAAAGAGGAAGACAGTTTAGCACAGACTAAGGGCTGAGGTTCAACTCTGCAATCTCGGTTCATACCCATCTCCAGCTTTCAGTATAATCTTTCTTTGCATATTTTTTTTTTAATCAAACCCAGGAATTATACAGCTGTTGAGATAAGAATAATTAAGAACAATGCACTTCCTTTTAAAGCTTCTCAAAGGATAACCTCTAATAAGATGAATTGAGCGTCTCATGCAGGCCACACACAAATGATTGCTCACATTTAGTAAAACATTTTTTGGGGTAAAGATAAGCTAATTTTGTTCAAGAGCAGAGGGTGGTCTTTAAGCCTTGCATTTGTCAAAGAAGCAAGCAGTTTTTTATCTATTTCCTATAATCTTCTACAGCTCAAGAGGAGTAATGTAGGGGGAGGGAAATTCAGGCAATGTATTTATGTTGGAGCACAAGCCTGAGCATTTAAACAGACCATAAAGTTAAAGAGACAATGGGCTGTATAGTGGAAACCTTACTTGCAATCCAAAATTTATCTGTGCTGATGCTGTTGCTCCTGTAGGTACTCAGCCTTGCAAAAAGTGCTGGGTGAGCTCTGTGTGCTGTGCCACAAAGCTCATTTGGAAGGGTAAGGCAACTGGAAATCAGTTTCTCATAGCTTTCCCATCTGTTGCTGTTTTAAATGCCATTTTCTTTCCATGGAAAAGTTTCACTGCTGATCTACATGGAAGGTCAGCAGCATCATCACAGTAGAAATGAGCTTACAGGATGCAGGGGGATCCCTGTGGTCCTCTGTTCCCTCCCAAAATCTGCCGTGATCTATGCCCTCTGGATGCTTGTCATTGGATAAATGGTTCTGCTCTGGCAGTATCCAGAAAAACACAATCAGGTCAGGCATTAGGACCCACACCTTGTGTGTGGCCTCTAGAGCTCACAGAGACACATCCTTGCAGTTTGTTCTCACATGCACACTAGGGTGAATCCAGAAAATCACAATGAGAATGATCCTTGGAAGCCTTTGTGTGGGGTGCTGGAGAGCAGACCATGCTAGAGCTGTTTCTGTGCACTCATGAAACTGGCCTCATTTGAATAGTTCATGGGGGAAAGCCTAGCTATGAAGAAAAGGCAAGACATAGTGCAAAACATGCCACTGAGAGGTTCTCCTCCTCCCGTTAAGACATTTCACCTGAAAAAAGAGAAGTACCAGCTGGAGTTATAAATTATTCCAGCTCCTAGTTGCCAAATGTTTCCACTCTCCCCTTTGTATCTGTTACAGATGCATCATCCACATATGAATGTTTCCTGGAATTTGGTTCCAGAGATTTGAGCCTCTGAAGTTTTGGGGCCAGACTCACTCAAATGGAACTCCCAGGGAGCAGAAATTGCCTGTTTAAATCAAGAGGCTTATCAGAGAATGCTAAATGATTTTTTACAGCTGAAAGTCAAAAGATCTTACCAGTCTTCTCCTTGCTATTTGCTTCATAGCTTTCAAATAAAAAAAAATTAAAAATAAAAAACAAAAACACAAAAAGAAAACCCCAACAAAAGAAAACAAAACAAACAAAAGAAAAGAAAACAAAACAAACCCAAGAAAACAAAAACAACAACAAAAACCCCAAACTCTTTCCAGTCCCCCTTGTCCTCCAGACAGCCAAGTCTGTTCCTGTCACCACCCTTCTAATGACTAGAAAGACCCCTCTTGGCTGGAGAGATCAATGCAGGATTGTTTTACACCAACACTGAAGTTTTGCCTGCTTTAGCAGAATCTAAAAGAGTAACAGAGTGATCCATTAGCCAATGAAAGTGCGTTCAATCAAGCAGCGCTCTGCATTTCTCCAGCATTTTTCACCCGAAGCAATTAAGCATTCATTGATTACAAGCATTAATTAGGTCTAATCGCATGCCTGCAAATGAGGAATTATGAAAACATGAAAATGAGTGCTGTGTTTTAAAATGGATTTTGGTGGTGAAGAAAGACATAGCTATCTTATGGGATTCCCAGAAGCCCTTCATATTTGTAAAGGCAAGGTACTGATCCTCTCCCAAAAATCAGGCCTGCTAGTCCATGCTGGGCCAGGCTGTCAAACATCAACACCTCTGATTTTCTTTCTAGCTGAACTTCAACCACTACTCCGTACTACTGCATACTACTCCATAATGAACTAGAGCACAACAGGGGAGAACAGGCAAGTGAGCTGGAGGCCTGACAGCACTGAAATCCGTGGCACAGCCACCCCAGCCAAGGACACCACACTGAGTGGAGAACTGCCGGGGACAAGAGTGACTCAAAGCAATTGCAGAGTTTGCCAGACTCCCTAGGACTACCTGGTATGATTACTCTGTGTCATGGTTTGAGCCTGGCGCAATGCCAGTGCTTCCATGAGAATACCTCTTTTCCTGTTATCTACTGTGAGATGTGATCAGAGACAGAGCAGAGCAGGCTCCAACTTAAGATTGAAAGAAAAAAACTTAATTAACCAAAAACTACAAGGAAAAACACACAGAACACAGGATGAAAGCCTTCCAAATTTCCTCCTCCTCCCCCCACCAAATTTCTTAATTCCGCTACCACCCTTTAGATCACTTGCTCTCAGTCCATCACCACCCTTTAGATAATCAATTCTCAATTCCTTGGGAGGAGAGGAGTCCCTCTTGCACCACAGACTTCCCCAGGAAACAGTCGAAACTTCTCGTGTTTCCGTGTCACGTGTGGCACCGCCCGGAGAACATTTGCCATCGTGACCTCTTCCTTCCATGTCCAGTGCTCTCACCACTGCACATGGACCAGAGCTGCTTCTAGGGTTTTTCCCTTTAAGGATGCTTTGTCCAGTTCCAAAAAAGAGCACAGTCCCTCTCCTTTTGGGACACCTGTACCCCCCCCCATGTTTCACCCCCTGGGGCTGAGGGGTCTCTAGAACAGAGATCATCTTCCTCTTCTTCTTCTTCGAAGACGGAGGGCACCACCACCACCCTCCTCACCCGTCGTCTCTGTTCACACACTTTCACATCACCGCACTCTCCTGGCTCTGAGCCATTGCCTCCCCCTAGATGCAGTCTCTGTGTCACAGGAACTCAAGGGTTCTGTCCATAGCTATCCAAGAAAAGCCCAGCCAAAAGCCACTCCATCATCTCCTCCCACCTAGAATTCTTCTCAACTTCTCTCAATCTCATCAACTCCAGGAGGAATCAGCATTTGCAAGGTTTCCATCGTCCCAAGAAGGGTTAAAAGTCCCAGGCTCTGCCGGTTTGGTTCATGAACTCCCATGGCTGGCTGCCCTGCTGGGCACCCCCCCTTCTCTTTCACACCAGCTGCGCTATCACAGGCACAGGCTGCTCTCCTCTCTCTTCCTCTGGGGGGGGGGGGGAATGGGGGATGGCTGCCCAGAGTGGGGGATGGAGCCCTCGCAGTGCTCTTCCACCCTTCGGCCCAGGCCTGGCCTACCTCCCTCCGGCCGCATGGCTCCCCTCCCCCCCCAACCCAGCTTGGAGCTGGGCAGGGAAAGGTCTGTTCTCTTCCAAGACCAGAACCCAAAGTTAGTTCCCCTGGGAGTTCACAGCTTTTAACCCCCTGTGTTCTCAGAGGTGTATCCATGCCCTCAGTGGACAAACCAGGTGCTAATATTAAAATCTGGACACCAATTGGCGTGACCACACCATCCCAAAAAAACTTCATTTCCTCTCAAACCACGACACTCTGTCATTTTTAATCCAAGGGTTGTTTTTATCTTTTTTTTTTTTTTTTTTTGGACAATTCAAATTACTCATATGACCACACGTATTTAGTGCTTTTAGCTAAAGGTGAAGTCACCCAGTTTGTGCCTGAGGCTGAATAGCAACTTACAGAAGCCCTATTAGCAACTCTATACGTGTCTGCTCTTTATCTACTCAGTTGATACTTGGAACATTCATAGCACAGCTATAAGACAATATCTAAACACTTACAAGGGCCTTTCTCTCCCAAGCCTGGTCCTGCTTTTCATAAACTCAACCTTCTTGTTTTACACACTCCTCCATTCCACTCTAATTTCCATTGTTTAATCTCACCCAGCTCTTTCGGTCTCTCCCCTCAGCAGGACACAAAAAATAAAAATTGGCAATGCCTTCATTTTGCAATGTTGCAAAGTTGGGTGGGTTCATAGGAAAATATCAAAACAACAAAGAGGAAACCCAATCTTTTCTCCCAGCTCCCACGGCTTGATTCCAAGGCCAAGCAAAGAAAAGACTGCAAGGCTGCATGCACAAGGGCTAGCATCGACACCAGGCTGCATGGCTGCAAGGCTGACAAATTGCTCCTTGGGAACAGCATGAATCGTGAGTGAAGCCTGGATCCTCCTCACAATGTGCACACACTTAGCTTTTCATGCACCCCTACACCTACTCTTTTTCTAGAAGTTAATCAAATGCAAGTATTAGGGGAGACCTAATGCAGTTGCATATGTAAAATCAGTCAGCAAGTAAAACCCACAGCATCACAACACAGACCCCTTTCCCATACCTGTGTAGCCTGATCCACCTTCCTCTGTGCATGGGGCACAAAGTAGATGCTCAGACTTCCATTTTCTCATAGGCTGTTCTTGACCTTGGACATGGTTTGCACCCAGCAAAATGCCTGACTTATTGTGCATGGTGCAGCAGCAATTCTTGCACACACACAGGAGGGATGCTCGTAGCCCTCATGTCTCCTGTCCCTGCACATTCAGAAGGGCCTATATAAAGAGTGTTGCTTTGACTTTTCTCTTGACAGCAAAAATGAGGAGGAAGGTCAGGGGTGTAGCATCACTGTGAACCAGAACATATGGCCCACTACTGGTGAAAAGGCAATCACTCATTGGGGGTGACAATGATTACTATGGGATAAATTGCAATTACAATACCGGAAATAGAGCCTTTCAGCAGAGAAGGTGCTGCGTTAGCTCCAGCATTAAAGTGGTTTCAGTATATGACAGTAATTTAAGAGGGAAGAGAAATCTGGGCTCCAAATGGTACAGCAAAAGATCCTTACAAAGCCTGTGATCTAGGATGATGTGCAAATGGCAGAAGGCAGATGTTGATCTCCTAGTAATACTGCAAGGAGGTCCAAACCAGAACAGGTCTAAATAAACTACTGACCTCTTACTCCGGGAGGTGGTCCCCCATGGACTCAAGGGTAAAGCAAAGGGCAAAGCCAATCACGGAAGGCTCAGAAGACTCTGCTAGTGCTGTTGCTATTGCTCAATGGATGAAGTGTTTGGGAAATGCCTGCTGTTTTTTGGCATGGCAAGTAGGGTGGCAGCATCTGAGTCTCTGCTTTCTTCTGTCAGTGTTTAATGACTCCACAGGTCTCAGTGGAGTTGCCTCCATGTAAAACTGGCACATCAACAAGCCAAATCAGGCCTCAACATCTGTAAAACTGGATAGGTTCACAAGGATTTAATTCCCCCTTAAGTATGTACAAATCACATGGGATGACACTGCCTAATTCCCTGCATTTCTGCATAGCACGGTACTGTCACTATTCACTGGGAAAGAATTTCATATTTGCATTTTTTCAAGTGCGGTAATACTGACATTGTTCATCTTCTCCTAACACTCAATAGCAATAATTTTTGTCTCTGTCTCTGGGGAAAAAGGCACAGATTTTCCATATTGCATCATACTGCCTATGAGGGTCCTTGTCCTGATTCGATCACCTCTGCAGTGAAGTGGAATGTACGCACCTCTGTGCGTGCATGCTTAAAATCAGAAACAGAAGCAAAGACTGGTTTTTACCTATGCCACTTTTAAAGCTGCAGAGCAGGCTGAAGTTCTGTCTGCAGATATCTGCTAAGTGCCAACAACTAATACAGGCACTGGAGAGCGGATCAACATCGTGCAATGCTTGTGTCAGTTGCTGGCTCCAAAACCAGCTCCAAATCTGGGAGTACTACAGAGCCATTGGGAACCAGTTCTTCTTGTCTCAGTTGCAGTACTAATAACCTGACTCTTCTTTCAAGAGTCACCCCAATCTTTTCCCATGGATTAGTGATCAGTTGAACTCGCTCAGTTGTCTGCACCATGTGCCACTTAGAGCGGTAGGTCTTGCTCTGATAGTGCAGGTAGGGCTTTCTCCTTGAAGAGACATAATAAGCTTTTTGGGGTTTACTTAGAGTATTTTATGTCCAGGCAGCCTCAGGAAAGAGATCATGTCCAGAAGTCATAGACTTTGCTCTTTACTTAGAGGAGAGTCTAGCTCAAATGCAAGAATACAGACCCAGTTTAAATGCCCTAGTCACCTAAATGCCCTTCTGAGTACCAGTAGAAGGCATGTCCCCATCCCTGAAGCCTGAGGTCCTGCCAGGTGCCCCAGAAGTGCTTCATGCCCATGCTAGATCTGTGCATGTGGTTCAATCAGATCATTTCAGGGCGGGTACATCTGTGATTTAAAGACCTGACCTTGCTCCATTGGTTTCTGTCACTGTTTAAGAAACAGTCTTAAAAGACACCATGAGACAGTTATGAGTGAAAGGGTAGCGTTCCTACCTCTTCTGAAAGGGCTGTCTCACTAGACATGAAGCCACTCAGGTGTTACCCATCATCCTGCATTCCAGCTTGCCCCACCCTCTAACCAGGCTTCTCACACCCAGGATAGACAGTCTAGATAGTCTTAGGATTTAACCTGAAGGAGAACCTCTCAGCTCAGAGACTCTGCACAGTGACCTGTCACAGCAGGCAGTGGCAGACTCATTGGCTTGTCTGGAGCCCTGGTGCGGGGACACAGTGTCATGTGGAGGTGCATCATCAGCAGGATGCCCAGCTGTGTGAAGGCTACATTGCAGCTACTGTGCCACATTCTGTCCAAACATATTTTGTGTAAGAAGTCACACCTCCAGGCCTGTGTTCACCAGAGCATGCTGGGGCCGTGTTTCATTTCACCCAGGATTAAAGGGCTGTGCTGATCTGGAGCAGGGTCATTTCCAACTGTCAGGAGCAGTAGAGGAGGGAAGTTGGCTGTGGTTTTTTGCTCTGGGTCCAGCTCCCAGAGGCTGTGCAGATCCTGTACCATAAAACAAAGCTAAGCTCATGAGCTATACTTGTGTAGCTATTGTCTTTGCTGCTGTTTTTGTTGGTAATACCTTGGCTGCTGCTAGTATGTCTAGTGTTTTTAGCATTGGAGCCAAGAAAACAGCATTAACTGAACAACCTCAACACAGCAGAGGTTGCCAGGTTGAGAAACCCTCTGATGCTGGGAAACAAAGTGAGTGTCTCTCCCCACTTCAAGTCTGTTACCTGCATTCCCTTAAGACCGTGGGAACCCACAGAGCCCTGTGGCTGAGTGGTGAGAGTGGTAAGTACAGAAGTTAATGGCAGGTGCTCGAGCTTAATTATATTGTTTTGTGAACTACACCTGTCAAAGGTGAGAGTGAAAGCACTGGACAAACAGGCTACTTGAAAACATAGCAGCTACAATGGGAGAAAACCAGTTGGTTATGTTGGGAATTTTTTTTAATTGCTCTGAATTATTCACAATATCAGTGGTTTCCTGTGACATCAAGCTTCTGAACATTGCTTGATTGCCATAAACTGTGGTGTATCCAATTTTCCATTCCTGACTACACCCAAGCCACAGTTTGTCTGAGAAGCTGCGTCTGCAGAAGGCATGCACTAGTTGGCAGCTGAATAACTGATAGATGGGGGTAATACAGAGGCACCTGGTACTCAGCACTGGCATGGATGAATCCACGTGGTTATTTTTCATTGTATTTCCAGAGAAATGATGGTAAAACAACTAATGAGTCAAAGGGAGGAAATGAGAGCAGAGGCTAACTAAGTGTGTGAAAGACAGAGCTCTGTGGACTGCTCTGCCTGTGCCAAGAACTGGGGAGTTTCTGTCAGCTCGGTTGGGAAAGTCGAGCAGCCAGTGTAAACTACTGCCTGGACTGTGTGTCTGTAAGCTCTACTGCCCTCTTTTGGGTGGAATTAGATCTGTGCATCTGTTTCATCCGCCAGCACACGTTGCTGCATCGCCCAGGCGCAAGGAAGAGGGACCGCTCCTGCGGCAATGCTGACAGCGATGCTCCCGTGAGGGGAGCTGAGCAGCAGGATGCTGATGTGCAAAGGCTGTGCTCAGCAAGGATGCTGTCCGAGAGCAGCGTGGCCATGGCATTACAGGTGTAGCCCATCAGCCTAACCACGCTCTGATCCAGCTCCTCATCCAGGCTCCAGTTCCTTGGGTGAATCGTGACGTCCAAGCTGCAGTTCCTTCAGGTGCTTTTCCCCACCTCTGGCACTGTTCTGCTCCATCATCTGCTGTGCAACAAGAACAGAACAATGGCAGAGCAGGTTTGTCTTCAGCCTTGCTGCAGGCAGGTAATTTTTTCAGGTGTTGCATGCCAGTGCCAAGTTCTGCTGAAAACACTATGTCTGAGACTTTCACAGTGGAGGCATCAAAACCTGCTCTGTTGGGGCAAGGTGCACCTTGAACAGAGCTCCCCCCTCCTTTATCCAAGTGTTTTGCTGGAGAATCTCTCATTAAGCTGTTAGCAGAGGCATAGATACAGGGTATGGGTCAACCTAATGGTTCATCTTTGGTGACCTATGTCCAGCAACAGTCACCTCTTGTTGCAATGGTGCTTGTCTCAAACAAGAGAACACATCCCTCTGAGAGCCCGTTCATGCCCCCAGACATATCTGATTACACTTAATTCAGCTTCCTCAGCTAGGACCATGCCCGGTCACAATCTGACAAAGTCCTTACAGTGACCTAGACATAAAATTTGAGTTGATGAGTGACACTTTTTATAAGACCAACTATTTCATTATGAAACTTTTGAGGTTGGAAAAAAAAATCCCAAGCAAATAAGAACATGTCCCTATTAAAAGACTGTCGGAGCATTTTTATGTATCCTCCTTGTAGCAATTGTGGCTGCGTGTAAAAGGCAAGCATGCCTTCTGATCGTGAGAGAGTGGCTAAAAAATATGAGTCACACAGTCGAACCTTGTGACTTGGTAGAAATAAGGAGGTCTCCTTAAAGGCAATTTGTGGAAGAATTGGAGAGAAACGCAATTTTTCAAGGTCAGCCAAAGGCTAATGAGCACTCTTTCATAGTGCGATTGTATTGCCTGAATTTCTGTATTTCAAAGCCAGTCTAACTAATTTATTGCTGAAGCACTGTAACTGAAGAGGCTGTAATAATATTGACAACTAATCCTGCCAGAATCTGAGATGGTATTCAGCATAATATGAAACATTTTCTCTTTGCCTGGACAAGTACAGAACAAAGAGTTAAACAAATATGTGGTTCCCCAGAGTACCACTTATCTTTCTTCCCGAAGGGCATGTGTACAGATGCTTTGTAAGTTGTGTTGTCAACAGTTGGGGCTTGTGGCCAGATTCACATGTTCTCCACCTTTCGCTTGTGAGCTGCAGGAGAGTCATCTCCAGAGGGACAGTTTTTCATAACTTAATTAGATTGGCGCCATTCGTGCAGCTACAGTTTCAGGTTGGCTCAGCTTTACTTCTGCTCCAGCTCTCCAGTTCAGGGGATTACAGTAGCACTGAAATTGGTTCTGAACTGAACATTTGGCAACTACCTCGGGTCAAGGAGGCAATTTGTGCTACTGCTGTTGCTAAATTAGAGATAAATAAATAATCAATGTGCAGCCCTTAATGAGAGACTAAGAATGAGAGACAAAATGTTTTTGCAGCTCTCCACTGTGAATGTACTTAGGAATAGGTAGCTTTTTTTTTTCCATGAATGAGCAGCTCTAGTCTAGAGTTAGTTCACTTCACTTTAGTTGAAGAAGAGCAAGTCCATTCTCTTAGCACAGTTTTGCACTATGCTCAATGTAGTGTAGCTTTAATCGGCTGAGAATCTGGATGGGCTAACCCAACATCAGCCAAAGTGTTCCCACTGGAGTTTCAGTGGTTTAACTGCATCAGTTTAGAAGTGGATAGAAATTAAATCACTGAGATTTTTAGCATGGACACAGAGCCCTTAGCCCTGACTAGCTTCATACTACTAAACTGCACCTCAAGAAGAAAAGATTTGGAAGCAGTGAGTGAAGACTGTAGGAAAAGTTAGAGTGCCGGCCACCTTTCCAAGCATCACACGTAAAATGGGCACATCCTGCCTGTGACATGCAGTGTTCATTAGGGACCATCTACGAGTGTATCTGGGCTCACTTCCATGCACTGTGAGCTACAGAGATTCACAGCCCACACTGCCCCCACAAGCTCCTCAGTGTGGCTCATGCTGCAGGTGGCTCCACTGAGATGTTAAGGTTTTACCTGGGCAGCCAGTAGCTGGGAAGCTGCACAGTTGTGACTTCTTTACCAGAGTCAGTGATGGATGACAGCCCATACCCTACCATGCAGTTTTGAAGATGTCAGCTGATAAATGGCCCTTAAGCAGGTGACAGAGGTAATAAATTAAAAGACATCTGGCAAACCTGCTGTAAAGGAAGAAATAGATGTTTGCAGGGATGGAGAAAAATGTCCACTACTCATAGAGAGCAAATAAGAGAGGAAAGCAAAGTGTCTTTGTGTCCCTCCTAAAAGCAAAGCAAAACAAAGACAAATTGATGGTCCAGATTTTTCTTACAGAACAGCAGAATTTTTGGGGTTTGAAGGGACCTCGGGAGATCATGTAGTCCAGCCTCCCTGCCAAGTGGGGTTATATCACTTGTATATAAAGAATGCAATTAGACCTGGCTCTGTCTAACTCAAGATTTTTGTTGCTTAAGTTCTTGCTGCCTCAGTGCTTGCAAGAGTGGGTTTGCCTGTTTACTGAAGGTACTGATTATTTTATAACTTTTCACTTTATCTGTGATATAAAGCATTTGTGAGCTGGAAGTAACATGTGAAACCCAGTTAGTTGCTATTCTGCAATCCTGAACAAATACTTTATAGACTCAAATGGAGGTGGGGGGGAGGGTAGGCTGTGACCTGTTTGGGTCAAGTGTTTTACTCAGGGTCTAAATTTTATAGGTCATTTTCTGGATCTTCAGAAACAGCCACATGCATCATTAGTGCCAGTGCCTGAATTCTGATCTTTAAGGAGAGCCTGTTGCACTGATTTTTCTATAGATTACTTTCCTCGAAAGTAGAAAGAAGTTTGGTGCTACCCAATTGCTTACCTGGCATACACCTGGTCTCCCTAAGACCCTTTGATAATCAGGGGGTAGAAAGCAGGGCAGGGGTGAGGTGTTTTCCTCCAGAATGCATTTCAAAGCAGATGCTGGATTTAGGCACACTGAATTATCCTCTGAAGTTTTTCTCCATGGGCCAGGGAGAGGCTAGAGAGACTGGCTGAATCACTTGGCTGACTGCAGTTGGTGGTGTGAAAACTCTCCTTGCTGAAGCCAATGAAAACATCAAGAAAGAGATCCATCCACAACCTCTTTAAGTAATTCATTCACCCTTATTCTTAGCACTTGGTGCCAGCTCTCTCATTTGATCAGGCTTGAGTTCTCCTGCTTGAACTGTTGTGATGGCTTTCTCTGCTTGATGGAGAAATATTTAGAAGTTTCTGTCCTTCATGCAGAAATTGAGATGCCTCTGAATCTTCTTTGTGATTGCATGAATAAACCCCCCTCCCAAAGAGTCTCACTTAGATGCAGTTTTGCCATTTATTGTGTGACTCTTGGCAGGTTTTTAACGCTCCTTTGGCAGTTGTGACTTGCAGCCACAGCCAGCGCTCCAGAGCCAGAGAGCAAGGCTGCAGTGCCCTGCTTGTCCCCTGCCCCCACCTTCTACTCCATTCCACCTCCCACTCCAAGCCCAGAGGAGAGGCATATTGCCCTTTCCACTTACCTACAGCCTAAGTGGGTATTCGATGGTGTTTCTGAAGCAGAACATTCTGCAGGATGCCTCTTGAGACCCCTGTGGCACAGCTTTCAGGCAGAAGATGCTGCTGAATTTTAATAGTTATTTATTTCTTAATGGACTGGTAGATAATTTGCCTTTGCATATAAAATAATTTCCTTGCCACTCATTTCCAGTACTGAAGAAATAGGGTAACTATTTCAACTTTTTTTTGCATCAATCTTACTAGTTTTGCTAGGTTTATTTTTGTTCTTAACATGTTTTTAAACTTTTTGTTCTACCTAAATATAGAAAGGCTGAATATTGAAGCACCATTTCCATCAAGGCCCACAGCTTCCCTTAGTGCATTTCTGCATTTCGCAATGTCATCAATATTCTTTACTTTTTCCTCCTTTTTTGTTACTGGTATAGCTAGTAGTTTCCAGTTGCTGATGAATTTGAATGAGTTTTTGGCTTAATCTTGATCGTGGAGGGAGGCAGAATAATTATTTCTCTTTTAGTTTTACTATGCCTGAACAATTTTCATTCATATTTTTTTCTATTTAGATTTTTCATCCTAACTAATTTTGAATGCAGTTTACAGGAGCTTTGGGAAATCTTTTTGATACAACAGTTGGGTATATTAATCACTACTTGGAAATTTCTCTTTGCCTGCAGAGGCTCTAATCCCATCACAATGAATGGTCCTGACACAACCAGCAACTTCCATCCTAAATAAGGCCCGTAGTAAAGTCATCTTCTGTGTGTAATTGCTGTGAAAGTATTATCTGCTAGGTTTAGAAACTCTAGACTGTTTCTCAGTGATACCAATGTAACCTCAAAAATATTTCAAACTCAAATCACCTGTAACAACCAATTTTTTTTTCTTTCCTGCATAAAAAAACTCCAACTGCTGAAGGAGTAAATAAACTTTTCATTTTCCTTGGCCAAGTGATTCTGAGAGCACCCATTTTTTCTTCTTGGGTTTTCTCTATGTGGTCATCCAAGTTCAAGATTTTTTGGTCTGTGTCCCTAGAGGGTGGTGGCACCCAGAACATATTTGTCTTATTGCTTCTTCCATTCTTGATGAGATTACAACATCCTGGTGTTGGAGGTTTTTCAGCCAGCCTAATGTCATTTTCTATCTCATTTCCCCTTACCAGCTATACCAGCTGTTTCAGAATTTATATGTCGGCATTTGAAAGATATTGTTCATTCTTTGAGTTAATTATTAGATCAGCTTAGTTCATTTTTGTTATGCCAAATTGGAGATTTATACCACTAAATTAATACAGTTGAGAATAAGAGTTTGTCTTGCATTTATCTTTTAACAAATATTTTTAGTCAAATAAAACTAATACTCAATTGTGTAAGCTTTTAAATGAAAAAAACAAATACAGTCTTTGTATAAGAATAGCATAATCAAGTATTTTACTGATTTTTAGACCTACATGGGCATTTCTCTCATTATCTGTACTGTAAAGTCACAACAGAAATTACTGTTGTTCTTTTCTTTTACTAGTAAGCAGTTCCCTGCAGTTGCTTCCATGTGCTTGATGTGAACAGGAAAACCCAACTTAAAAACTGTCTAGAAAGGGGAACAAGAAATTGTATGTTTCTTGTGGAGCCTGTGTCTGTGAAGTTTCACAGCCATCTCTCCAAATTGTATGTTTCTAGTCAGGGCTGAATTTTTTTGTAAGTAATGTGTTTTGTGTCCATTGTTGTTGTTGTTGTTTTTAATCAGGCTCCCATTAGAACCATGAGAATGTTTTTGTTTTCCATTCCTTTTTAAAATCAAGCCAGATATCAAAATCTGGAAGTCTTTTGCCAAGACAAGGCTTCCCTCTTCATGCAATTCTCTGATTACTTCATCACGAGTGCCCAAGATGGAGCCATGAAAAGAAGACAAAAAGTACAAACGCTACAAAATGAATTGTGCTTCTCATTGTTCTTCTGGTGCTTTAACCACTGGAAAGTAAAGCCTATAGGCAGTGGTTTTACAGCTATTTCCCTTAAACCTGGCTTTGGCCGCCTTTAGCACAGTACCTGGCGAGGCCCTGAGCACCTGGGCTCTTGGATGAATCATCCGCCCTGGCTTCGGAAGTGAAGCAAACCTTCCCAGTGAAACAGCAGCAATATCCGGACTGGCCATCGCTTTCTATTCTATTCAGCCTCAGCTGATAAATTTCATATGTTTTTGTAGCTGAAGCTGGGCCAGGACTTCTCTAGCTTTGACAGGAGGGCTAAATGAGAGCAGGGAATTTTATGTGCCTCTTCCCACCGCATTCCAGTGACCCTGCAGGAAGTCATTGATCAGTGGGATTTAGGCAACGTGCACAAGAAAGGTATGTGTGTGTGGCCCAGTGGCCTCTGCAGCATGATCTGTGACGCCACCAGCCTCTGATTCAGTGAATGGAGGGATGAGAGCCTAGGTGGTGAGCCGCACACACCACGGCTGGGCTGCATCTCCGTGGCCAAGCGAACGCAGTGTGGGCTGTTTGAAGGCTGCTCTGTAAGGCTGCACGTTTCCTGCTAACACTGTGGTAATAGGAGCGTGATTTTCCTGGGAAATTGCTTAACGTTCTTTTACAAACAGAGGGCAAGTTCCCTGACCTGGTGGCTCATCCTACAGAAACAGATTCTGACCTCTTGTAGATCACTTAGTATTGTTTGATTGTCCTGATCTGTATGGCTCCTTGTGCCATAGCGCAGGAGAAGGGCTAATAGGCCATGTCATCTCTTCAGATGTCTGATGTTCAGGCTACGCAGCACTGGGACAGAGAAGGAGCTGGTGTGCCTGAACACTGACCCAGAGCTGTTAGCAGTAATGGTTTTGCAGAAATGCAAATGGTATTTCTGACCCAAATGTCATTAAACTCACTCCTAGGGTAAGTTTACTGACCTTACTGGAGTTGCATGGAAAGAATACTTATCCTGTTGTGAGATATGCTGTGGACATAGAGAGCATTAAAAAAAAAAAAAAATTCCAAGAAATGTATGTAATTTCTCTGTAATTTCTTTAGAGCATTAGAATTGCTATGGAGAGGTCTTCTAGACCTCTACTTTCATACATTGTATCAGGAACTGTTCTACTGTAAAGGAAATCTCATTGCAGCAGTTTGTGTGCATTAGCATGGAGGGTGACAATTTGATTTTTCATCTTTTCTGTACCTCAGTGTCTTTATTTGGCCACATTACATGGCTTGGGGTAGGATTCAGCTGTGGTGGGGTGAACAGGAAAGTGGTTGATGTCAGTTCAGTGGCTCTGTCATTGCATGACTCAGAGCATAAATTAATGAAGTAAATCTGCTTTCCTTCTCTCTCTCTTTCTTATCTGTGATTTTCCATATACAAAGGAAATGAAGAGGGGGAGTCAGTGAGAGGTTATCATTCAATGATGAGACAGGCTGTGGAGAAAAAGATGCTACTCCTTCAGCAATCCCAAATGTGCTCCCAAATCTCAGAAGAGCTGAATATTTCAGCTGAAAGAGTCAGTCATGAAATAATCTTCTCCCTGGACACCAAAATAGTTGCCACTATTGTACAGCATCAACAGCCAGCTGAGCTGAATGGGGACAGCCTGTGCAGAGCTAGTGTTTCAGTCTGTCCACCTGCAGCCCAGTAAATAATGGCAAGGATAGTTTACAGTTACAGAGGGATCAGAATTGCTGGCTGAATGGTCACAATCCAAGAAAATGTGTTTTAATTTAGCTAAATGGAAAGTAATACATCTGGGAAAAAAGAGTTCAAGCTGTACCTACAGGACAGGAGACTCTGCCTTGGAAAACAGGATTATGGGGTCATTGTGGTTACTGCCTCCACAATAGCTGCTGGTTCAGTGGGGCTAAGAGAGCTCAGCTGACTCTGGGAACCTAGAAGCAGGTTGGTGATGGCGGAAGCATCGTCAGGAGCATCCCTAGGCTGCAGCACCAGGTGGTAGTCTCACCAGGTCCACACCTCAGTGAGAAAGAGGAAACACTGTGGAGGACCACTGATATGGTAGCTGGGAATTCCTGCATGGTCACTGGAATGCTGTGGGAAGAGGCTGGGAGTATAAAAGCCTTTACAAGGGTTAAAGTGTGCCATCCACTCAACTTTTCTATGTCAATGTTTATTATGTCTTATAATGCTGCATCACAGCAGTGCAGTGAGAGGCCACCAAAGTGACTCTAATTCAGCTTTGTCATGAAACCCTCCTTCCTAATGGTGGGTACTGCTGGACAGTCAGGAGATGGTGAAATCACCTCAGGGGCTTGCCTTTATAGATGGTAAAATCACCTGTAAAGGAGGTTGCCTTTACAGACATGTCTGAGTCCACTGCAGGACAGAAACTCAGAAACTCTCCAGCATGACTGTGTAAAATTTGATTGGAATTATCATCTCCCCGTTCTTATTTCAGTTCCTTTCTTTCAGGGTGGTGAAAAAAAAAAATCTACATTTCCCTCAATTAGGTTATTGATGCAGCTCCGCACTGAGACAGTGATGGTGCCCAACCTTCAGCTTTAGGGGTTTGAGCCACAGGTAGTGTGTTGTTGGGTGTCTCTGGAAGCACTGGACATAAATGGGGCAAATGCTTTTGAGCTGTGAGATGATGCAGTACATCTCTCTCCCCTTGGGACCTGCCTATGGCCCTGCCTGTGGCTGCCTCTTCTGTGAGGATTTGCTGAGCATTGCCCTGCCTCAGAATAACCTGCCAAAATCACTTGGTAACATTGCATGAGCCAGTTCCCCCTTTGGTCTTTTCTAGTGTTCATATGTGACACCAAGCAACTTTGCTTTCAGAGAACTGTGGTGTCTTGGTCTGTTTGAAGCCTTCAGGCTCAGTGCTGGTGCTGCTGACTGCCCTGAGCAGCACAGGAACTCTTTCCAGTGGCTCACAACAGGCTCAGTTTGAACCCTGAGAGCTGGGAGTCAAAACGTGATTTTGTAGAAAGCATCAGGTCATATCAAACAACTGGTCCAAGTATATAGGTCTGCAAATAAAGGTCATGAGATCTTAAAATACATGGAGAGAGATCAAGGCCACCTGTGGACATGAGACCTATATTACCATAATCTTCATTATCATCATCACCATTATTATCATTACTGACATTTTATTTGATCTCTCTGTTGTCTCATTTGCTGCTTCTCATTTGTGGCTGGGCAGCAGTTGGCTTTCCCAGCCTTCCTTAATAACTTTCTTTCTGTCAAGGAGTGCAGAAAGCACATGCTAAGGCAGAATTTAAGTCTTTGCACATGGCTTCCCACCACAACTACAGACTGGCCTCACCTACAGTTTGCACAGCAACTTGTATTTGAACTTCTCCAGCTTGACCTTGGGTTTCGGATCTGCCCTTTAGTAAGAGGAAGAGCAGCTGAAATGAAGGGATCTGAGTCTTGCTTCAGATCTTGCCAAACCATGGGAGTGTGCCTCTTGCACAGCTCTGGTCTGAGCCCATCTCTAAAAATAACCATAATGCAATAAAATGCACAAAAAAACCCACCCCAAAAAACCCCAAGAAATATGTCCAACAGTGGTTATTGCCACAGTTACATCACAGCAGAAACAGGTGCAAGGAAATAAGCCTCCCAAAAGTTTCTATTCAGGAGGGAGATGACTGAAGAAAGCAGAAGGAAAAGAGGAAGGCAGTGGTAGGGGTAGGAGCCAGGGGACAAAGCGGAAGTTGTTTCTCTTGGAATGTGGCCAACTTAGTAGCTGTCCAAACCCAAGAGATGTCTTGGATGCTCCTTGTTTAACTGTCTTTGCTGTTTCCATTTTAAGGCTGCCTGCTAGCAGAGTGTGCGTCCACTGTTCCATTGCCCTCTGAATGCCCTATTGCCTGGAACCACCACAGAACTGTGCTCAGGCCTGATCCAAGAAGACACACTTTTCTTCTGAGCAGATTTTGCATAAATTTCAAGGAATCCTTCAAGGACTCATCAGCTCAAATAATTCTCTCTGCCCCAAAACTATGGGGAAGGAAAGGAAGCGATTATGGGAAAGCTCACATTCCTCCAGCAGCTGCAGTCACTTTGGGTGGGATTCATCTGACTAAACACAGAGGCCTCCGTCTGAGCTAGTCACATTAGGCTCCCTTTATGGAGGAGAATATGGGGAAGCATAGGCAGAGCTATGAGTCACCCCTCCTCATTTCAATGTCTAGAACAGGTCAGGCGAATCATGCCCATTTCTCTTCTTTGCTTTTAAAAGGAGCTGCAATGAAGGGGCCAAGTGTAGGTCTGTAAAGTTAGACAAAGCTCATCCTTTATCTGGTGTCCAAACCAAATGATTTGATCTGGGAGCAAAGGGTCAAGCTGTGATGAGGGCATTGCCAGCAAATACCGAGTAACCACAGCAGAGTGGGGTAAATTGTCTCACCCGCAGCTTATTTCACTGTGGGAGAGGATGCAAGGAGTGCAGTGCTGGAGAGGAAATGGCCTAAGAAAAATGTCTATAAAAGTCACCGTGGGATGTCACCCTAGTGCCAAGACAATGTTTATTTTGAACCAGATCAGGTACCTCTGCTTTTCTGTTTGCAGGCAAAAGTTACTGCACTCCTGACACCACTGCAACTTGGTGTGTGACCAGTTACTTCCCCCCTCCCAGCCCCTCTTTCCTTCCCACTTCTCCTTTCCAGACTTCAGTACAGCAGGCCCATCTTCAGATCCCTGTGGAACGTCAGGGGGTGCTGGCTCAGCTCTGCTGTGTCCTTTTCCCAGATGCCTGGTTTCATGCTGAGCTGTGTGTCAAAACAGAGGAGCATTTCCCATGCAACGTGTGCTTCAGGGACACGTAGGGAAAGGAAGTGCAGAAGTTGCCAGAAGCAGCAATGAAGTTATGTTGTTATCTGATGAGAAAAGTGATGAAACAATAATGCTTTTGAGCATGTCATGAACCAACTCCTCTCTTGAGGGTCTTGTGCTGAGGACCCTCAAGACCCTGTGGGCATCCATGGCTGTAACCTATGAATAAGAGTGTGAGGTAGACACAGAAAGTAAATGAATAGTTAGATAGAGCTGCTTCAAGTCCATTTCAACCCCACACTCTTTTATTTTCTTTTATTTTCTCACCACTGAAAGACAAACAAAAGCTTAAGTGATGTCATGGGGCAAAGCATTTGTGAAGTTCCTTGCTGCTGCATCCCAATATGCAGCAAGCCTATTTACTAACACTTTTTTTTCATTTACCAGAGGTGACGTGCAAGAATTATGGCAGTGCCTGGCAGAACAAAGCAGAGTGCAGAGGAGACATGAGGCTTTTCAGATCTACTGTAACTGGCTCTGCTCAGCCCTAACCTGCAGCTCATGCATGGGCCAAATGCCAAGTTTCCAACTCCCTGCTGTAGGTTGTTGGCTGACAGAGGGGGGCTGGTGCTCTAGAGGATTTTAGTTTCCCTCCCAGAAAAAAAAAATCAGAAAAGTGAGTTAATTTGCTTAAAAATAGACAAACAAATGAACATGTGTGTATATGTATATATTTGCACCTGCATATGATGTACTTTGGAAAGACCTAGAGAGAGGAAGTCTTCAGAAGCTGATATTAGAGAATTTAGTACCTCTCCTGAACTCAGGACTTAGGCTCCTCAGTCTCAGCAAGATGCTCAGGGACAGTTTGTGCTGGGACTCTTCAGAGATTGCCTTTCTTTAGCTGACAGGCAGAACTGTGTTTCTGGTGCCTTTAAACCTGCCAAAGGATTTAGAATCTAGGCAGCTCCTTGCTCTGTGCTCTGATATTTCTGGGAAAGCTGACTGGTAAGTAAGGAGAGGTATGTTCATTAAGTGCCCTCACTTGGAGTTAAAGGGCCAAGCATGCTCCTCCTCCTTCACCCTTCTACAAGAAGCTTACTGGGGATAAATAAAATGGTTAAAGGTGCAGGATGAGAAAAGAGCCTGGTAACTGCATTACCCCCATGGTGGAGTGGCTGCTGGTACAGCCCTGGGTGAGTGCCGGTTCCTGTTCCCTCCCACTGACCACAATCCCTCTCTGGGACAAGGAGCCATCTTTGCTTCTCATTCATTAACACACTGCCTGTGTGATTTGTGTGTTGGAGCCAACAGGCCTGACCTGCTCTGTAGGATTGAAACAAGCTCTCCCAGATCACCTTCCTCACCAGAGATGCTAATGCATGGGATGGGATTCCCAGGGATCCTGTGTGCCTGCACCCCATGGTTGCATTGTTACTAATGCCTATTAATAGAAGTAGAGGAAGAGATTGGAAGAGGAGAAGATCCCAGTTCTTTCCTGTCAGTGCCTAGCTCTGCTTGGGTGGAAACCTTTCCTCAGTGCAGTGCATCACCCCAGTTCTTGTGCACCATGTTTTCTTTCTATCTATCTATCTATCTATCTATCTATCTATCTATCTATCTATCTATCTATCTATCTATCATCTCTACTAGGATATGCAAATCTTTATTTTTTGATTTGGAGGGCTGAGTCCACCCCACACAGCTGAGCTCTCTGTAGCACCCGTACAAACTGATTGCCTCACACTGAAGCTCCTACAATTTTCTCCTTCTTATCCCTTGCTTTCAGCAGTATGGATAAGAAGTTTTAAGCTTTCCTGAATGTGATGAGGGAGAAACAGCTGAAACCATGGATTTGCCTCCTTCACAAAGAAATAGATCCAAAAATGTTTCACTGTTTCAGTTGATGGAAAAAGAGAGCTGGACTGGACCCCGTGCAGCTCTGGGCTTGCAGTGCTCCAAGAGCCAAACAGGCATATAGGCACTCTAGCTTTAAGAATTGATTTCTTAAGTGAACTGTCAACTCCCGGTGGCTGGAAAAATCTGCAAACAATTTCTAGTCACTGAACAAAGCAAATCTTTGTACTGTGCTGTAATAGTTCATTATTAAATAAAAGCTCCTTTGTTAGGCTATAAGAAATGGTGTGTACTCCGCCACTCTTGACAATGTGCCTTGGTGTGACTTTGCAATGCATATGAAATTCTCTTTCACTTCCTGTGAAAAGATGACATAGTGTGTAATTTTAATTTTGGTAGGAAATCTCAGAGCAAAGCAAATATCATAGCACAGCTCTGGTGATTGAACTTTATTGCTGATGCATTTGATTTACAACCATGCAAGAGAACACAGAGACTAAACTTTATCTCATTTGCAAAAGAGTAAATGAGGAAAATGACATGGGCAAAATGACCAGTGACAAGACTGAAGGAAAACTTTAGCAGCTGCAATTCCTACAAGTTATGTTACTAACTGGGCTGTCTTATTGCCGTTCCAGGGTTAAATGAGTCAAAACAGGAATTAAAGGGCTTCAGTGTTTTCCCATCCAGAAAAGCAAATGTGTTTCCAGCTCCCTCTTTTCTCTCTTTTGCTCTGCACCCAGTGAGTTCCCAGTAATCTGCCAGTTTGGGCCCCACAGCCACAGAGCCCTGTTCCCCTGCTTAGCAGCTGCTTGTGTTGCCTGCTGCTGTTGCTTTGCAGCAGACCAGGCTGAGGCACAGGCATGGCAGCTATAAACACTTCACCTGTACCTTTTGTCAGGCTGTGACCTTTCAACCAACCCCATCAGATCATGGTTTAAGATTGTATCCCCCAAAGCTTTTCTTCTCTTGCTGTATTTTGCATGGGGTTGGCAGTGCATGAGCAGGGATGTAGTTTTTCTGATCCTTCCTTTCCTCTGTCACACCATCGGGGCCATGAAAATGGAAATCGGAAATCCCCAGAGCTGGTACTTTCCTCTCAGCTGGAAGAGGCAGCAGCCAGGGCTGAAGTGGGCATTGGACAAGCCATTTCTCAGAGCCCTGTCCACTTTTGTCTCTTGGCTGGGCTTAAATGAGGCTTTTCCAATAAGTGTCCAGCTCGGCTCAGACTGAGGCTGCTAATTCCAGTCGTGTGGGTGATTCATATGCCATCTAATAATAGCAGCTTCTGGCCATGCCAGCACAATAAGTGACCATGGAAAACTCCACACTGCTTTGGGCTGCCAGCCCATCAGCCTTCCCGAGCTGAGCTGGCCACGGCTGGTGGTTTGTCTTTGAGGGCAGCACTGTGCAGCTCAGCAAGAGGCTGTGAATTGTGCTGTGGGCAGTGCTGTGAGCAGTGCTGGTCCTCCAGCCGTGGGCCCTCTGTCCCAGTGCCAGTGCCACCACCGGGCCAGTTCAGGAGCTGTGGAAAATGGACTGCTCCTCCTGCTGCTTTATAAAAAGTCGTTGCTATTAATTACCTGCACCAGAAGCCAGCTTAGGTGGTTTGCTTTCAAGGGCAAAGCTGTGTTTGTCCTTACTTGCCATCCAAATGCTGTTTAGAGCATATGCAAAAATCTGCTACGTGGCTGCCAAATTCATCTTGGCGGCAGAGTCACTGCTGTTCCTGCTGCTGAAAGGCAGCAGGGGGTTTGATTGGGATGCCTCATTCACTTGTTTGGATGCATCCAGGAAGGAAGGGTGATGACAGGGCAAAATGACACACATGTTCCCAGACAGACTTCTGCATCACCTTTTTCCATGCTCCAGTGGGATTTACTCTGCCTGGTGTTTGACCATTTAAAAATGAAGGCAGGAAAGTGGTGGTGGAGGCTGGAGAGGTCTCAGTCCTAGGAACATGAGGCTGAAGCCTTGACAGGTGATGGCTCTATGTCTTGGCTGCAGACCAGAAGCCAGTCCAGGGTAGGGGCAAGAAGCTCGTGGCTACCCTGAATTACAGCCCTAGTCAGTCAATTGAGGATCTCCCTTCACAGGGGGACAGTGGTCCCAGCAGAGCCCATGGATGGGAGCAGCATGGCCACAGTGGGATGTCCCTGCAGCCAGGCTGGCACTGCAGGCTGCCTACAGAGCAGGTCAGCATGATGATTCCCACAGCATGGCAGCACTGGGCTGCTGATGCAGCCTTGGGACCTTGGGCACAGAGATGGTTCTTGCCCTGCTGCTTCCACCCCTGTGAGCTGTGGCCGAGCTGTGGGAAAAAAGCATGTCCAGGGCAGACAGGCTTGAGGCTGAATCCTCAGAGGTGAGCTCAAATACTGGAAGAGGATTATGAGAAGCTAGAAAGCCAAAGTGTGATGGAGCCAAGGAGGTGTGTGAGACTGAGCAAGATGTGACAGCACAGTGAGCAGTCCTGGAGCACAAACCAGGCACCCAGCCCCACTCCTGGGTGGAAGGACAGGGGCAAAGCAAACCCCTCCCCTCCTGCTCTCAAAACCTGTCGCTGCTTCCCACACAGGAGTCCTGCACAGGTACCCCAGGACTTCAGAACTGGCAGCTGGTTGGGCAGGCCAGGCTGTGAGGACATGTGCTCCTTGGACACCATCACTGCCATGCCCCCGGCTCCCACAGCTGTCCAGAAGGGCCCCAACTTCCCAGCAGTCATGGGGCTATGCTCCCACACCACCCACACAGCAGCTGGGGGATTTTCCTGCTAAGCAACTGGCTCATTGTTTCCCTTTTGCCTTTTGCTTGCCTTTCAGGAAGGTTTTCCTTTTATTCCTCCCCTGACCTAAGCTGGAGTTGGGGTTTTCCAGACCCAGGGTCAGGGTGGTACAGGTCAGCTCCCTGTCCCAGCTGGGCTGCCTAGGGAAGGACCTGAAAGTCAGGCACCAAGGTTCAGCTTTATTTGTACCAGGTGTGGTGAAGCAGTGGTGGTGCTCAACTCCTGAGGGCTTCAGACGTGCTTTTTGGAGACCTCCTGTATTGCAAAAAACATGATTATGGTCCCTGGGCAGAGGAGGAAGAGCTGGCCATGTCACTCTTGCGCCAGGATTGAGGCAGGAGCAGGCGAGAGGCAGGATTGTAGCAAAGGCAAAGAAGGCTTTACTTGAAAGAGCTGAGTGGTTTTTATAGAGTGATATGATAGATTCTGTTCTATTGGCTAACTAACAGAAACGTCTTTCTCATGCACTGTCTTTGAGAGGAACAGAAAAATAAAGTAGAAAAACACCACCTGCAAATTGTTTATACTCAACAGGTTATCACATCTTTCTAACTCCCTAAAACTTCTCACAAGCTGCTGTGAGAAATGCTTGCTGTTTCTCTGTCCTATGGTATCCACATGGCCCTGGAGCCAGCCTGAGATGCTCACATGTGGCTACAGCTTTCAAGGACACCCCCAGTTTGAAACTGAGCTGGCTCCATTTTGCTGAGTGGTATCTCTAAAATTACTAAATTCTCTCTGTTTCCTTTGTTTTTCTTCCTCTAAATCTGATGTTTTCATTGCAGTGGACCAGCACTTATCAGCTCAAAGGCTGACCAAATACTTATGCTCAGCAAACACAGTGCTGATTTGCACCAGAAAATCCAGGCAATGCCACTGTCTAGGGCACACTGGAAACAACATTTGGGGTTTCGAGGCTCTCCAGTTTTAAGTTTAGCACAAGGCCAGCCAAGCACAGGATGACTTAAGTTTAGGACAATGTTGTCATAAAACCCATCATCTGGTGTAGGATAGGAAAAGAGAAAGCCTGACAGTCTGCAGCCTGTTCTCTTGAAGGAAAATACTTTGTTTGAGAACATGCACAAAGAGAGGAGGATCCAGTTCACCAGGGCTCATATTTAACTGGGTAGATCAGAGCCTGCACTATTTGCTTCAGGACTGTTGATTTCGGTTTTGACCAGCTCCTCCTCCACAACAGAAAGTCCAAGGGGATTTTGTATTCTCCTGGGCTTTCTGCAGAAAGGGGCTCTTTGCACCAGAGCTTCTAAGTAAAGCTTGGCACACAAGCCTCTGAAACTATGGGAGCTGCAAAAGGCAGAGCTGACCCTGCAACAGGCATCCTCAGCCCCTGTCCTGTTTCAAACAGGAAAGCCAAGCCCTAGTTTTAACATCAGCAGAGATGGGGGCAAGAAGATTCCCTATTACATTTTGCTGGCTGATGCTCCAGCTTTCCTTTTCTCTGCTAATTCTCCAGCTAAACTGGAGCCTGGCACTTTCCGGCTGCCTGTGCCAAGCAGAGCTCAGGTGAAGAGCAATTGAAACCTAAGACAGAAACCTAAGATGTCTCAGGGTACAAGGGTAAGCAAGAAGTGCTGCAGTGGTTCAAGACTGCACTCCACAGAGCTAAGAAAGGCATTGCTGCCTCCCTGACTGTGTGGCTAAGTCTCTACACAGCTTCAAGCACTTTCTGTAATTGGGAGAAAACAGCTGCAATCTCCAAGAGACCAGCCAAGAAGAGAAAAAAATAGCATGCAGTATTTTTGGTTTTCCCCTATGCTACAGCCCAGCCTTGAGAAGAGGAAGAAAAGGCAGGGAGAATCATCCAAGGCAAGGGAAGGACTGGACACAGGGCAAGTGTAGGAGCTGTGCCACTGGGCTTGCTCACACTGTGCCAGCCTGCAGTGGGGTCACATGGTGGGCCTGGACTGGGACACTGCACTGCAAACTTCAAAGTGACATGAGTTCCTTTAACTCCCTACAACAACAACAACAACAACAACAACAACAACAACAACAACTAAAAAACCCAAACCAAACAAACAAACAAAGCCAAAAAACCCAAAACAAGCATGGCATGGTGTGTCCTAAGGTGTCCAAAGGAGAGCTCTTGCCTGCTGGATCAGCCACAGGAGCTTGCCTACTCCAAAGGTGCTGTGAAGAGGAGACAGCAGCCCTGGGGGACAAACCACACTGCTCCTCCCTGGATGGTTGCAAAGGGCAGCTTGATTTACTCCTGCTGGAAGGGAACAAAGCCCAGTGTCCACACATGCTGCAGCAGACTTTGCCACTTATGGCAGCCCTGCAGCCCTCCGCTTCTACTGCACCAGCCCTGAGCCTCTGGGGGCAGCCATGGGCACTGGGGCCTTTGCCACTGAACTACACAGCTCTGAGGAGTCAGTGCCTGGTGGCTGCTTTCACAGAAGGTATGACTTGGGGAATTTTAGCCCTCTTTTACATCTGCAAACTTCTGACGAGAGCTCAAGTTCAGCTTCTGAAGCAGGATGATGCAGACCATTTTTTCTTCTTTGAAGCTCCCTCCAAAGAGCCATATTTAAGCAATGCCATGCCATGGGGTCCCACAGACAAAGCTGAAGAAGTTTACTGAAAACAGCTGACTGGAGGCTGAGGTGGTCAGCAATGAGGACAGGGATGAGATATATCTGCCCTTTCCTAGCAAAAGCCTTCCAGATAAAAAAATTTGCCAGTGAAAACATTGCCACAATTCCTTGGCACTGTGGGATGTGTTGTAGGACTTCAAAGCAAAAGTGCCTTACGGCAAAATAGGCAAAGTGAACTTTTCCCATGTCTTGGGAGGGCTGGCTGTTCATATAATGGAAATGGGAATTGTTCAAGCAGCAAAGGTGCAGCAGGATCCATGCTCAGGATGGGGAAGCACATATTTCTCATGGCTCTCCCTCAGGGAATGCTGCTTGGAGCCACAACCCTTTTTTCTACCCAGCTCTATAGGTGCCTCTGCTTTGGGATTTTTCACTAAGCGTTGCTATAGGAACTTAATTGCTTCTGTTCATCCAGGTCTGAGCAGCTCTCTGCTCCCACTCCTTCTCTCCCAGGGCTGGCAGCATTGGGGCTCTGAGGACAGCGGAGGATGATCAGGTACAGCAGGAGTGGGGTCCTTCAGCTCAGCTAATTAGTGCTACTATTTCTGTCTCTGGCCTTTTCTCGGTTTGTATCCATCTGGGGCTCTTTCAGTCATTATAGAGCTTTCCACCCTCTTGTTTTTTTCCTCTCTCCTCCTCTGTCTTCCAGATTTTTGCCACTGTTTCATGTTGCCATCCAAGTTATTTGTCTCTTCTCTCTTGCTCCGGTCGTGGGAACATTAGTAATGTTTTTCTGCAGAGCAGGGTGGCTTAGAGACAACTTGCAGACCTGACAGCCATCCTAGGGCTGTGAGCAAAGGCTGGAGCAGCTCAGCCAGCCGCTGGGAAACAATCCTGTTTATGGTTCATCACCATCTGATCTACCCACTGCCTCTTGCTCCCACCTGGGCCCAACTGTGCGCGGCCGTGCGCGGACGCGGTCCTGCTGTCTGCTCCCCGCTCTCCTGCCGCAGCCACCCCGCGTGTGGGGCGAAGGGAAGCATGACTCACGCGGGCCTCCCACCCATGAGTAACAGTGTTGTTGGTCTATCACGTCTCAGCCAGCTGGGGCAGCTCGGAGGGAGGGCGGCTGCTTCCTTGGCAAGGCATGAAATAGGTCAGTCCGTCCCCAGAACGTGGGGGAAAACAGGGGACCGAGACTGCGAGGCATGGCAGCAATGAGCAGCCTCACATCAGATGCAGGAGCAGTACCCCATGATGGGGAGGGCAGGCAAGGAGGTACACAGACATTCGGGGATTGCTGTTAAACACCGGACATGTGAGTATTCCTGTTAAACACTGTCACTTCTTCCTTCTTCCTTGCCCAAACCTGCTCCTTTTTTTTCTTGGGAAATGAGCAGGGAGAGTCCAAAGCCAGTGAGGGAAGATGGGCAGAGATGGTGGGAACACAAAGCAGTTATGTGCTTCTCAGGGTGGAAAGAGGCCCAGGTTATTAAATAGCAGGCAATTTTAACATGAGTTATTAATACTAGTTGTTTGTACTGGGAAGTGGTGCCTAGGGGCTCCCATTGCACTAATCATGTAACAAAGCCATGTTCCTAACACAAATAGCTTGTATTTCAGCCTGAAGAGAACAAGTCGTCTCTTTCCCATTACCCTCTCTTTGAAAAAGCAGCTTGAAGATTACACAGTCAAGCCCACAAAAGCTGGGAAAGGAAAAATATTACACTGGGCTGCCCTACAGTGCCATTGCTTGCACCGAGCCAGCCCAGTAACTCCATCAGCACTGTGGGCCCACACAGAGGGTCTGCTCTTGCCCTGCTTCATCCCCGACCAAGGCAGGTCAGCTCTTAACATTATTGGTGATTTTTGCGTTGCCCATCTTTGGGTTTGAATGCAGTAATGTCATGCTACCTGTTAAGGGAACTGGGGGGCTGTGGGGAGTTTTCTCCTCCCTTGCTGATTGATGCTGTATATCTCTGTTATATTTTTTTCAGGCTTTGCAAACTGCAGTTCTCTCTTGGGTACATGCCCTTCTGAAGTAAGAAACTAATTTAATGAATTAAATTAATTAATTTACAGCCTTGGCACTAAAGCACAGACTAAAGGTCAACAGCATCTGCTGATTTTGGATAGTACAAACCATGACTGCCCTGCTATTTTTTGTTTTCCTGAGAACTTGGCATTATATTGAGCTTTACCACATGGCAACACAGAGTCCTCCTGTCTCCAGCTGCAGCTTTGAACATGCAGCTTTTCATCAGCCCAATCCCAGGTCAGGCTGGAGGACCAGGAATATGACCTGGAGCCCCAGCCCTTCACTGCTCAGCTCTGGAAATGCTATAACCTTGATGTCTGACCTCTCACTGCGTGCCAGCACACAGCAAATAGCCAACGTGCTGAACAGGACATGGGCCCCTTGGCATCTCCTGCCCTCTTGACATTCATTCTGAAGGAGACCCAGCTGGTGGAAGAGATACAGCGGGAAGATGAGCATGCAGGGGATGGTTAAAGGTAGAGGTAGTGGGGCAAGTTTCACGCACAGAGCAGAGAGAGGGGCTGTCAGTCCAGGTGTGTGGGCTCCCTCATGGCAGCAGGCGTGCAATGCTGATGACACTGATTGGCGCAATGCTCTTGCACGCGTGCATGTGTGCAGGACTTCAATGCATTACCGTGTAAGAAGTGGGAGTTCCTCACCTCCCACTACCTGCAGGCAGCTGGTAATGCTCAGAAATACCTCTTGGTTCTGAGTCCCTGACAGCCATCATCTGTTGTCAGCATGGATCCTGCCACTGACTCCCCAGTCCCCACAGGCCAGCTCGTTTCCCTGCTGGCCCATCGTGTCTTTGTCTGAGGCTTGTTCCATCCCTCCTGCTGACCTTCTATGGTCCAAGCTGTGGGGAAGCCACTGTCACATACATCCATCCCCCAAAGTGAGCTGATGCTGAAGCACTGCCAGTCTCTGGGAGAGTTTTGGATTGTAGCATATAAGCCAAGGCAGCATGGCCACCATCAACCTCCCTTTCAAACTGCAGGGTCTCCCTCACCCCTACTACACCACTCCCAGGGCTCTCCTGCCTCAATGGCTTCTGAGCTGGGCATGTTTTATGCTTTAGCTCTCCATTCTACCCTTTGTCCCTCCTAAACCTTAAGGCCTGAGCCAAAAGACAAAACCTTAATAATGGTGAACAACAAAAACACAACAAAACAGGACACACGCACACAGACATACAAAAAAAAGGAAAAAAAAAGTTAAAATGAGCAAATAACAATGCAAATTTATCTCCCACCACCTGGGAAATGGCTCACCTATTTTGGCTGAGGAAGGACTAAGGCAGAAGCTGAGCACTGACAGCTGACAGAGTGCTCTGGGTCTTGCCAAGGCAATGGAAACAAAAGGCTTTGAAATGAGAACAGATCAGACACCTTAAGACCAAGCAGCACTACAACATTTTCTACACTGTTTGCCACCTCTAACTTAATCCCTAGCAACTGTACTCAACAGGAGCATTCATTAAACATGTCCAGCTTTGAAGATAACTGTGTCTTTGCAGATCACACTGTAACCCACCTGAGTGGACATCTACAGATTAACCCAGTCAGGGGAACTTCTCTTCCTCCCTCCCATGCTTCTTCATGGGTGGGAAAGCCATTGTGACACACCCTTGGCAAGCAAGGGATGGAAACACAGCCCCCACAGAACAGCCCAGAGTTCAGCACAGCTTGCCTTTGGCCTCTGAACTGACTGCTCCAGCAGCAGAGTTAACCAGGTCAGTCTCTTTCCTCCCTTCAAACACTTCATCGGTGTGACACTGCATTTTCATTTCTTTTCCACCCAACACTCGTCAGCCATCTTTCTTTAGCAAGGAGGTAAACACCCTGTTTTGTTTTCCCATTTGTATTTAAACTGTGAATGGAGTGAAGCAACAGGCTGGGAAGCAGCTCTGAGTGGAAGCGATACAAGCACTGATTGCAACCAGGCTTTTCAGATGTATGAAAAAATAACTCCCTCCCCCAAGGAGATACTTCAGAAGCTGAAAGCGAAGAACTTAAGTACAAAGGCTTTTGTTTTTATTGACATTGTAAGAAACATTTTTTTTTCTTTGTTACAAAAAAGCTAAGTGGTTCTGAAAGCAGAAGTACAGTTCATATGTACACAGTGCTACAGACCCGTCAGATCAACCTAAGGCTTGAGAAACATCAGATCATAACTGCAGGTTTATCAAATGAAGACCACTAAGGTCTGTTACAACTGAACACTATTCCTACCATACATAAATGTATTTACACATTCTCTTTTTTTTTTTTTTTTTAAGGATTACAAGCTTTATAAAAAAAAATTAAAAAATTTTTAGAAAAAGCAACACTTTTTTATCTTACACATCTGCAGGACTGACAACAGTAACTGTTCCATAGGAGACATTCCACCAATCCAAGGACAATAACACGTGAATACCAGAGGTTTACAAGATGTTTTGGACACTATTAACAGTGGTATGTGCTATTAGCTCAATGGCAAGTACAGCCTCATCAGGAAAATTTGGCAACACATCCTGGTCCCTCTCTTTCACAGGGTCAACGCAAAATAAGGCACATACATTGTGGGAATATAAACACTGCTGTCCATGAGGACAAGCCATGGTGGGACAGGCACGGGCGAGCAGACCAGCCATCCCACTGAGGAGGGAGGAATCAGTGACGGGAAGTCAGCAGCCAGCCAGCATCTTAATGCATGTACCATGTGGAGCCATTCCCCAAGGAGAGAATAACTCTTATCTGCCATGTGTGGATGTGTGGGACCATTGTCCCCCCGCGTGGAAGCCCATTGACCTTCCTGCAAACACACCTTTCCTCCACCTGCGCGTAGCTGACGGATAAACTCTTCACAGGCAACTTCCACTTGGTGGGAAGTGAAACTGTCTGGAGAAACACACATGCTTCGGGCAGGCTGAGTGCTACTGATGTGCCCCAGGCCAACAGTGACACATATGGAAGACACTCACAGAGCCTTTATATATAATGGTGATTTAGACCTATGCTGCAATGCTTTAAAAATAGAACATTCATGATATTTTGTGCATTTTCTTGTACTCTTGGGTGAGCAGTGGGCTTCCAACAGCTAAGCAAAAATCAACTGATGTGCCACATACATGAAACCAGTTCTGTAACTGGAAGAGTAGAGGGGTGCTAGTAAACTCATCCCACCAGTGTTGATGGGAGTTTCCCCAGACTGCCATATGTTGAGAAGGAGGCTGACAAGTGAAAGCTGGTGTCCAGTGTAACAGCGCCATGCTCAGCGAGACAAGTCTACCTTATCAAAACAGAACCAAAACCCAAGATAGATGGGCTATGATGTATTGCTACCCTCACAGGTACCAAAACCAGGCTTTTTAGTATAAAACAGAAAAGCATGAGAAAACACTAAAAACTGAAAAGTGATTCATGAACTTAAGTGGCACATACACTTAATAGTGAAAATGATAAATCCTTTGCACAAACTCCCCAAGGACACAGTGGAGTCTCTGATTCTTCAGCTTTGCCAAATCAAATGGGATGCCTTTCTTGAACATGTGGTTTCTGCCAAGACACACTGTTGGCCCAAGACAAGGCTAAGGGAGTGACGAAGGTTTGTCAAATCCAGGAAGGCAAATTGGCTACTCAAACAGTCCCTTTTAGCCTGGAGCAATATGAATGGCTCCTTCTAAGCTCTGATGGATCACATCTGTTAATAGCTTCCCAGCATCAATTGCACCAGCAGATACAATTATGAACTGGAAAATTGAGTTTAAAAAATAGTTGGGGATGTTTGGGGGTTTTTTAATGTATTGGTTCCATTACAATAAAAGACTTCTCTCCCAAGCCACCTACTCCCAGGCTGGTCATGTCTCCCTGTTGAAATTGTTTATAAACATGTAACTGATAGCTCTAATAAACAGCCAGGATTGGTTACTGAGAACCATCTGAAACATGTCCAGCACAGCCTTTCCTCATGCCTATAGTGCTGCTTCTCTGTAGGGCTGTATCCCAGCACTGCAATGCACAGCACAGCCCTTGGAACATCCCTTCCCCTGGGGACCTGCCCAGTGGAATGCATCCCTTCTTGTCCCAGCAGCAGAGCAGGGACAATGGTTGTGTGCAGGCAGAAGGTCTCTGCAGGCCCTTTGGGCAACGAGAGAGCAACAGGGAGCAGCTTCCTCCCACTGCCACAGCAGTCCAGTCATTTGCCATGGTGAGCTGTGCCCAGCTGCCCATGCAGCCCAAGGACCATGCAGGCTGTGATAGCTGGTCAGGGGCAGGGAAGCTGGGAGAGGAAGTGTCAAAGGGAAAAGTGCAGGATGAGTGAATATGTGTGCATGGGACAGGGTAAGAAAGAAATGCTGGCTAAACATAAAAAGAAAGACTAGATAATGATAAAAGGTGTAGGATAATTACCTTTGTCTTGATTTCTGACATTCCAGCCCACAGTGCAAATCTCTTGGTACGTGCTGTGATAAACTCAAATACGGCCCCTGCACCAAATTCCTATGATGTTTTCCTACTGATTTATACATTCATGCTCTAATTCTAACAGCTATTAACAGAATAATGTTATCTGACAACTTCACTGAGATTCAATTTCTCCACATTTCCTCAAATGCCATGTCCTAATCAGCTGGTATTTCACCTTTTCTTTTACAATTGAAAAAAAATGTTATGGTATTCTAGCCTACAGAAGTCACCTTCCGATTTTGACTGGGCTAAAGTTTATCCATATTTCAAAACTGACTATGCTCTCTTGTCTTGCTGTATGTCTAGTATAACATCATCGTACAGACATCAAATCCATGACTGTAAGTGCCTGCACAATCTACATCCTGTAGTAGGACGTCACTATTGGGATTTAACTGAGAAGTCTCCAAGGGCTGTAACTCCATAAAGCTTCTAGGAGTGGGTGAATTTAAACCGTGGTCTTGCGATTGTTCCCCACAGCAGCCTGTTCACTCAGGAGCACTGTGTACTCATGGGTGCAGACATGGAGCCCAGCAGAGCCAAAAACAAGCCAGTGCCCACAGAGAAAATGCCATTCACCTCTACCAGTGAGTAGCTTAATGATCACAGTACACTGGTTTCAATTTTTTGCCAGTGTAACTGACCCTGGGTTTTGACCCACTGGTTTGCTTGGAAATTAAATACACATGGTGTCACCAAGAGAGAGAGAAAGAAGCTGGGTTGGTCTTTCTGAGCTTTGATTAGTTGCCAGACAACTCAGTTGGTTAGAGCATGGTGCTAATAGCATCAAAGTTGTGGGTTTGATCCTCATATAGGCCATTCACTGAAGAGTTGGACCTGATAATAATTCCAGATCAGAATAGTCTGTGATCTGTGAATACTTGCTGTTCCCCTTGTTTCTTTGCTATTTTTAATGGCAGTTTTAATTTAATTTTGTAAAGCCTGGAAACAGTGGAAAAACATTTAAGATTATCAGATTGCTTGCAACTGCTTTGATTTATTTGGCTAGTCTGAGAATTCGGCCAGCCATTCATTTTCTACTTCTTTTACATGACATGCCCATGATGTTTTTGAAGCTCTATGTATCCATGGAGCTGTCTGGGCTAAAGGGGATGTACACACAATCCTTCCAGCAATAAGAACCAGGGGCTCAGCAAGTTACACCTCAACAATTTTCATAAAACAATACTGCAATTTTGTTATTTCATTGTATGAAATACTTCATAAGACCCTGACTGTATCTCCACAAATGTGGTATGCAATGAGAAGACTGTAGACTACCCAAGTCACTATACACACCCATAATTTTGCTATTCATCATTTAAAAAGAAGGCTGAAAACCAGAATAGCAAATTCTGCAAAAGATGAGAGCTGGACTATGAACAGCTTTCTGGTCCTCTCCTTCCTCTGAAATAGGTTGAACATGATACAATCTCAGTATTGTTCTTCAAGGCAGTGTCAGCTATCTGTGTGTTTACAAAAACCTTAAGCTTTTGCTAGAGATCAAAGGGCTGATGATTTTTGCATTTCTTATTTGCTTGAATCTCCCAACATTTTGTGCTCCGTGTCTCTGGAATTGCAGCCCAGGGTTAGCATGGCAGTGCATTTCTAAGCTGGTTTTCCACCTCAGTGTGATGTGTCCAGTGCATCCAGAGAGGATTTCATCACTGTATGCTCACTTCACATTGTGCCTGGTTATAGGTTCAAGAGGAAAAGTTGCAATACAAGGTCTAGCTTCATTTGAGTAACAGAAAATTGTCATTTCATCAGGCCTCTTTACAAAAAAAACCCAAAACAAAACAAAACAAAAAAACCCCACAACATGCACTTCACACGTTTACATTGGTTTACAGGTAAAAAACAAAAGAAAAATAAAAGAAGCATACAGACATTTGAACAGGGCGCGCGCGAGAGAGAGAGAAAAGAGAGAAAGGGAGGGAATGGGCTTAGCAATACTGATTCAAAACTGAAATGGAAGACAGTTTCTCCCTAGAACACTTTAGGGTTTTCAGAGTCCTTATTCCATAAAAGGAATATACTTGAAACACATCCCATTTAGGTGAGATGAGATTGCTAAAATACATACACAACTAAAAAATATGAGTCTTTTTTTTTCCATCTGTTATCTCCTAAGTGTTTTTTGTTTTATATGTCTATTGCATAACAGCAAGAAACTTGCTTTCTTCTGCAAGTGAGGTCAACAAAGAGCTCATGTCCCCAATAGCCATGTTGGTTGTGCTTACAGGCATAGCTGGGAATGTAAGAGATGTTTGGGGAGTGGTGAGGCGTGAGGAATTGCGGGAGACATTTTGAATGATACTTGGGCTCAGGGCTCCCGAAATTAGGCTGACATGGTCCCCATCATCTATGATTGCATCAAAATCTATCTGCACACCCTCTAGACTGTTGTTGTCAATGCTGTCAACTGTGCTTGACACTTGGTTAGCCCCTGGGGAAAGAAGCTCAGATGAGTTTTCAGTTGCAGTCCCCTGTAGCAGGCAGCTGGCTTCTGAACCAAAGAGAGAACCTGTTTTCATAGCTTGGTGGCTAAAGCCCATGGTTTGGTCATATAACTGACCAGAGTAATTCTGCATGTTAGAGCAGAACTGCTGTGATTGACCTTGCATTTCCATCTTAATGGTGTTTACCCTGTACGTCTGGTTGCCATCACCTACGTGTCTTTGCTGTTGGGACAGGCTGTTTCTCAATACGTTTTGACGTCTATTGCTGCTGTAATTAGAGCACGACTGGTAACTTTTGGCCACCGACAAACCTGAAGGCTGGCTACCAATGGTGTGAGACACCAGTGGACAACTCTGTGGCCCTTGATACAGGCTGCCTTGTGAGGTAGGACTAACCTGCCCTAGCATCATTTGACCAGATTGATTGACTCCCTGGTAACGAACGCCATCTCCGCCTGGCTGGCTTTGCAAATACTCCTGTTCCATCATATTCCTGTCCTGCATTCCATTTGCCATACTGGTGGTTTGATCACTGGATGCCAGGGGATGGCTGAAATTTTGCTGGTTCCCATTCACTGGCATGTTGCTGATTCTCAGCTTCTGCCCTTGTACTGCCATGCCACAGGAATTGTCTGTCACCCCAGACATCATTGCTTGCCTGCCCATGCTTTCGCTGTAAGGCTTGTTGGACTGCAGGGTGAAAGAATTCCCGGCTCCGCTGCCAAGAGTCATATTTTGCTGTAAACTGTAGGAAGTGTTGTTCTCCATCAGGTTCCCATAGCCATTCTGCTGGGCCATGTTGCTCCTCTCCAGGTTCTGCTGCTGAACCATCATATTGTTATGCAGTCTGAAGGCCCGAGCCTGCTGCACTGCTGACCGCTGACCACATTTCAGCCTTGAAGGAGATAAGTCTGAACTTCCTGAGCTTACTTCATTCCACTGAATGGGCAAGTCGCTCTTATTTGCCTCGGAACCCGCCTGCTGACTGCTCGGTGGAGGGGCTTGGTCAAAGTTGCTGGAATTGTTGTTTCCTGAAACTGAGCTGTGATGCATTTTGTTGCTATCTAGGACATTGTTCAACAAATGGTCGTACATGCCCTGGTTCTGGGAATTCAGATACTGGACCACGTCATCTGGCAGGAGATCCTCATCATTCAGACTGCTACCTGCTTCCATTGTAGCAGCCTCCAGGGCGACATTCTCGCTGATGCTTGGAGGACAGGGGGAGCTGAAGCCACGGAAGACGCCACCCTCAGAACGGGTGTAGTTCTGAAGAACAAGGTTGCGCTTTTCCATGGATGGAGGCAAAGCAGGAGTGTTAAAGCTATTAAGACTGTTGAAACGCTGGACTCTCGGGACAGAGAGGTTGTCGGAGGCCATTCTGACTGGATCACTGGCTCTCCTTGTCCCATTTCCTAAAGCTTCGTGAGACAGAAAATGCCTCCTGCTGTAACCATTTGCCCCACCATCACTACATCTTCGAGGGACGTTCACTGGTGGCAGTGGAGATACTCCAGACTCCCTGCAGTCACCCAAGAGTGCCATCCTTGTCTTGAGGCTCATCCTCTCCATGTTAGGCAGTGGAGTTGGTGGGGGTCCACCAGTAGCTGCTGCATATTTAGCTTTCAGCCTGTATTGCTGGGCTGGGGTGAGGCTGAGAAGACTTGGCAGGTCATCACACTGGCTTGCTTCACTGGAGCGCCGGGAGGCATCCGTCGAGATGGGGTCGTAGGAGTCTGCAACGCTCACGTTCTGCGGTCTTCCCTCTGCCTGGGAGGCATCGCTGGACCTCCGGCTGGAGAAGCAAGGTGAGATTCCAGAGGACCTGCGGCTGCTCAGGTAGGCTGAACTGATTGTGCTAGTATTGCTGTCCCTCCTGTTCAGCATGTTCAACACAGTGATGTCCGTACTTGAGAGTTCATTCCTGTTTGGCAGAATAGTCATGGATCCTCCGACACTGCAGCTGCTGTTTGACTGGGTACCTGTGGGTAAAATTCACAGTTAAACAAAGAGGTACTATCCAGAAACTGGTGTGGAAAACACACAGTAAAGAAGTAAATGGAGTATAGAGGAAGAACATCATCACAGCCAATTACAGCAGGGCTCTTTCTTGCAAGAAGTAGGGATATAAACTGTCCTTAGGTTAAAAGCTAATTCGGAGACTCAAGGGTAACATTGCAGTGTGAATCCCAGCAGAAAATTTATAGCCCATAGCCACAAACTGTCATCAGCTGGTGCAGTACTCCAGCCTGTAGTGCAGCTATGCTGGCTGATGTGCCAGGAGGACACATTTGTAAGGGAGCTTTTTATAGGCAAAATATAATTGAACAGGCATTTGCATGGAATGGCAAAATATACAAATTGGAGGCTATTCAAGGTCACTTCTAATACTTCTTGAAATATTCTTGAAATAACTCCTAACAACTGCAAAACATCTTTGCTGGTTTCCTTGTTTTGGTTTGGTTTGGTTTTAAGTAAACAGGATACATTTCCTAATTTTACATAGTTTCTTTTGATTTAATGGGCCTCAGAAAACCTGGGCTGTCACTGCTGGGTGGAGCCCAGAAACCTACAGACATGCCGTAGGCAAAGTAGGGGCAGCAGCAACATCCATTTTGGTCATGAGCAGCTCTTTGGAGGAAAAACAACTGGGGATCTTCAGAGTTCAACCTCGCCTTGCTCCCATTCATGGATATCTGCCCTCTGCAGCAGTAGCATCTGTACATGATTTCTTCTATGCGTAGGAACAGGTTATTTAAAGGGAAGCCCACCACATCTCTGCCAAGGCTGCCTTGCAAAGGCCTCAACAGAAAGACTTCCATACAGTAAACTCACAGGTATTTATTTCTTCTACCTTTTCTCAAAACAAGAAAGAATTATGATGATCTTGGGTCAAACCCTTTAACTATCGTGAATATTTAAAATGTGATTCATGGCTCCCTCACCGGCTCCTGTTCTGTAAAACACAGGACTATCAGACTTCTCAGAGGGTGGGTAGAAGAACTTGCAACGTGGGAATAAACAGAAAGTGATCAATTTACAAACCATTTCACAGCTGCTGAGTTTCCTGAGCTGTGCAACTCCTGCAAGAGTTGCAAGATTTAGCTAGCAAGTAACAAGATTAAGGACAAAAAGCGTTATCACTCCTCTTATGTGTATCTCACCATTTCCTATGAGAGGTGGCAAGGTTGGGGCTTTGGAAGGTGGAACGGGGTTCAGTCTTGGAAGCATTCCATTAACTTGTTTCAACCTTTCTAACTTCACTTGCTCCATCCATTTGGTCCCTGTCATGTTCCTCCTGGCCTGTAAGCCAAGTGCTGTGGTGGCTGTGGAAATGGTAGAGTCCATGATTGGGGTTTCATCGATGACACTGAGGTCTCCTACACTACCACCACCGGTCAGAGTAAGCTCGATCCCATTGTTGGAATAGTTGCTGATGGGGGACTGTTCGCTGCTGCATGTAGACTGACCACCAGGGCTTGGCTGAGATGTCTGTTGGAGGGAAGTCAGAGACAAAAGAGTGTGAGGATTAAGCAAACAATGTTAACCAGAGCATTTGTGCTAAATGGAGCCAAAGATACAGGTATAGAAAAGTTCAGCCTTAAATGATAACAGCGATCACTCTTAAGGAGGCTTTCTAGATACTGGCTTCAGCTGCAGTGAAAGGCATTGTAAAAAACAAGACTAAAATTGCCTTTCAAATGTTGCTGAGGGCATTCAATGTATCTCCATGAGACATTTATCTGAGTTATTCCCAGAGCTACTTCTATCACTTCAAGCCATTTGTGAGCACATATGGATGGACACCCTACTTTGCTCCTGGGCTGTTCCCAGCTGAAGCTGCAGCTCAGAAAAACCAAACCAGAATTCAGCCATGTTACAAAGTATTAGTTTACACTGCTAGGCTTGCAAACAAACAAACAAACAAACAAGACTCCAACAACATTGGAATGTGGGTTTTTTTAAATTAGACTTGTGGCTAAAGAATGTAAGCATTTTCCAGGCTTAAGGCTCATTGTAACAAGCAGTGGTTGGCCTGAAATGTTGGCATGTAATAAAACAAGGACAAAGCATCAGTGCAAAAAATACTGTATCACATTATCAGCATCCTGTGACCCTGGGAGCACTCAGGTCTAACTTATACCTCCTCTTATACCTAACTTACACCACCTCTGCCCTGAATCAAGAAGGTGATGATCTACTCAATCAAATCCTTTGTTTCATCAGAATTTAAGATTTTAAGTGCAAGAATTTAAGTAGACAATACAGACTGCTAATCTTCAGGGATATAAACATGCCACAATAACATCTTCTTAACAGGGAGTGTTCCCTGCTGCTCTAGCAGAACTCTTGCTGTGGGGAAACACAGGCTTGATTTACTTTTCAGACTTTTTATAAAGTTCTCTCAAAAGAATGGGAAAATGAACAAACTGACAGACAAAACAGAGGACGACAGACAGAAGTCTCTGGACTTAATATCTCACTGTAAGGCTCTATCAGTGTGATCACAAATCAGTGGGGCATGCAGTATCATTTTGCTCTCAAGAACAGTTTCAAGTAAGTATGTAACTTTAAAGGGTTTCTGATGTGGTTTTGTTTTTAGTGGTTTTTTTTCCTGCCACTCTGTGATCTTTATGTACATTTTACTGAAAAATGCTGTCTAGAATTTCTGAAGTGCCAGAGACGACTCTTACTTTAAACATCAATGAATGAAGACACAGATTTATGGCACTACTGTAGTTTCCTATGCCCCTAAGGAGTCCATTTGGGATTCAATAACTATTTTATTATTTCTAACTTGAATGATGATACTTAGAATTTATGAGGCCACACTGAGCAAGTTCATTTCCAAATCCTAACCATAGCAGATTTGGTGACAAGAATAGAAACAACAGTTATTATACAGAAGAAAGTTTGTACTTCTGGACAATAGCTCCATGCCATATGGAAGAAGAGTAGTAGTGATCAGAAGCCTGTTCTTGTAGCACATGTCAAAATCACAGTGAGGTAGGGTACAGAAATAAGAACTGTATTATGCAGGACATATATTTCTAGATGTGGAATACAAAAAAAAAAAAACAGATGTCTCATCTAGAGGGGAAAGTACAAAGACATTTCTGAAGATATTTCACCAATATAAGCCAGATTTTTCACATGTCAAATGTTGCAAAATGTTCACAACACACTACAACTGAGAATGTGCTTGATGGATTGCACATTACTAAACAAAGGAATGACTGAACAACAGGCAGAAGACCAAAATAAAAACATATATAATGTTGCAATAAGAAAAATAGCAGAAAAGTTAAAATGCCCTCACCTTATTACCCACTGTCCTTAGGAAGTTAGAATAAGACATTTAAGAGCATTAGACAGAAAAGACATTGGATTAGTTGAAAACCAGAAAATATACTTTAATTCATACATGCAATGAAAAGCAAGAAACACAGAATTATCTTTAAAATATAATTTTCAGTGAGAAATATTTAATACAATGTAAGCTAAAGGCATTAGTACCTCTCTTCCACAAATTTTCCTGTTAAAACTATGTTCAACATGCCTCAATAATGCTACACTTTTACCTAGCAAAGCAAAAGAGATTTTGCTCATTTGTAAACTAAGGTAGTTATCACCAAAGATGGCAGAGGACCTCCTTTACACTTCAGCAGGAGTTTACTGAGCCCTTCAAAGGTTTTGAATTGAGTATTAATACTGAACAGTTTGAACATAAGCCTTAGGCACAACATAGCAGTAACTCATATTTCAGTGAGTAATCACTTTGAATTGCAGCATGATTAACAGTATGAGCAGAATTTGGAGGGCTCGTATTTGTAATCCCCAAGGGCTGTATACAGATGAATCATAGACCCAGATGGGGAAGAGGATGGAATGGCTGCTTTTGAATTAACCCTTGTGAAGAGGGCAGATGGCACATGAAATTCAGGCAAATAAAAGAACTTGTGTATTTAAGATAGCATCTCAAAAAATGGAATACAGTCCTCTCAACAGTTTATTGCAATACATTAAGGTAAACCAGAGAAAAGACCTGCAGACGGTCAATTCAACTTGATTTAGTTAAACTTGGACTAGCTTAACTTGAGTAAGTATCAGATAAACATAAGAGGTAACAACACAACAGAGATATTATTAAAAGATGCTGAACTGCTGTTTAAGAAAGTCAGTTCATCCTGCTTCAGTTTGATCTATGACCCAAAAGCCTCAAGCCCTTAAAATTTGATTACTTTCCCAGGTTCTCCAAAAATGATCACCATCAATATCATCATTTTAGCCATTTGGACTTGTGGTTCGGTTTGGTTTTTTCCTTATTCTGGCTTTCAGTCTGCAAGATTCAGATTCATCTTTCTTCTGGAAACAGATGAGTGGAAAAAACTTTTTTTTTTTTTTTTTAAAGAAAGCTCTGATTCTCTCATACTATGCTTATTCCAGAAGATGGAGCTTTTTAAGAGAAACAATTATTGTGGCAGTTGGCAGCACTGCACTTATTCTATATTGCACAGACTATTTGTAATCTTTTTATTTGCTACTTCTTAGGCTTTAAAAACATTTTACAATGTAAACACAGAAGAAGACCTCAGAAAAACAATCTTTGTGAGCTAGTGTTAACAGACTTGAGCATTTCATAAAGGGATTATTAACTGGTTGCAGGAAGAACAGGACAAAGGGAGTGGCACGGTGTATTGCATACCATTGGTTTTTCTGACTTGACCGCTTTCACTTGGAGGCATTCTTCCCGCTTTGAGGTAGTGTTGCTGAGGTCCTTCTGCTCACCAATTGCACCCTGAGTCTGATGGCCTGGTGACCGGGTCTGAGAGTGGCTGCCTGGGTCCCTTGGTGGCGGAGGCCTGGGGTGGATATCTCCCCTCTGCTTCTTGGTGACGTGTGCCTCCGGGCCGTGCACGGTCTTCACGTGCTTCCGCAGGGAGCTGGGGTCTGTGTAGCGCTTCGTGCAGCCCGGGATCTTGCACACATATGGTTTCTGACAAGACACAAAACCCACCCATATCAGATTTTATTCCATGTGGGACTCCCGAAGAACTCCATGGAGCACAGCTGGTGTCACAGTTATATGCTTTCACAGTGGATCTGTTACCTAATTTATGGTCTCTACAAATGAATCATAGAATGGTTTGGGTTGGAAGGGACCTTAAAGATTATCTAATTATCCAATCCCTTCCCAATATGGGCAGGGACCCCTTGGTCAAAGCCACGTTCAAACCTGGCCTTGAACACTTGTGGATGTGATATCCACAGCTTCTCTGGGAAATCTCTACCGGTGCATTGTTACCCTCACAGTAACCAGTTTATTCCTTATAACTAATCCAAATCAACTCTCTTCCAGTTTAAAGCCATCACCCCTTGTCTTATCAAATTGTGACTGCACCTAGTTAAAACCATTAGTTGCCCTTGGTTCAGAAGGAAGCAATTAGTGCTGCACAGTTGATTGAGGCCAGAATCTCTCATGGGTGCCAACTAGCAGAGCTTTCACTTACCTTAGCAGAAAAGTCAACTCAGCTATGTCAATTTATGAAGACTGCTTTAATTTTCAACCTTGTCCTTTGCCCTCAGCAGTTTGGTAGCGTTCCCAGTATGCCTAGTACCTACTACTTGACACTGAGAGAAACAACCCCCTTCAAAAGACACTGGACCATTTGTTCAGGCAGAATTAAGTGAGGATGCATTTTTTTCTGCCTCCTTCATATCACCAGTACGATGTCAAAGTGTAAGATATAGTGCCATGAACATTTTCACGTTGCAGCAATATATGATCTAGTACTATTATTACTGCTACTAGCATAACTCATCACTCATTTTTTTAGAAACCACTTTCTCTATCTGTGGATTTCTATAGTTCACTAAGCAATGTAGAATAAAGTAAATTTACTGTCTTATAAATTAACAAAGCATTTTTTCTTGTATTATGAGGGGATTAGAAAGAAGAGCTGAGCACTTCCTAAATCCTTTAATTGCCTCAGGAAGCAAAGCATTGTTCACTCACTTTCATTACTGAATTGTTTCCAAGAAACTACTATTTTAAAGGGTTTTTTTAATACTAACCTTCAAAAAATAGAAAGAGACCCTCATGCAGAGTTTCTCAGAGGGATTCCTTCTCTGCTTACACACGGCACTGTGAAGCCTTTGACAAATATAGCTTCATCATAGTTGTCTAAGACCTGAGGCTGCTTCCACTGACATCAGTGGAAAAACTCCTCCCATTTACATGAATAGGAGCAAAAAGGAGCAATTTAGAGATGATGTTGAGCTTCTGAGGCAGGTTTTCTCAGGTTGCTATGGAAGTACAAGTCACTTAGCTCTCTTCTGCATGAGTAAGGCATATTGTCATCAAGATATGTCAGCTGCTTTTAAAGCTCTCTGTAGGCTACCTACTTTAAGCCAAAATGGCACGGCAAGCAAATGCTGAATTTGGTCTGTGCTTTTCATTGTATTCATATCACTCCACCAGGATATGTTGCCTTAAAAGATTAGCCTGCTTTGGTGTGAAGTAATGGTGAAGGAAATGTTTCATTTGCCCCTGTGGCTGCACCTATCAGAAATCATGTGCAGCATAAAATTTCTCTGGTTAGCTTACTGTTAGACACAAAATTAACACAGGGGTAGGTCACATCACTAAGTGTGAGAAGGTCTAACTCATCAGCCAGGCAGCACACAGGTTGGTTCAGTAAATTAAACAAGAAAGCTCAGGCAGCTATTGGCAAGACTTGGTGAACTTTCTTCTGCCTTGGTGACCATTTATGAAATTGCTGCAGGGCTTCAGTGCCATTATTAGTTAGGCTGCTGAAAAAACACACAGCAGGGATGAGGAAACCCAGAGATGTGCAATGCCCTCTGCTTCCTCTGTGACTGAAGAGATGCTGCAGGGTGGGGACCGGAAGAGGACAAATGCTCCCTGGAGATCTGACTGTGTACAGACCTGACAGCCAGCTAGAGAAAGATACAAGCTGTGTGGAAATAGATACAGCTGCTATGGTATGTCCCGCCCTTCCAGTACTTCCAGGTTTAGGCTAGAGGTGAAGGAGTATAGGGATGTGTCAAGGAGGAGACAGTGGACTCTGAGATGTGAGATTGAGATGATGTGACTCCCCATGCAACTTGAAATGGGGCAATAAAACATGGACAGTGCAAGAAGATAGTGTGAGTCCTAAAAAAGGAGGCAGCAGTGACAGGAACACAGTAATATGTGATGTTACACTGAGAGTTTGGAAACAGCTGTGACTGCCACAGAGGGTTTCCTTGAGAAAGGTCGTATTTCCTCTGCTGCATCCCTAGTCCATGAGGTCTGTTCAGGATGGAAAGAAAAGAGTGAAAGAGGCCAAGAAGAAGGAAAAGGCATAACTCAGAACTTAAACAGCAACCCATGATTTCAAATGTGGACATGTGGACACTGTGGCTGTCTGCAGCACCCCAAAGTATGCTGGGGAAGCTGCATCCCAGCACATGTCTGGTGCCAACACAGACATGGGGGATGGTCCAGGCACTCAATGAGCCCTTACAGCTCCAGAGGGAAAAGTGATCCCAGCTTTACAGGAAAAACAGGATCTGTCCCTGGTTAATGAATGGGTTTACATTAGACACCCTCATTCAAAACTCTCCTCCATGTAATAAAATGCCAGGTCTGAATGACATACTGTGCTGCTAAGAGGCATCCAGAACTTACATTCCTTTCAGGTTGCTGAGGGTTGCTGTGCCTGTCCTCTGTAATACATTGCTATGACCACACTGTAAGTCTGTTCAACAATGAATGATATTAATCTTTTGAAGCTGTGCTAACTTACCTCATTGGAATGAGTCCTGTTTTGGTGCTTGGCCCTGTCAGATGCATTGGAGAAAGCTTTGTTGCAGCCTTCATGTTCGCACACATATGGTTTCTCTCCAGTGTGAGATCTCAAGTGCGTTTTCAAGTTTTCTAGTCTGGAGTAGGCCTTTGTACAACCTTCAAACTGCAGACAAGACACAAATCTGGTTTAGCTTTAATCTTTGGACTTACAGGAAACAGCAAAAGTGGACTTATAAAAGTTTAGAAATTTTCCAAGCCTTCATAACCTTGTCCAATGTAGTTTTGATTTGAAGGGTTTTAATTTTATCCAAGCAAACTTCACCACAGCTCAAGTTAAAATGCTTTCAGCATCATATAAATCTTCTCTTACAGGAGAGCACAGTATTCATGTACTTTGACTAAGACTGAAATCTAGTCAATTGCAAAGCCATCAGGAGCTGGTGGCCAGAAGTAATACCAAGCTCTGTAAGAGAAAGTGACTTTAAATAATTAAGCAAACTGAGCCATGGTTAATAATGCCTTTTGGGGCTTCTTTGTACTTTAAACTTGAGGAAGTGGGCCAAATCATCCAGGGAATCCCCTCTCCTAAAGCTTTTGTCATCTGGTTGTGCTGGATAACAAGCAGACATGGCAGTCTCTTCTCCACAAGAGTCTGACAGACGAGCTCAGGGAATGCAGCACTCGTCCTGCTCTGTTTGCTCTCTGCACAGCCCCAGCTTCCCAGTACAAACCTAGAGCTCAGACCCTTTTACTTACAGTGCATTTGTGTGGCTTTTCCCCTGTGTGTCTCCTCATGTGGACCACCAGCATATATTGGGCTTTGAAAGGTTTCTGCTCCCGGGAACAGTCCAGCCATCGGCACACAAACTCTTTCTTCTCACCATGTATGTGGTCATTGTTGATATGCTGTTCAGGTAGAATAGAGGTTACAGCTTAACAGAAATACAACATCAGCTGCAGCCTTATTGTAATTTCACTTTGGAAGAGCACCAGAGATTCAGGTGTGAACCAGGTCCTTGCAGTACCAAAAGAATAAGATCATCTGCGCTTCCAAGTGACCACAGTGTTCAAATTATAGATCCTACTGGAAGTCCACTGAGGCCCATGATTTTTTTTTCTACTGAGATCAAAAGGCTTTGGATCAGGCCTCAGGGATACAAGCTGATAAATGGATCCTGGATAATCTCATGCATGGCTCCACTTGCGTGATTCACATTGGGTGCTGCTTTTGGAGAGCAGTAAAGCGTTACTTAAGTGCTGCTCAACATAAACAAGGTTTACAAAATCAGGCCTTTAGAAACATATCCTCCAACCTGAAAAATCAACAGAACTGCTAAACCAAGTTTCCACCCCAAATTTTAACTCACTCCCTGTTACCCATATTTTCCTTCAGTAAATGTATTTAGTTCAGTAAAGGTACAGGTCATGGCGGTGTAAATAAACCCCTACACACTGTGAATATGAACTCTGAGTACAGAAGAATACATCAAGCCAGTTTTTGCCATTGCCAAGTCTGGCTCTGTCTGCATGTCTGTGGGAGTGACAGCTGCCCCAGCCCTGCTGACTCACAGGCATGTCTTTCTGTGGTCAGTGTCATCCATGTGAGTGTATCCAGAAGCAGGACAGGGCTGTGTACCTTGTACTCTTCCACAAAATTAGCTTGCTCTGTTTCTTTCACTAAGATCTAGTTCAGAAAAGCATTTAAAAATGGATTTAATTCTCTCTGTGTTTGAGTGGAAACAGGCAGGCGAAGCAGGGCCAGCCTCAAAATTGGTTTGGTTTTTGGTTTTTTTTGGTTTTTTTTTTTTTTTTTTTTTTTTTTTTTTTTTTTGTTGAACTGTTTGAATTTTTTTTTGCACTGCTTTAGAAAACAAAAGAAGAGAAAACTACGCCTGGACTTTCAGTGTCTTTTCTCCACTAGGAGCTACCCGACTCATCCTCCCACACTCTCTTGGACAAATCATTCCACACTGCCGTACTTCTGTCGTTGTGCCACTAGATGGCTGCATTACTCAGCGAATGACATTATTCCCACTAAGGTACGATCAAAAAATCTTTCCAGGTTTTATTTGATCACAGCACAGGGATGAAATCTGCATCTGTTCCATAATGGGCCTACAGGAAATGCCAGGCATATAGAAACTCAGTAGCTCATACTGGAACACAAAGAAGATAATCCCAATCTTTCCTGAAGTCTTGAAATCAGTCAGAAAGCCACATAAAATCATGTATGTTCAAAATTACGCACCATTGCCATGGAAAACAGACATCCATTGCCTATAAAAGATGACAGCTTTTTTTTCTGAGACTTTATTGCCAGTTCTTAAAAGTTGTTATGGGGCTCAGGATGCATGAACAGAGCAGAGGTGTTGGGCAACATACAACGTGTAATCTGCAAGAGTTAATGTTCCTAGTGCAGATATTCATAGTACACACACCTGTGCCAGAAGCATACACATGCTCTGTGCTGTGAAATGGCATCAAAAGAGTTCAGTGAGGGCAATGTGTGTTATTTCTTGAAAGAGAAAGAAGTAAAGGGACAAAATTAAATGCATTCTAGTAATTCACGGCCCAATCTCTCTGTAAACATTGCGGACTGTGTGTTATGCGGTTAAACCTACACAGCCACAAGGGGGATGAAACTTGAGTGTGTGACACAGGCTTTCCATTTGATACAAAAACCTCAAGGCTGGATCAATCACTTTACCACAGCACCTCCTTTTACCTCCTGCTGTGTGGACACTCAGGCACGGTGGAGGCTCTTTCAGAGAAAATCTCCATAGGACAGTTTTTTTTCTTTGTCACTTGCTCCCTGTGCTCTAGACCTTTAACCTTTAGCAGCATGAGAATCCTCCAAAACTGACCTTTCTCATGGGCCTAAAAGTCCTTTCCTCACTCCCTCCCCAGCCCAGGCTCACTGCAGCAGCTGACAAGTGGTGATGATCATTTGCCTCTCTCCATCACTGGCCTACCTGTCAAATACCTTGTGATCATCCTCTGGTCTCTCACAACTGCAGCCCTCCATACACATTTGCCCTGCTCTCTTACTCCATCAATCCTTTCCTAGACTCTCCGATCTTCCTACAATCAAACCCCTCTTTGTGCTGTTTTCCCTCATTGCTCTGATGCTGCAAGTGGCCACTGAGAGCTCACCTGTAAATGCATCTCATTCTCATTCAATCCCTCTGAGGATCCTCACCTTTAGGGAAAGCTGGAATAAATGAGCCTGTGATCTGCTAATCTGAGTAATTTATTTGGTTCACAGGTGAACTGCTTAATTGCTTTTGCAGAGGGATCATATTTTAGCAGACCTACAAACATGTCCAAATACTGAAAGGAAGGAGGAAGACACTTGCTAGAAAATCAGCACCAGCAGCACTGTTAGATAAGGAGATTCACAGTATTTGTCATCCTGAGATTCAAACACCCTCACCTGCTCAAGTTATGATGAGAAAACTTGTCAGTCAGTCATCTGCTATGGACATATAGGCAGAACTACACAAATGCAAACCACGAACTAAATCTACACTGGGATTTTTTTACCATTATCATTTGGCAGAAACAATGTGTAATTTTTGCGACATGTTTAAAGAGGAGGGAGGTCTCACTGTGCAAAAAACATAATTTAGAAAAGTTCACAAGTTTGTGAACTCTGGCATTCAGGTTCTTTGACTCAGATAATTACCTTTGGATTTTACATGGTGTATTTGGCTTCCTGGTCTCTATTATGAGAGGAAATGAGCAGTTTTGAGCTTGTAAAACAAAGAACAGTCAGGAATAAGAGTATTATGCAAAGCAGAAGCTTTGGTACAGTACAATAAGGAATTATAGGGTTTCAATTTATAATCTGTTTGTAACCTTATTACACCCATGAAATGTCACATTCCAGGGACTAGATCAGAAGGATTTTTTTTTTTTCCTGGTGAAATTGAATTTTGATGCAGTTTCAGGGTGTGAAAAGGCTTTTCTTTTAATTTTGTGGGCCCAAACCTGCAAGTTTTACTTATGTCCATAATCCTTATTACAGTAAATAGGCGCATGAAAGCCAATGATATTACTCCCTAGTGTCAGGTTTGCTAGCATAAGGCTCTGAAGCATCAGCTTTGTATTATTAAGAATTTCTGACCTGAAAAAAAAAAAAAGCCCCCATTAAAAGCTGGAATTCTACAAGCTATCTCCCGTTGCACACAGCTCCAAAAAGCTGCTGAACAGGGGTCATTTGCAGAATACCAGTCACTTTCATGCTACTTCAATGCATATTACAAACCTCTGTTTGCCCTGGCTCATTTTCTACTCTTTAAAAAATGTTGTTTTTATAATCCAGTTCCAAAATACCCTAAAATGAACAGAGGGAGCTGACCTAAATACTGATTCTGGTCTCAGAATGACCTGCCTTTGAAGGAGGAAGCTCTGAGATGGATTTCAATTCCAGAGCATAAAACCCCACCAGATTAATTGAAATCAAGGCTGAAGTTGCCTGTCATCTCTACTGGGCAATCTCAAAAACCAGAGGTAACAGGAAATTAAATCCACAGTATCCTGGAAGCATAAATGCTTACATGGTAAGAAATACTATTGAAAAGGGAACACCTTAAATCATGCATGTTCTCATATAATCCATACCAACTGTACCTGTTACTCAATATTGTAGCAGATGAGGTGACACTGGAGGTAGGATCTGAAATAACCTTAGTGTTCCATTTCCCTCCTGCAAGAGGGTTTTTAGAAGAAAGGAGAATCTGTGCATGTCCTAGCTGACTGCATGGTACCCGTTAGCTATTCAACACATAAACAAAGGCCAAATGTGCTCTCACAGCAGTCAAACAGCAGGAGGAAAAGCCTCTCCATACCAGTGGAAAAACTTAGGAACATCAGAAAAAGAATGTCACTGCAACTGAGATTGCATCTGAAAGCAAAGTTCTATTTGGTGGCAAGAGCAGAAAATTCTGGCAGAATCTCACATTTCTGTTTTCTAACCTAGACTTGCATGGGAAGTCTAGGTTAGAAAACCTAGGGAAGAGACCATGCTGTATTAGGATAATGTGGTAAGTTAGTGGCTGAGTGAAAGGCATATCACCATTGCCAAAATTAGGTCTAATTTCAGTTATACAATGACAATTTCAGACTTTTATCTTCTTGCAGTTCTTTCTCTGTATTTTAAAAAATTAAAAAGGAGGTGCTAAATAATTTCTCACTAGATCTCCCCACTGACATTAAGCAGAGGCAGCATTTAACCCATCTTCTAGCACAAATGTCCCCCTGCACTGTACTTCCTCAAAAATCCTCTCAAACCAGCAGAGCTGCTGCATTGATGCATAGGGGACAAAGTGCAAAAGGTGAAGAGGCATCACAGTGGAATGGCTGCTAAACACAGCTAGTCCTGCAGCTGCACAAGAGAGCTGTGGAGCCCACAGAGAGGACATGTGGCAGAGGCTGTGTCTGGCAGTACCAGACTGGAAAGCTCTGAAGCTGGTTTGGAAGGGGATTTGCTGCCCCTGACCTGCAAGGCCTGCAGGGAACACTTTTATTTCTGAGTTTTGCATATGGAATGTAGATTTGTCCTTAAGCCCACATACAGTTAGAAACAGGTTCCTGGTCATCAGGCCCATCCCCTCATTATGGCAAGTCCCACTGCACATAATCCTGGTCACAAACAGAGCTTCAGCTTCTAAGTACCTTGGTGAATAGCTCCCTCTGGTCCCAGTGGAAGGCACTTCTAGGAAGTCACTCTTCTGCTGGTTAGCAACTAATTTCTAGCTTTGATTTACTCACAGCCAATTTATATTCATTTGTTCTCGTGCCAACACTATCCTTTAGCTTAAACAGCTCTGCTTCCCTGCTGAGTGTTTAGTTCTCTCCCTTCCCCACCCTAACTAACTGGCAGACAGCACTCCCCTCTCTATCTTCATTTGCTGGATTAGATAAATAGTTCCTTCTGGTCTTCTCTTCAGTGACCAAGTTCTCATTCCCCCCTTAACCTGCTTTGGCTTGAGGTGGGGAATTCTGAGACCCATTCATAATTTTGTTCCCAGATTCCCCATTGCCACTTTGAGGACTGTATTAGTCCATCAGTTGCTCTCTCAGCCTCTTCACCTGCTCTAGTACAACTTCAACCTTCTTGACCAGAATAGTGTGAAGTACACCAGGGCTCACGAGACTTGGTGTAACAGAATTCAAACCTCCCTGTCACCACTTAGGTGCAGGTACAGACCTCACATTCACTTTAGACTTGAGACTATTACCAGAGCCTGAGTACCTCATAGCTTGTGAATGTACCTCTTCTAACAACAAACCTCAGCAAAACTATCTTCTACCATGGCCACAGTTGAGGCAGAGACTTAAGGCCCAAAAAAGCTAAAAGCTAAAGGCCACATTGACAGAAGTTTTTAGATCTCTGATTCCCATTAGAAGTAGTCACTTGTTTATGAGTGGTGTGCATACTTCTGAGGTTCTTGACCTACAAAGCTTCCTGAGATAGCCAAGTGACTGCAAAAAGAGTATCAGTGTTCAGAACAGTGACAGAGCAGCACTTAAACAAGTCCCCAGGCTTGCCTGCTCTCCAGGGATGCAATATGCGAGTCATTGCTGGTCCTTGTTACCATTTTAGGTAGTCAGGCAACCAAGAGATGACGTCAGACTGGCCTCCCTACCATCTCATTAACATCCTGATAAAGGTTGACTCCATGATCCACAGTGGGATGAACAGACAAAGGCATTGTAAAAAGTCAGGATATAAAGGAGGTCCTGGTGAGCCAGGAAATCTCCTGTGACAATAAAATCTCATTGTAAGGAGGAAAAAAAAATGGATCTCCATGGAGTGAAATCCTCAGCAGACTTCTCAGACACAGTCCAATCACTGCAATCGAATCTCTCTCTAACCTCTGTGACTCTCTGGTAAAACAATGCATGCATTTTAATTTCCTCTTATCTGATGGAAAATAGGTGTGGATCCTGTCTGTCCTTTCCCTACTAAAGATTTTGTAGGCACAACCAGGCCAAACAGCTTCAAGAGACCAATGTCTGCTCCTTGCTGCTCAAATTGAGAATACACTTTTGACCCCATGTCCTTAGGGTGGCATAAGTACTTAAGCCATTTTTAGTTCCTGAGAGGGAAGAAGCACTTATGCTGCTTTAAGCCCTTACGGTGGCATAAACTCTTAAGCTGGTTGCAGTTCCTAAAGCCAAGTGGAAGCTATGCATGAAGAATTCTGCACTTCCAAATAGGCACATGTCTGTGAAGAAGCTCAGTCAACTATCTCCAATCCTGCTTCCTTTCCTTTGGATACACTTACTGCTATTCTATTAGAGTTCTTGATGCTGTCTTTCATACTTTATGGAAGATTTAAGAAATGCTGTTGTGACAGATCTCTGCTAATGCTGATTAGCAACATGACAATTTATACAATTTGCTGATCTGGCCCAAAGCAGGTCAGTGCCTCCACAGTCTTGACACCTTTACTAAAATGAAATACATACAGTTAAGATCATCTGGATCTTAAAAGCACTGCCACAGCAATTTCCTTGGTGTATAATGAATACACCAAATAGCCTGTGCACTGCACTCCTCACCTCACGGTGTTTGATCTTGTCACTCAATCTCTATACTTAATTTTCAACATTTTCCACTATTAATAAATGAAGCCCCTTGCTCCCAGTAGATATGGTCATGATTGCAAACTTGAATGAAGACTAGTGGCATGTCACATTTCATAATCAGATATTTTTGGATTACATGTGAGAGGATTGTGGCTTTTTTAATGGTTGTAGTGGTTTAACACTAGCCAACAACTACCTACCAGGTTCATTCCCACCAGCCTCTGCCAGCAAGGATGGGGTGTATTGGAAAAAGGTAAAATCCATGGTTTGAGATAAGAATAGTTTAAAATCCAAAATAAAAACTATAATAGAACTAATAATGACAATGATGAAAAGGGAGGCAAGAACAGGGACATGAATAATAGCCAATAGAATCAAGCAATGCACAATACCCTTGGTCACCACCTGCTCACTGATGCCCAGCACACCCTGAGCAGCAGCTGGCCATCCCAGCCAACTTCCCCCAGCTTATATCCTAAGCACAATGTTGTGTGGTAGGGAATATCCCTTTGGTCAGTCTGGGTCAGCTGTTCCCGGCTATGTACGCTCTCAGCTTCTTCTGCACCTGTTCCCTGGCTGAGCATGGGAAACTGAAAAGTCCTTGACTTAGAGAAGTACTGCTCAGCAACAACTAAAACATCTGCATGTTATCAATCTTATTCTCATACTGAATCCAAAACATAGAGTGTACCCGCCATTAGGGAGAAAATTAACTCTGTTCCAGCCAAGACCAAAATAAAAGCATTGCAAAATTAAATATAGATACTGCAAATATTTGTAACTCCAGTGTGACTAAAAATGTTTTACTCATGAAGAAAAAAAAATTACTACATAAAGAAGGTTTCAGTTAAAAAATTGTTAGTTCAAAAAGGAGTGAAGCATGTGGAAAATGGGAAATGTATTTTACTATTTTACAAACTTAACATTTGAACTCTGTGTCCATGATTGTTAATACTTAATTATAGGAACAAAAAAGAGGCTCCAGTCAGCACTCCAGCTGAATTCATGCTTGAAGCTCATTTATTACTGTGCTGTTCTGGATACCCATTTCTGTCCCTTGAGAACTAGCAACAGCAGACAATGAAGAAAGGGAGGAATCAAAATTAGAAGCTCTAAGTCAACTGAAAAATTATGATGACTTATAACTTGAGATAACCTGTTTACATAGAAGGACAGGGATGACAGGCATAGGAGAAGGGCAGCATGGAAACCAGTGGCTGGAAGAAAGGATGGAAACAGTAAGAAAGGAGGATTCCAGTGTCTGAGGGAGCATTCCCAAATAAATGGTAGACTGAAGGGAACCTCAGAGATGTTGCAACAAACAATTGGGGTCAATGGCTTTCTTGTACCAGCACAGCTGCCACTGGGAAAAGACTGGGTTTACAGTCATATTAATGAGTAAAATTTTAGCAAAGATCTGGGGTTCAGTGTAACATATGGGCAGAGCCTGTCCCTGTTTCATGGGGCATACAAGTTCAGAAGCAAGGAGTGCACAAAGGCCAAGAGCAATCAAACTAATAATGAATTTTTGCATTTTGTGGAGCTCACTGTACTCCTGAGCAGGAATCATGCTTTTGCTTCAAATGATGTCTAAGCAAGCCATAGTGAAGCAAATGACTTTTTACATACGGGATTGGATAAGTCATGTTCTCTAAATGTGAAACCGTATTACTAACAAACAGGAATATTCTAATTCAAAGGACACAGCTCACCAGGACTGTTTGCTTTTCACCTCCTTCCTTCAGCTGAAAATATAGGTCTGATTATTTTTTTTTATCTCTCTGTCCTAACAACAGCAATAAAATTTCTAAATCCCCCAGTTAAAAAAAAAAAAAAAAAGATATTTTCTTTCTGCTTCTCCTTTTGTTCTCTTGCAGTAAATCCTGTAGTTGTCTTTGTTGCCTATCAATAGGTTAAACATATCCAACTTGTATGTTTAAATGCTAAAGACAGAGAAGTCCCCATGGATACGTCAATCATTGGCTCTTGTACAAAGAAAATACTGTATTTTGCTCAGAAGAGCTTTCTGTGGCAATTTAAACACAGTGAGACAGACACAATATCCTGGAGAGAGGAAAACCTGCCTTATTACATTCCTGACCCAAGAGAAAGGATCTGCCCTTAGGATATAAAGGGAATCAGTGGGGGGAAAAAAAGAGAAAAGTTATCTAATCCTAAAAATAAAGACAGTGGTTTATAATACAGCATGACCTTCTTTTAATCTCTGATATAGCAGTTATCCAGTATGGATGTGATAGAATACCAACAGGGCAAACACAGCTTTCTTGTCAGGCTGGGAACCAACCCCCTCAGCCTGTATCTGTTTCCAGGTTTTGGACAGCTTTTTGGTAGACTCTGGTATATTCTGTGGAGTAAATGGAACTTCTGGGATATTGCAGGGATTCTTTCCCAATAAGATCACATCTTGTTCTAGTTTCATTTAATATACATATATTCACATAAGCAGTACAGTTAAGTCTGTTAGCAGCAAAATGCCCTCCATCAAGGGCAATGTTTTACAGCTCTCCCTTGATTTCCTGCAGAGCATGCAGCTATAAAGCAATGGTCAGAAATCGCATCTTTATTTGCTAAACCTGAAAATCTAAGAAATGAGATTCTGCCAGGACATTAACATAGCTGTTGTGGATATTAATCATTCCAGTTTTACAGTGATAAGGAAAGGTGTTTCGATGGTGCAGGTTTGTTTCTTCTCTGATGTTCTCTTCCATAACTCTGTCAAAAATCAAGTGCCTTGTTTTCCTTGGAACTTGCTTTCTTGTATTACTAGCTGGGGCACTAATAGGTGAAGCTGGTGTGATACAGGAATTCCAGCTTTCTTTACTCCTTTTTTTTTTCTCCAGCTGTAGAGAAGTAATTTTTCAATGCATGCTGTCATGATAACTGAAAGTATCACAGCTTTCCTATTTAATTTTTTTTTTTTTAACAAAAAGGCTCCACTTCTCTCTTCAACCACCTGCCCAGTCTGTGGCTTGCCCCAGTACAGGCTAATTGCATTTTCGTGTGGAGGCTGCAGAAGGAAGTGATAGTGGAAACCACAAGCCAAATGCTCAAGTCAATTGCTCTCAAACAGGGATGTTTTGGTTAAATCTCTGCTCTCCAAGGAGGAGCCCTGCTCTCCTGAGTACTACTGAAGCAGGGAAAAATGCAAAAGGGTTACATGAGGGTGACAAATTCTTGGAGCACTGAGATGAAGGAGCCTGTAGGGCAGAAGTGCCCCTGCAGTGCTCCTGGAAGATTAAAAGGGGCCAACTGCAAGCTGAGCACTCCTGGTGTTTCTCCCAGCACCTTCTCCTACCTGCCTACTGTCTGCAGTGCTTCCCAGCTCTCCTGGCTGCCCTCCCTGCACAGCTCCTGCAGGTTGTCTTACATGCTCCACACTACTGCAAGGTTGCTTGCAAACTCTCCTCCAACTTCCACTTGCTTCAGGATCCTTCCTGGTGTAGATTGTGTGTGTTTGAACACACAGGCTGAGAGCTGCTCTGAGCATCTGAACTGCTGTGCTAGCTGCACAAAACCCTTTTGCTGTATGGTTTTTCCTTTTTAAAAGGCAACATCAAAGGAAGAACTCCATTATAACTTTCAGCTTCACCAAGATTTGCATTTGCAAGCAATGCAAAGAATTCACTTTTACCAAAATTAGTTTATATATATGTGTGTTTGTCCCACTTCTACCTATTTTTTTAATGCTCTTCACAATTACACCTATATATTACACCTTCTATGTAAAGGTCATATGATAAAAATCTAGGGTAATCTGGCACCTGCAGTGTAACAAGAGCCCCAAAACAGACTACCAAGGAGAAAAGCACAGGGAGAAAAAAGACAGGTGAAGTGTGTACCAGTGATAGAGAATTCAAACTTGGATTGAAAGACCAGGATGGAAGAAGAAAGTTGACAAAGGCCATTTGCTGAAGTATTTAAGACCCACTGCTGACTACATAATGAAACTGTGATGTTGATCTTAACAGTGTAAGAGCAAATGAAGGTGGTCTTAACCCAAATCCTATACCCTAGCCCTGCACTGATGATCTTCAGCCTGTTCTGCCTGTTTTCCTCCCATTCTTCTCCATCACACATGCATCCAAGCTCTCCCCAAAGGCTTTCTGAGAGGTGGCTACAGGCAGGAATTCTACAGCCTGAATTGCAGGAAGAGCTCCTGCCTTCAGGAAACAGCTCTACAGCATGATTTCAAGGAGGTGCAATGTCTGTTCAAGTCATAAACCCACAAGAGAGGAAGTTGATATTGCAAAGCTCGATATTCCCCTCAGATCCATTAGACATTCCTCTCTCAATTAGCCAAAGCACTAGTGCACAAACAAGGGAGACGTTTTCCTACAGTTGGATGGGGAAGAGGGTAAAGACTGGCCAAACATCTGCTTCACTGGTTCTAAGACTGCCAGTGAATGCTGCCTAGAAAATGGTACCTTCTAGGAGTGGCTGAATATGGAAGAAGAGAAAACCACCTGAGGCTCAACTTCAAAATTTTCTGCTTCACGATCTTTTCATTTAAGGATAAAAATTGATTTGACATGCAACTGCTGGAGAATTTCAGGAAAACCATGTTAAAAATCTCCCTCACAGGCAGTACCTGAGGTGAGTTATGGCTTACTCTCCTTTACAAATCCGAACTCATGTACATCTGTGTACAATCTTCAACAAACACATACAGGACTTACCTTAAAAAAAAAATTGAAAAACTTGAACAGCTCAACACTTAGCACTGCTACAGATGTTAGTATCACACACTTAAAAGCATATATTCTATTTCTGGATTTTTCTCTCTGGCAAAGACAGACCACAGAGGACTCCTGCCAGCACACATGAGAAGGAAGTAATCATAAAGAGGCATTACAATACGGTATTTCATCTTATTTGCAAATAGTATGAAGAATGAAAATACCGTTCCTGCTCTTGACAGAAGCACACCAGCACACACGAGGCAGAACTAAATACTTTGGATGTTTTCCCACATTTCTGCAGAAGACAAAAAACTATAGGCCTCCTTCCTGCCACTATAACTCATCTGACTTCAATGGAAATCAGACCTGCTGTATATATTAAACCTGAAATTAACTATTCTCCCCCCATATTGTTTGGCTTTGATAAATTCCAGCCATTGCTCCTGGCCAAGATGCACAGAGCCTGGTTCAGTGAGCTGCTCTGCTGACATGAGCTCTTATGGCAGCCTGGAGCCCATTAAATTTGATTGGGTCCAACACACTGAGCTCTCTGCAGGAGTGGGGCTTTAGCACTCCTATAGTTAGTTATTGAGCTGTGGGTTCAAACCATGCTAAAAGTAATAATATTCTCCTTTAACACAGGGCATGTTCACAAGAAAATAAAATTGGAAGAGGTTCCTAATCTTTACATTCCACAGCACAGACGAGAGTAGCAGAGCCAAGAAATAAAAGCTTAAGAATAAAGATGCCTTGAGAAGAAAAAAAAAAATGGAAGGAAGAAAGTACACAGCAAAATATCCCAACAACTGGTGCACCAAATGAATGTATGAAGACAGATCTGTTTTATAAAAATTGTAAAGCTTTAATGACAAAAATCTGCTAAAATTTACACTGCCTTTCAGTGCTTGTGTTTGGACATACACTGGAACTAGTTTAGAATCAACAGGCTCTTTGAATTAAAATGTAACTATATATTACAGCAGCTGTATACAATTTTATATAAGCAGAGACAAGTGCTTAATCCCATGAACCAGCTTAGAAACCTACAAAAGGCTATAGCAAGAGAAAATAAGGAAAAGTTAAAACTCTAATTTTAACAAGATTTTGAATTCTTCCAAACTCCAAGAGTGGTACAATGGGTCATCTATCTATGCAGAAACATTAGCAAAATATTTGATACTTTATGAAAAAATTAAATCACTGCCTCTTCTACTGAAAATCCTTTTTTCCTAAAGGGGATAAATAGCAAGGTAAATGCCAGATATTTAACTGGGATCTGCTTTTCAAGGTCCATTAAACATATGGGCACTAGCACTAAGCATGTATATAGGACTAGCTGAAAAACATGCACCTCCTTTTGTTTAACCTAGGACCAGATTTTATAAAATCATGCACACTTTCTTCTACTTTTAGTACTTTATTAGTAATTACAGCACAGCTAATACTGACCCACTTAAAATGAAAGAAAAGATATTCCTCATCAGGATCTTCCTGTGTAAATCAATCAGTAATTCTTTCTAATTTTTTGTAAAGAGAGCCCTTGTGCTTACCACATGGACACATACAAATTGTTCATATGATTAAAATACCAATGCTTTGTCTGCAGAAAGAGACTATTGAATACCAGCTTTTTTTTTTTCAATAAATGCACTTAGTTTCTCCTTATACATAAACTATGAAAGCTGCAGTTCAGATTACAGATAATGCCTGATCCACATTTAGCAATGAATGGCACCAAAAACCTCTACAAAATGGAAATAGAGTGACTTAAAAACACACAGCACTTTTCTCAGAAACTAAAATAAAAATGCTGGCAGTGTTAAGCAATGCCAAAATCTTTACAGGCAATATATGTTTTAACATATATTTAGTCACCAAAGAGATCCTGGTAGAATTAATCCAGCTTCAGCAGCTGACAGCAACAGCAGTGTGTTAAAGCCACAACATCCCAACTGGACTGGAGGAAGTAACTGGGGCTCTTTCTCCTAACACCTCCAAGAAACATGTCTAACAAGCTTCAGCACATGTAGCAGTTTATTGCTGCTCTAAGACCTCCCTTGGGTTTTTTTACTGGAGATGCACTTAGAATTTCCCTTTTGCATCCACACTAGGCTTAATCATCCCTGTCCTGTCCTAGCAAATTCAGGGCTAGCAAAGGTCTCTGTCCCATTTTATAAGTTAGTCACCCTTGATAATTCAGGCAGCAGCAGCAGAGTTACCTTCTTTTATCTTTTTTTGCCATGGGATAACATTTTTCTATCCTCTCATATGTGCCATAAACAGTGCTGCATCTAAAGATGTATGTTTGAGCTGTTGCAATGAAAACTGTGCAGGATTTCTTAGCAGAACATGGAGTATCACCTAAAACACTTAAAAAAGAGCCCAGGCCAATTTTTTTCTGCGCCTGCACTCCACACACTAATTGACTTCTAGTGAACTTACAAGGGCCTTTGGTAACTAAAAATCAATCCTATATAGTCTGGTTTATCTCAGAGATTCCTATCTTCTCCTATACACCACTGTGGCACCATCTGAATGGGACAGACTTGTGCTGGCAGTCAACCCCAGAAATCTGCAGCAGCAAACCAAAGAACAGTCCTGTATCTCAGTAACTCTTCCTCACCCAGAAACTATTTAGAACCGGAGCCTGGCACTTTCAGAATGTCATATAAAACACACTTCTTTGTTCAGGCTTTTTTTACTAACCATAAGTGTTGGAATCCCCTTGGCAATTAATTTCCTGGCTGGTACTCCCTTGGCTCTGATCCATGCAGAGCGAGTGGCTGCACTGGAGGGAGGCGTGCAAGGCACATGCTCTGACTTTGTAAAATGAAGTGGTCTCTTGATTTAAATGACAGTGGTCAAGCCTAAAATCTTTGTACTTGCCCTGCATAATGGAGTAAGCTAAGCTCACTGTTAAACACTCTTTAAAGTTGCCTGTTAAAGCCATAATATGGCAAATGGTCAAATACTGCAGGCAGGGTTTTCTTGGTTATCTGAGACAATATTACACATAATAAGGCACAATAAAGAAAACACTACCCCAATGGTAGTGCGAGAGAGAGGAATTTACAATATATTATTTGATAATTAGCACTGATAATGGTTTAAAGAATATGGCCTTCACTTCACTTTAAGAAAACTTACACTAACAACAACAACAACAAAATCACTGCATATGCACAGTGTATTAAGATCCTCTACTCTCAGTTCTTGTACAGAAGTACAGAACTTTTGTGGCAATCCTGCCTGATGCTGGAAACTGGCAAAACACTGTACAGTGAAAACACCAGAGCTACAGGAATGCTTCTCCCTAGCAGCCAGGCCAGGTGGGCTTGATCAGTTCTGACATACATATATTGTTTAAGGTATTCAGAAACAAAGGGACAGAAGCTCCTATAAGTAGCCAAACTCTCAAAAATTTTTCCCCTAAGTTTCCTTTAGTTTTAGACAAAGGCTTTCACAGGAGAAAGTTGGTACCATGCTCACATGTGCTGTGAAGAGTGAGATATTATCTTTTTAATTAACTCAGCCTAAAGTAATGCAGTTTTAAGTAATCTGCTCCAATCCTGAATTCCTCAAATTAGGAAGTATCAGAGCTAAATAAATATGGGAAAGACACTTGTCCTTCATGCTACAGAATTCTAAAATAATACACCACTACAGCCCCCTCCCGCAAACCATACTGGACATCCCTGGATGCATACAAGGTATGTTGCCCTTATCTGGCAGGAATCAGTTCTGAGGTAAGGTGCTAACCAGAAGCAAAGGACAGACTTATCTGTACTGTGCTTCTCTCTGAAAATTTAGTGAGTGCCTACCCAGTGCTGTGCTGCTGCTGTTCTTTCTTTTCGTGCTTTCTTGGCACATGTAGGAGAGGATAAAAGCCTAATGGGTGCGAGTGTCAGCACAATATAAATTGCTGCAAGGAAAAACTTGATGCATGGCTTTGGATCTGAAAGAAGAATGTCCACCATTGTTTGTGATTATGGATCACATCACAATCTAATAGCAATTTTTATTTAATCAATAATTTCCATGCTGAACAGACAGCCCTGTTACAGAGAATCGACAAGCAAGTACTGATAGCGACAAGGCTTGTTATTAATCTTTACCCTGCCAACATTTCAACCAAACTACTGTAAAAAAGCACCACCAAGATGGATTTAGAAGTAGATCTTTCTTTATTTTTTTTCCTGTCTCTTTTCTTTCTCTTTTTCTCTTTTTCTCCCTCTCTCTCGCTTTCTTTATCCTTCCCTTCCTTTTGCTTTTCTTTTCTTTTTACCTACACAGTCCCATTACCCTTCTCCCTTTTCAGGTATGCAATGTTTCATACACTTTATATTCTAAGTTTATTTGAAAAACCTGGGGCTTGAATTGCACAAAAAGGCAATTCATATTAAGCAATTTCACAAATCAGTGGGACCTAGCCCAGTGCTGAGTGTTAGCCATTATAGCCTAATAAATCATACTTTCTCTTTGAGATGTCAATCGCCAAAGTGCTTTGTAAAAATGTTGGCATCTGTAATTCAGCGAAGCCTTTTCATCTTGAAATAAGATGCTCCAGACTGATAACAAGAATAATCCTCTCTTGATCAAAAAAAAAATCTGCATTTTACCAATTAAAGCTGCTGCCAGAAGCCAAACGGAGCAGCACTGAGACTCCACTGTAGTTTATCTCTGCTAAACACAAGGAGGGATACAGTTGGAGCTTTGTTTCATTTTCAGCTTGACTACTTTATCTCACAGAGAACTGCAGCATCTCAGCCCTGTGTTACACATAAGAATGGGATATGCAGACCTCATACCTACAGTGCAAGCCACCAGAGGACCACTCCTGACAAAGCCACCACCCATTCATTTTACAGATTAGGTACTCAACATCTTAAAGAAAAGTCATGCTTACACTAAAGTTTAAGCACAGGATAACACTGGATTTGTTTCCCCATGATAAAATGCTCATCTGCTTTTAATTTTTCTTTTTCTTTCTATTAAGAGGTTACACAAAAAATAGAGACTGCAAAAATGAATCCATACAGCCCAGTCCTTTCAAAACCAAATGAAGAAGCTTCACTCATGTCTGTATTTAAGTTGCCTGTCTCTGCCTCCTTTTGTACATGCTGATCTGCCACTTCTGTCTCAGAAAATGCAGATGAGCCAGCAGTCACAGATTTCTATTCTTCCCAGGACTGGTTTACTATAGGTAGATTTTTTTGGTAGAATATGGGTGAGAAAAGCAGTGCAGAGACATAACACACCAAACACATCAAGGTAGATCTCCCGCTAGTTCATCCTAATAACACAGGCTATGTGACATCAAATCACTTAACAGAAGCAAGGCATGAAAAAGCTGAATAGAAAGAACAGCTCTGTCCAGGTGAATCTGCCTTGTCCTGGCCGTTTAGTCAGGACTGAAATGTACCTGAAGTCCATGCATAAGCCCAGCCCTCCCTGCAGCTCTGAGGCAGCAAAATTAAGGCAGGGAGGGACTTTCCTTTTCTCTCTTCTCCATGATATGCCAACAAGAGTCAGGAGGTGAGGAATCAATTCAGTTTGCTGCTTTACTCTTGCCTATGAGTTTGCCACTCAGTCAGCATGAGTGTCCCCCAAGCCTGGGGACTTGGCTGGCAGCTTCTTATCCTACATTTCTCCCCAAAACTGGAAGTCACCAGTAAAATATCAGTAACTTGGAAGTGTTCACTAGCTGAACTGTCAGGCAAACACTTCAAGTAAGTATATATATCCACAAACCACCTAAATAATGCTGTGTGATTAAAAGCACAGACTGAAGTCAAGCCCTGCACAGCCCTTTCCACCCAAGTGCCCACACACTATGGGTAGAGTGGGTAGAGTAACTTCCCAGGGAACAGGAAGAGCACTGTTTGTCCCTACCTACAACAGTGAAAAAGAAGTGTTATTTAAAGGACATATCATAGTTTAGCAACCTCTTTCAGGGATATCAATTCAAAGACAATGACTTTGGCAACTCATAAAGCCATAGCAGCAGCAGGCTAACAACAAGTTTTCCTAATGCTGTGAAAGAAATGCTAATTACAGAGGAATTAAAATTAAAAAATGATTACATTTCTCTCTCTAAATCCCCTCTTAATACTTCACAGATTAGGGTGGATTTATTTTGTTGTAAACCTTTCTCTATCAAAAAAGAAATCCCCATGTTATTTTTTTCCACCTTCTTCTCTGTGATTCATCAAAAGCCAGACTCCAGGCAGGGAGACTGCTGATGCACTTGTGCAGTGGAGTGCTTAAGAGGACCTGAGCCAAAGCACAGCTGGCCTTTGGGTCAAGCCCACAGTGAGTAAGATCTTTTCACAAGGCAGCACGGATGACTTTTAACACTGCTGGGAGGCAAAGGGCATGGCAGTGACTGATGCAGAACAAGGATGTGCTGAGAAGCACAAGCAGGGGCCGTGCCAGAGCCTGGGGGCTACTGAGGCTCCAGAACAGCAGTGAGGTCTGTCTATGGTTACTTAACCTTAAAACCCAACAGCACTTACATGCACACCTCTGATGGGGGGTTAAAGACTTGCTTAATTTAAACAAGACTGTGTTAGATACCCAGACAGAAACCAAGAGAGAGTGAACATGCTCTCAAAGGCACAGATCTGCTTACCAGCTTTGCTATGCCTTCTAATAAATTGCTGGCCTATAAACAATTCAACAATTCTGGCACAGTTCAAAAGAATGGGCTCAGCAGCTCATAATCCAACACAGTAAGGTGGTGTCCTAATTAGAAATCAGCCTTTAAACAGGTAATGAGGAAGAGATTTCAAAATCTAAAAACTTCTGTACAGATGTCTCTTATGATTATTTGCTATAATCTCTTCTTCTATTCCTTTGTACCCTCACAGCTACAAAGATAAAATATATTGAGGGGATGGACAAACTGAAAAAAGGCTTCCCATGGCACTTGCTTGCCACTTAAATAACTCCCTGCCTTCTCCAAGCTGTCCCAACTTTCAGCTCAAGCCTTGGGCTTGCCTCACTTGAAGAACGGATTTCTTTTGTCCACAGCACTCCTTCTCAAAGTATGAGTTAGGGTCCAGACCCAGTGAGTAAAAAATAAAATAAGATGAAAGAGAATAAAACCACCAACAGAACTCCCTTTGCTGTTGTACGTAAAACATTCTCCTTTTGTCAGGAAAAAATGATTACTATAATGGATTTCATGTTCTTATCTAGTCTTTACTCTTTTCAATTTAAAGGAAACATTCCTGAACCTGTCAGGGCAGTAGCTGTCACTGCCACGCACAATGAGCCTGTGAATGGGCTGAGCCTTCTCTGTTTTACTGTGCTACAGCCAAATAAAACTGCAATGAAAAAACACTGAAAATTGCCTCTGCAATAAACATTAAGTAAATCCCTGAATGTATTTTGAGAAGTATGCAAACTGGGATGTGTAATCACACCCCTTTGGGACTGTAAGGGACTTGCTTCACAAAGCTGGGACTTCACCTGCCCCACAACCAGTTTGCAAGCCAGGACCCAAAGAAGAGACCACAAATGCATGAAGGATAATCTGTTTGCTGGGCCAGATGTGTGCAATTCCCTCCCTTTAGGTGCAGATGCCTACTCACACTGCTGCACCCAGCACCTGCTTGGCTTTGGCAGCTTTGGGGTCCTTTACTTACATGGCAGTTTCTCTTCTTGCAAGTGGTGGGCAACGTGCAACTCTCAGGGTCACTTACAGGTCTGCTGCACTGTAGCTGATACTCAGGGGAACTGCTTTATTCTGGTTTACCCTGCTATTGCAGCTGGATCTTTGTTTAGAATCTTTATCTAGAGAAGTGGTGATGCTCTCTCCTATCCTCACCTCCAGCTCTCCTTCAGGAGAGGAGCTGAGGAAGAAGCCACAGTCCAAAGCCAGCACAGTAACAGAGAAAGTGAGACTTTCAAATCTTTTGACTTTGAGTGTCCTTACTTCTGGTCATCCAAAATCACTCACTGTAAAGAGGGCTAGTCTTTCAGAGTGGTGTGTTCCCCACCTCCTGATGTTCAGTGTTTTGAGGTGCACTGGATTGATTAAAGCACCTCACAGATGCTGTAAAACGTAAGCAGAGATTGGATGTGGGCACAGTTTGGGGTTTACGTAGGTCTCCATGGACTGCTGGCCAAATTTTGTTGGTTAGGGTTGAACCCACTGTTTTCTGTAGGAACAGAGAGCACGAACATTAAGAAACTCCAGTCTCAGAATCTCATGTAATGGTTCTTTTGGGTACCCTCAGTGCACTGTGATGCCTTGGGAACATGTGAGGTACCTGAAAAACACAAGAAGCTGCCCTCTGGTGCAATAAGGGAACCCTGTGTAGAAGTACAATCCCCAGGGATTTCCAGGGGAGTGCTCCAGCCAACTAGGCTTTGCAAACAGGCAGGAAGACCTCACAAATGAAATCCCAAATATAAGCCATTGCTGATAGTTTAGGGCCTTTTGATCTCATCTAATCAAATGTAACAACAATGAAAGAATTTTATTGCTGTAAAATTCAGGAGAAAACACTAACAAAAAAATAGCTCTACAGTTCTTCAAGCATGTTTTTGAATAAAAAATAATTATCATCAAGGCTACGCAGCAAGGGGGGATGAGAAATAGGCAGCACTGCGTTTTTCTGATTGCTATTGTATTAATATTTAACAATAAATTCAGTCATTTCCTTGAAGGATAATTTTCTTAAGTAAACTTTTATCTTTAGCATCTAACCCTTTTGCAATATTTTATTCTTAACTGATTTCTGGGAGAAAAAAAGGGACAAACTGCAACAAAAAGCAGATTTATAAATATATACAATATCTTATTAGCTTCTAGGCGCTCACATATTTAAAACAAACTTGAGCTCAGCTAAGCCCAATTATAATATCTCGCTGGGCAGAGAAATTAATTAAAGAGCTGAATGATAAAGACCCCAGCAGCAAACTGAGGCTTTAAAATAAATAAGATTATTCTTTTAATTTTTTGCAGAGAAGAAAAAAGGGAAAGAAAGAAAGCTCTAATAGACATTTCAAACATTAATGTAACCAGCCTTTTCAGGAGTGCAGTGCACTGTAAATAAGACTACCTGGTGGGAGAATGCAGTGGCACCTCTAACGTGGCTCGCCAACTTTGTGCCTTGCTAATGTGCAACACACGCGCCCCTTTGCATCAACTTCAAATAACCCTGGGATCTCAGCAGTGCAGCTCAGCAGCAACCAGAACAAGGGCAGAACTTGTCAGGATTTAAAAGCTTTCAGCAAAACCCTTCAATTGCAGCCGGTACCCTATTCCATAGAAGGATATCAATTATAGATAGTGACTTGCTTTAGCAGTGCAGTCGGTACTGTCAGACACTAGATAGACAACCATGAAGAATCATGAATCTTTCTATTAACTGTAAGAGAAGGAGGGGGGCAGAGGAAGGATGGATAGGTGTTATAAATAAGGCAGAGTGTCTGATGGTTTAACACCTTGCCTTTTGGTGCATGCATCATGAAAATTTAACCATGCTGAATTCTAAGTGGCTCATATCACTTGAAAATAACAGCACCCGTGCCAAAATTTCACTGTCAGACCCTTCTGGGTGGGTCAATAACGATTCTTTTAGGTAATAGCTTTTCAGTTATTCATTCATGGCAGCTCAGGTTCTGTTCATAAATTCAGTCAGAAAACATTGAGACCGAAGAACACTTTCAGTGGCTCCTACATTTTACACTAATAACTGCAGGACTTTGCTACGGTAATGCAGAAAATGATATCAAATGCTAACTACTGAAATGGCACAACATTGTAATTTCTGCTGTAAGGCTATACCACATATTTAGACACAGATTTTATTTGCCTTTACCATTTCATACATGCTATGTCACACATCACTTCGTAATGCTGATTTCAACCACGGTTGATTTCAAAGTAAATTATGTCTCAAAGTTCCCCAAGAAATAACAAAGCTATCCATATACGACAGAAAGACCAGAATATACTCGAACTCTTACTGATCTTTTTCAAAACACATGCATATGTGCTTGTGTATACATTGTATACATAGTGGGAGTAATGCCATCTATACCATAAACTGTGTGCAGTGTGTATTCTGGAAAAGCTTTTCGAAGCTCTACTCAACCTGGTATGACTAGAATTCACGTAGAGTTACCTAATTCTTCAGGAAACAAAACAAACAGCCAGAAACATACTTCCATCTCTTCCCTTAACAGCACAGTTGCTCTAAAATTTCATTGTATAGGGAAGCAAGGCTTGGGTAACAGTCTGTCCTGTGCCATTGGGCATTCTGGGTCTGATCTCTTGCTATTATGCATGGTTACAACTGTACAGAAAGATGGCAGATGTAATCTGGATAAAGGTAATTAAGGCAATTCAAGCCTTTATTGCCTTTATCTATGCCAGTTGCCCCTGCCATGGTGATTACTACCCTACAGCAGAATCAACAAATCTGGATGGTGATCTACACTTTTGACATCCGGTCCAGCATCTTACTTCCAAACCTTCAAGCTTTTCAAGCCCAGCTGGAGCAGCTAAGGCCCTGCTGAGTCTGCCAGTGGGTTTGGGATCACCAGGAGAGCAGCAGCATGTGCAGCCAGAAGAGGCATGGTGGCAGAACTCTACTGCCAGATCAGGTAGCCCCTGACGGCACAAACAGCCCAAGGGAGGTGGCACCAGAGCTGCAGGGTGAAAGACCTCAGGCCCGTGTCAGGTGCACTCCTCCTGCTGTGCTTGAGCAGTGTCTGGCATCGTGAGGCTCCTGGCTTGGTGAGGCCCCCAGCTGCTACCAGAGTGTCAGGGCTGTGGAGCCAAGAGTGTGCACGGGCCCTGAGACACACACCATACCTGCGCCTGTGCCTGGCTCGGGCACACCCATGCACATGCACACATAGCACTCAGAACTGTGCTGACACTGATTTAAGTGCAGCTACAGCAATTTATATCTACTTGGATTTACCTACAGTATTTGAATAGAAGGCATACATGAGCCACACCACTTTTTCAACTCAGATTTTCAAGGACCAGGGATGGAACACTTTCTGCCAGAGTGACACACCTAAGCAAAACCAGGACTGCCCTTCCGTGAAGCCCTGCTGAGACCAGACTTCATATCCCTAGCTGCTGCAGATGTACATCAGAGGGCTGTGGCAATCAAGGGCAGACAAAATGTGCAAAAGGCAGACTGGGGTGAGTGGCCAGGCTTTCAAACAGAGTTAGATGTCTAAAGCCCTTTGCAATTCTGGGCAGAAATAACTCGCTCAAGTCCCCCCAGCGGGGCTCTGCCGGAGCAGCAAAAGAAATCACAAACCATGGCCCCATCACTGAATCCTGCTGACTCTTACAGCATGATTTGTGCTACTTAAATGTGATGGTTGCCATGATGAATTTATTGTCTTCAGGGTATAGGGTCAAGTCTTGCACCTTGTAATCTAAACACCATCATAACACACCTGAATCCTGAGCCCTGCCAAAAAGAGTTCCGTGTCATAGAAAAACTTTTTTATATTCCTTTTCTATGTTTAGAGGAACTCATTTCAGATGTTGCCATTGTTCAGAAACATAAGAAATACACTTTTTTCAGTCCTGCTGTTGACCATTACAATGCAGGCAGATTTACTATAAAAATCCCACCAAAACCAACAAATTAACTTTAAAATTACACTCCAGAAGAACTAAAGTACCACCCTGTCAATTTAATTCACTCAGAGGACTTCCATTAAATTTTAGACCTGGAACATCAAAAAATCCTTTTTCTTTTTTTATTGCCAAGGGTATCTTTATTCTGAATTTCTCTTTTATTTAATATATTTCTGTGCATATTATTTATCATCATCACTGGGATAATTTCTGAACACTGAAAGGTTTCCCAGGCCTCATACAGCTTCAGTCTTACAATTGCTAACAGATATAAAGACTGTGCTTATGCAGAGCCCCATATGATGTCATTTGGTCTGTTTGCACAGATTCAATTCAAAGACCAACATTTGATCTTTTAATTTAAATGTGTCAAAGCACTTGCAGAAGCCATTAGTATGCATTTCTTTCCCAAAAGGTACTGTGACACCAAAACAGTTTCTCCTCACATTTCAATTTGGCCTATTCAAATGCTAGGGAATTATATGTGCCAAATGTCTCAAAGAATTCTTGGAAAAATGTCACATTTTTCATATTATTTTAGTTGTTGATAGTCTTTCATTTATCATGATTGTTGTTACTGCTGCTGCTACTACTTAATAATAACATGAACGTGAAAATACATCTTGCTGAATAACTGCAACACCAAGAGGTTCTCACACTCCAGCAAGTGAAAGCTGACATTGGTTTACTAAAGTCAGCTTTAGTAAAGGATAAGCTTACCATTTGGCATAGTGTTTGGAAATATATGGTGGGCTTGTTTTCATTTATTTTGGGTGAAAAAGTGGATTTTCCAACTAGTTATTTCAGAAGTACTAGCCACATTCTATAACAGATTTTGCATGATATCCAGTAAAGTATTAAAAGTTTTCTAAACTAAATACAATTCTGTCACACTGCTCATTTGCTGAGGGTGTTCCTCTCTATTCTGTACTAGGAATTCCATTTTTTTTCAGAGTATTCAATATAATAAGTAAATAAGAGAGGTGCTGCTAGTTAAGGAGGTTAGAACTGCAAGGGGTTGCACTTGTCAGGCTGTAGTCTGAATTTTGATTGCTCACTTTCTATCTTACAATACTACAAAATAGTACAAATTGTTTATTTGGGAGAGGTGGCAGAGAGGAATAAAAAAAAAGGGAGATAGAATTAATATTTGGTGTAGCACAGAAAAGATTCTACAGTTTGCTTTTGCTGAAATGACTGAAGTAACTCAGCCCCCATGTATTTAGCCAAATAATCCCTTTCGGTTTACACACAACAGTAAATTGATAGCAAAACCTCTCTTAGGGAAGGGAAAAAATTCCCCTCACCCGTTTCTACTGTTACAGCCCCTTTGGGGAGAAAAAAATCAAACTTGGCTAAAGGTTAATAATCATTCATGTCCAGCTTACTATTACTCAATAACTATCAAAGTCTCTAACTCAAAATAGCGTTTGCTGGCTTACAGGATCAGAGCCATTACAATCTCTGTGGAAGACTTTATTGAATTTTACACTAAGCTTTAGCTGACTGAACAGGTCAAGCACTGTGGCTTCGAGTTTTCTTTATTCTCAGAAACTCATAAACCCCTCTCCAGTTTGCAGCTCTGTTAGCTAAGAAACTTGACTCAGCATAGGGTCAGAGAAGCTGACCCCCATGAAAAAGGTCAGGTAGTTTTAAAACCGAGTTCCTGAATACCATTAACTTACATGCACTAGCTGTTCCTGCGTGTCAAACTCCCGGGAACAGCCTTCCCAGTGGCAGTTTGTCTCATAGACCACTTCAGGCTCCTGTTTGCTTTCATCTTTGTCCCCTTCCTCTTTTACCAAGGTCATTCCTTCTGGCTGCTCCTGGAGAGAGATAAAAAACAGGGGTGAGAAGAAGAGAGAGGAAATTCTGAAACTGAGGAGGAAGAAAAGTGAATTACTTCAGCATTAAGTAAGATGATGGTGTGTGTGTGTGGAGGAGACAGGGGAGGGAGGATTATTTTACTCTCACTTCACTATGCTACTCCATTCTACAAAATACAGGAGCCCAAAACAGGCCTGATAAGCCAGAAGCCATTTGCAAACTATACATGTAAAACATATTCTTTGTTCCCTTTACATTTCAATTAAAAATAAATCATAATGGCCCGGCTTCCCTCACATTTTATTTAAGCAGCTTGTTATTTGTGCACCTGGCTTTGATGATTCATTGGCACCACTAATGTGAAAGGCACTATTCAACATAGTTGAATTAATTGGAATTTGATTTTAGTACTAGGGTTGGACAGAGATTGGATCGCCAGTAATCCAGTGTGTTTCCATTGTTGGAACAGTAACAGTTTTGCATGCTAAAACCTTTCAAAGAGCAGACTAGTAATTTTTGAGTTATTTGTTAGTCTGTTCTTGCCCTTAACATGTGCATAAAAGGGGTGAGCAGAGGGTGAAAGTATTTAATTTTGGGGTTAGATTTCCCACCTCCAGTTCATCAGGGTGCCTCATTCTCCCCAGCTTGTTATTTGCTGAGGGTAAGAGTCAGATGTTAGTGCAAACATTTGGTTCAGATTATGCACTCCTGCTATTTTTCCATTTCAAACCTGCTGAAGGATTTAGGCAGACCTCTGATTTGTTTTCATGGATTCACTCACAAGACTGAGGCTCTGATTCTCATCTCCCCTGAGTCACTGTAAATCAAGAGTCACTCTACTAAAACCAGTGGCATTAACTGGTACAGAAAGTACAACAAACGAGACTGGAGCCTGACACAGGGGCCTCAGTGCAGTACAGTGCTAAGACCCAGGAAAAGTCAAGGTGGCCTTAAGTATTTTTGCTGAACAGAAAACATGTCCTTAATAAAGACCTGAATGTCTCTTGTTCACTTTTCTGTGGCAAACAGAGCACTGAGCATGCTCTGACTGGTCAGAGGTGCCTCTCCACCCTCTCCTTCCTGTCTGTCCTCATCCTGCCACAGACCCTGCACCCCAGGAGCTGCTCCTATTTAACCCAGGCTACTGCGAGCAGAGGCTGCCCGTGTGTGCAGCACACCAAGGAGCCTGAAAACGTGTGTGTCACAGGAAAGGTGCATTTTCACTCCAGCAGCAAGAGGGAAGGCTCATGACTGGAATCTGGCTGCCATACCTGCATGCTTCCTGCTCCCGGGCTGGGGAGGTCCTCGTCAGGCTTTATCTTGGAGCGCTTGTTGTGCATGGGGTCCCCAGTGCTGCTCACTGCAGATTCACTTGTGGGTTTATTCTGCTGCAGGCAGGTGGGGATTTTTTTTTCCCCAGAAGAAGACAAAATTAGACTGTGATAAATATGTGGCTCCAAACAAAAATATGCAGCATCTGCTCAGCAACTTTGTATGGAGAAGCTGCAATGTTAATTATATTGGATATGCAATAACATTGTTTTTTAATTACATAGCATTAACGCGTGGAAGAGCTGCATTGCTCAACCTTGTAGCAGAGCAGGGAGGAAGTGGGAAGGGGAGCATTTGATGCAATTCCTTGCTACAAACCAATGCCAGTTTTGTCAGAGTGGTGAGAGGTAGGAAGAACTTGATTTTCTACATTATGACAACTTTGGAAAGGCAATTTTGAAAAGGAAAATCCCTACATGCTCAAAGAAACAGAAGAGAAACATTTATCTTTTCACACTTGAAGGAAAGGTTTTGCATTTAATATCTTCACACAAGATCTCAGCTTCTTCACTATGTTTCCCATTATAATGGGTGGATAGGAAGAAGAACTGAATGTTAGCATGAGATTCAGCCAAAAAATCCTAGATGAAGTCCTGGATTCTCACAAGTTAATAGCAAAATAGTTAACGTAAACAGGCCAGAATCTTGTTTTTCTCTTGTTCTGCTTGACTGACCACCATTATCTACACCTGCAAATGTATCTTGTAGGAATCCAGAGATCTTTTAGAGATATCTGAACTTGCAGGGACCCCACAAAAAAATCAATATGTTTTCTACAGCAGTATGTTCTTCCTCTACATTTGTAAAAGCTAGCCAGGAGATAAACAGTGTACAGACTGATAAATAACCTATCCCAGGTCATCTAGAAACAAACAGCACTAGTTAATAACAGGCAAATCACAAACCATGATAAACTCCACATCAGGGGCCTGATTCACTGCTGCTCATTCCCAGCTTTCCAGAATACACCTTACTGAAATGATTAATTCAAACTCAGTAAGCCCAATTTGGCACAAATCAGAGGGAAAAGCCTTCGGTCCTCTTTGCTGTCTCTAAGTTACTTTCTTGCTCATAGAATTCCTTGCTTCAGGTTACTCACAGCTGTACAAGGAGGGCAGAATATGACCCTGTATACCCTAGGGTCAGCCTGATTTGAAAATGAAGCTGCTAACCTTTAAAACATTGCTGTTTTGACATGTTTTGTCCCTTTTCTTACCCCCCACCTCTACTACCTTCCTGTATAAGATCTAGGAGAGGCAGTATGGAGTGAGAATATTTATGAGGACTAAAAAGCACACTGCCAATCAGAAACTGCACCAACTGCACTCCTGTGATTCCTAATAAAGTGACTGCAAACACTGGAGCTACAAGAAAACTGTTATCAAAGGGTCTCAGTGACAGTGGTGATTAATTGCCATCGAGACAATGCCATTCCTTTAATTTTTAAATTAATGGGAAGTAAAGGTTTCTTTTGTTGTCTCTCACCTGTGTGGACTCAGAAGGTCCAGAGCTGACCTGGACAGGGTTCAGGACACTGGGGATGCCAGGGATAGGTCTCTGGGTAGGAAAAGTTGGAGCAGGATGGATGAGTGGAGGGCTGTGTCCAAAGGCTGAACCTAGGGTTTGCTGACGACTTATAATTTGCTGATGCATTTGCTGGAGGGATACTGGTGTAGGAGGGTATGTGAAACTCAGAGCAGGGCTGAATTTGGGAGAAAAAGGAGGGAAGAGGGAGGAAAAAAGATGAGGATCATTACGGTAAGGAACTTTACAGATTAAAACTTGAAAATATATTTGATACCTTTAAACTACTTGAAGCCAGATTTCCCCCTCCCCCTCATATCCTTCTTCATGCCCCTAAGGATGATAAATCCTGATTTTAAATCCAGAGTTGCCCAGGTTTTACTAGTGAGTACAAAAATGGTACCATAACAAAACATAACATTTTTTCCTAACCTCTACCAGGAAACCACAGAAAGTGGGCCGAAATAAAATTCAGAAAAACTGAAATAAAAGGCAGGCAGTTCAATAACAGCTATTTATTGCAATAACAAACTTTATATAAAGAAAAAGAATGGGGGCCTACATGCTTTATAGTACTTTTATTGATAATGCAGTTCCCCTATGTTCTTGTGTATGAAGCAGTTCCTTTAATCTTGGCTCATGGAACGCTTTTTCATATGTCTCTAGATCTTATTACAAGAGGAGAGAAAATCAATTGGTTAAATGTGTTCTGAACACCATGCTTGTCATATCACTCATTTGTTTGCAAAGATGGAAAGCTCAGTTCATCCAGAATGTCACCTAAAGAATTTCCATCAGTGCCGTTTGGTTACAGAAACTGATGGATTAACCTTTCCCCTCTGAAATTGGTGATCAATGACTTCCAATGTAGAAATATTCCAATGGGAAAGCACTTCTCCTTCTTCCAGTTAAACAACATTAAATGTCTATTAAAGTCCATTATGTATGTTAATACCTGTCATCACTTCATTACTTCACCGTATTTCCCAGACCACAGTGACTTAGGGGGAAATTACACTGCCATCTAAGGACCTATTTTGTGGGTAGTGCAAAAGCATTCTTTGTGTCACACTTGAGAAATAAATGGTGTGGAACTAAATCTTCACACAGAGGAGTAAGAGATCCTCCTGTAAATATTTGCCAATAGCTTCCAATCATAAGGGAAAAAGAAAAAAAAAAAAAAAAGAAAAAGAATATTCATTGACTAAAAAAAAAAAAATACACTGAACTACCAGAGTACAAAAAAGCCACAGGAATATAAAACATTTTGTCTCAAAAGAGAGGGGTGTGGGCATTATACCTTCCAAGAATCAAGGCTTCTTCCAATGTCAAATTTGTCCAAATTAACAGTCTGGAGTCTTAATTGCTGTTGCTGTTAAGTGCATTAACTGAAAATACTTTGATACAAAAAGCCAAAATAATTTCCAACATTTTAAGCAATAATTCTACAGAAATTCTGTGTTCATAAATATGACTATACATTTGTCTGTTTGACTATAATCCATAAAAAGACAGCTTCAATGTGATTACATTACTATTATTCCTGGTGAGAACTCTGCATTACAATAGTTTGCCCATTTAGGACGGAATATCATTAAGAATACCCTGGGAGAATTTCACTGGTCTTTGAGGAACTCTCTTTTCATTTGGCATTGTATTCTTTCTAATAAAGGGAGGCAGAAATGTAGTGAAAACAGTAATTGTTCACAGCAAGAGTTAGGGAGAAATCAGTAATAATATTCAGTTATTGAAGCTCTATAGTCCCTGCTAGTGTTCCTGTAAGCAACCATGAATGATTACAGCACGACTTAGCTAAGGTAGCCACTATGGATGATTAATAGGACATTAATCAAAAGATGCATATCAGGCTTAGAATTTGTTCACAAGCTTTCTTCTAATAGCTGATTTCATGTTCACTGAGCTCTATGCCAGTTTGTTCAATTTATTCTTCAGTGTACAAGCCATTCATCAAAGAACATAATGATTTAACACCCCTTTTCCTTTTTAGTGAACAAACATTGCTAAGTGTAACTACTCTGGTCTGTTCATTAAAAACCACACAATTACACTACCACAGATGAGGTGGAAAACAAAGCCTCTCTACTATACCCTGGTGTTTTTTGCTTCCACACATACACTGCGAGGTCACCTCATACATTCAAACATCAGACGGCACCATCCTGAAGATGCTGTGAAATTCACCAAGATCAACAAACACGACACACAAACAGTTTAGATGAGGTATTTTATTTCTGTGTGAGTGGTTAAATCCTAGGACACTGTCACCCTTCAGATGAGTCAGTTTAAAAGAAAAAAAAATAAGTGGACCGATTTCATTGGCAGTTCCAAGCACACAGCAGCCTTTGGAAATACAGGTTGAGTTTCGGGGTTTTTTTACTTTTTTTTCCATTTGACCATACACAACAATACCTATCTTTGCAAGACCAGGTTCAAAACTTTTGTAATGCCCTTCTGACCCTACACAGTAAAAAGACAATTGTATGACTCAAGGAGTGCAGTCCTTAAATAAGTATACTTGCTATTCTCCCCCCTACATAAATTAAAATGGCCTCCACCAAAAGGATAGATTTTACCTCCTAGAGATGTCCTTGTTATCTACATCTGTCTTCACACTGTACAAGCAATATCCAGAAAGAGGATGCTAAGCCAGGCATTGACAAAATTGTAAAGTACAGCAGAGGAGACAGACATAATCTTAGCAAGAAGTTCCTACTGGAAAACAATGACATGAGCAGCAGATGCATTAAGACACAGCTGGACAGATGTGCTAGGGGAAGGAGAAATCCTTTTTTCTTTAGTATCTTTCTTTTACCCTGTGCTCTTCGGCAACAGTTGAGTCTAAGGGACTAGGATTTTCCTATGGAGCCTGAAAATCTGCACTTCATTCCCTCTACCTCCAAACTTCAAACATCTCAGAATGAAATGAAAAGGTGATTGTGAGGGAACAGAGGAACAGCCAGCACAGCCAAGGGGAGTAACTCAGAAATGGAGACAATGGTTCAGCCATCAGGGTGACTTCTTAAATAGCTCAGGTATCTGTCCTCAAATAACAATCCTCTCCAGCTGTTTCTGGAGAGCTCCTCATAAGGCAAGTTGACCTGGCTGGGTTTAATGTCACTCGCATGCAAGTTGTTGTCACTGGGCAGCCTGGAGGATTTTTCTAATTTGAGCAGATCAGAAGGTTCTGAAGAGAACAGAAGGTGGTAGGTCTTTCTCTGCCTTTCAGAAACCATACAATAAAGTTAAGGCTGAGGGCCAAAAAGAAGAAAAATAAATCAAAGGCCTCAACATTGCTGGCATGGTGTGCTCTACTGGGAAGGCCTGGATTCCTGCCCTCCTTCCCAAAGTTTTTCACTGCACTTTCTTCAGCAACTCCTGAATACAGGACAGATGGGGAATCTCTGTAGTGCAGAGCCCCACGTGATCCCTCTGCCTTGACCAGCAGCCCTATGTCCTCCTGCTGGCCCTACCAAGCTCACAGTGCTTCTCAGCCAGGCGGCCAGCATCAGCAGGAATGGTGGACAGTGGCACCAGCTGCCCTTGTCCAGTTGTTCCAGCCGTGTCCACTTATAAATGCGCAGCAGTGTCACTCAGGAACCACCTAAAATTCACACCTGAAAGCATGAATAGCAAGCAAACAAGACCTGAAAGTAGTAATTTTGAGACTAAAACCAACAACCAGTTTTTCAAAAGCAATGAGTAGTTCCAGAGGCCTCATTTTGAGTCATGTTTCTTTTAAGACAGTTTTAAGAGGCTGCATTTCAGAAAAGGAGAGTTCAAGTCTTCCAAAATCCAGATGCCAGAAGAAAACGAGACTCCTGCCCCAACTGTTCATGTTTTCCAGAACACCAGCCACCTCAAAAAAATCTTGGATTCACAGAAATGTAAATGAAGTATCTTTTCCTTCCATCTACCTACTGAGATATGAAAATTTACACCACTGGAGGGAATTTCATTTGTATTTCTGTTACAGACTTTTAAACAAAATAGAAAAGAAGATGAAAGCATATATGGCCACTAAAAATTACATGCCAGTTGTCTTTTCAGTTGTTGAGTTTTATGAGGAATAAAGGTTAGAAGAAACATGCAATATTTCTGCTTAAGCATTCAATAACTCATATACACTGACAGAAAAGTCCATCAGTGATATCATTTATTTTGTCATACTGTGGGCTTCTGTGTCTCTCTGTCAGTCTGTCTGTCTATCTCTCTTCTCCTCATCTGCAAAGTCTCAAACCCCCTTCACTGGAGGTAATGCAGGGCAGTGGACTACATTGCAATTACATGAGCACATCAAATTTTAAAGAACAGACTTCAAGAAGAAAAAGACGTTATAATCAAAACCAAACTTTGTGGCTACTTTGTGGCTGTCCTGCTAACAAGGTCGTCCAGTTTCTGGTCACAGCTGCGGAATTTACCACAAAACATCTGTGAATTAAAGACAGAAAAAAAATCCTTCTTTTCTATACATTGCATAGGTGTGCCTAAAGAGGCAAAAATGCTGAGGAGATTCCAATTTTGTGAATACTGCAAGGACTGTCTCACTGTATCACAGTAATTTTCTTCCCAAAAACTTTGAAGGCACCCTCTTTGGAAAGTTCTGCAAGATCTGATGCATGGAAATCTTGCACAAGTATCTGAGTGCTTTCCCCTTTCTGGTTCTGCCTTTGCAAGGTTTTAGGGCAAGAGCTTCCCAAGCATGTTAATGAGGGAGCATTTAATGAAAGACATAGGGGAACAACTTGAAAGAGAGTAATAAAAAAAAAGCATTTGTGGACTTTTAGAATAGCTGCAGACATAGCCAGCAGGTTCATATGTGACTAGACAAATCCAAAGATAACAGGTCCATACTGAAATACTGAAGGGAAAAAGCAAGAGTATATACTTTGGGGTTGCTAACCTCAAGAACATTGATGCTGGGAGAGCACTAAGAGAACAAAAGTGAACAAGCAAGGGGTTCATGTGCTTCTTGAATAGAAGCCCCTGTTTGCACCATGAGAGACACACTAACTGGAGTAACACCTCTAGTTCGACCCAGTGGGATATTTCTGATGTTTTTAATTTTTTTTTTCTTCATTTTTAAGCTTCAGAAAGATAAATTTGTTTCTTTGGGGGATCTTTATTTATTAATATAAAACCACATTATGTTTACCATATTAAAAGTTTGTTTCCTATCCTCTATCTTAAATATTTCCTGTGTCAACTGAAGATCCAAAACTTTGTTATTCTACATAGCACTCATCTGCATTCCCCTTCCTCTCTTTTCTTTTTTAAATAGTTGAAATTATTTCTATACCTTCTTCCTGTCCAGTCTGGAAAAAACAGGTAAACTCTATTTCAACTCATCCATAAAACTTTTCAGTTCTTTGATCTTTTTGTTTGCTGGTCCTTGTTGTACCCCAACTGCCCAACACCTTTTGAAATGAAACAATGCAGAACAGGTCACCGGCCAGGAACGTGGAGCGCAGTGAGACGCCCTGTGTCCATCCAGGTCATGGGGCAGGAGAGGCCTTCAGGCCTTTTGGCCTTTGAAGGGTCTTTGATGTCTGGGGGGTGCATTCACAGCCCTAACATTCGCTTCTTGAGGGAGCATGCAACCAGCACTGCAAGGGGACATGCAGGCCCTTCCTGACTTGTGGAAAAGCCTTGGCACTCCCTGTTTGCCCTACAGCCTCTCTCACTCGTTTTTGCCATCAGGGATCTACACTAGACCAAATTATACAAATCCCTCCAAAAAGCACCCCAGTTCAAGAAAGGGCTAAGTAATTTTTAGGTGGACTGCCTTCATGTTCAATAAAGCTGATCATCACAAACTAGGATAACACCTAGTTAACTTTAAAATGCACTTCTGTTTGGAGCAATTTACCCATAATATATCTAATACTTTTTCTAATAAAAAATTGTGCTTTAAATTCTGTTCCTCTCCCTGATTTTTTTAACTGACAACAGTGCACTTTGAGTAGGCAATGCAGGAAAGTCATCATTAGTTTTTATGGCTTGCTACTCAAGTACAGGGGAAAACAATACCAAACTTTGACAATGAAACCAAACACAGTGTGATCTTGAATGCAGGTATGAGACTTGAAATCCTTTGAAAAAATATTTCAAAAATGACTAGTTTTCAAACATCCCTCCACATTTGTAATGTTGATATGTTGCATTAAAAATCACTAATTTAGAGACAAGTCATCTAAATGAATTGGTAAAAAGACATATCCATCATCTAAGTAAGAAGAGCATGCATTTTACTAGGTGTTCCAGTTTTCATCAGATAATAACCACCATTGTACAATTGTATTTAATTCATATACATCACTGCCCCCTTTTTTTTTTTTTTTTTTTACTTTTCTATTACAGTTTGAAATTAACGGAGTCTGTGGCTTGTACTTTCTCTTCAGCTTGCCTTATTACCTATTCTGTTTTATCTGCTAGGCTAGGTGAAATTTTTCTTCATGAATATATTGCCATATCCAGAGTAAAATGGCATAGTTTCACTGAGAGCAACGGGGCCACACTGATTAACCTTATGTGCTCAGACAGCACTGTCAGCTTTGTCCTTCTCACTGGATTATTCCTGTGAAGGAATTCTTAGTATCCTAACTGGACTTTGTATTAATGGTACCTTGCATAATTTATCTGTGCCCCCTCCATGGAAGTTCATGCCACTTCTAGCAAACATAATTTTGAATCAAATTCATGGCTAAGCACTTACAGGCTTCTAAAGCTGGTATAATTTATTACATTCAAAGTGCTAATTAATACTTGCTTTTAGGGTCTGAAAATGTAATGAAGTGCTAAACTCCAGCACACTTGTATTGGCTTGAGAACTTTCCTGGAACTAATATTGCTCTGGGTTCAATGAATGAGTTTAAACTCTTTCAGTAACACTGAACCAGTCTGAAGCAAGTTGCTTCAAATGGACTTTTAATTACAAGATCTGTGACAAACAGATTTACAGGCATGTATCCATAATCTCACTTGTATATAGGTGCACCTGTACCTGTAAATGTGCACGCAGTACGTGCCTGTGTAGTCTGCATTCTTTGTGTTGCTCATCTCCTTAGATTTTACACTTTCCAAAGGCAGAATTCTTGCCATTCATGTTTCTGGTGTTTCTGGTGAGAAATATCCACCACTTTCTAATGCAAGATGTAAGTGACCTCTGAAAAAATCTCCCTGAATGCCACCCTCCTATAATCTACATGAGCTTCATGCAGGAGGCCAGCTGCATGGTTATATTTTCACAGAGTCTTATATAGATGCAACTTTCTGTAATACTGGTGAATTTCACATTTATTCACTTTGTGGCACTTCTCTGCCATTCACACTTCTTGAAAGAAGGTATGAAATTAAGCTATTGTTGCAGGATAGAGCATTATATTTCCTTCTCTAGATTAACCCCAGTTACTCACCATGGAGAATAAAGCCCTATGTTGCACATATGTGAAGGTCTAGTTATAGAAGGACCTGTTTCAGTGGACTGAATTTGCCTCAGTCTGAACTGAAACAAATCCTTCATTTACAACATATTGCAAGCAATTAATTAGAAAGCTTTTAATGTAAAAAAGGCTTTCAGTCAAATTCAGTGCTGCATCTAACTTAGGCAGACTCCAATGAGTGATAATAAAACAACAAAACACCTATATTGTTGACATAATAAACAAACTCTTTATCCAACACATCCTATCATAACGAGCTTCTTGCAAAACATTGTTTTTAATGCATTTTGTTCTACCTGTGCTATGCTAAACATGTCCTTTTTAATTTCATTAACCAGCATTTGAGCATGTCCTTTTACCCAGATATAATTACAGAAATATACAAACTTACTACTTACAGTCTAAAATACAAATCAGAGGTAAGAATTAAGTAGTTGGATTTAAGAAAAGGTTAGATTAAAATTCTCAGATGGGGTCTTCTGTTTCATAGTGCAATTGTCAGCAATCTGGACATGGAGTTGAGAAATGAAAAAAAATTATATCTGCATATGTGACAAAATTATTTTGAGCAGCATGGTGAAAGCTAAGTGGTTATCTTTAGAGCCCAGTATGCTAGATGAATGAGCAATACTGATAGCAAGATGCATATCGATACTGAAATGGAGTCAGAGCTACTCATGGTTCTAAATTAACTGAGACAAATGACAAGAAGCACTTGCTTGTCTCAATGCAGAATTCAATGAAGGAATGAAAATTTGATCAACATGAAGCTATGGCAAAAACATGTTAAAACAATTGGCTGGAGAAAAAACCTGAAAAAATCATGGTGCATTTAAATTGCTGCTCCTCTCCTGGAATATTATTGCATGTAGTAGAAGGAGACTTACATAGAGTATCAGCAGAAAAAAGAATGCAAGAACTCTAAGGAGCAGACTGAAAACAACATCAGAAAGGAGATGAATAAGAGGAGACATAATAAGAATATATAAAATATTGAATAAAGAAGGAAGATTGAGAACATGAGGGCTTCCTGTCTTATAACTGAGACATTCTGTTCAATTCAAAAAATGGATAATTTAAACCTGATAAAAGGATACTCTTTCCTTTTTTTTTTTTTTTAATAGAGTGTATAATTATACTGTTGGGCTCTCTGCTAAAGATACTTTCACTTTTTCTCTGTTGATAACTTTATACTTCATTTGGATATCTAACTCTATTTTTATTTTTCTCTTTATTTTCTCTTTGTGTTTGCTAAGGAAAACTGGAAAAATTATTACCTAGTCACTCATCTCTAGATACAACACACTGACTCATTATACAACAATCATTCTATACAAGGAGCTTTTATGAGATGAGGAAATAAGTGAGAATCCAATGCCTGCTTGCAGAAACACAACTCTTGTCTTCCTCACTGATGTTAATCCATTGCTGTCTAAGCTCACTCTACAAACCTGGCTATCCCTTTCTAGTGCTCTTTGTGAAAGCATCCTTGCCACCACTCCCTGATGCTTCAGATCAAGCCAGAGCAAAGTGACAGGAGCCAGAGCAGCCAGGGTCTGGTTGTAATTAACCACACTATGTTAATTGTTCTGATGCTATCAGGGAAGCAGGACAGCATATGGGGGAAAAAAGAAAGTGCTACTGTGTTTTCTCGGTTTGTTTCAAGGAGATCCCAAAGGGCTCTTGGGCTCACATGAAACTGAATTTTCACAGCTTATGAGATGGCTAAGTTATATTCAGAGTTATATCTGCCTAGACCCAAAGAAAGTCTCTTGTAGTTGGTGGAATTACTGACTTAAACACCTTGAATCTGACAGGGAATTCAGATCACTTTCTGAAAACTGACTTTGTAATTTTGGTATCACAGCATTGCCGAGGGACTAGAGGTTCTAAATTTCAAATCTTATAGAACATGAAGTTTCAGCCTCCTGTGTTTATTAAAGACCAGTTAACCTTTTGTAAAGGTTTTGAATCAGTACTCTTAATATCATGGGAAGTGATTACCCCCTCTATACTCACTCTAAACCATGCTGTCTCTCAAAAAGAAGTGCTACTGAAGTGCAAAGTCTGATCACAGGTAGCAGATATAATATTAAGTATGTCTTGACAAAGGATTAATAGCAGGGGTGCTGCACTGCAGGACTGAGGCAGGTAACCAAATGAGTAAATGTCAAATGAAGGATTATCCTCATTTGATGCTACTTCACACATCTCCTTTCTGCATAATCTCTCCCAGCTGAGACCTAAACCAGGTGTTTTCAAATGCACAAAGTAGAAGCTCTACCTGGTGTGCAAAAGGAGATCCACTATTAGCTGTCAGCAGGAGTGTCATCTCCTTTTCAAGTACTCAGCCAGTAGTCAGGGCACAGCGCTACACTGCCAGCTGACAATGGCAAAGCACCCGCCAGGCTGAGCTCTCTCTGGATTGTGCTGAACTACTAGTATTTATTATTCAATCTACAGTAGTACCCATGTCAAAGACCAGAGCCCTTATGTGCTTGGCTTAGTACAAACAGAGACCAAAATGTGGCTCTTTTCACCTGATTTCATCCTCAGCGTCCCACAGTGCTCATATAGAGGCTCCAATGCTGAAAAGCTGTGTGAAGCACAGGATGTAATCTTTCAGCCTCTTTTTTTAGCCAATGCAAAGACCAGTGAGGTCCTGGAGACATTTTCTAAACACAAGTAGTACCTTTACAAAAACGGGTGTGAAAGAGCATTGAACCCACAAAATTAAACATACCAGAAGTAAACCTGCCCAAATCTTTCTGTGCTGACTCATCAGCTTTTAGTTATGTGACAGCACACCCCTTTTCCCCTCTGCAGGATTCTTAATTCATTCAGTCCACAAGACACATAGTAGCCTTCAGAGAGAGGCCCTCTAGTACTTTTCTTCTCTGTGCCCAGAGTAATGCCCATAGGCGTTCCTTCTCTTGTATTTAAACCATCAGTGAATAAATAATTACTGACACCCTCCTGAGCTTCTCCACTGTGCTCATCACTGTATAATCTAATTGCTTCACAAAACATTAATGCTTTCAACCTCCCTCTGAGGTGAAGGGGTAGGATTCATTTTGAACAGGAACATGAATCAAAGAAAGATGGAAGCAAAAAGTGCCACTCATTGGGGTTGCCCAATTTCAGGCAAGAAGATCTGGGCTAGTTAACATGACGCAGTACACAAAATGTTCAAAACAGCTGTCAGCATCTTCAAGTCATGGCTGCGAGCAATTTGACTCCTCTGCAAAATTAAGAGTGGTAGGCTGGGACTCCAGAAGACAAACTGAGCCTAGTGGTCACTCCTGACTAGCTCAGTTTGCCCAGCAACAGTCTGGAATTGTGTTGCAAGAGCACAGTCTGCCCTACAGGCAGCAAACAACCAGGTACGAGGCTCCCTCCTCTTGTAGGCTGTCTGGGACAGGTGAGGCAGTGTCCTGTGGCTCTCACTGATCCACAGAGGCTGCTCAGAAGACAGGGGCCCTATAAACACTGTGCAACCCTGAAGTTAAAGATGGTATCAGAGCACCATCACAAGGGGGCAGTACCTTCATTCTCTGAATGAACGGCTTCTGCGTGCTTTATTCTGCAGCCTTTCCTCTCTCCTGCTGCAAGCCCATGCTGTCTTATAGAAAGGCATTTTGTGCCAACTTGCTTAGCCTGTACAGTTTCTGGGCTGACTCCTGTCTCCTCTAAAGACTGCTTTCTGTTTCACAAAACTGTTATGGCTGGACAGACAGCTGAGCCTCCACAGGCTTCCCAAGGAAGGCACCAGAGCTGCAGCTGCAGGGAAAGGTCCTCCTTCCTATCTGTGGGTCCTGGACAGGAACACGCTGAGTGCTCAGTTTATTTAACACATGCTAATAGAAACCTCTTAAGGACTTATCACTTGGCTAAATGGGACAATTTCTCATGAGCTGCAAATATCACATCTATATCATCTAGGCAACATTCCTGGCAAAGTTCAGCTTCCCAGAAAAAAAGGCAATAGTTCTTCTAGTTTGTACAGAAAAATCTCTTATTCCCTAACTTCATTTGGATAAATTAATAACCTTGCTGTTGTCTTTTGGAAATATTCAGCATTAGATAGAAATTTACCATGAAAAATGCTACAAGAGTAAACTATTTGGACTAAGTTAAAAAAGATAGGAAACAACATCAAGAAGTAGAAGGACTATGTAAAGTATAGTTAATGCTAATAATACTATTGAAAGTAGAAACCCTTCCTGTCTTGCAATTCCATCTAGTGCCTTGCTGAATTGTACCATTTTCTTGCAGCAACTCAGATGATATTAACCTGTAAGTTTCCAGAAGCTGGGATTTAAACCAGGAAATATTTTTTTTCTAGACTTTGGTCACGGTTGCTGACAGGATTTTAAATGGGATGAACCTATGGTTTTATTCAATACAACAGTTCTTGTGCTGAATGCATTATTTGCAAGACAGTGAATATTAAATTAGGTTTTACTGACAGTCCTGTTGGCATTTAGTCTTGGAATTTATTAAGGCAATGAAATGTGGTTAGGGTTTAATACCTTATATCACTGTTTATTTTGGTTTATATACACAGGTTCACACAGGAGAAGTTAAAGGGCACCAACAGAGGCGAGCTGCAAAGCAGGAAGAAGAACTCTCCCTTTCCTTCCTTTCAACTGAGAATAATGGAAGTGTACATTTCCAGCTTTGCATGATGAATGGATATTCTCATATCAAAATGAAAAAAAAATCTTTATTCAAAATCATGTGAAATTTTGTATTATGCATTCCTGGGAAGTATGACCAGGAAGGGCTAAAAGCTTTGGTCAACCACAGGTTGAGTCACACAAGCATTGCTTTCTTCAGTGACACCAGTTCACAAGACTCACTGTGAACACTCCCCACCATCCTAACTCAATCTTTGCCCACAGTTCCCTCCAGTTCCACATCTGTTTTCAACAAAACTATTCACCTGACTCCAGCTTTGCTTTGGAAGAGTAAAAGGAGAGAAGACTAACTCCACTGTAGAGACTATGCCAACTTTCAGGCGCTATTTGCTTTACCAAAGCTACAAGCTACAGGAAAGGAGTTTAGTTATTCAGTGCCATCCCATCTCAATGACAGTGCAGATAGCACACCTTCACACAGTTCCATGTATCTGACATATGTGGTCCAACTGCTGCCAGCCATTGGCATAAATCACATCCCTCACTGAGGAGCTTCATAACTGGGATCATGGATCCGTTGACTGCCAAGCTGTATTGAGAGCAATACCTGTACCTGTGAAATACCACACAGCTACTCAAAGACATCAGAGCTACAAAGCATGACAATTTAAAAGTGCTTATAAAGAAAAACACAGCACTTATACTAATACCAATATTTGCAGTGCTGTCACTCTCAGAGTTTGTCAGGCTCATGGTTTCTAACATGCCAGCTGTGTGCCTCATCTTCTACAGGAGTGAAAACCCCCATAGCCCATTTTTGAAGCTGTAAATGTGTCATTTTTGCCACAGAGGCATTTCACAGATTTCATAGAATATTCTGAGTTGGATGGGACCCATGAGGCTCATAAAATCTGACTTTTTAAGTGAATGGTCCATACAGGGGGTCAAACCCATGACTTTGGTAGTGCTTTGAGCCTTGCCTAAAATGGGTGCCCCATCTCAAGAAACTGCTGTAGGGACTCGCTCCTTTGCTTCATTGCAAATTGAAGGTGGAAGCTGCTGCTAAGCCAGGGCCCAGAAGCACTCTTTGAAGGTTATAAATGCAAGCCCAACATTTTCTGACACTTTGGAGAGGTGTGGTATTTTTTTTTTAGAATACCAAATGAGCTTTTCTCAGTTAACATATAGCCATGCCATGAATACAAAAATGTTCTGCAGTTGTATCTCCATTTTTCCTGGTGCAGTTCTTGATTTTTCTTCCACTCCGTTTTTTCTTTTTACATTATCCTTTTAGTTCCCTCTCCTTTGTGCCCTATTTGCTTCCCTTTTCTGCACAACTTCTGTCCATCTCTTCATTTGCTACTCTGCTATTCATTTGCTACTCTGCTACTCCGCCTCCATAACAACCATTCCTGACTGGCTTTTTGCACACACAAGTGAAGCAGGCAAGTGAAAATCATGGCATTTCTGATGACAGTACTTCCTTGGTACCAAAAAAAAAAAAAAAAAAAAAAGAAATTAACCAGAGAATGTCAAATCTTTCAAGACATGAAAACATGAAAAAAAAAAAAAATTGAATACCCAAAAGTTACAGCCAAACATTTGGATTGAACAGTACCATATTTTTCTTCTTTACTTTCTGATGATTGTAATGTAGGAACATTTCACTGTCCATCATATCTATGGGCAGAAGAACCCAAGTGACTTAAGTCACAAACCTATTCTAGAGTTTCTTCTCTGAAAACGGATTACAGGACACACAATCACACTCTGTTCCTGCTGGTCAGACAAAATATTACCTGCAGTGGGCAATAATAGGCCAAAAAGTTCCTTGTTATTACCTTTTTGAGCAGGAAAAAAATATTGTATACTTTAAATTAAGCTCCGATGAACATACATTATAGAAAGTGCAAAATGCACATATTCACAAAACGCCCCACACAAATTACTTAAAGATGTGAGTATATGTTCACATTTGCATATGTGTGACACATAAATGAGAATATACAAATCAGGTAGCAAATGCAATTCTTACCTTATTGCACTTGCAGATAAGTGGCCATAAGAACCACTGGCTGACGAACTGCTACGAGAATTATTGAGAATGGTGACCAAGGAGTTAGGAGAGGTCCGTATCATGGTCTGAAGGTCAAAGCTGTGATCAGACAGGGGGGATATGGACAACGTGCGCTTCCGGCTCGGTCTAGCCGACAACCTTGGACTCGGGAACCTGGCACCTGGTATGGAAACACAAATAAGTATCCACCAAGACTTCATCAGATTTATTTGTTATCAGTGATGGGTAGAGAGAGACACCAGCACACTGTGACAAGCCTGCTCTCTTCATTTGTGATCTACTGGCCACGATTGAGGAAAATTAGGAAGAAAAATCTTTCTTCCTATGGCTTACCTCAAGGGAGCTCTGTTTATTAATGTGCAAACAAAATGATAAATGGCTAAACAAAAGGAAAAGACTTTTATGAGTTATCCCTCTCATTTCTGGTGATTTATGAATCTGATGGCTTCTTAGACATTCACATCATTAATTCAACCATGAGCAATGAGACAGTGGTTCAGATCTGGGATACCAGCAAGCCCAAACCCACAACACTTTCCTACATACAGCCAAACCTACACATGTCAAATAGAGAACAGAAATGAAGAGGCAGCTTTCCCTTTGTTGACTGTAATTCTGCAGGTGGATATTTCATGCAAAACTAAAAATCAGGACTAAACCAAACACTAAAAGGGCCAGCTCTATCAGCAGAATTCAGATTGACATTCAGAGCATTAAAATGAGAAACAGCAGGCTTTATTTAAATTTGTCCAAGATCCCACAATATTCTTTTGTTGGGGTGTATAGGGGTCTACAACTGCTAAATTTCTTTAAAACTGGGGATTAGACTTTTCAAAGCAGCAAAGTGAAGGCAAACATACAGATAGCACCTAAATAAATACACATTACATTTCTAAATTTTATGTCCTGTTCTGAAAATCTCTACCTCTTCTGATCTCTTTTACCATGTCATCCCAACTCTCTGCAGTCCTGACAGAAGATATATCATCTTAAATTTATTCCGTTTATTTAATTATTTTCTATCTTGGTTGAAAGTCAGGAGAGAATTTGCTTCCCCACTGCACACTGAACAATTTCCTTTAACAGTACTGCTGCTTCTACCTTTTTAATCCCTTTAACCTGTAGTAAAGGACTGAATCCTAATGATAATGACAGCCAGGGTCATGCAGGTCTTGGGTTTGATGCCTACTTTACAGCTGCCTCTCCTAGAGTCCCTGACATTCTCTGTAACTTGCTAATAATTCACAGTTGGCCACAAGCATCCAGTATAGGACTGACTTTCTTGACATCTCTGTGTCCAGGATCTTTTTTTTGCAGGGTATTTAAGGTTACATGTCTAACAAAAACCAGGAGAAGAGGCCAAATTACTCTAATTAGACTCATCTCAAGATCAGAGCTAGATAGACTATATTAGTATGCTTTCTTACCCACCTGAGTGAGTTTCTCTTCTTTTGTGCATACCAGCCAAGATTTTAATACACTATCAGGGCTGCCATGTTATTGCTGTTGTGACTGTGTGATCAGATCTCCATTTATAATCCTTATCCTCTTTGACATCTGGGTAATACAGAGTTTTGTTCCTTCCTGCTCTGTCTCCAGAAAAAGCCTTAGCCCATACAGCTCCAGTCTCTCAAAGAATATTCAAGCTCTTGATTCATCATTGAAAATTTAGCTATAGCCATTTATTAATTTGTAAAACCTACCACATACTATTTTTTGAAATCTGTTCTATCTCCTTTTTAGGAGCTTGCTATTGTACTGTGTCTGATATTTTATTAGTGCTGTTCATCATGTCTTTCAAAGGCAGAGATATTTTACTTGTGCTAAAGTAAGAAACAACAATGATCAGCAGCTATAAGAAACCACAATATATCTAACAAAGACATACAACATACATATCGTGGTAAAACAAAAATAGTAGTAATTTGCACTTGCATCTTTAATCCACAATTTTTCTCTGCTGACTGTTCAGCTGGAATGAATTAAAACAATGCCTCTGAAGTTAGTGCTTGTAATGTAATTTAGCCCAGATGAGGATACAATTCAAGTGCTTTATCATGGTTTTACAAGGGCATAGCTAAGTACAGACATTATACTCCCTGCAGTGCCCTGCACACTCTCAAAAACTGCTATGACTTCCCACCTCCTCACCCATTCTGGACTGAACCAGTCTCCTTTACCCCTTGTCTAAGTCATGCTATGGTCCTTGCATGTCTGCCCACTGCTTGCTACACCTTCCCATTGCCTGCCAGCTGCTGCCAGGGCATCCCTGTGTCCACTCTGGATGCACCAGATCTGTGGCCAGGGATGGAGATGGACACTCCTTACAGCTGTCAGGGGCAGTGCCAGGGCTTGAGCCACACATACAGTAGTCTCAGGCTTCCTCTGTTCCTCCAGGCAGCACCTGTTTTAGGCCCCATCTAGCTCTGGGAATTCAGCAGCCCCCTCCATCTACCTGGGACAGTAACAATCTCCTAAGGGATATTTTGCAGGATCCTGCAAAAAGGGAACATTTCTGCTTAGCCAGGTAAGAGCTCCACCGAATTTGACCACAGGAGACAGAGATTCAATTCAAGGGGGGCCACGACTTCTAAAACTGAAACTGCAATTGAATGGAATTACTGTTTTGACCTATCTTCATGGTTTAATTAGGTCTCACTTGCCTTAAAAGTCTTAAGCATGAGCTGGCCACTCATTACAGGACAATAACATTAATTTCTTAGTATGCTACTATAAAAAGGAATAGGTCACAATTTGTCAGTGCCTCTGAATACTAAACCAAACTGTCCAGCCTTGCCCAGCTTTTATTTCAAAAACAAACACTTCAATATTTATTTAGCAATTTGAGACGTTCATCTGCTCACAGTGCTCTCCCACTAAAGTATTGCATTCCCTACTCAATAATGCTTTAAAATCAGAAAATGAAGGAGCACCAATTCACTAAAAATCCATTTACCTCTGTGGAAGGGCTGATAAAAGAACATCAGCTTTGGCAAAACACAAAAATGGAAGATGACAGTGAAGATTTGCTTAAAAATGTCACCCTTTTGGAGTAGACATTATAGAAATAAAAAGTCAGTAGTAGACAGTAAAGACTTGAGTGTGCCAACAAAAAATCCAGCAGGTGTCAGAAGAAAAGATCTTATTCTGAGGTGGAGATCAATTCTAAAATAACAGATATCTATCTTCATCATAAATTTCAAAAATGGAATATGCCATCCAGCAAATTTGCCCATGAATTTGATTTCTGAGTTGAAGTTTTTAGCATTGCTTAATCATTTATAAGGCAATCTTCAGACATGTATCATTTATTCCATCCCTTTAAATCAAACTTCATCAAACCTTTTTTATTCCCTTCCTTTAAATCAAACTTCTTTGAAGATGTCTCAGGCACTAGTTTTTATTGAAGGCTGTGAACATGGTAAATTTAGGGGGGGTGGGTTTAAAGTCAAACCTTTTTTCTTTCTTTCTTTTCCTTCTGCCTTCTGTTTACAGATGTGTAAAAACTTTGTTTTCACTTTAATAAAGTTTATAATAAATTTTGTCTTAGTTTTCAAAATGATAAAACTGTCATCAGGATGAGAGAAGAAGGAATGGCTTTGATACTACACCCTCATTCTCCAACTGTGCTTTGACCAACAGAAACCAAATCCAGTCCAAAGCTTCTCACTCTGGCTTAACTCTCTGGGCTAGTGTTTTGGTCTGGCTGAGATCATGTTCAATTTTTTCCCACTGCAGTCCTCACAGTGCTGTGCTTTGCACTGGTAGCTGGAAAGAAGTTTTGGCTGCTGCTGAGCAGTGTTGGCACAGCACTGTCTGCCAACATTCTTCCCATTAGCAGGCTGGAAGTGGGCAAGATCCTGGGAGGGGACACAAGCAGGCCTGCTGACCCAAACTGACCCAAGGGATATTCCACACCATATGATGTCAGCTCAGACATAAAGGCTGAGAAAAGGAGGGGGTAAGGGAGCACTCATTAATTACAATGTTTGCCTTCCAGAGCAACCCCTCTGTGTGCTGGAGTCCTGCTTCCCAGGAAGTAGATGGACATTGCTTGCTGGTGGGAAGTAGGGAATAAAAATTTTTGTTTTCTCTTTGCTTCTGCACATGCAGTCTTTCACTTTTGCCTGAGTAAACTGCCTTATCTCAACCTACAATGTTGTTTTCCATCTATTTTTCTCTCCCACGTCCAGCTGAGAAGAGGGACTGATAGAGCAGGTTGGGGGGCATCTGGCCTCCAGCCAAGGTCAATGCACCACAGCTGCCCAAACTCTTTAGGTCAGCTGGGTCAGAGTCTCTAATGCCAAAAGGAGTAGGTCATTATCAAATACCTTTAAAAGAGAGAAACCTCCTGTTCTGAGTGAGGATATTCATTATTTGGAAACCTCAGGGAACATGCTTGTGTTCCACTGAACCTCATTTAGGAGAGCAGAACATATTCCCCAAGTGAAAAATGCACATATCAACCCAAAGACAGTGATTTTTAAAATTGCTATAGTGCTTAAAGACAGTTTTGGCACTCAACATCTTTACAGCCACAACAAGGAATTTCAGTTGCTGCTGCTGTGGTGATGTCAATAACTTCCACATCTACTCCGCCCCATTTTTGATGCTACACTTAAAGGTAACAGAAAATCTGACTTTTTTAGAACAAGCAAGAAGATGGCAAGGCTTGTTAAGGGTCTCTGGCCACCAAAACAGAAGAAAAGCTTTATAGCAGCAGAGAAAATTTTCGTCCAGTTTTCATGCCACTCAAGACAAGAGGAAGAAGAATTACAATTAAGTATGCATAATACTGGTTTTATTCTTCTGCAATGTATTAGACAGTTCATGGACAGTGAAGTTCAGAGCTTCAAGAAGTCTACTGCTCCTTGGGTAAGATTTAACCTCTGATTAACAATTCTCCCAGTCTTATAATCCCCATTTGAAATCAGTTTTCCAGCACCACACAGCAAAACAGAGGACCCCAAACTGCATATACTGTATGTAACACACTTTGGAAGTCAGTGTATGCTGGTGTTGGAATTATTATTTGCACTACAGGAGGGGATAGATTCCACATTTGTGTGCTAGATGCTGTATAAGCGCACTATTAGGAGACAGACTTGCTTCACAAAAGAAGAACAATGTCTTGCTTGTATCTATTTGGTTGCTGTGTGGGATAAATGAGCAGCAGCCTTTCAGTCAGTTGAGTCAACTTCTGCTCAGAATTTGATAGTGAGAAATAGATAATGAGGGAAACTACTCATGTGTCTTCTGCTTCCTTTGACAAGACTGGGCAAAGGCAAAAGACTACTTTTAAGATCACCATACAAATCTTTAAGAAGAAAGATCCAAACAAATGGCACTGCTTCCCATTGATTGCTGTACTTTGTTATTAAATGCATACATGGGCATTCTTATTGGGGATTTTTATAGAGTCTTAATAACAGCTTCCTGCTAATTGTTTTGTTCTTGTTTCTAATCTAAAAATCTGACAAAGAAGAAAGGGGTTTTCTTTAGCATGATGAATGATAGGACATTCAGATTCCTACTTAATGACAATTAATTTACTGTATACCCATGCAAGTTAAGATACTTTTAATTAGTTTTTACAAAGTAAAAGGGTAACTTCATACTCTATTTAGATAAAAGCAGCTACTGCCTGACTAAACACATTCTCATCAAATACAGAAGGTGAGCTGAGTGACCTTACTAGGATTCACTCTTATTTTAATTCTCTATTTACTGTTTAAAAATAACCCATTTGCATAATAGTGCAGTTTTTGTCTGTAACTCTGAAAAAATGCCTAATTGAAAAGTTGCTGGTATAATTAATCTCAAATGTGTGATCTTAATTTTTAAAAACAAACACAAAACAAAGTGTGCATTTCAAATGTATCCTAGCTAGAGCTGGTGAACACAAATATCCTTATTAAGGATAGTGTTTAGGTACCTTTTATGAATGGGATGAAATTATGAGCAAAGGTCAAAACATTTCCTGTTAAGTAAGAAGTGGTAACATTCAGACACACTCTCTCTCAGTAGGAACCAAACCCCTTGAAAATTTAGAATATCCCTGCTCATTGCAAGTGAAGTATGAGTAGATGACCTTTAAAGTTCCCTTACAACCCAAACTATTCTAGGATTCTATGATCCTTTTCAAGGAAGACGTGCCCATTCATGTAAGCTGGGGATTTGTCCTTGCAGCTGGAACACAGCAGCAAATTTACATCACCTGAAGCACGTGTAACAGCATACCCATTCTACAAGGTATTATTAGCAGGCATTCAGTGCTTTAGCAGTGTGCCTCATCTCTCCCTATCTCTCTCAGAATCCAAATCAGGAAGTATCATATTCTTAAGCTTTCAAGTACCAAGTCTGCACATTAATTTCTGGTTTAAGTCCAGACTACTTGTGTGAGTTCACTGTGTTTCTGCAGCGTGCTTAAGGTATGTTACTGTAAATTCTTTATGCATGCTACCGGTGCAGTGAGACTGATAATAGAAAATTAAATTTAAAAATCCTTCATTAGCAAGGAAACAGAATAAAAAAAAAAATCTTTCCTGCTCAGTTTCACATCTGTCTTGCCTGACTCTTATAAAAATTATTGGTCAGTCAAGTACTTCACACTCCCTGGCATGTGTTCTGCAGGGCTAGCTATAAATACTCCTATATTCCTATGCACTCCAGAGGTAAACCTTCCAACACCCACGCTCCTTGAGATCACCAACTATGGTGTGCAGCCAACAGCAGGAAGAAGAAATAGCATGTAAACAAAAAGTTTAAAATTCTACAGGAAAATAAGATTGTCTAACACTATTGTATTGGTCTGTACTACCAAGCAGAAGTCAACATCACCACCTTTTCTTGTCACCATTTTTTATTGCCCTCATCAGAAAGAAGAGAGTACATCCTGTAAAGCATGTAAGCATCTATGACTTGAGGGGAATGCTCTGCATAATCCCTTCTGGTTGATCAAAAGAAGCAGTAGCAAGCAGTTTGCAATGGGGTCCTCTCTTTTCCTCCTTCAACAAAGAAGCAGAGACAGATTAGAGGACTGAAAGGTACTGAGTGGATAAAAAGGCTCTTAAAATTATGGAAATGTTATGGAAAACTAAGTCAGGATACTTAAGAATTCAGCAAACTGCTTCACTTTACAAGTGGTCACTGGTCTGTTGGTCTATGATACACAACTTCTAAGTGCAGCTAGCACTCTCTGAAAGGTGCAGGGCATGCTGTCCTAACAGAAAAGCAGATGTAAACTTTCTGTTAACAGAGAGCTCATTAGGGAAATACTCAGCCTGACTATGAAAGTGAATTACTGATTGCAAATAGAAAAGGACATTTTCAAAAGCACTCAAGCCCTGCTAGAAATAAAATTTATAACCTGTTTTCAGGAGCAGTCCCACTCCTCTTCCTACCTTCTTTCAAAGTTTACTCTTAGGCTTGACATAACCCTTGTGCCTTTGGCAATCAATTCTCTGGCCCTCCGGCTCCATGAGGAGGTTTATGTCGACTCCCACTTCTCTACCAGCACGGAGGCCTTTTGGGTCAGACTATGAACAACCCACATGGCTCCCTTTGTAGGACCGTCTATATCTCTAGAAAATACCACTCACTATCCATGGCATGGAGATACTCCATATGAAGAGCCCCGGCTCCCGCAGTGGCAGCTGAAGGAATGATGTCTGCGTACGGGCTGCGCTGGCCTGCCAACAGAGCCATCTGATGGTAATATTCAGCTGGACTGACGCCAGCGTGTGGAGCTAAAAAAAAACAACATAAAAGTACCGTTAATGACGTAAGATAAACAAGAAGGAAAGTTTTATCACATTGCCGGTTTCTCTGGCCATGAAAACAGCTTGTTTATTTTTTAAGGTAATGCAATGTCTGCACTCTGCCACCACCGGTCTATATATTTCAACCAATGGTACTGTAAAGACACCATGCAAAAAAAAAGAGCAAGACCTAAAATATTAATGAGCTTGGTGATCTCATATTTTTGTATTTATTATTAAGTGACTCAAAAAGTGACAGGCTGACAGCAATGGAAACTAGTATGATTTATTTAGTGACATAAAAAAGCAGGAAAACCTTCCTAGCATTTTATTCACATTTACCTCATCCCTGGCTCAAAGGAATCCGTCTCTAAGGTAACAGGACGGCTGAACTTCCATAAGCATTCAAGTATCTGGAGTCTCTGCTTAGGGGACTAGAAAATTCTCTCTCACTACGTCCCTCTCTGTGTCTATGCTTAGGAGAAAACAGGGATAAAGCATGATTCCAGGACAAATAATAGCTGTCCATGAACAACACAGGGTCAGTTTTTTAGGAGGACAGACTGAAGTCAATAAATGTGACCATCCCATCCTTCAAAGTTCATGTATAAATATACTTGACACACAAGCCTATTTGCAGACTGAACCACAGAATGAATAGACTCTACATCCCATCAGTGAGGTTATCCTGATGCAGTCCTCTGATAATGACTTGTATTAGCTGTTCTGTCATTTAAAAATAACATGAGCACTTCCTGTTCCCCTCCAATTTTCAAGCAGTTGTCAACTAATGGGAAACCCTGGACAAATACAAAAAATTGACATCACTTTAAGATCATCTCCTCTCAGCAGGCTTCAGATGCTATTGAAGGTAGAGGGTTAATTGATGAGTTTGTGTAAGACATACTCATAAAATAAGGTGGGCTCCCTCTCCTTGATCCTGACCCTGACCTGCCATGAAACTTGAGGTTAGCCAGAGCCCTTCTCCCTGGTCTCTCCCTTTCCCACTTGCAAAACAGTTTACACTCTGGTCACCACAAGATGGTATGCAAGGTTCCTTAGGTTAACGGGCTGCGCCCCAAGCTGGTACACCAGATTATTTTTATATTCTTTCATCTCATTCAATGAGATTTTTCTTTAATCTCAGCAGCTGAATCTTGAATGAAAACAAAATGTTGGGCTGGAATTCTTTGAATATTGTTACCTACACAGAGCTAAAGATAATTTATATTTTCATTAGAAAATCAAATCCTAAATGCAAACCCTAAAAACAAAGAATCAAGATTTACACTTTCAGTTCTTTTGAACATAAACAAGGCATTGGAATTGGGAGAAAAGTTAATTCAGCAACAGATTGCTGAAGTGTATAGTCTGCCTTTATTACTACCAAATAAAAAGAAAGAATGTGCTTTTGATGATGTTAAACATAACATATAAGAAAGGCTGATGAAAAATAGATGTATGTCAAACAGAAATAGGAATGGCACAAAAATGAGCTGAGATAAAATAAAGGTTGTTGATATTTTTTCAAAATTACAAGTTGATTTTACAATTAAATACAATCTTTCATCTTTCTGTGAAATGGTAAATAAATTATTCAGACCAAATTTTAAAAGATGGGTAACTCACACTGAATCACTGATTTTAAAGTTTTACAGTAGTAGGCAACCATGGTATATTTCCAGACAGACTGAAAATACTTCCTGAGGTTTCTGACATAAGTGTCTGGGTTAACTAACAGTCACATTGGCTACAAACTTTAAAATTAACTGCTGCAAAAAAAACAGTGAACACATAATTACTAAATGTTCCATATGCCAAGAAATGTTCTGGTGCTCTTAAAAGATTATTCCTTACTACCTCCCTCAAACATAAAAAATTAGCCTACTAAATGATGTATTGCATGAAGGGCAAATGAAGGGTAAATGGGAAGACCCGCAGCCCTGAATTTTTTGGTGTTTATTCCCAGGCAGCTTCAGCTTTGTTCCCCTTTTTTGTATAAATGGAGGCATTTGCCTCTCCACAGTAGGCACAGCTGAGCTCCATTTGAGCACTTTCCTCTACACACACCAACAACTCCATCCTTACCCCTGCTCCAAATCCTCTGAGAAGTCCTCAGCTACCCCTGACCCACCAAATCTGCTGGCTAAGGAGAAGTGACAAGAGTTACGTTCCAGATTGTTTTGGCTCCTGGCCATCCCCAGATCTGTGAGTTGACAGACTGAGCCCAATAGGACACTGATCTAATTATCTAACTGTCCTAAAGCAATTAGCCAGCAACAGAAATCTCACTATGGCTTTCAGAAGAGCAATAACAACTTCCACGTATTCATAATCCAAATGCTTTATCTCTTAAGCCATGGTGTCCTCTGTGTTATTACTACATTATGTGCATGTACCCCTTTAAACCACAGGAGTGTTTCATTTGCATTCTAGAAGTGCTCAAGCCATGATTCAGACTCTCTGATCCCAGGAACCCACATCTGAAAAAAAGGCATTTTATTGTACACCTGATTGATCATACAACAGACTATGGATTCCAGGGAACAAACTTGCAGCTTTTCAACAGCATGCTGTTTGATTGAGAAATCTTCAATGCCTCAATCAAGTTACTGTATTTTCATTGGATGCTGCCAACACCAGGGCTGTGGCAACTGATCAAAGATGAGCTGTGAGCCTACAGGAAGTGTGAAGTAACATGTATTTGCTTAAAACCTGAAGAGAGATGCTTACGCTAGTCAATTTAGCATCTACTTATGAGAGATTAAGGCTGTATACACAGTCACCAATCCAAACTCAGGGAATGAGCATTAAGACAGAATGTACTCAGCTGTACTGCCCACACCTGAGTGTCTCAGGCCCTCTGAAAGCCTGGGAATCCAAGCTATATAGGCTGATGGGAGAAAACTGTCTTTCTGAGGTGGCAGGTGGAGTTGAGGCAGAGTATTTCACAGACCTGAACTGGCACCAAACACCTGCACTGCAGACGGATGAACCTTAGCACCATCATAATTATGATGGAGCTCCAGACTCAACTGCTAACAAACCAAGTGTCCATTTGTTGGGGATCTGAATAGTTCCTTGAGGCTTCACTACCTACAACTCACTAGACTACAATGGTAGAACAACACAGAAAGATCACACATTTCTATACTGTACACATCTACATTTAGGTGCCAGAATCTGAAACCAAATTCTACCCTGTGACACCTCTGGATGTTTCTGGAGCATCAGTTGGGTGCTGGGTCAGAGAACACTATGTGCCTTCATCTTTGTGAGTGAAGAGTGTGATACACCTGAGACCAAGACTGTATACAGCTCAATGTCATAGGTGGTGATAGGTCCTTCACACCTTCCTTTATGTACCACTGGAAGATACCTTAAGCATAAATGAAATTCTGCAGGAATGGGACCTGAAGATTATTGAAGATAGCAAGGTATTCTGCACATTAGCTCCTGTGAAAAAGCCCAGATGTACACTACAAGAGTTTTCCCAATATATGCCATTACGTTATAGCTCTGTCATTTTTGTCCTGTATCTAAAGCTCCAAAGCTCCTCAAGTTAAAACTTGCCTTTCTGACCATTCAAATTTTTTTCTTAAAAGCATTTTTTAAAAAAAAATACGTATGCTAAAACAAAAAGGGTAGATTCAAGAAGAATTCATCCAACATCAAAAGTGCTGCTAGGAAAGCCCTATGTGCATGCCATATACCTTGACTGACAATAGGTCATTAAAAGAATGGTCTCATAAGAATATGTGCCCATAATTAATGGATTAACTGTAAAGGTATATATTCTTATAAACGAGGATTAATTAGTTATCCATTTGGATAGGGTGCACTGCTCATTTTTCAAATTCAGCTAAAGGCAGTTTAACTCTGGTAAGTTTCTGAATTCACTGGGAAGATATTTCCCATAGGTAAAGTACCAGTTTAATTACCTTTCTCTACATAGTTGATTCTGAGTATGTAATATTTTAGTTCACTTCAGTAAATGCTACAATTTTGAAATGTCAAACTGCTTATGCTTACCAACTATTGAAAAACCTACTATTAACAAGACAGCTTTTTTTTGCAACTCTGTTGATGGCTCACTTTGGCAAAATTCCCACTCAAATGAATAGGACATGTGCTAGAGTAATGACAAGCGTGATCACAGGAGTTCACTTCAGCCCAAGTAGCCTGGAAAGTAAAAGCCATGGTTATACCAAGACCTAATGCACTGAATTTCAAGTATACTGCCCACCATTTAGATTAAAAGGGACAATCTTGATCATCAGCCACTTCTACGTAAGCATCTTTTCATTTGGCCATGTTGTTGGCTAGGATAAACTGAAATAATTCTACAAAACTTTAACAGAACTATTGACTAAATGCAACTAGTCAGTGCATGCTTTATATAATTGAAAAATACTGTTTTAATTAACAAGCCTTTTGTGCCTGAAGAACTCCATGGTTATACACTGATGTGAACTCATACAGAATCTGATTAAATTCAGTGCGGGTACAATGGATTTTTGGGAGATCAAAATTACACCCCATGTCAGCCCCACAAACAAAAGATATCACAAGACATACACCACCCTTCCAGCATAAATTTTGAATGAGGTGGCTTTTTTTTTTCTTCTCCCTGAAGTTTCAACATTTGTGAGATGTACAAATGAGCCATCATCGGCTGATGAAGTATTGAAACATTTATGACATAATGAATATGTCTGACAAACCTGGTGAAGCTGCTTTGAAAAAGGGGGAAAAATGTTGACAAGATTAATATAACTTAAGTTGCTACAATGACAGAAAACAGGAAGCCTGTCTTAACCCACCGTCTGTTGGGCTGAGTCCGCGGGCTGCCGAGATCATGGAGAGGGATGGGCTGCTGTGCAGGGACCTGATGTAGTCCATGTAGGGGTTAATGTATGGGTGAGGGGTGCTGAAGGGAGACTCAGATGTTGCAGCAGGATTTCGGTGCGGGGAAATTCTAAGGAATGGAAGCTCTGAGTATGTTGGGCTACTAGATAAGGCAGAAGGCCTGGAAGAAACAAAAGGAAGAAAAACAAAACCAGCCAGGTTATCTACACAATAAAGAAAAATGCTATAAAGGTAACACACTTGTTTCTTGAAGAATAACAACTGGGTTGCACATGTACTGAAGTCAACTGCCTGGAAAGAAAAAGGTTGGGAAATTTAATTTTTCTCTGTCCCTATTATTAGCAACATTTCTCTGACCAATTTTAACATGACTTTATATTTGGTTTAATCTTCACATACCTCAATACCTTTCCCCAAGGAGATAAGGAGAAAAGCACTTCAATTAGTGCAAATTATGCACATTGTATTACATAGTAATTCTTACTGCAATATGAAATACATACTGAGATTCAGAATCATTTACATCTTCAAAACCACGTGCCTATTGAAAAAGGAGCTTTGAGAGCCACACCTGCAACCGTGCCCTTCATTTGCCAGCTTACTCTTTCTTAAAGTGCAAGATGGCATGTTTATACAGAAATCACTTAAGGAGTCCCAAACTTTGCAAGCCATTAAGACAGATGGGTTCTTTGGAGCACTTTTTTGTTGTTGTTGCTGTCCCTTCCCATGAAAAATGCACAAAACTTGGCGGCAGAGTAAGAAAGATTACTGCATATATGTGTTTTCAGTATGGCTCCAGTGACCAATGTTTTTTACCAAGACCCCATTAATTAACTGCATCAATTTTGTGAAGGGAAAGCTTGGTGCCCTCTCATGCTATGTGAGATGAACCAAGGCTTAAAGCTGACAAAAGACAAATAACCCGCCATAACCCTCCCCACCATCCCACCCTGTCGATACGACAGTGTCTGGGCTCTGCTTGGAGATTTTTCTCTCACAGCATCCCATCTCCAAAGGCACTGGAAAAAGTTCAAATTTCATCACAAGAGGCTGGAGTGCCTGCCCTTGCCAACCTGCTCTTTGGCAAAACACAATGATTAAGCCTGTCATGCATTTGCTGTAGTCCAACTGGCTGACCTGAACTAAATGCCTTTTTGTCCCTGTTTTTCCAATTAATTTAGCATATATACAGCACAGACACAGGCAGCAGCTGTGAGAGCAGTAAGGGCAGCCTGTTCCTTTGATGCTGTTGGCTTACAAAGAGTAATCAAACAAGAAATGTATATTTTTTCCCTTTAACATACACATATCATGATCAATGGAGGTAGTTGTCATCACCTAAAAGACCAACAGAACATAATCTTACATAGGAGCCAATTCTGCCCTGCCATCAGCCTGGAAATGCAAGCAATATGAGTGGGACAGTGATCAAAGTCATGAATTCCTAACATGACGCCAGCTTCCCTGCCACTAAATCCATGAGGGCTTGTAAAATCTGAGGAATAAAGATTTCTCCTGATGTGTTTTTCTCCCTCTTTTCCCTTCCCTATCTGACCTTTTTTGTGTTTCTTGCCCTCCAACAGCTTTCTGCAAGGTAAGTCCTTCCTGTACGGAAATGCCTCCTAGCTCCAAAGTTTGTTAGGGAGCTGCATTTTGTGCTAGCAGGAGGTACCAACAGTGCAGTCTCTCCTCTGGCACCCGAGCAAGTCACCCACATAAAGCTAAGCCACTCACTATCATGCTTTCAGCATATTTGAAATGCACTGAGAACCTGAAACCAGAAGCTACTTTCCACCACTGTGCAAACCAGACATCTCCTTTCCTTTGAGAACTTTTTGTCTGCATGGTTCTAAAGTACCTTTGTTTTACAGTGGAAGTGCATCTTTTACCTCGGTACTATGAAACCACACCAGATGTGAAATATTTGCTGTCTCCGGATTCCCTATGAGGCCAAGATTGGTTGGCAAAAGCTTTAAAAATCATGGTGATGTAGGAAGAAAAAGTACTACAGCTGGGTATCACATTACAGAGTAAATTTCCTATCCTGGCAGTGAGGAAAATACAGAAGTACAGCAGATTTAATACAAGAGTAACAAAGAAACTAAGTCTGGATGTCATTTTACGAGAGATTCTTTTTAAATGTGATCCCAACTCATATTTAGAAACACAAAAACATGCAGACAGGCTGGAACCCTGGCCTTATCTGGTGCATATTGAACAGAAAACTCTTTAAATGCTTATGCAAGAAGGCTGAAAGTCTGTATCGGCCTCAGTGATTCACTCTCCAGCTGGCCAACAGCCAAATGCAGCCGCAGGAGCAAGATTAAGAGCCAGGCTGTCAGCTTCTCCCTCCAGATCCAGCAAGAGCCATTCAAGGACACCAGGACTCAGCTGCTCTTCCCCTCCTCAGCCCTACCTCTTTCTCTCCTCTTCTGAGCTCCTCAGTTTTCCTAGGATGCTAGGGAAAGGACACTGACCTGGGTAACATCCATCAATAGCAGGCATAAAAACGGTATTATCTGAGGCAGAAATAAGGAGTCATCAGATTCCACAGAGAATTCCCAGCTCTGGACTCTGATGTTACCTAATTTCTCTCAAGCATCTGATTTGAACATGCTGCTAATTTCTGTGCTCACTTTCAGTCTGGACTTCTCTCACTCCTCTGTGTTCCCAGACTCTCCTTTCCCTACAGACCCTTTTTCCCTCATGCCTTCTTCATCTGCTCTCAGGCCTACAATTTGAGTCATCCTAATTTAGTCCAATAAATGTCACTTATCTTTCCTTTCCCTCTGTGATTAAACTTCACTGTGAACACCTTTCACAGGTATTAACTCCATCCTTCAAACTAAAATGCAGCTTTTAGAAAGGGTGCTGCCAAACACCTTACTGTTGCTTTGCAACCTCATTGTCACAATAAAGAATAACCTCCGTCCTGTACACAGCAAAAAGTACAGCCCAGGAGTGGCTCTGCAGATTCTCATTCAGTCACAAACAAATCTAATCTCCAGATGTGGGTAGCAGTCCATCCCCATAATTTTTATTTCACATGTACAGAATAATAGAATGGTTTGGATTGGAAGGTACCTTTACAGGTCATCTAGTCCATGATGTCGTGAGCAGAGGAAGAAGCTGGGGACCCTCTTTCAAACTCAGGACCCTTCAGCCCAGCAGCCTGCAACCTAGCTGTGCATCCTGTTGAATGGCGTTCTGTCTTGGGTCTGAGGCTACTTCATGGGATGCAATGAGGCTTCAGCATGAGAAGAGGCAAGGAGGTTTTCAGTGATACTGCTTGGCAATTTATGCCTCACCTGTAAACCACGGGAAGGCAGAGCTTGCCCTGCATCTTCTGTGCAGAGGTTCTTCTGTTATACAACAGATTCAGACCACTTAAGGGAGGGAGCAAAGCAGATGTATGCTCTTTTCTGAATCAGGACCTCTGTGTCTACTTCTAGAGACCCTGAAAACTCAATTCAAATTTCATACAAAACTGATCACACTTTCAAGACATAGTTGAAGGTCTCCAGGTTTGCAGGTAAAAAAGATCCTGTGGCTGCATTTCACCACTAATTTTTATCCTGGCACATTAGGATGATTTTATTATTTTCTCAGTAACCTTGATTATATCTACAACCCTGACACAAATGAGAAGGAACAGAGAACAGGGCTAGCTGTGAAGGCATCTCCTCCTTCCTGTCTAGGAGGGCTTCCTGTTCACTGCTAAGGTGTTGAAATATCACGAGTGCCATACAGCTTCCATATCTAACACAGGACTTCCCACTCCCCCACCCATACCCAGCCTGCCAGTTTGTTCCTGTCCCAACTCTGATGCTCTGGGGAATCTCAACTACTCAGCTCGTGAATGGCACACACGTGCTGAGGCAGGTAAGGGCAAACAGGTGTATTTTTTCCTATTAGTCATGACACTTCTTTGATGAATTGTTGCAGAGGTGTCTGTACAGACCTAAAAACTTACATTGTCACACCAGTTCAGCAGCTGTGAACAGCATCAGTTGTAGGGCAAATCACAGTATGTGTGAAGCTGCTTTTTTTTTTAAATGGAGTTTTTTTCTGACCACTGCTGAACCTCAGGTGAGCTATCTGTAGGATTTCAGTTATTACATATGAAAACAGCGTCATTTTGTTTTGTTGTTTACAGCTTCAATAGATGAACTCTGTACAAGAAGACTGACTAGCAGCAGGTTTAGATTTTAACCACTACAAAAACTGAATCAAATGCAATTCCCTTTTCAGCCCATACAGCCCTTTTAACTGGTGAAGGAAGATCATGGGAATCTGAGAGTTGATGAGGCAAGCATGAGCAAGTTATACATATTTCAAAATTATCTGCATGCACAGATCATTACCTAGCATTATCTTGAAAGGATCACAAATTCTTTCCACCAGCAGAAAAATCTGAGATACAGGGACTCTGATCACATACTTAAGGCAGTTTTTTGTACTTAAGCATTTGTCAGTTTTACAAAGAGGAAGATCGGATTGCCTAAATTCAAATCCTATCCCTTTCTCTGGTACTAACGGAACAGCTAACTTGAGGTGAAATGTTGCTGTGTGGCTATGACCAGAGGAGAAAGTCCCTGGGTAGGTAAGCCAGCACAGAGCTTGTTGACTGTGGGTCCTTTCAACCACCCTCTCAATGCTCTACTGATGAGATTAGAGGATCAGCCCAAAGTCTATGAAACTATCTTATGTGGATTCATGCATGTAACTGAGTTAGGAATTGAGGAGGGAGGATGGAAGGAAAAGAGACCCAGTTCAGGGTGCTGGGGAGCAGCAAAGGCCAGTTGCTCCCTAAGAAAAGGCAAGCCAGGAGCCAGGCATGGGCAATGCAGTCCATGCCACCAGATCCGAGTGACCAGAGCCAGATGCTACTAACACAGTCAGTCACGAGTCTGAGACAAGGCAAAGTGACAAACCAGGTCTGGGTTGGGCCAGTCAAGAGCAGAAGGAGACAGGGACAAAGGTCAGGAGACAAATTACATCATGGTTCTGAGGGCTCTATCCAGAACAGGTCCCTGCAGTGCAGACCCTGAGCTCAGCCAGGAGCAGGACCACAGACTGGCACTACTTACAACACAGGTAGCCCAGCTAAAAAGGAGCTCCTGGATGCATGAGGTGTTGGTAGAGGTCTCCAGTGAGGCCACTCAAGACAATTACTGCCAATTAGTAGCCTCAGGGTACTTACTTGCTTTGCAGTGCTTGAACTGTTTTAATACATGCCAAAATATCTATACACTGTTCTTCTATCTCTTGCAAGTGTAAAAACTACAGGAGGCCCCAGCGCATAGTACAACCCCCCACTTGTCACAGGCATTCTTCAATAGCAATGTTTTCTGGAAGCAGATGTAAAGCCACTCAGAACAGCCACAAAGGTCTGTGCCACAGGAAAATCTGGACTACTATTTTTGAGGTTGGTCTAGTTTTAGAGATGTGACATAAACGGTTTCCAAATAACTTTAAGCTGTACTTGGACAAAACCTCTTCTAAGCACAACCTATCTTAAAAAAAAAAAAAAAAAAAAAAAAAAAAAAGAAGGTGATTTAAGCTTTTTCTGATTTTAAAGGAAACTATAACTCCAGGACTGGAAATCTTAATGCCAAGTTTTGTCCTGATAAAATTTTAAATGGCTCTTTTATGAATCTGTTGAAAAATACATTTATATTGAAAACAGCAAGCGATCCTTAACTATAACATTGTAAATATGACACTGAGCTGAGGTTACAGATGGAACAATAATCTATCTCACAGAACAAAGCTTGTCAACGAAGTGGGATGAAATATTGTAACATAACCTAATTTATTATTGCCTTTTCATCCATCTTGTTATATTATGAACGTGTCAAAGTTCAAACCTCGATATTTAATCATTTAACAGTACGTTATTCAATGCTGGAGCAAGCATTGATGGCATAACTCTCATACCAATGATATCCACACTGTTTCTCTGATACCTGTTCAATTCAGTCCTGCCTGGAGAACTGAAAAATATTTAGCTCATTAAACTGCCTATGATACTTTTCTTCTCTCTTTTTCATTTTTTATTCCTGCAATAATCATCTGATGTCTGTCCACAAAACATTAACACTTATTTCTAGTAAAACCTGGAAGATGAGCAAACAAGGACTTTCTTGGTATGTGGTGACTCTTATTCTAAAGCATGTGGGTCAGTTCCTTTGGTAATATCTCCCATGTTAGATTTCTATTGTTTATTTAATACCATAGTGAAATAGTTGCTTGTACAGACTGACCCTTCAGCACCAGCAGCCAACAACTGGCTAATAAAAGGTTTTTGTATTAATAAAGTTATTTTGAGCTCTGAGATTTCAGTGTAAGGAGATTGAGGCCAGCACTGAGCATTTTTCAAATGCAACCCACAGTTCTTTTCTCTTTTTACTTCTCATTGAACTGGTAAACAATCAAACCTATAAATACATACTATGGGAAATCAATAATATAATTTTTAATACTTAATTTTTTTTCAGAAATTCCAGCTTCAAACAGGCACTCCATTCGCCTAGAATCACTTACTGCCTCAAAGCTGCTATATCACACTTTTAGACTTAGGAAAACTAAGCAGGTAATAATGAACATTTAAAGAATTATTTGACTATATGGAAATGTCAGAGCACACTATAAAACAGCTCAAGGGCTGCAAAAGAGTAAGCACTGTTAACTATATTTTCTTAATGGTGGAAATTAAGAAAAAGGAGAAGGTTTTGAGCATGATTTTAAGTCCTAAAACAAAAAAACCCTATTCTTTATTTCCTGTATAATTTTTCATGTTTCAACACCTAGTGAATATTTACTCACTTTTCCTCCAAAATTCACACTGGAGCTGTAGTCAGCATAGGGAAGTAGGTCACAGAATCTGATCTGGTAGCAAACTTTCATTCAGTAGACACATGCTCAAATAAATCATGAGTGGGTCCATGCCTATGTAGTTCACATAGAAGTATAGGGTTTAAGGTAGACAGGCTCTGGTTTGGTTTTCATTATTTATCTGCTGTCAACCTTGTACAAGTTTGTTGTCTTCCTGATCCACTCTTTCCCCATCTTTAAAACTGTGATAAAGCACAGTGGGAAGGTCACATCAAGAGTTCCCATGTTACAAATATTTTCTCACTGAGGCAAGGACAATGCCTTACAAAATGTGTGCAGTTCTGCTATGTAAATTCCTAAAATATACAAATAACCTCACATGGGGTTAGAATAAAAAGTTTCTCCCACATAAAGTTAAAAGGCATCATTGCAGGAAAAAAAAAAAAGGGACACAAATGACTGTACAAGAGAGGTTCATGGTTCAGGAAATCTGCACGACAATTAGGCATTGACCGACAGCAAAAGAATATTACTCTGGTTCCCCTTTCCTTCTTTGGGAAGTGTTAACATTATGTAGTTACAGTTAAAAATTGACTACATTAATCAAGCACTAAATCCTCAGTCAGTGACTGTATTCCTATTTTTCAACTGATGGACTGCCTGAACATAGACCCAGGTTTCTTACACACACTGCTACTTATAAGACTTCTTAAATAACCCAACTATCAGCATGTGGATTTCCTCAAGAATAGTTTATGCCATGAAAAGCAATGAATATTCATTCTGTTATTTAACAGAATGCTGTTTAAATTAGGTCAGCTGTAACACTGGTGACCTTCAGTCCACAGTAACACCTGTAGTGACTACAGCAAGCAACTGCTGCTTCAGCTGATACAGTCTTGACTTGGGAGTCTTCACATGCATTACTTAAATGTGTATGCTGACACAGTTTTGACTATTTAATTTCCTTCATTATGAAAAACGTAAATAAAACTATCTACTGGCTCCCAGTATTTCTAAGTCAAGTCTAGTCTTCTTGTTCTCTTCCTCACAGGCACCTGCCTCTCCTTTTCCTCTTCCATTCACCTACCACTGTATGCTGCCTCCTGGCACTGCTCTGAAACACTGTCCACTTGGCCTTTGCAAACAGAGCATCCCAGCTTTCTTCTCCTTTCTCCAAATCTTTCTCAGGATGCTGCAAACCAATCAGTGACAGGGAGAGGCCTATATGCATTTACCTGGCAACTTCTTTGCTTGTACAAAGGACACAGACATAAGAAAAGTAACCAGCAATAACTACTTCCTGCAAATGCCACTTGCCCATTCTAGGCTTTGACCAGAGGTTATCTGGCAAATTTTGTGGCAGCTGTGTAAGCCTCCAAGTACCCAGCTTGGTGCCCCTCCCAGGCAGAACATCTCTGCCTCTGGCCACTTCATTGCCCAGTTTCAGGAAGCCAGAGCAAAGCTGTGAGACTGTAAATGAGGCAAAGGCACACAACCCTGCTGAGGGAGAAGAGATAATCCCCAGGGTGAAGAAACAGCTGGGGCTGGTAAACCCTGAGGCCATCAGAGCTGACTCACCAGAGTTCATTTGCCAAAGACTGCGAGCTCTTCCTGGCAGAGCTCCTAAAATTTGTACAACACTCAGCAGAGCTCCCATCCTGCACAGAGCTGTTGGACACTGCAGCAATGTAAACAGTAAATAAAAGTAATGCTAACATGTGATTTCCATCTCTTGCTTCTGCTAGAGCCTTATCCAGGCACTGCCTTATTTTGCTCAGCTTGCACTGAACCATAAATAAAGTAAGACTTTATACCTTCACAGGACAGCCCAACCTCAGTGCTGGTAAATTTTTCCTCTCCTATCTTTAGCTGGTTCCAAGTTTACAGACTTGTAAATGTAATGTACTGACTTGTACATTAAAAGATGGAGGATAATGTAGCAATGTTGCATTTGATGCAGAAATCATCATCATGAATATAAAACAGAAGCACAGGACAAGAAAGTGTTATTTGAATAAGATTGCCATGGACCTCCACACACTATTTCCCCTTCAAACTATGCTGTACCACAAAGTGCGGCAGGAAAATCTAAAAGCTCTACTGCCAACTCATTATCTGTTGTTAGTAATAACAGAGTGGGCAGTGAAATTACCAGCTGCATTCCTATAGCAAACTTCTCTGCTCTGCAATTCTCTTCTGATGCTCTAGAGGTGGTCCCATTTGCTATTCAAATTTTAGCTTCCTCTAGGCTACAGGCAGAGCCTGACATCCCTTCCAGTCTTTAACTAGAGACACCATCATATCAGTATGTAGACATATATAAATCCGGAGTGCATTAATGTACCCCTTTCTTGCCTCCCTTGCCACTTCTCTCCTCTCCTCTCTCAGAAAAAGTGGGTCAAAGGAGTGTCAGAAGCTTTCTCACACTTAATGCTGTTAAGTCAGCTAATTGAATAAACATTTGTTTAACATTTGCTCCTATTTCACTAATGCACTGTGAGAATGAGAAGAATTTTATTCCCCTTCTTCCCCATCCTCCCCCTCCGTCAGGAGTGCCACTAGCTGTTATCGCAGTGACTAATGTGCTGTATGTGGCCATTATAGTCCTCAACTCTGAAATTACAGCCAGGATGAACGATAGGCTCTGCCTGTATGCTGATTGGAGTTGGATGATGATTGATTAGAAGAAAGTCAGACTTCATAGCCATGCAAAAAGAACTGCACTAAGCCACAAGCTTAAACACTAAAGAGCATTTCACCAGTGGCTTCAGAGCTATTCGATGCTTTCATATGAACAACATTTCTTACATCCTGGTTTCCGCATTTTATCTTTATTCTTTCAAATACTGAAATCGCTTGGATAAGAGGGTTATATACTTTTTAATATATATTTTTATATATATATATATATATATATATTTATATATATATTTATACACATTTCTAAGAGTAGCCTGAACTTTTAGAGGAAATTGAAGAGGCTTTGTGTCAAGTACAGCTAAATCCAGCCTTTCTATATCAAACCCCTGCTAGAAAATTACTGTGCAGATGATAAGGCTGAAAGATATAATAAAAAGTGACTCTACTCAATTTACACTGCAATATTGGTATGACTGAATATTTTTCATTCAGGTGACTGATAAAATCACTAAACTGTATTGCAGATAAATAAAGGAGGCTTCTGTCAAGAATAAACACCATTAATCATGAAGTCTCACCCTCTGAGTGGCTGTGCTATGCAACTGCACAAATGCACCATCACAAGTGGCATGTGACCCACTGCCTCCTTTCTTCCCCCAGCTCCCCGGTGAAACCATCTTCTTAGGAAACTTTTCTGCTGCCTTTACAACATTTGGAAACCTGGGAATGTCTTTTCCTTTCAAGTTTATACACAACTGCAACTGAAATAAATTTTAGAGGCAATACATTAAGCTAAAAATTGAAGCCTCAAGACAAAGTGAAGCCATGCAGATTGTGGCTGCATTGCTGAAAATCCAGCATTATAGTAAAAAGCCTGTGTTTAAATTGGTGAGGATGAAGTGTTTATAATTCTAAAGCTGAAACAAGTAGGAAATTTTTCCTCCAAGCCTTCTTCCCATTTTCTTCCAAACCCACATTTTCTTACTGGTTTTATAATTTAGTTTTGCTGTTTCCAAATAGGTTCTGAGTTTCTTTCTGAACATAAAAATAAAAAATTTCTTAACATCATAAATCTACCTCAGTAGAATCCGTGGGTCTCCTTTCAAAAAAGCAACTTGCAGGCTAAATAATGGACATGATCTGAAAGACCTACCCAGCAGAAGTACAGTCAAACAAAAAGAAAAACAGATAACCTTTTTAGGTTTAGGTTTTAGGTAACCTTTGTGTAACCTGTTTTAGGGCAAGTGATGATTCAATAGTGGCCATGTTATTAGGCCAGAATGAAGCAGTGCCCTACACACTAATGAGGTTAAAAAATGTAGTTAGGTCTTCATGTTAAAGGCACTTAGCAAGCAGGCTGCTTGGCAAAGACCAACTGTGTTGGAGCAGAGGACTAATCACACAGGCAGGAATCAAATCGACTGGAAGAATTAGGAGACTTGCGGCCCCGAGGAATGTAATTCATGCAGAAAAGCAGTTGTCAGAGTGAGGCCAGGGAACTGTGTGGGAAGAAAGCAAAATAAACAGCTCAACAAAGAAAACAAAGACACTCAAATAGTGGCTTTTCTAATGCTTGAGTACACTGAAACTTCAGTGGGTGCATATGACGAAAAAGTCATCAAAGACGACCTCTATAAAAGCAATATACCGGTAAATAGTGAAGTGGTTCAAAACCACTCAGAAAATGCCAGTAGAGCTTTAAAGATAACCTTGGCATCGTTATGCAGGACAGAGAAAGTACACATACATACATGCATGCATGACTGGGAGAAGAAGAAAAACAACTAAATGGTACAAAGCTAAGAGAGTTAAAATGAGTTCTACAATTACTCCTCATATCTCTCTCTACCATTCACAGGTGAGAAGAGGATGCACTCTGCAAGCAAAGAGTGCTCCTGCCTATGTGCAGCAATACTCTCCGTGAAAAAGCAGCATTGCTAATTAGGATCCACTCCCATAGCACAAGGACCAGATTACTGCATCCACCAGGGGGATTATCTGACCAGAAGGAAGAGCTTGAGGCTTGTCCTAAATCGCAAAAAAACTCATGTGCAATCCATGGGAAGTTTCTCATTATGGGTATGACCCATGACAGTAAAATTAAATTTTGAAATCAACTGATATATGAAAGTCACAAACACTTTGTTTTCTTGAAAAAGAGTATTTTTAATTAATGTGTTATTGCTCTCATAATTTAGTAGGTTTTTTATTTTTAGAGAATGAAGCTTTTATCACTTTCAGTACTTTGGAGCCTTTCTCCTCATCTCATTCATTCACTTATGATTTGTCTAAACCCTTCCTACCTCAAACTCAAGAATGCTATGCTCACTACTGTTCCAGCTAATTTTAGCTTCTCTTCTTCCCTTAACTCCTTCCTCCCATTAAGGCAGGTGTTCCTTCTTCTGGAAAAGCATCTGAAAAGTTTTTCACATTACCTCAAGTGAACATTGTCCTCAACATTGGTTCTGTGATGCTAAGAAACACTCTTTTCCCAAATTCAAAACCAAATCAAAACAAATCCTTTCATTTCCAGTGCCTACTGTAAGACATGTTCACAATATTACAAAACTGCGATTTGCTGAAGAAAGAAATATTTTCTTGATTCTTTTATATAATAAAATAATAACTTCACTGTTTAAAACAAAACCAAGTTGGCAATAACAAAAGAGAAATTCAGGAACTGAATATTTCTCTATTGCACTTGCTGTGCATATTTGGTTGTGAAGGAAACATTTGACTCAAATTCTAACTTTACGGGGCTACAGTCCTGACAAAACAGTGACATGAAGGCTCAGCATTAATCATTTCTGTTGAAGTATGGTTGGATTTGCTTCAAACCTCTGTACTATCATCAACAGACAGCCCAAAATTGATATTCACAGGGATTAGTGACTGTTACTGAATAGAGTATCAGCTAGAATTTCTCATCTAAAACTACATGCAGCAGGAAAAAAAATAGATTATACAAATCTACAGAAACTCCTGAATAAAATTCTACATATATACATTTCTATATAAAACACACAGATTATTTTCTGATACGCATCTTCCCCCCCTTTCCCCTAGACAAATACATGATGTGGGAAAGAAAAGCCATTTTGAGAGTGCACCTGACTGACAATATCAGCTGTACAGTACATATTTATGCTGTAGCCAGGACTGGAGTCAAGGGGTGACCTTATGAAAACACGACTTCCAAGCTTCTCCTGTCCTCCAAACACCACCTCCAACAGCAGGTGTGCAAGTCACACATCAGCACCAACAATCATGACAGCAGTAGGATTCACAGGTATATGAAGGACTGATTACATCAAAGTTGAATTCTGCTAAGGTAAAAGGGGGAAGAAAGATATTCTGTTAACAGCCCCTTCTTGTATTTTCGCTGCCAGTAACAAAGGTCCAGGTACGGGAGCTGGCTGAAGTGCAACCAGAGAAGATCAGGAAAACACTCAGTTCTCATGCCAGGCTGAGAAGTCTTGTATCTGTCAGGCCATCTTTTTGATCTTGCAAGTATTAAAAGACATTTTGCTGCTACGCAGTCCACAGTGCAAGTTAGTCCTAACAAATGGGAAATGTATAATGGCTAGAAAACTATAGCCATCAAAAGAAATGAGAGAAATTCCTCGCACCGCTATTCTTGTTCTATTTGTGTAAGAAACTGGAGTTAAAAAGCATTTCCCAGGCAAAGCTGTAACTTTAAACAACAAGCATAAAGGAAAGTAATACTCTGGCTGCGTTTTTTTTTTTTTTGAAAACTAGTAAATTCGGTTTTGAAATCTTTGAGGTAAATGCATTATCTATATGCTGGAAGCATTATTAGTTCTCTAAACAGAGTAGGTAGTTGGGTGTGTAAATAAAACCCCTAAGGGGAACAACCTGGCCAGCTTGGAACACACCTACACAAGCTACACATTTGCTCCCTCAGCATCTCCGCAATTTAATCTAATCACAGGAGTAGAAACACAGTTCCTAGAAGAGGTGTCAGGATGGAAGTCTGAGGTCCAAGGAACAAGCAAGGCAAAGGAAGACAGAGGCAGGCTACACAAGCTTTCTTGATACTGTCTTGATGATATACGCTGATAGTGATCTTCCAGGGTAAAGCAGAGAACACCTGATTGCCCCTGGTCATTCAGCTACTGATCTCTCTGCCAAATCTGTCTACAGAGTTGTTAAATGGGGCTATTTGCGTTGGTGGCCTCTATAAACTGGACTAGACTATCAATCTTTTCTTCCACGGGCCACTGGAAAAGGCATGATAAATCTAGGCTGAATTTCAACAGGAGATACAGGACTGAAAGATGTGTATCTTTAAAGAGATAGCCACTTAAATCTGATATGTTTAGAAATTCTCCCTTATGTGAAATACTCCCTAATTTTCTGTTGATCCTTAACACCAATGGTCACAACACCTCATAAATAATGCTTTCAAGAAGATGATAGGTTAGTTTATTCCTTCAGGAGCTTTGTACCCCATGACTCATGGGCTGCAGGATGTTTGCCTCTGTGTCTAACCTCTGCAGAGCCTCCACAAAATTGCCAATGCACCTACAAAGCTGACCATAAATGCAGTCGTAATTTATTGTAAATTCAGACCTACACATTTGGTGCTGGAAGGGATTAACCACCTGCTCTTCAGTGGCAACTCCATAGGGCCCAACTTCAATGTCAACATTACTCTGAAATAAAGTCCCAAGCCATTTCTTGGTCATGCATCCTAAAAGTAACCATCAAACAAAATAACATTTTTCTTTAAATTGTTTCCTCTATGAATCAATAACATCAGCCATCAATGATAGTTCAGCCCGGCCTGAGGCACAGTGATGAAAAACCCATTGAAGACAAAACACAACACTTTCAGTGAAATTAAGGTATCATTAGGGATTTTTTCTAGCATCACACAACACAGAATATGCAAGGAACGGCTAGTTAGTCTCCTACACCTCAGAAGCACAGCTACAACAGCCTATGTTTTGTTACAGATATGTAAACAAATATAGACTTATACACACACACACACACACACACACACACACACACATATATATTTAAGAAACACAGTAGGATGAATAGGTGGTGCCAAAAACAAGGTGTTAATTTAACTTCTGTTTTTTCATCCTTTGGAAGGAAAAAGTGCCAACTACATTCAATCCATACTCCCAGATTCTGGGACTTGATGTCTTTGTTGGGGGAGGATGGAGTCTAAGTCAGGGAAAGATAGTGTGAGAGTGTGATGAAGATGCTCTGTGTTCCTAAAACACATGCTACTCATCACTCACATTTCTTGGAGTTTATACCTACTCTAACTTTAGGGAACTTCCAATTCACAACACAGGAATCTCACAGGTACACTTTAAAAAAGAAAAAAAGAAAAAAAAAAAAGAAAATCCCCACTAAGACTGTAACATTTCAGCTCTCTTTGAAGCAAGATTTAACATGAGTGGAAGAATTGTGCTGAAAAAAAAGGAGTCTGTCACAGTCCAGTACCTCACAGACTACTGCAACAAGTTTGACAGCAGCCTCTATAGAGTTGGCTTGCTTCTGGTTCACTGCACGTGAATACCACAGTCAATATCTGCTCACTCAACTAATACTGCTGACTACAGCACAAAGAACACAGGAATTTTGTCCAAGAAACCACAGGCTCAGAGCCTTTGAATGTGCACTATATTTAGAGCTTGCATTCTTTGCAGCTGATAACAGAATGAGATAATAGAAATTTCAAGCAGCAGAACTCAAGCATTGCAGCCATTATATATATTTTTGTTAAAATGTTAAATTAAGGTAACGATCTACATGTTCTTAAAGGTTTTGCCATTGAACATTTTTTTCTAAGCATTTTGTTAACATTTTTCCTCTAATCTTCCATCTTTCTCAGGCTCTGAGTAGTTCCTTGCATTACTTTTAACTCCAGAGATCTAAAATTACTCAGTTCATGACAAATGTAAGCAAAGATATTCACCCTATTATGTAAAGAGGATGCATGCACACATACACATGCACAAATTCGCACACTTGTATGCACATCTGCTCACAGCAAGCACCCAAACAACTTGAAATCATGTCTAGTTATTCCGCAGTTTACAGAAAAATGTTACATAGAACAGTGACCTGAGGCATAACTTTGCTGGCCATTCTTTTTGCTTCCATCATCCCTTAATTCATGCTGGTTTGAAAGCCCGCCTTAGGGAACCACTTCTCACTGGCAGCCAAGAATTCATCTAAGGACTGTTAACTGCCAAGACGGGGTAAATCAGCTAAGTGGCAGTGCTGACGAGTACTGATAGACACCTCACTGCCCATAAACCTTGGAACTGCTCCTCTGTGACAGAACAATTCATAAAAACCTCCTAAAGAATCCCTTTTGCTGGACTGGGCTCCAGCAGACAAACCTGTGCCTCTCCATGTGTCAGGTGGAGAGGAGGCGACCGATGCCCTTTATACCATCGGGGGACTGCTCCCGAGGGCTTTTCCCAATTTTTCCTCCCCCTGCATCACACGGCAGGATGCCCTGCGTGTTGTTGCTACTGCAGAGTGCTGAAGAGAGGTGGTCAGCCAGCTGCCAGCCACTGGTGGCACGTCTTGCTCATTAGGGCCATTAGGGCTGGGGGCTGCTGCCACTCGAGTGCTTTTCTCAACATTAAAAAAAACCCAAAAACATGAACCAAAGATTTGGGGGAACTTTCTACCAAGGATTTTCAACAAACCAAACCATTACATTTTACAAGTTCTTCCTTCTACATTAAAAATTTCACCAAAATTTTCCCCTAATTTCAATTGCTGCAACTTCCCCAGACAGCCTGAAATCAAGCTGGCTGTATAAAAAGAACAAAGAGCCTCTGTTAACGCAATATTTATCTGCTGCTATTGTTTCTCCTTTATAAATCTGTCGTTCCTTGGCATTACAATTAGCTACTCCAGAGAAAATGATTATGTCACAAAGTATTATCCACAACAGAAACAGATGAATGATGTGAACCAAATGTAATCTGGTGCGCTTAGAGGCAATTCTGTTGACTTTCATGTAAACGTGCTGGCTTAAAACGGGTATGGATTTTAGCAGCGAATCCTTATTTGATCTAAAATTTATTTTTCAGCAGAAATTAAATAAGATCATTTTTCCTAAATACTGCTTTTTCTTAGAAGAGAGAGAGCAAATCAGTGAGAAATATAGAAGAATTGAAATGACTGTGCAGTAACTTCAGACGGCAGTTTACCTAAACAAATGAATGTAACAACTTACATAAAACAGCTACATCACAAATATTTAACTATTTTTATCCTTTAAAAGGTAGCTCAGAATCAAAAATTTAAAAGAAACAATTATCCTGTTTTTCTGCAATTCAATATATGCCACTACTAATTTGCTTTCCAAACTTTTTGCACTTTCAGATAGTTTTTAAAAACACTGTTTCTGAAGCCACTCTGCAAGCATTACAAAGCTAATGAAGGAGAATTTACAATCTGCAAATCTTAAGGTAAATACCACTATATAAGAATGAGCAGCTGAAAAAAACACTGATTCACTACTTTAAATGATGCAAAACTATACACTGAGTGAGATGCCACAGTTTTAGCCTAGACAGAAGCTTCCTAATCCCAAACTTGGTAAAAGGTCTGGCACCGAAAGAAAACTATCTGCTGAAGTTTATGTGTGGGCATCTGGCCCTGGTATTTTACTTCCCTGAATAATCACTAAGGAAAGAGGGATACACGCTGCTTGCAGAGCCTACAACATGCATATCTGTGGCACATAACAAATTCTGTATAACCTTAACGAGTCACCAGACCATGCTGATTCCTTCTCAGAGACTTGCTACAAAAATCCTCCAGGCTATGAGCAGCTGCTTATTCTGCACGCTGCACTTCTCTTCCAGAGACAGGTTTCTTGGGGTATTTCACATTTAATACAAGATTTCTTCCTGTTTAAAGAAAATACTTTCACAGATGATTTTGGGAAGCTGTAACTACAGTCATCTTTTCATGTCCCAAGAGCTTCCCAGTCTTTCTTCTTTGACAGCTCCTGGCTAAACCATAAAACCCATTCCAAGTCTTAAAGTAATTAAAGCCAATTCAATGAGTGATGTTTTTCATGCTGGGTGGGGCCCTCCTTCCCACTGTGAAAGGATCAATGAATGCTCTGACAAACTAAGAAACTCCTTGCCAAGTCTACAGCTCAGAGGTACACTGAGGTAAAGAAGCAGGTAAAAGATTTAAGATGTTTAAACGCTCAGATTTTAATAAATAAATTAGAGCTTAGAAATGAAAATGAAAAGAAAAATCATAATGTCAGGAACAAGGCTGAGAAAACATAAACATCCTATCAAATGTGTGACCAGCAGTTTCTCTCATAATCAAGGATATGCTTTAATCTTCTCACATTTGGGTATCCCCTATTTTGCTGCATGGTCCAAAATCAGACAATGATGTAAACTGAGTGTCTGGGCCTGACTTTGCTTTCCTTTCCACCCTTGTGTAACTGATGTGTGTATAAACTACGTATGAAATAACATATCTAAAAATCAGACTCCCTTTCTATCAATTTGGAGCTGACTGCAAGCAAAACACATGCTTTGGTTTAGTACCAGAGCATTGAGAAAGTTCAAAATACCTGTTCAAGGCACTCATGTTAGGCACAAACACGGTTATCTGCACGTGCATCATTTCAGGGCATAAGAGTGCCAAACTTGCTAGTCTCAATCAACAGTTAGGGGAAAAAAAAAGGAGCTTGGAATACTGTCGAACCTAGAGAGCTAAAATACACCAGCTGTACCATGCAACTTCCTCCTGGCAAAGGCATTCTCCCCCGACTGAAAGCATATAGGTAGCACCTTCCCTTAGATTTACCTGCTCACTCTTCCTCACGTGTAGTCCAGAGCTAAGGCAAAAAGTGATGGCAGAAAGAGCTGGAGACTAAAGAGATGAATATTTTCAGACATGCACGATGCATCTTGTAATGCATTTGGCCCTGAAACTTAAGCTTTCCACTAGCCTCCTGCAAGACATGCATTTACCGCTCCAAGATGCACACAAGCCACTGCCCCAGAGCCATTCCTGATATTGCCACCTGACTGTTGTCTCCTGCCTCCTCTCTGCAGGAATGTGCTCTCTCACAGCCACAGTAACAGTGCCTGGAGGTATCAGGATAGGTCACCGTTAAAGGCTGTCCAACTCAACCTTGAAATGAAGCATACTGGGAAAAACCTACTGATGCAACTTGGTTGAAGCGTGGGAATGAATGAATGAATGAATGGCCAAGAACAGTAGCTTCCTAAATTGCTGAATTTAAATCCATCAGTAGAATTTTGCCTCTGCCTTAGAAGCTTTTTTTTTTTTAATTAACAAATAAAAACCCTCGTCCTAGCTAAGATAGATTTTAAAACTATGGGACTATATGGGACTATGAAGTTATTTTCACTTGCACTGTCATAAAAATAGACAAGACTTCTTCTTCTTCTTCTGTTCACTGCTAATAACACTCATTCCAAACAAAGACATCAAGCAACTGGAAGAGTTAGCCAATATAAATTTGTGATTTGGATCTTGAAGAAAATTAGCATACTCATGGTGTTAATTTCAAATAAACACCCTCATTAGTGGCATGATTTTGAATCACAACGCACCAACAAGAGAAGCCATCACACTCTAATGGATGACCTAGCAGATGTCAAGGACCAAAACAGAGATAAGCTTCAGCTCCTCCTTTAATACCATTCTTTAGAAATCAGTTTTGGAAATTAGGAAAATGCTGGACAAAAACAACAAAGAAAAACAAAGCAAGGAATGTGATTACTAAAGCCATGCTTCTTTTGGTTTTAATCATATGGTGTTTATCACATAATTTAACCTCCTTGTTCAATGTAAAGCATCAAAACTGAACTACAGTTTACTTACTGGATTTTTTTAAACTGAATTTGAAAAAAGACAATAATAAAAGGAAAACACAAGCCCCAGCCTCAAATCTGCCATTCATTCATTGCTGCTAAAGAACAACTCAAGTTTCATACATCTTCCTGAAGTATAAACCAGAGATGTACTGTAGAAATTCCAAGATAACTACACAGTCCTAACAGGTTTTAATAACACAAAGTGACACATTTCAGTACATATTCATAAGGGTTGGGGGTTATTATTGGGCTGTAATTGCAGTTGTTCTAACACGTAATAAGCCATGGCTGGAAAAACAAAGGCAGGTTAATTTGTGATTTCCTCTACTCATTCAGAGGCAAATTAAGTGTCAAACAGCTAATACAGAACATATTTCATTTTATGAGATTTTAATTTAATTCTGCACCATATCGTTGATGCCTTAATGTAGGGTGGTTTATCTAAGAGGAAGAGCAATTTATAAACCTCTTTCAATTGAAATCTTTAATGATAGGATACGATAGCATAATTACAGCAATGCCTGCTAGTCCTACTATACATAAGCATCTGTCAGCAATTCCATCATAAACATAAACCCTTATTTTAAGGGTTTATAACTCAAATTATAAAATTCAGCTCCAGGCTGAAATTCGGGATGCAACAGTTCTGACCATCAGCAATTAAACTATAAGAATCACATATATATGTATGTGTGTGTGTGTGTGTGTGTGTGTGTGTATACATACATACCTACATATACCTTTTTAGAACTGCAAGTACATAAGAGCCCTGTAACATCTTTAAAATTCCTGCTTTCTTTTTTTCTTTTTCACACGTGGCCAATGTTCAAAATTATGTGCAGATACTGTAGGTACTATGCAGACGAGGCCCTCCTCACATTTTTTCTGCATTTGTATTATACCTAAACTAATTCCACTAAGGCTTGAAAGGTTCTGGAACATATTTCAAGGAGCTTGGATAACTAAAATCATACATTAGACAGGTGTTAGTGCTACTAACACCTGGCTCTGTAAAACTTGCAAGAAAACCACTGGGTGCCTATCTCACATGTATATATACATTAATATGTTTTCCTGAAAACTGCAAAAGCATGACAAACCATAACATCTTCAAAATGTTGAAGTCTAAATTACTTTTTTTGAAGTTGCTTAATTACCTATTTATATTTAATTACACCAACCACAACAGCTCTTAATGTCCACTACAGCTCATCATTCCAATGGTGACATAAACCAAATGAACAAAAGAATCAACAGAAGTTAATGGGGAGAAATGGCCAGTATAAAGACAATATGACTTTAAACCTTGGGCTGATATCAGAGTATATTTCTGAAGCAGGTGCCTGCAGTCATGTCATCTGCCTAAGACCTCCTTGCCTCTGCAGGGCCCATCTGAATCGCCACTTAATCACAGAGCAGGGGTGCACAGCACACAGCAGGACACCTTTCCATAGAAGGAGCATGATTATGGGGTCTGAGGGGACTACCTCTGAATGCCAAACAAGGTATGAAAGAGGCAGTTCCAACATCTTTTCGGGCTCTTAGAGAAGTCTTGGCACTGAGAGCAGTGTAGACTGCTAGTCCTGATTTCTCACTGCCACCCAAAGCAGGTAACACTGTCTACCCACCCAAAAGCCCTGCTGCAGGCTTGGGGTGCTGTGGACTGGGTTCATGGGACTGAGGCTCCAGGGAGGGCTCAGCTCAGCAAATGCAGGAAGAGTCCCACATGGCACAGACTTCCAGAAGCCTCTTCCAAGCTGGTAGGCAGTACTTGGATCTTGGATGATGGTCCTCTGCTGATGCAGGTTAAAACTCCCTACTTCATCTGCCCAATACAAAGAGAAGGGCGAATTCCCCACTAGCTTCAGAATGAGCATGATCATCTCCCCCAGCTCCCAAAAACATCCATCCATGTAGAATATTGACTGCAATGCAAAATCTAGGATGACCCTATAATGACTGTCTGAGCCCGCCACCTTCAGCTTACAACAGTATTTAGCAGCAAATTTAAGCATGTATTTGAGTGTAGTTTATTATGTGGTAGATTGTGGCGTAAATGGTGATGCATCTGAGGAACCCTGAGGAATAAATCACAAATTTCTGTGCTCTCTTTCTACAAATACCCACTTTTCCTCTAATGCCCAAGAAGACTGCAACACAGATTTATTACTTACCTCCAGGCAAATTTGCTCTGAAATTACAATTCAGTAATAGAAGGCTGACCCAAAAAAACCTGTTAGTAAAATATTGTGTGTGTACTTGGGCATGTAGTTAGGATTGTTAATATCAATTAATTCTGCTCACAGAGGAGGACTTGTTTTAAAACAACTTCATTTTTCTTCTGCATATATGTAATTACACAGCTGTAACTAATAGCCATAGAAAAGCAATCTGCCATCTAAACAACTAGCATTATTCTTCAAAGTATTACTTGTGCTTTTCTTCTTGTATTTCCTCAGTGTGAGAGGTGATTAGTAGATATGATTAAATGTATACATCAAGACTTTTAGTGAGGTACCAAGCCCTGCTTTTCGGCTCCATTTTAAATGGTATTTAGCAGTTTTCTGGACACATCTACTGGTTTATTCTGCAATGATGATACCAGTCTCCCCATATGGAATAAGATAAAATTTATTTCTACAGGATTTCACCACTACCACCCTTTTCTAAGCATGTTATCACTGGTATTCATTTCTTTTATCTTTGTGTAAACCATGTGCTCTATCACATTTGCCATTTTGTTTGGGTGACATTCCCATCAATCAACTGATTGCCTATATGTGCACACAACAGGGACTAAGAAAATTTACCAAAAATTTCATTATGTTTCATAGCAGTCACTAGGGAAGAAAACCAACCTAATGGTTGCTTTGTAAACAAACCTTTGGCATGAAAGGAAATTTTAGCCAAGAAGAACACCAAGTTTTATACAGATTAGAAACATGTTTATCTGGCTGTATTTCACAGGGCTCAGCACTTTTTAATTTAGCCTTTATAGAATGACATAATAGAGAATAAATGTCAGCAAAAGACATAGGTAACCCTTGCCAGCTACCTATTAAAATAGGAATTCCTCAAGTACCAGGATGGGTTCTGCTTTATGAACAGATAACCTCAATGCTTTCCAAAAGTAAATCTTGGACTTTGGAAAGACTGGAAAAGTGCTTCAGGTACGTGATTTCAAACATTGCAAAGGTTCATGTATTTGTCCATTCTTTCAGGAAGCAAGGGGGAACACTGAATACTCACACATGCAGAGGAGGAATGGGAGATGGTTCGTAATGGTAGCGTCCCTCATGATGTCTCGCATCAATTGGCACAGGAGGGTGGAACGCTGGAAAAAGGTGAGGAGGATCTGAAAAAAAAAAAAGTGAGGTTCCCAGATCTGAGTATCTCCAAGGATTCTTTAAAAACAACATTCATAAAGACAGAACAGATACTGAAAAGCACGTGTTAAGAGTGCTATGACTTAGGAGTCACAATCTCCTTCCATGCTGCCATCAGTCAGGTCTGTCTGAGAGAAGAATTTGGCCCACGAGTTTGCATGAATATGTATTTACTAATTTTAATATTCTCTTTTTATAGCTTAAATGGAAAAGGGCATTAAAAAAGTCGTTAATAAATAATTATGTGTCCATATGTGAAGCACCAGATCAAAAGGACCATCACAGCTTTCATAAGCATTCCTGATTTATTTATTTTGTATTAAAACAAGAAAAAAATTCATCCCAGGAAAAAAAGCCTAAGCAGAGAATACAATGCAATAAAAACATATATCCTCAGACATGTACACACAGTCCTAAAACAGAAAGCCAAACTGAAGTGACATGCTGAGAAATGTAAGTAAAACTGGAGTAAATCAGACGATGTTCAAAGGCAAATGTGACCGGGAAGGGCCATTTTGAGATGTTTAACTGCACCACACCAATGGCTCAACCTGGAGGAATGTGTGTGAGGACAGATGGACTCATTTCATACCCAGCTCTTAAAAAGGAAGGGAACTTTCTTTGTCCCCACGACTGGAGACCCAGGCACTCATGGCTGCAGTAAGCTCCCCTGCTCTATGTCCTCCATGGCTTTCACAGGATTTTGCAGCTGTCAGAACTCCTGTTTCCCACTGCTTCCAGAGAGCCTCGGAGATAGGCTGACAAAAGGGGGAATGCGCCCGTGACACCCCATGGGCTCTCCCCTGAGGAGTCAGGAACCGGCCCACCCTCCCCACGGCTTCTGCAGCCAGATTGCCCCCCAGCTTCGAGGAACACAGTTCACACAGACCGCTGCTCTCCTCACCAGAACACTGCTGCAATCTGTGTGCCTCAAAATGTTACACACTGCTCACCACTGCCTCCCAAACACTCACAATACCAACAAAAATTTAGGCACCTCCAGCGGCATAAAACAAACTGATCCTGCACAACCATTACCCAATTGCCACTTTGGGTGATGTCATGTGTTTATCTGACACCAAAGGCTGAGAAGTACAGACATTAGGTCATGTCACGGATTTACTAAAATGCTTCTGGAAAAAAAGGAAACTTCAGTTGTGAACTGGCAGTAAAACTAGTTTTACTCCAGTTTTGCTCACCAGCTCTTGAAAGTATCTTTCCTTTATATTTCCTGCCTTTCCTATTCATCAAAATGTAAACCTCCAATTAGATGATGTTGTTTGTGAAAGCAATTCCCTGGTCTCAACTAGAGATGGTTAAAAAAAAAAAAAGAAGGGATTGTTCCTCATCATGATTTAAAAAGTTGGGTTGCTTTATTATTGCTTTTTGAAGTGCGGAAAGAATGAGAGGAACAAACCTCATTGCCCTGAGGGAATTCACGCAGGGGATGAAGGGGAAATTATTTCTGAGAAAATATTCCCAGTATTTCAAGAAAGCCTGGAAACATCTGACACAGACTGTCCAGTTACACAGCTTGATTTTGTGAAAGGACATCAGCATGTGACTAGCCACAGCACATTTCAGCCATTTACTGACTTAGGCACCATAAATGAAAAATAATTGTGGCTTATGATGTAAGCTGGGAGCTCAGACTCACAGTATTCTTAATTCTGGCTCTGCTGCACCAACAGGACCTTGGCATGCAATCTGTTATGAGCTTCACTCCCTATGCCAATCACTCATGGTCTCCAATGGAGGTAAAAAAATGGATCATAGATGATTGGGAACACACTGTCATTCATTGTCTGAGTGGAGGATGCTTGCTGCCACCTCCTGAACACATTCCCGAGCAGACACCAAGGCGAAGGGGAAAAGGAACATGGGAAGTGTGTTTTAGCACATCTCCCTGCCTGCCCTCTTCCCTGCTAAACTGGTATTTGACTACAGCAGCATAAGCCAAAGGGAGGAGCTTTGAAAGCAGATGTCTAGCATTTTACAGTACAAAGTCTGCCACCATTTTTTCAGCAAAAAAGGAAGTCACTTACATCCTCATAAATGCACAGACAAATCCTTCTCTGCCCTATGTGTCTCCTTCAAAGAGTGAGTCTGGAGAGCACAGGTAAAACAACAGAGATTTTGCTACCCATATTCATGTCAGACAGGATGTGGTTCACCTGGCCAAAACATGAAATGCCACTCAGGATGCCAAGCCTCCTCACTGTCCCACCGTGACCCAGCCTGAGCACCTACCCATTCAAAGCAGTCCTAGTAATTATGCAGTGAAACACCATTTGACCCTCCTCGACGTCTCATTTACTTTCTGCTGAGAAATGGAAACTTAGTTTTAAACAGCCCAAAAAAAAAAGGTATTTTTCTCTGTGGGGCTTATGCAGTGCAAATCATCAACAAGTTTCATTTATGCATGGGCTATAAATCTCCAAGAACATCTTTTTGAGTCCCCTCACATTAAGCGCCTTTGTATATCTTGGTTGCATCTTGTTTGTAGTTTCCATCTGGGAAACAGCCGTACTCCATCATGGCACAGGGAGCTGTCTCTGTCAGCCCTCAGCCGTCCGGAGCAGAGCTGCATATCAAACCCCAACATAATTATCCATCTCACAGTTTATTATTTACACATGAGCAATACAGCTGGGGAACATTGTAACTCAAGTGTATGTGTAATAAGTTACCACACTGCAGCCATCTCTTGTTGCAACCCTTAAGAAAAACCACATGATGACTTTTCCAAAGTCAGGCTAAAACTGCTGAAGCAGAATTAAGTGCCACTAAACCTGGCTACCTCCTATTTATCATACAATTTCCTGACTGATGGTTCCACAAACCAGCTGCTAAGTGCTGTGTACTCTACTGTCAGCAGACTAACATGCTAAATGTGAGACAGGGAGAATAATGTACAGAACTACAGAACTGGTGGAGTCAATTTTACAGATTGAAATCAAATCCTGCCATGTTGGGTCAGCCTTCAGCACAAAAGTAGCTGGAAAATTCTATGTGCTTGGGGGCCCAAGACCACTCCACTTTGAAAAGCACTGAATATTTATTTGGAAAGACTCTGAGATCAGAAAGCTGCCAAAGAACCCATCATCCAGGGCTTCACTTGGAATTCACTTGAAACGGCATAAAATGTAATTGGTTGACATGTATTTATATGGAAATAGATAATAAGTTTACAAAGCAGTAACTGAGGCTGTAGCCAGCTTCACATTGACTTTTCATATCCCACCCAGTAACTATTTCATTAAAGGCCCCATCAGAATATTAATGGCACATTCTGCCACAATTATTGAAACTGTAGGTAAGTAAAAAATTGAGTGAGACTAGTCAGGCTAGAACTGAATCTGAACCTATCTGTCTCACGGTTGTTTGTGCAAGATGCTTCACCTATCTAGAAAACCAGGGGGAAAACTCAGTGTCAAAGACAGGATAGCCGCTCTGACTATGTTTTCATTAATTCATTTAAATTGTGAGGATAAAAACTCTTACCCTCAGCAAGGAGAAACTCCTCTCACCAAAACAAATCGACAAAATCTAACTTCCTATTCTGCTAAGGAAATTACTTATTGCCTTCTTAAAAATTCTGGCTAAGATGCAAACTTACACAGAGTATGCCAGGCAGTTTTCTTACAGACATCCAAATGCAACTGTGAATTCCTGAGCCAATGACATCCTTGCAGAGACTGATGTAAGTGTATAGTACATGGACAGATGCTGGCGGTGTATTTGCAGCCCTCAGCTTCAACTCGGTAGAAGTACTTGATTCAGTGCATAAATTCCACTGTTTTCAAGAACTTATAAGGACATGCCACAGCACTGGAAATACATTTGAAGATATTGCTCACACATTGCTGAGTTTGGTAGCTATTGCTGCCTTTGAATTTCTCCGCTGCTTACTGCTGAAAGCTTCCTTCCGATGTTCTCCTGTGTCCTGCACCACTAGCGGGGTCTCCTTAAAACAAAGTGTGAGACACAGCTGCCTGTAATGCTACAAACTCATCAATTTTATCACGGTGAGGTTTTCTGGAAAATATGTCAATTTATGCTGACTTTCTGTTGTGTAAAACCTGCCTTCTTATTTCTCCTTCCAGAATCATTCTTACCTTCTTAAAGAAGTGAATAGGATCATCTCTCTCCAATTACAATCATTCCCATACAGTAAAAAAGAAGAGACCTACTCTTGTTCTCTGAAAGTCGACAACCTAAGTCTCTGCTGCAGCATCGAGAGAAAGAAACTGGGAAAAAGGACAGGTGTGTATGATCCTTGATGCCGAACAGCAAACCTGAATTGAAGTCTGATGAGATGCAATTCACAGCAGGACTTGTTGGAAGGGGGGATGATGCCAGCTGGCTCAAAGGTGCTCTGCAACACCCCGAGACGACGGCAGAAGGTTTAGGCTACTACAGAGCACACTGAAGTTCCTGATAACTTCTGTACACTCTGTAGTCTCTCAAATATGCCTTACTTAGGTGATCACTACATTTGGAAAGGTCAGCTGTGATGGTGATATGAGTAAAACACTCTGCCCTCAGCTAGCTGACTTGCTGAAGCACCTTGTGATTCGTGCCAAACGCTTGAGGGAGATGGCTGCTGAAATGACAGGCTGCCTTTTTCAGCACATCAAGAAAACATTTGCTACCGTCTGTGGTGAACTCTAATGTAATAACTGCAGAAGACGCCTGCACTGGCTTGAACTCACCCAGTGTGGCCCCAATGTCTGCACCTGTGTAACAAGGTCAGGGCCAAGAAAAGAGAGGTCCTAAGCCCAACACAGGAAGCCCTCATTATGCTTCAGCACATTTGTCCTTAGGACAATCAGCTCACCAAATAACATGTCAGAGTTGAGCCAGGTGCAAACTTCTATCTCAGATATAACCTCACTTGAGGTGAAATCTCCTTCCTGTTTAAATCCATTACAGTCTTGATGCTGAACGACAGTACCAAGTTTTCACACCAGATGTAACAGATACAGTATGATGCAAAATATAGCCTCCCTGTTAATGTCTTTTCAATATGCAGAACAGTTTTGAAGAGTTTGCCAGCAAATTTCTACACTTCCTTTGGTTCACAGGCTGATCACCATATGAGAATTTTCTAATATTCAGCTTTGCAGAGTCCCTAAGGGCACCACTGTTTCTTCACGTACATTTGCTTCAACTGATCTGAACTTAATGGTATTGCCAGGTTTTATGGCAAGAATTAGGTTCTTAGTTGCCAAGCAAAGATCTTACTTTGGATTTCTGTTTAATTACAGCTTGCATTAGGGCTCAATAAGAGCACATGTTGTCTCTGAGGGTTTTTTTAGTTCTCTCTCAATAAGGGGTGATTTATGTTTTCTACGTCTGCTTATACAGAGGCTTTAATCAGGAAGAAAAAATGACTGAGCCACGGCTACACGTTAATGCATGCACTTAACTCTGTGCACTTTGAAGAGTTTCTCTATGGTGACTGGGGCTGCTGCTCCAAGCGTGGCTGGTTGCCATCTGAAGCACTGCTCGTTTGCAGACTGATCCACAGGCCTGCTACAGCCAGTTACCTCAGGATGCTTTCCCGTGGGTCTGTGTGTGCATGCACACACACGCTTCCAAGGTGGCAACAGTCACCATGCCATCATTGATATGGATGCAGCTAACCCACCATCTGACTTCACAGAGAAGGGGATTCTAAATAGGATAAAGGAAAAGCCATGGCAAAGCTGGGAAAAAAGGTCAAGTAAGTGTATAAAGCCAAGAAACAGAAATTGAGGAAAATAACTTTTAAGGGGCAAGTCTTCTCCATTCCAGTAGCACTAAATGTTAATTGTGATAACATATAGTAGATGTAACACATCCAGAGAATAGACTCCATTGGCTCACTTCCCTTCCTTGTGTCTGTGTGTATTAATGATGATCAAACTTCCCCTTTCTACTCTCTGCTGGTGCTCACAGAGCCTATGTACTGATCTTAAAACTAAACCACAGGAGCTCCAGGCCAAGCCTCACAAACCAGAGCAGAGTTCCAGCTCTTGTTATGGCTGAAAAATAATTTCTGTCTTTGCAAAAACAAAAATTAAGACTTTGGCACATCTTAGGTTCCTGTCATCCATTTTAATACTTTCAGTTTGTAAATCTAAACACCTTGTAGGAACATGCTTTATTGTTAGCAGTTCCACAACAACCATTATGCCAAACACTTGAGGGAGGAGCAGTTCTTGTGCTGGAATAAAAGTTGCTGGAACTGGTTTCATCAGCTGGCACTGAGAGGTGTTTTAATATGCCAGATTTGCTGCAGGTATTGGCTAAATAACTACTGGATTGATTTCAGTTTGAACACTTTATTATTCTTTCCAGTCAATGCAACTCTGCTGTCTAAGGAGCAGGACTGCCTTCTGGAATACTAACTAAACTTTCTCAAGTCCATTCAGGAGACTCCAGTGCTTACTGCCATTTGCCCATCTGGAAATAAAAAAAATAAATTTTAAAAAAGGAAAAAAAAAAGAAAAAGAAAAGGAAAAAAATGTAGTAAGAAAGACTCCCAGGGTAATAAATATATTGCATGTACAAAATACCTTGAACAGAAAAGCCTCCAATTCTTTCAGAACATAATTTATGATTCATCACAGCCCAGTGACTTGCAAATTACTGTTTCCACTGGGATGGATGCACAGGTAAGCAAAGAAATAATTCCTTTTCTGCCCTGATCAAACAGCCATGAACTTGCCTGCCTGGTGAGTGGGAGGGGAAAAGCAATGCTGTCCCACAACCCTCTTGGGACATACTTTAAAGAGGAGGAAAGCCAAGTCACTCCATCAGCCCAATCTGCCCAAGAACAAACAGCAGATTGGTAGAAACACATCAGGAATATCCTGCCTTCCACCCAAGAAACACTGGCTGCTTCATCCTATAAGCAACCTTAAAAAACTTTCGTGAAGAGGAGCACAACTGCATACATCCAGCACCTGTACATTGGTCCATGGTCTCAGAAGAGGATGACAAAGCTAATCATCCCATTACTTAAGAGGTATATTTGTTTCATCTAACACAGCTGGTTCTTGGTACAGCACAGCTCATGTTTTTCATAACCTCTGGATCACATGCAGCATTTCTTACAAAACTTAATAATGTGGTTTCTGCAAGAAAATGACAAATTGCCCACTGCCAGGAAGCTGACAAAAGAGATCCCTCCCTCTTCTACCTCTAAAGGCCGTGCAGGAATAAAATAATTCAGCTTCTGCTTTGCAACAGTTGCTGCCTTGCCCGTTCCTGCTCCTGACTTCTCATGCCACCATGTGTCAGTGCAGCCTTCACCACTTCAAAATGCATCCCTAAAAATTATGAAAACCAAAATGAGCAACCACGTTTAACTCTCAAGAATCACAGACAAAGTGGTTTTACCCAGCTGCTCTGGAATGCTTCCCACCTTTTATTACACATGTGTATGAAGGATCACATCCTCAGCATTTCCTCCTCTGCAAGCAGTGAGTAATTAGATCCATAACCACAACAGATACAAAAATCATTTGTACCTATCAACCTCTTCATTTCTGTAGCACACTACAAATTCCAGTGGTTGAAGGGGCGCTAGGAGTGGAAACTAAGGAAATTAAAAGATTATAAAGAAAATAAATCCTGATCCACGCTGGTGAGAGCTAAAGAAGAAATCTCACAGTAAGGCTTTCAGCTTCAAGGAACTTCTAAGCAGAAGTTTAATGCAGACTTCCTGAACAGTAGGAAGGAGGCGCTGCCACAGATCATCTTGGTTATTCCCTAAGGCTCAACACAGCCCAAAGAATGCATCGCAAAGTGCTGATATCAGCTGGACACATTAACTTAGCAATGACATATCTGTAATATGCAAAGGTAAGTGTGGCTAAGGAAAGGTAACAGAAATCTACAACCTGGCAGAGGGGCGGGACTAGAAATACCCATGTATTGCTGATTTGATGTAGGAACAAATGAAAACAAGCTAGGTAATTCAACAAGCTTTGGTGACATTCTTAGAAGTTTGTAAGCAACAATGAGTCTGTCTGCAAACATTATTTGTTTAAACAATGGTTTGGAGACTTGTGTGCTCTTCTGTGTAGCAGAATCAAGTTTAAAAGCTATTTGAAAGGCCAAACCTCAAACAGTTGGGTATCAGTATCGCACAGGGAAAATCACTGTAGCTAAACAGATTTTCAACAGATGAAGGTCTGGACCACAGTGTGAAAGACTTGGAAATAGGTTATACTTAGCAGCTTTGAGAGTATTTTATGGCATGATAGGAATTAGAGAGGAAAATGTATAATTACATCAATTATGTCTATTTTTAGATTTTAAAACTCCTCAGATTCTATGGGATGCACAATCAGATGAACACTCTGAGAGATTTCTTTTCCCTGTTGTTCAACCTGATTTTTAAAAATTTCATCCAAATATTCATAACTATTCAGCTTCTCTCTGTATTATCCTGAGCAATTACTCTCCTTCTGAGGTGTTTACATTCTTCAGGCTCTTGCAGATGAGCAGATGATAGTTATTCCTGATAGTTATTACAGCACTGTTATGTGCTGTCAGGCTATTTGATAACATACCTTTATTGCAACCTTTATGCTCTCTGTCCATATTCTAAATTAATCACAGTGATTTGTTTCTTCTTTCTGTGCTTCTTCTAGGTTGGGTTGTCATCCCTGCACTCTTGGGCATCAAGTTTTCATGTTTCTCAATGCTGTTTAGGAGGACACAGCCTTAGAAATTTATAATAGAAATAACCTGTTTCTGAAAATTTTCCTTTCTAGCAGGAATATGTATTTATTACACACAGTCTCAAAAGTCATTATGTTTCATTTTTCCACTATGAGACAGTGTATTCATTATGTGGCAGTGACCTTACCTACCATTTCTAGGGGACTGCTGGTGAAATAGGCACTGCTCAAGTCAAATAAAGTCAACACAAACTGATTCTTGGTTACTACTTTTTGACATTTCCAAAAACTTGACTTTAAGTTGTTTTCTTCCTCCATGCTCTCTCACCTTCCCTCAGCTTCTTAGAGAGTTCTTCCTCTATTTCATTTTTATGCTGGTTACTTTTTGTTTCAGATCATTACTGAAGATGGAAAGCACAGTGAGTTCCCTTTATTTGCCCTATTGACATTTATTTTAAGTGCTCACTAAGCCTGTTTTTGAGATGTCATATTGTCAATATTCCAATCAATCTTAGTTATTTTTACAAGCCAAAATTTGAGGAAAATATGTTTACAAAAAGGGCCATAGTTAAGTTATGTCAGTTCCCTGGGCCTCAGCCTGGTCACTGTTAATAGAGAGCAACCTTTTCTGAGACACTATAAACCTCTTCAATGAAAAGTCCCAATAAAGATCTAAAATGACAGTATTGTATTAACTCCCCATTATTTCTTCTAAAATATAGTGGCTCAGTTGCCTGAAACTGCTTGTTCTTTTACTAATCTCTCTTGGTTTTTGTTCATGATCTTTTATTAGGTTCATTTTTCTTTACAGACAACTTCTCTGTTTCCCACTACCCAAACACAGGATGACAGTACCAGCTTTAGATATAACTATACTTTTTTGTTATTTTTAGGACTTTTGTTAGGATTTAGGATTCCCCAATTCCTCACCAAAGGGCATTCTCTCTATGGGAAAGTATGGAAATTCCTCCTAAAGTCTTATCAACATTTTCATCCTCTCTTGTTCTCTGCAGATGTAGTGGCAAGATCTGATGTACACTTCTCTTGCTTTGGAAACTAAGTGCTGCTTACCCAAAGTGGCCAACCCTTTACATCAACCACTTAAAGCTGGCACTACTGCTGAAAAACAGGAAGAAGGGCATGTGTGTCTGAGCACACATATTTAAAAGCACAGACCAAAAATGGACAACCTCAGCCTAGTTAGTACTTAAGGTCCTCACGCCCTGTGAGGACAGCCCTGAGTCAGTAGAGTCCACATGAGAGCTGCAGAGCAGGGGCATGCAGCTGCAGAGGGCACCTGCCTGCAGAACCAGCTGCACTATCTCCTGAGGTCTTCTGCCTGCACTGTGTCCTACAGACACCAGCATCATTGCCAGGACTCGTGGGTAGGTCCAGCTTCATCAGTGAGGAAAAACACTCCTCCCACTAATGAGAAAAAAGAAAAATGGAACAACAGAGACCCAAAAAGGCTGAAGCATAAAAATGTAGTAGTGGGCAAAGCAGCCCATGGCACTAGCAAAGATTTTTTCAGCATAGCAACAACACAAAAGCAAAGTCTTCAGGGGGCTTCTCTCATTACATCACCTCCGCATCAACTGTAGACACAGTGCCCACCATAACGGGCCCCAGTCTCTGACTAAGCTTTCTGGCACCACCATAGATGAGTACAACAGTACAGCTTTCTCCAGCCTCCAGTCCAGACAGACCAGGAAGGAAAGTTACACAATCTGCCTGTGTACAGCCACGTTCTTCAGCTTGGTGACTGAGGGACAAGACAGGAGAAAATGTAGAATTAGGTGGAGCACTAACCCACAAATATGAGAGAAGAGGGAAAGAACTGTTCTTCTGCCCATCCAAACAGGTAAGGGACCACTAAAGGGGAGGCTGCTTTTCACTCCTCTCTACATCCTAGAGGAGAAGCCAGAGGTGCTACAATGAGACAAAAGGAGCCAGAAGAGAGGAAAGATGGCCAAATGATGACGAGGCACATCATTCCCTGCCACACAGCCAAGTGACACAGGAGGCTATGGACACAGGAGGTTTGAATGGCATCAGGGGAAAGTCACAAAAACAAAGTGTAGTAAAGGTCTGAAAGCATTGAAACCATGGGACCAAGGAATTCCTCAACTGTGAGAAACTGACAGAGGAGTAAAAGCAGAGGAGAGTCATGTGTGAAGTTCTTACATTAACCCCATGGCATCTGCTTTTGGTCATTGTTTAGAAAGGACACCAGGCATGCCAGTGCGGTCCCTCATGCTCTGCGCACTCCTGGCATGTTCCCCAAGGCAAACCCCTCTCTCTGACACTCAGCCAGCACATCACCAAGGGCAGTGCCAGCACTGCAGGATTTCAGCTCTGTGGAACAATCATGAAGACACCCCCAGCCTGTAAAAGCCCATCTTTCAGTTGTATGTTTGTATGGTACACTGCATAAAAAAGGTGGTAACTTAGGAGACACAATCCTCTCTTCCATATTTGTATGGAGTTGAGATGCAATCAAGCTATAAAAAAATAGGGGACTTCATTTACACTTCAGCAGAAGAAGGGAAGACAAGCTTTCTTCAATCCCACCCTCTAGTAATCTTGGACCTTTTCCAATGCATTAAGCATCAGTTTCCTGCCGGTGAAGTGTTTGATGCTCTACTAAATGCAGTGGCAGTGAGAGAGGTATAGTAACCCTCCGTATGGAAAAGCCATTTGACACAAAGGTTGGAGGTCAAAAGTTTAAATGTTCATGACAGAGACCACAACAGTCCTTTTCTGGTCAATAGCATCAAAGGATTTGCCAGCTCTTAATGCTACTATTGTCGCTTGTTTGGATCCTATTGAAATTCTAGCATATTTATTGCACTCCAGGAGCATAAGGACTTTTTGTTTGTTTTAATCTCTATGCCGAACCCAAGGAGTCTGAAGTGTTGTGACTCCCCTTGCTCCCAAGGAGAATGAGCAGAGAAACAATGCCAGAGGATGTGGCATTGTAGTCCCAACCAACTTGGTCCTTTCTTCCCCGCCAAAAAATATAAATGATGGATGGAAACACATGGTCTCTATTGGACAGGGCTGGAAATCTCTGCTCCTGAAGTCCCCACATGCCCGCTTTTAATTGTCCTGCGCTATGACAGGGGGTGAAAAGCACTCCCCACCATCAAGGTCTGTTTTGCCAGTCATTGTTGAGAAACGCTGTGCTGCAGCCCGCTAACGCTCCCATTAGGCACAACTGTGGCAGAGCCAGGAGCAGCAGAGAGGTTCTCTGACACGAACTGAAATGCCTTCACCACAGAGCGTTTCACTTCATCCAGCCCTCCTTTGCTCTCTGAACTTCTGCTTGCGGTTAGGCAGAAACTTATTACCAGGGCTCTGCAGAGCATGTTCCAGGCATTGTATTGCCATCAATACCTCATGCCTTGCCAGGAGCGGGATCCGAGTTCATTTGTTCCTACCTTCCTCAGATTCCTGTTCCCCTCTCCACAATAAGGATTAGCAGTTTAAGTTATGTTGCTGACCTCCATCTGGCTAGGCAGAAACAGATGTCTGTGCACTCGGGCACGATCTTATTTCAAAGTGGGGACTCTGGGTTACTAATGACGTTATAAAGGCAATAGCATATGCTGGCTCTCAACAGTCCATTGTCTAATTGGGATGGTTTTAATCAAATATGAATGTACCCGAGTTTTCTCAGCTAATGAATAAATCCCCCTTTTAAATAACGACAGCAATTTTGAAATCTCCATCGAGGCAGCATCCTGAGGAATGCCTACATGAGCAGCAGTCATCACCGAAGGCCTGTACGAGGCTGCAGCAACATCCACTGCAGCCCAGTTCATTGTTTAAACAGTTCCTAACTGCCCTTCCCAGAGGTAAGCTGCAGCCAAATTGTTTTCCTTCATTTCACAAACCAGATATGTATGGCTTATGTGAACAGCCTTAAAGTTTACTTTAGTCTCTGTGTAAACACCTTCTACCACATATTTCAAACAAACAGTTCACTTCATTAGAAAGGCAAACAACGCAGCCACAGAATAGGAGCACTTGAGGAGAACCACACCGGGCAGAGAAATCCTCTGCCCCTGTGTAAACACCGCCTGCTCTGCAGCTCCGGGCAGCATCCGCCTGCAATGCCACTTCAAAAGCCTTTTCACAAATACTTCTCATGACTGTTCGCAAGTAAACGATAACCCAAAGAGATTATCTGCAGGGCTGAGAGCCCTGATGACTATCACTACCACTGCACAGGCAGAGAAAGAAAAGCCAAAACACTTGCTGCCAGCCCGGGATGAGATATGAAACTATAATAAACTCGGTGGCAAACCAGTAACATCAGCTAAACCTGTTAAACTGGAAAAGTAGTCTTGCTTTGGTAGCCTGCTTTGGTGTATTTTGCCCCACAAAGGGCAGCAAGTTTTACCCTTAACAATGAAAACGTTATTGCACCTCCATCGTTTTTTAACTGAGTTGTTAAACTGACAAACATCAGAGAGCTGTACAAAAGAGTGAGAAGGCTGCATAGGCAACAAATCACCAGATAAAGCACTAAGCTTATTCCTTCCGGACAAAACACACACGGCAATTCAAATGCCTTGGGAGCACACAAAGTACTCCTATATCCCAGAAACAAGTACAGAAGGTGAAGGGAGAAAAAAGACAATTGGACACAGAAAGGAGAGGCAGTGGAAGGAGGCTCCTCTCCCCCGCTCTCCCCTTCTCACACCCTGCGATCCCTGGGAATGCTCATTGCTGAGCTGGAAATGCACCTTTAAGAGAGATCCGCAGCTTAGAACTGCTTCATGCCAGCTGAAGAATTTTCATCAAAATACTGCCATTTGCACATTTGAGGGGAAGGACACAGGGCAGCGTGATACAAGTTAAGGGCGCTTTCAGCGTGTTCATCACTACTGTCATCACCAGAGTGATCACAGCAAGCTACAGGGACGGCATCTCTGCATCAGTCATAAAGCACAGAGCTCCAGTAAGCCCAGAGCATTCACATAACCTTCAAAAATAAATTATCAACTATCCATATGCTCTTAAATAATTCTCAGACAAAAAAAGAAACAACCAAAAATCTATATATCCTTCAGAAAGTTTGTAAACAGGGACATACAGTGAGGGCTCACAAGCTGTGAAAGTGCTGGTTATTCCAGCTATCAAATAAAGAGGAGAGGAACTGAAAACATTTTTATAAAAGGAAATGAAGTTTTAACAAATATGGACATGAAGGTTACGGCACCTCAGCAACTGCAACTTCAACCCTGCAGTGATGCAAAACATACTTTTCAGTTACTTCCATTCTCAGGGAAAAATTAAGTCCCACTAGGTCAGAACTGTTTTATCATTCATTTCAGCAGAGTCAGCATAGACAGCTCTTGTGATTTTATCGTAAGTCCTATTTTTCTTTTCAGTGTTTTGGTTTTTTTAAAGCTTCAGTATTTTCAGTCATGTCAGTAAGTAAGAATTTCAGCTTTCATTTGAAGGGAAAAAAACCCCAAAAACTAACCAAAAACCACATGTATGTTTCCAGCTGTTATGGACGCAGAGAAAAGCTGAAAAATGAGAAACCCCCAGGTTTCATAACACGTGAGCAAATAAAAAGCCCCAATAAAACCATACATGACAGGCATGTAGGTACAGACAGGGTCTTGCAGTTGGTATGTATGTGTTTTGCATGATCACACACACAAGGTTATTATTTTGAACACCTAGATACTAGATGAAGGCAGGACAGAACATCTGTGTTACAAATGGTATCTGTTGGCATTAAAATCTGTGTGTTTTAACAGGGATTATCTTTAAAGTTGTTTGCAGAGATTTTGGTCCATACCAGGATTGCTCTTCATATTTCAATGATCTTTTTATTTGACTAAGTAGGTGCTTCCTGTACACAGAGTAATTTTTGTCCTATCTATTAAGAGTTGAGAACTCTTCTAAATTCTCCTTATATACCCAGACTATAGTCTTAAAAGATTGCTTACTAAAAGACATGAGGTAGAAAGAACATTTCTGAGAATTTTAGTGGAAAGACTGAATCTAGGTTTAAAGTGGAAATAAAAAGACTAAGTTTCAGCATGAACTAAAGAAAATTAAAATCATAGCCGGCTCTTTTAGGGGTACAATAATACAAGCAATATGTTTACTATTATTATTAGCACAAGCTGACCTAATGCAACTAACATATGTTTTAAACCAGTTCTTGGAGAGCTGATAATACTAACCTTTAGGTGCCAGGAGTTGGGAATTTCCCAGCGTACCAAGCTGGTTGACTTACTGACACTAAAAATAGGACTCCAAACCCTGCTGCTCTTGTGGTTTATGTACAGTATGATTTTCTTCAAGCAACTCTGATCCATTCAGAAGGGTGAAAGAAAAATAAAAATCCATTTCTTTCAAGATGTTTATGGCCTGAGGCTCTTCTAATACAAAAAAGGGAGGAACAATTTATTTTTATTATGCCATTCCCCAATCTTCAAGTTAAACCAGACCACTTCTGCAGTTTTTTACAACATTCCAGTGAGTCCTCTGTTGCAGTTTTTTATTCCCTAGCATGTTCAGCTAGTAGCTGAAAAAGTTATGCCTACCCAAACAACACATGGTTTTGTGGGGCTGGTGGTTCAAGGCGCCAGAGTTTATCTAAGCTCTATCTCACGCACCAGCCAACAGACCACAGCTTTCCTTCCAAACCCATTAAACCCTCTTGCCACAAATGTCCAGCCTGCATGGAAGAGTCAGCTCGGAAAAAAAGGAAATCACACATCCTCTGACACGCAAACACAAAGAAGAATCCTAGAAACACAGCAAAGACATTATCCCATCTTTCTCAAAAAGTATCATTTCTGCTCCTCTGTTTACTTGAGCAGTCTGCAATTAGTTCCATTTCTTCTACCCATACTGCAGCAATAAAAACCTCAAATGAACTAAAGAGAACAGCTCATGTAGACATCTTATGAGTGCGCTTTTAGGAGTGAAATACATAACAAGCAGTCAATGAAGAAATCCAGGTCTCTATTTTAGCTCCAGGAGATATCACCATGCCTTGTATTTTCCAAGTGTTTAACTTGGGGTGACATTTCTTTGCAAAAAAAGACCTCTCACTTGATGCCCAAGCCCAGGGTCATCCTTGAGAGACTCTCAACCATGCTTGAGTTCTGCAGCCTTCTTGATAGAGGAATGTGAACAAGTCGGATCAACAATAGCCTGTGCTCCTAGATTCCTCTTGATGACACACTCTCATTAGTCAAAATGAGATGGCAACCCTTCACTGATGTTTACAATAATGGTGGCACAAGCTGCCTTTCAGTGCAGATGAAGAGCACGTAAGAGGGGCTTGTCCCTTTCTCATACACAAACATCATCAGGGCTATAAAGCAGCAACAAGTGCACTTGGCATTTTCTTCAGTTTACCAAAATGGGTCTCCAGAACTTGCTGAACACTCCCAAATGGTTAAAGCAGGTAGCGGGTTAGTAGGTGGGAAGCTATTTTTCATAGGACTCATTAGTACATCATGGGTAGAACTCAGGGAAAACCAACAACAGAGGTAACCACCACCACCCAACTTTTACTGGAATGTAGTGAATGACACTATGATGAAGTATGGCAGAAGCTGAAACTAACAGAAGCTGTTTCAAAAGGACCAGTATCTACCACCTTCTCCTTCACACAAAAGGCTGGCCTCTGGCCTGTTCTGGCAGAAATCTAAGGAGCTACTTCCTAAAGCACCGAGGCTGTAAGTTCGGTTTCAGGCAGCATGTAAATCCTCAGGACAAGAGATACATGCCTTTCCACCCCTCTCACCTGAATGATTTTGGGACGGTCAAAGTGAGGCAGCAACAACCAGGATTAAATGGAGAAGACAATCAGCATCTGAGCACCAAGCAGGCCTTCAGCGAGGGCTGCCCCATCGTGCCAGGCACATGCAGGGAGTTCTTGGCCAGGTGGGAAAGCTGTTTTCAAGATTAAAAGCTCCCTTTGGCTGCTTTTGCTTCTGGCATTCATTCCTATTTGTATCTGATTGGGAGTTTGGCAAAGAATTTTCCTTTTGGGAAAAAAAAAAAAATCAGGGGAGTTTCCTTTTCAGACACAGGCTTAGAGAGAAAACAAGAGACTCACATTCCCTCCTCTCCCAAGCTGCACATAACGGGGTAGAGGTCAGGGGGTGCAGCAAACCCTCTGTAAGTAATCCTCAATTAAGTTCATTCTTAACTGAAGCACTTGGCTCACGGGCAGATGGCGTTTCTCCTGTGCACGTGAGCTCAGCAGACAGAAATCCCCAGCTCAAAATTGTATGCCTTGAACAGAGGGAAACTCCTTCTCTGGCACTGAGCTAGTGCTCACAAAGGACTGTGAAAACCTTGCTGAAACCAGAGTCAAATTAAGGGGACTAGCATGGCACCAGATTTGCATCAATGTGCTGCTCAATAAGACTGAAAACCCAGTTTACTCACCTCAATTACACAAACCCAGCAAGCTACACAGCAGACCTGGATTGTCATGACTTTCTGGGAGCCAGAAAGAGACTTGGCAGAAGAAGAAATTTAACCAACCAAAGTAGTCTTGTTAAGTGCTGCAATGTATATTCCGTTCCTTACAGAAAGCACAAGTCTTCCAGGAATAGGGACATTTGGTACATGCATAGAGCAGCCCACTGAGGCTTTGCCTGCATTTAGGAGATCTGACCAGCATGTGCAGACATCAGACAATAGCAAAGGTGTACTGAGGACTGGGAGCAGTCTCCCATGCACGAGCCACAAAATTATCTGGTGTGCTCCTTCAGCCCCAAAACGCCACATACAGCTAAGCTATCACTGGGACTCCCTCCTGCAGCCACAGAAACAGGTCACAGTCTCCCTCCTCTGCTTTGGCAACACTCTTCTCCTCATCCCTTATCACAGCCCACTGCCATTGCTCATACAGTAAGGACAGTGGAGTGGGATGAAAAGCCTGGAGCTGCTGCCCCACATGTGCAAAGCCATGCCTGCACTGTATTTGTACAGTGTGGTTCACAAGATCCCCACAAGAGAAGAGATATGGTAATATAAACCGTGATAGAGCACTGCAGCTACCACCCTGGCCTGTTTGTTCAGACAGTGAGCCCAGCGCTGGGGTAGCCTGCATGGTGCCCAGCACACTGGGCATCATGCACCTGAGCTGATGAGATGCCACTGGGCACAAGCAACAGCAGGAGACACACGTCTGACTGTGATGGACTTGCAGGCTCCGTGCTAACCCACCAGTCCAAGGAATGTAGGCAAAAGCCCAGCTGTGGCCAGCAGGATGTAAAGTAATGCTCCAGTTCTGCTCCCAAGGCAGCAGTGATCAGAGCCAGCAGCTCGAGTGGGGCTCAGCTGTACTAGGCACTCTTTGACATATACGGACACATTCGCTCTCCTGTAGACCGACCATCATACCTTAGCAGCTCTTTAGCAGGCTGAGGACTAAATCGGGCCAGGGAGTTTCCAGCCTGTCAAATAAAAGAGGCGTCTGCCGGGAAGAGCTTTACAAGCCAATGTTCTTTATTTAATATCCTAGTGCCTCTTCATATGGTGTTAACCCCATCATGGAAACAAGAAAAAAAAAAAAAGGGGTTGAGGGGTGGATAAAAATCAGACTTTGGACACGATCCAAAACCCACATTCCCAAAGCGGCTGAGAATCACCATGGGGACAATTCAGTACACGCTGTTTTTCATTTGACAGCTTCAGACTCAAACCCCCAGGCGCTGGCATGGGGGACTGTGCATTTAAATCCTGCCACACTGCTCCAGCCTCAGCATCTGGAGTGGTTGCAGCAGCTGCTGCTGCCGTAACAGGTATGACTTTTGCTGCCAAACCAGCTGGGGAAGAGGTATTGGCAAAGATCTGGCATACGGATGTGTGTAAGGGCTTTTAAACTCCTTTCCCCCCACCACTTGCTGGCAGCAGCCTGTGCCAACACAGACACTTTGAAACAACAGAAAAGAACAGACAGAGAGTTGAAGGAGAATCAGGAAATAAAGTACAAACTAAAATAAAAAATCCCCAACAAGCCTGAGTCCAGCATAAACTCATATTTTAGGATCTATGTGGATAATGAGCAATACTAGAAAACCTCTGTGAGATGGCCTCATAGAGCTCATTTGTTGCTGAAATAGGTACAAATCTGGCAGGCAGCAACTGCAAAGAGGAGTAAGAAAGGAGAAGGGAAAAAGAGACTGGAGCTTGGCTCATGGATGAAGAGAGAGGGAAACTGGCCTCCTGCCAGGATTTTTGTGAATGGGTGGGTGTGTAGTATCCATTTCCTCCCAGTTCCAGGGGGGAAAAAACAACAAGGATGTAGGGAAATGCTTCGAATTATATGTTATTTGGTCATGCTTCAAAAATGTGCAACTACTGTCACATAATTTGATATTTTCCTAATATTATGGCTATTTTTTTGCAGCACAACTTCTTTCTTAACAAAGATATTTTTCATTGTATGCTGAATGTACTCGATTTTTACACACTAAATGTCTATTCATAAAAAATGCAAGCCCTTTAAGTGAAAAATTCTGAATTTATGAGTATGAAGACTTTAATGTACCTTAAGTGTCTTAAATTCTTATTCTGATTTCTGCTGAGCTAACATTTGCTCCCGATATAAAGGGTATAAAGGGGCAGCAGCAGTGTTGCAAGAGGTCTAAGAGACAATTTCACAGTTGTTGCAAAAATTACAATTTCTCTTAATTATATTCAAAGCATAACTATTGTACTGCAATACTAGGAAGACAAAAAACGGAAAGACCACCTGATGACAAAAACAACAACTAAACACAAAAATGAAATTAGAGGTCTAACTGGTGAAGTTTGAGGTGTTGCTGCTTTTCCCATAGCTGTATGATCAAATCTTTTATTGTTTGGATTTAGTTTTTAAGTACAAATGTATAGTAATTATAAAGCATGTCAGTTGTGCAGTACAGATATCCTAAGCTGAAATAATCAGGCAGCATTCACAACATTACAGTGATTTAAAAGTCAGCTGCAAAATAAAGCAAGCAAAACTGTCCAAAGTATGTCACAAAACTCATAGGACAGACCAGACCTAAGAGGAAGGAGTATACAATAACGAAAGCCAAGGCTAAAAGAGTAGGGCTCCCCAGAAGAGACTGAAATACAAAACTTGTAGATTCCCTGAAGTTATAGTTCCCCAAAGTCAAATCAAACTCAAACTTCAGCATTATTGACTGTTAGGGTTTTGAACACTCTAATTCAGGTTTTCAGCAAGCTTGGTAGTGTTTTCAGGGCTGGGTCAGAATTGTAAAGCTCACAGTAAGATACTGGAATAAGAGAATGGTATTTAATTCAGGAGGAATACCAAAAATGAAACATAACTAAGCCCTGCCACTCCCAAAATGAAGGCGGTTTAGGTTTCTCCTAACCAGCAGAAAAGTTGCAGGACTGCCCCATGAGAACTTCAGCAGTCATTTGCACAGTTTGGATACCAACAGGTTCATCAAAGAGCTTCTAAGTGAACAGCTTTAGGAGTCACAGGTAAAAGGGGCACTTCGGCCCACCAGCCACAAGCCCCAGTGTGAGCCGATCTATCAGAGTTTGCTTCTGTACCCCAAAGAGCAGTTAGGGATCAGCAAAAGTAGAAACTCTGTTTATACCTCCTCCCCAGCTCAGCTTCACTACAGGATTAAAGAAAGACCTCAGGGCCTGTAGAAAAGCACAGCCTCCAGCCCTGAAAACTAGTGCATGCTTGAAAAGCATTTCGAAGATGCAAAGTACAGGCTGTCACTTAATGGAGCACAAGTATGAAATAATGATAACCATTTAACATTCCTGCAGAGCCTTTTGAGTCAACAACTTGTCACCTTGGGCTCAGCTGACAGAGGAGCAGAACAGCCATGCAAAGCAAACAAAGTTCTCCTTGATTCTCTTCAATCTCTCTCTCTCAGGGTTAGAATTTCTTATAAACTTTTAATTTTTTTTCCAATTTCTTACCTTCAGAAAGGTTATGTATTTTGTTGCTGTCCAGCCACATTGCATGAATACAAATTTTATTCAAGTACAGACATAAAAAGGAAAAGAGAAGAAACTCCTTCTGGCACGATTTATTAAAAAAGAAAAAAGATTATTTAAAAAGAAATATATATCAGCCCCTGAAGGCTACATAGTTCCTGAAACAGCATATATTTTGTTTTGGTTTTTTGTTTGTGTTTGTTTCTGGTTTTTCTATATATTCAGTACCACGATTACATGTGGATCTGGTAAGTTGTGTACACTTAACTACAGTATACAATACATGTTGTCCACCATTTGATCAATATTGTGTTTTTCAGTCCAGCACAAGTTCACTCAAACACCAGGATGTGAGCTTTCATGCTGAACACATGTCAAATATATTCTTTCACCTATTAGGTAACATCAGATAGCCTGAGAAGAATCTATGCTTCTAAAGGTAAGTGGAGATTTTATTAAGAAAAACATCTATGAGGTAGCTGAGACTACAGAAAAACCTATTTCTTCAGGCATGCTCTAGAGACTAGCAAACACAGACACAGGAAGTGGACAGAAACAATGAGGTTCTTCTAAAAAGCCCTAACACAGATCCCTTTTTACTAACAGGTAAAATGGAAACAAAAATTTCCTCAAGACAATGTAAGATGGTCATGTAAGATGTGAACCACAAAGTGGAAGAATCACTTATATAATCAGTGGGCACCTGAGAGTTTGGTGGCAAGACTGATATCGGCGCATGTTTCCATCCCTAGGATGGTCATATGGTTTCTGGAATGCTCATTGCACCCACTTTTACACGTGTCTTAGACCAGGCATCTGAGTGAATGAGAAAACTGGCCTATCCAAAAGTTTAGTGCTCAGTCCAAAGGGTTTTTTCTACGCTTCCAGAAAACTCAAGAACCCAAATACCTGCAGGACCAGTTTACTCCACCTTAATGAAGGCTGCCCTGCATGCTTCCAGATCTCACCACTGACTACACAAGCCTTACACCAGTGACCAACACAATCTCCCCTTATTTATGTTCATCCTAATTCTTAGCCTTCATCTTTCAACCATTTATTCCTTTCTCAATAAATACCAAGCAAAGCAAGAAGGGAACAACCAGAACATGCACTATGAATAAATGCTCTGCAATACAAGACACATACATACATCTACAGAGTAAGAGAAATAGAGAACAAAACTATTCTCACACCAGCAAGTTGGTTATGACTTCCATGTGAAAATAATTAACCACAGGCAGGGCCTCAGAAAAATATATAGAGCATAATCATCAGTTTCTTTCACAAAAAGAGGGAGATACCTATGGATTCTGGAGCATGGAGAGTAAAGACAAAACAAAGACAACTGAAATCTAGTGAGGTACTAGAGAGACCCAAGGGAAAACAACTAACAACAACTGCACATATATATTAACAGATGCATATGCAGCTTTCCCCTACATGGTGGACTCTGAATGAAGGAGATTGCTGTTTAAGTGTGATCACCAGAATAAAGTATGAGAGAGCTCTATGCCCTAAATTTTGCTGCCTTATCCTCTGTTAAATGAAAAACTCACAGTGGCCAGGTGTTCTGAGTCAGGGTACCCATTAATCAGTATCTAAAAATGCTGCAGAGACAGTGTATGAAAAGCGAAGGAAAAATATCTGCCAGAAATAAAGAACAAAGTGAGCAGAATCCAGGAAAAAACAAATGAGAATGGAAGCAATACATATTTACAATAGAAGCAAAACACGTCTAAGACAAATCCCTCTAACTTTTTGGGCACCTCATCCTGCTTCCAAAATTATGTATCTAGAGAACTCATCAGAATAGTCCCAAAGACACACTGAGGAGGTTAATCCATACAGATAAGCTGAAAGCCACTAACTGACCTATTATCAATAGGTTGGTTCATAGACCAACACTGACATCAGCAGAAGACTTCAGTGGGCCATCAGCTCACATGTTGAATCAGGCATATTTTTTAAGGGGCAGGCATTTAATTTAGAACTGATTTTCCTTCCCCTGCAACTAGAATTCTATTTCAGTTTACTAACACTTAATGCTAATTTCGACATTAAAATAACCAACAGAACTAATGAAGAAGCTGCATTTACATATATTAACAGTTAAAATTAAATTTATACATGTTTACCTAGGAAAAAAATATGGGTAAGATCTCAAAAAGACTTTGTGGTTATTTTTAGCTGCCATAATAGGTTGTTAATTCAGTGCAATAAAACCAAATATTAACTACTGAATGACTACAAAACCACTTGCTTAGTGAAGATGAAAGATCTGTACTGACTGCATTCCTGTAATTGTTTTCTATGCAGAAGTGACTGGTGCCATGATTTATTTTTATCTTGAAGATGAATGTCATTAGATTTATCAGATTTACCTACGAGAGCATAAGAAAAAGAAATTTGAAAACATGCAAGCCCACAGCTTTTTCATGTCCTTCATATATTAGTGGTGCCTACACAATCAGGCAGGGCAGTTAGACACAGGATAAACTCAAAGTTTGTCTGCCCTCTTTAGCAGAAACCCTAAGACTATAAAGCAATCCAAAGTGCAGGCCCATTCTCTCTCTGACTCTTATCATGAGCTCAAGTCAGGGCTCAGAGCAGAGACAGGTCAGACATCACAGCTCACACAAGGGACCAACCTCATGAAGCTGCTCCTTTACTTTCTCCCTGATACAAAGTGTTTTCAAGAGAAAAGGTTCTTCTACAACTTTTTTCCCCCTCTCATTGCTATAGGTTAAGATGGCCAAAACTGAGCTACGCTGGTTTCCCCTCATGGAGGAGCAATACAGCATGTCATGTCAAATTCTCAATTTCTCAAATTCAAATTCTCAATTTCAACATTCTACCTCAAAAGTGAGCAACTCACCTAATTTCCTACTGACAAGGTCTGATTCTCACCAAGTCTCACCTCAGGCCAGCACAAGTGGTGCACCTGTGATAAATAGCATGCACTTTTCCACACGGTCAGAAGAAATAGTTAATTCAAATAAAACTTTTCTATTTATGAGTTTGCTTTGGCACCTGGTTTTCACATCAGCATTGCATGAGTATAAATAGGGATGCAAAAGTATGACAGAATCATCCAGGCAACTGTACATGTAACAGCATCCACATACATCAAGCTGCTCATGTACCAGTTTTGAGAAGAAAGCTTCCTTACTGACAACAAGTCACTCATGCTAATTGAAGTCCCATGCTAGGGTACAGTAAATGAGAAAAAAAAATCTCAGGATCTTACATGAGAAAGCTTTCCTTTGATACATCTGCAGGCTTGTCAGGCTTTTTTGACATAGTGTAAAATAAAGACATGGGACAGGAGGCTTTTGAGACTCCAAAAACATGAAGAAAAATAATGGAACTCATTACTGAGCAGTTTTGACTTGTTTAAGGTCTGTATTTGCTAGTGAATGGAACAAATGATGTTACAGGGTGAAAGCTGCCAAGTTTCATTAGAGCACTTCTGTGAAAGTGTATGATCTCAGAGGCTATATATGTTAATTTACAGTAGAGTTTAGATTAAAGTGATGAATGTGTATCTAGTATACATTTAAGCGCAATTTTAAAAGAATACCAAGCTGGGGCCTTCCTGTTCAACATGCCACTGCAGATTCTCCAGCGTAAAAGCAGAGCACCTCAAGGAATTGTTAGTCTCTATTGGCAGAACGACACTGTATTTAATTAAATGTCCACTAGAACTGTAAAGTTCATTTCCTAACCCTGAGTTCAGCGATCAGAATACAAGTAGTTTGAACAGTGTTTCATATCTGCTTGATGGCTAAAAGCTGTCAGAAGGTCCTGTCAAACATGAAACAGAGTAAAAGATTAATTTCCTGGTAAATTTAGTTGTGTCTTATTTCTCTTTAGCTCAAGATGCTGGTTAGCATTTAGCAGTTTTGTTTCACAGTGAGCATACCGAACAGAGCACAGCTTCTATTCCTCTGTATTTTTTCTCACTTATCTCTCCTAAAACCATTTTAGTTTTGTTTTTTTTTTCTGTTTTTACACATAAAGAAGATAAACATGGGTGCTATGTATTTATGTAGAAATGTGGCATGTCCATTCTTCAGTAAGCATGCATTTAGATATTTTTGTTTGTCTCCCCATAAACACATGCCCAAACCACACCCAAACTTGCACAACTCTAGAACTCCAATTCTGTCATAGATATAATAAAGCACACAAGCAGGCTTCCTGCTTATGTCTCACATACTTTTTTTGAAAGCAATAGGTGATGTCAGGCCAGCTGGGCCTGCATGAGAAATTACACATTAGCTGCAAGGAGTAAAACATTGCAGAGCCTCCAGGTCAACACTTCCCCAGCTGGTAACTTACTGTCAGAGCAGACCGATGGACAGATGATGTTCTGGGGCAGGACACTCAGCTCACCCCCAGACTGGCAGGAGCAGCTCCCCAGGCTACACTGGCACCTTTGGTGTTCCAGGACTGCTACAGGCAGCAGCTGGATGTGCAGCTGAGCGGCACAACTTCATGCCGGGTAGGTGCATGCATTTTGATCAAAGTTCACTTTTTTTTTCTTTTTTTTTAAATCAGATCTGTTTAAACTGAAACTGAACATTGCGCTTGTAGAAACAGGACCTAACAGCATCTGCTGACAGCTGTGCTGATACAAGCACAGCTCCTCTTCAGTGTGACATAGGAAACTGGGGAATGGATTCTGCTCTCTGTTCTGTGACTGCAGGACTATCGACTTCAGCCAGAGATGCAGACAGACACCAGCATAAGGATCAGGAACACTGCTTCACAGAAAAGACTGCCTAAAAATCTCTACCATTCTCCATGAACTGTAGTAATATCCTTGCACATTTGGGTGAGAGCAAGACTTCGAACCATCTAACTAGCTGAAGAATGAGTTAATCAGTGGCAAGCTAATGTACAGAAAATAAGTACGTATTTTTAAATGTATGGGGATGTTTCAGAGGATAAGAGCATGGGTTGTACATAAACAGTAAGGAATCAGAATGATACTCAGGTGGCATTTTCTTTTACACTGAAGCCTTCAAGGTAAAAACAAAGGCTAGTAAAATAAGAAGTTGTGTTTACTGGGTCCCTAGACTTGCCATCTAATACAGCTATTCATCAAAATACTGCATGCTTTTTGCATGACACATGAGTCTTGTTCAATCAATGAAAAGCTGCAAAAAATCTCCTAAATATTCTATTCTAAACAACACTTTGCGGCTGCAACCACAGCCTGATTTTGATTTATTGAATAATTTGACTGGAGAACACCTTAAGTCACAACAACATTAAATGCAATAACTTTTCATTCCTTTGCTGAACACCATATGAAATTAAACAAAATAAAAATTGACAGCACCAAGTTATCCTGAATCTATTCCAGATGGATTAAGTTCACTGTATGTATTAAGTAGAGGTTTTAGCTTAGGTTTGACATTGCATTTCACTGACTCCCCAAAACAAATCAAAAATAACCCAGGATGTGTTACCAATTCCATTTTAAATCTAAATATTTCTGATACTAATTATAGAGCAAAAGGAGAACGTTGAAGACATTTCAACTTTAATAGCCCTGCCATTCTGATTAAAAATATCAGCTTTACATCTGCAAGAAATTTATAAAGTGGACTCTTTACAAATTGTTAGGGAGCAATTTGTGCACAGTTAGTTCTTTGTTTAATCGAGAAATCTGCCCAAACCCTGATTGTGTGCTTATTTCCCTAAGGCTGGGAGTGAAGGTTATTTCATTATGCCTTTTGGGAGCAGCAATCTATCTAATACGTTTCTGAATTATTCCAGACTGAGCCGAAGCTGAACATGAGAACAAAGCCTTGCTTCCACAGCCGAAAGACCAGACTAACTCCCAGCTGGGAAGATTTAGGCAGAGATTTATAAGTACAAACACTGAAGAAATTTGCAAGTAATTGCATGTATTTACTCTCTGTTGTGGTATGCAGTAAACTAATATTTATTAATACATATCAGCATAGCACTGCTCACGGCACCCTTCCTAGTTTCTTATTGCAAGGCTGTAATGAAGGTTTGTTTTTGCTTTTTTCCTTTATTCTTTCTGGGCAAGAGAACTAGGGGAAGAGGGCAAGAAAATCAGGATTACTGAATGATGCCTGCTATTTATGTATGCTATAATGCACACAAATCTATCTTTGCAATTAAATAAATACTGTAATTTCTGCCAATGAACAGTACTCCCATCTATTCTGTTATAAAAAACTAAAAACAAAAAAATCTGGATATTCAACATTACTATTAGCTGTCTTTGGTGGTTTTTTGCTATATATAGAAAATACCCATTTATTTTATTAGCACCTATACACTCTGCAGGTTCATGCTTTGAAACAATGGTCAGTTGAATTTTTGCTGAGGTGTTGGTTCAGCAAGCACTGGTTAAGACTTACTGGGCTGGAGCACCAGTTGCTTTGGAGATCACTCAGTGTGCAGGAAAAGGACACTAAATATCAACAAGTTTACTCGTCCCTGTGGTACCCTCATTCAACTCCAACACAGATGGGGGTTTTGGAAGATTAGGATCTTACTTTGTGGTGTCTTCTTCTCTAAAACTCTTGTTTAAGTTCAAGGCAATTTGAAAGCCATTTGCTTTCCACAGGTTTCCCAACAAAAGGAATGGGTGGAGAAGTTGTAGCAATATATGCTTTGGGAGAGCGCCAGGGATACCCAGGTTGGTTCCATTCAATGGCAGTTCAAAACTGCGTATTCCAAATACAGCATTTCCAAATCCTGTTTAACATTGCTGGGTGACAGAAGCCCACCTAGCTCACACATCACTTTCAAACCCTACCAATTAAAAAGTCAAGAAACAAGTAGCTGCAGACAAAATTTTGACTCTGTCCCTGTACCCTCATCAGATAAGGGGGCCCTGGGATTATCTCAGCCAGCTGGAGCGGTACTAGAACACCAAGGCTGTAGATTCAATCCCAGTCTGGGCCATTCACATCAGGGTTACAGTTAATGATCCTTGTAACTGAACTCCTGAGGAACTCATCCACCTACCTGAACTTACAATGTCAAGGCCTAAACTGATGAGATTTTACAATTGTATTATATCACCTTATCAAATTGTTTTGTTTTAAGAGAGCAAATTCACTGTTTTTTTAAGTTTATTTGAAAGCAAACATTTCTGTTTAGCACTTCAAAATGTCAAAAAAAAAAAATTCCTGTACAGTTCTGTGCAAAGTTCTAAAGGATATATTTATAAAACAGACTTTGAAAAAAAAATTAACAGTTAGTGACTAGTATTTGAGGTCTTAAGTAACAGATCATTAATAAGTACTTAGCAAAATATTTGGTTTTAGTAATCTTTCATACAAGATTTCTGTGAAGTTCTTAGCATTGGACACTACAGTTACAAGAGCAGCACTTGGGGTTTTCCAACCAAGAGTCCAAATTTAGTCTGTCTCCTTCTACTACAAAATGAAAATTTCAACTAGTAATTACTTGGGGTTGAGTTAATATAGTTTAAAGTTGATAAGAATAATGTGCTTATTTAGTATGAGGGTAGTGTAAGATTTATGAAAGCCTTAACTATTAATTCTCACATTTATAAGTGCATGGATTGTACAAACTATGAGACAGGTTAATTCCACTGTTGTCATTTAGTAACTGTAACTGGTTATTACAATGAGTGTTTTCTTTAGGGAGTTTCCCCATGAGGTCCCTACACTACCATTTGTATCCAAGTTCCTTTGGTTTTTTTCTTCTCTTGGGATATGCAAAGTTTCTGCCTTATTGCATGAAAATCCTATCTCAGGGACAATTAGGCCAATACTCAACTATAAGAGACTTTTTGAAACAATCTGCAGTTTGTGGGTTAGAAGGACAAGAGTACACTGCAATATGACAATAAGATTAAGAGTATTTGATTTTTTTTAAATTAAAAAAATTACTGAAGAAATAAAAAAATCCAACAAAAAACCCCCACAGAAACTTCTTTCACTAAGTGGGGAAAAAAAGGAGCCCATCATGCAAAAATCTAGGTGTGAGTAGAGCTGGCCAGGCTGATAATTGCTCCTCTGAGACCTGACACACTCACTGCGCACTTGACATCATCTGCACTTTCACTGTGAAGCAAAATTAACCACATACAGTACAGCACAGTCCATATTCACCTTGGTTACTGGCATAATACACACAAAGATATCCAACTTCAAGACTAGAAACTAGGACCAAGATTTTTAGAAATCAGAACGCTAAGTCAGACTTTAAGAGTGAATTAGAGAAAACACTCTTCATTTTCAAATTACCAAGCCCTAAAGAGCTTCCAGAAAAACTTCTCAATACTCAGCACTTCTGAAAATTCAGCCATTTACTTACATTGCTGCATCAAACTGTAGCTTGACTCCAGTTCTTGAAGAAACATTTACAGCCTAAACAATAAGCAACCTTCAAATTACTGTCCCAATCTCAGTTTTTAAGCTTCAGGTGAAAAAAAATGTGAAAAACAATACTTTGAAAGGGCATCTAAAAAATAAAGGGTTAAAAAAAGTTACCCAACTTGAAACCCAGGCTAGGAATAGAGATTTGAATCCACTTTTGAAGTTTTTTTATTTAATTAGTAAGGCATGATCACAGCACATTAGACAAAGATTTTTATTTGTGTCTTTGCCACAAACTTACTTGGAGATCTCCAACAAATCTCAAACTGTTTGCCTGTCAGCTACTATGAACAGAAAATGGATCTGTGCATGCATGGTTTGAGAGAAAAATAGCACTTCATACAGAACACAACATGGGGCCTTTCTTAATCAATCCTGGAGTTTTGTTCATTTTTTGGAAAAAGAAATGTGGGCCAGTGATGAAAAAGCATTCTCAATTAATCATTGTTCTATACTGACTTTATGAAAAATCATGTTTTACAACTCCTTTACTATCTTAGAAAACTGCTTGCATGAGCAGATGGAAAAAATTACTTTCTATTTTCCTCACCAAAGTTACACCTTGAAAAAATATGTAGCACAAACCAGCAAAATAGACAGTATATCAAAATTCCAAAAAGGAATCACTTCTAATCATGCTACTTTTAGAAGTACTTCATCTGTGTTGTAGTTTTAAGATTATAAAACCTAATCCTGAACATACAGAAAGCCTTCAGCTGTTTTGGGTGTGGTGGGATTTCATCCCTAATGAGTCCAAAATCAATTTGTTTGCTCTACAGAGCAAACACAACTTTACTGAATGAGCTTTGCCCACCTGCAGACCCACGGCCAGTGTTTCATACTGCAGCACCCACGACAGAAAACCCCTGCTGGCCTCCTGATATCCAAGACTTGTATGTTCCTCTAAAGCTGCAGGGTGTTTAGACAAGAGGGAAATGACCCACTGAATGCCAAAAGCTGCTTGAGTACCATTTTGATTCTGATCTGTCACCCAGTATTCAGGTCCTTGCTGGACCTTATAGACCATAGTTATGCTGCCTTTTCCAAGATGACAAGCTCTGTAGCACATGCAAGCTCAGGACAGGATCTGACAGGTTGTTTCTGTCGACTCTGCTCTAAGTTTTGAGGATTTTTCCTTACCATGAAAGGAAGACAAATCAATAAATCCAAAGCAGCTCTAGCTCTGGGAGAAGGGGCAAGAAAAAAGTATACAGAGCAGTTAAGAAAAGTAATGATCCTGTGCAGATTTAAGCATGATGAAGAGACTTATATCGGAAGATAAGGGAGAGTGCAGAAGACTTCACAGAAAATAAGGAGAAAACTTTGGATTACCTTGACAGAAAGGCCAAAGAAAGAGTAATGCATAAGGAGACTCTAAAAGGCTCTGAAAGAAGACAATTTAAAAATCCATCCAGTTTTTTGTTCCTAATCAAATTCTCCGTTAATATGATTTGAATCTTTACGTGGTGTTTAACACAACATTTGGCAGCTACAATTCACTGAAGCAACTTAACTGAGGTGAATTCCTACAGTTCCCAGAGCACATTGCTTAAACAGATCTTTTGAGTTTATATTTCTTCTTAAAGGGCTAGCAACTGCAATTACTACAGCCACTTCTGAAAGTACTTTGTTTGTACTAACAGCAGCATTCAGTAGCTTATGGCATCTGTGTATGCAAATAAATAAACATAATACTTGATACAAACACTTCTGCTGTGTTGCTTTTTTGAATTTTCAGGTTGTTAAGTATTTTTTAAATACAAATAAAGACACTCTGGTATAGCCATTGGACTTTGAACAACTCCTAGTCCACTCTACATTTGTTAGCATAAGATCAGTTTTGACTACAATTTTGTTCTTTTGTAGGAAAAAAAATAAAATATTCTACTGCTAATAATATAGAATGCAGAATTTACTACTATTGAAAAAATTTTGTACTCATGAGAGGTATAAAGCCCCAGAGCTGCAAAGGAATTTTTAACATATGTAATACAAATAGATATATACACATGTGTGTCTGTATTTTTACACATATATAGCACCTGCTGCAGTGGATTTATATAACGTCTTACAAAACCCTATTTTTAGCCCATTATAACTTTCTGAAAATTTATTTTTCAGGAGTTTTCCATGATTATTTGAATGAGCAGAATCAAATATTATATTTTTGCTTTATGTCACAACAGGAAAAAAACCTGAAAACAAATACCCAGGTTTTCATTTCATAAATTGATTTACTCTCACAATGAAAAAAATGGCTGAACCTTACACTTTGAACTCCCAGAATGGCTAGTTCCCACTGATTTTTCGTTATATTTGTTATTTAGAAAACACTAATACTACAATTAATAAATGTTCCCATGGTGTATGTACTAACAGTGCAACAGCCAGCCATTTCACTTCCTTGTCTCCAAGAAACATTGTTTTCTACAGCCTGGATGAAGACAAGCCCAGGAGTCAGCCCAGGGCCCAGAAGGAAGCTCTATCCATTTCTTGCCTCACTGTAGACTGTGCAATTGACCACCACATTGCATTCCTGACAAGCAGTCTGAAATCAATCCTCCCCTTTTTCCTATCCAGCCCACTTGTGTTTGGGTGAAAAAGGAGCCAGGGCTCTTGGGAGAAGAGGTCACAACTTGGGTTGGTGTTGTCAAGCACATTTTTTTACCTGGAAAACACTTAACTATGTGACAAAACATTGTTAAACTGCACTGCAGTTGACATTCAATTTGAAAAGATGCTTCAAAATGACACCTTTACACTGGAATTACATAAATAGCCATTAAATTCAGTTAAACCTAGCACTGCCAGTTTTCATGCATTTATCATCAGGTGGAATAAAAAAACCCTTCACGTTCCCTGTGTTTTATGAAGTCAAAAATGAAATAGCAACCTCCCAATTAGTTCCACAGAAGTAAAAACTGCTGACAACTAGCTCTAACATGAAATTGAAGAAGGTGAATAGAAATTTAATATCATGTTATTCAAAGTATTTGTAGCTTAGGCACAGTAAGTATAAAATATTTTATTTGTAAACATATTCAATATGTTCATCAAGACTACAGCTACAGCACTTGATTGGATGTGCATAAAATGGCACACCTCTCTGATTTATATGAAGTTAGACTACCAGGTGTATGTCTGTATTTCTTCAGATAACAGGTCTTCTTGAAGGGATCTACAGCACCTCACATCATGACTTCTCATTACCTTTATTTGAGTTAGTATTTTTTTTTCCTTAGTTTCTGCTTCTCTCATCCTTCCACTCTCTCAGAATTAGCTACCAGGGGAAATAATTGTATGGGCAGAATTTAACAATCTTCACAAACACAGTAAAAATTAAACACCTGCACTAATTTTATATTATGTGCAGTGTATGAAGGTAACAGACATATTTATGGTTATAATGGCACCATACAGTTTTATATAACCAGCATTAGCTATAGAGTTTCCTATAATATTTTTATATATAAAGAAAACTAATCTGTTATACATACATTACAAGCACTCTTTAACGTACCAGGTAACTTCCAAACAGAATGCTCAAAACAAAACCCAGAGGGTTTATGAAGGTGCTGTTTCCCTTGCCTTTTATTCATAAAGTTGAACCACTACATAAGCCATGACTTATTGCTCTGCAGGCAATGATGCACAACTCATTATGTTAAACCAAAAGGATTCAACTTTTAGCTATTTCTGAGTTTTCTAGGTAGAAATTGTTTGTTGCTTTTTTTTAAAACTAAAATACACTATCACTTGTCACTATAAATTAAATTAGAAACATCAAGATGTTTGATATGGGTTCAGAAGCGCTAAACTTAATGACTTCCACTGCAACATACACAAGAGTCCCCTAAACTGTTTATTAGCGTCAGAACAGTAACTTTACTTTCACCTGTCAGGATCATGGATACTGTTTTCACCAGAAACCTTGTCAGTCTTTTACTTCAAACACCATCTTGAAGTTACAGTATCAAAATTACTTTTTAACACTTAGTGCAATTAGGTAAATAATGAATGCCACTAGGAAAAGAGACTCCAGGTCTGAGTAACATTCCTTTCTTTGGAATCAAGGATGCATGCCTTTTTTTCCACCTTTAAGAGGCAGATCTGTAACAGAGTTACACAGAAACAATACCAAGAACAGAATGTACCGGGGAGCTGGAAGGCACTTGCCTGCTATTGCATCTCCAAAACCAGGTGTGATTCCCACATGAGTAGAAATTTCAGCAAAAGCAAGCTTTGTAATTTCCAAGTGGCAAATGTATTTTCAAAAACAAACCTTTATAAAGTGCCAATGTGTTCTTTTAATAAATTAATGCTGATAATTGACAACATTCCCACACCTTCAACACTGAGCAGAACAGCATGAATGCAACACCCACCAGTGCAGGCATGGGAATAAACCAGCAAAAGGGTGATTTCTGATTCTGAAGCCAAACATCATCACTCCCCTTCTTTCAGAAGCAGAAAGGGGGGCAAGGACAAGGAAAGAATAGAAAAAGAAAGACAGCCAAAACCAGCAGGCTAAGTAGAGTAACCGGAAGCATACAATTTACTGCTAATGGTTCAGTGTCTGCAAAGGACTGCTCAAGCTGTGCTCAACAAAAACTCAGTAATAGCCAAAGAGGAAAGTAAAAAAAGGCAAGATGTTTGGCTTTACTTTCTGTCAAATACTGTTAAATATGAACCACTTAAAAAAATAGAATGAAAGAATCCAATAATGCTTTGTACAGGTGGTAGTGAGGTCCCTAGCTGGGCCTCCAGACAAAACCATTCCCATGTAAACCTTAAAGAGGATTAATCCTCAAGGACCACTGTAATGAGACCTTAAAAGGCTGAACAACAGCAGCCTATCACGGAGGGAAGCAGTAGCCTGCTCCCAGAAGTCTTCTCTAGCAGAGTTACATCAAAGCAAACTGGGACCAGATAGCAGGATTCTGCAAGAATCCCTTATCTCAGCGCTAGCGGATGCTTCTCCTCTGATTGTCTTGAACTGCCACCTGTCCCAGACATCTTTGAAGGCAATGCTAAGCCTGTGATGGATCTGACCTCCTTGAGCTGAGATTCTTTTATGTCTTTCTTCATTTTCTGCTCTGTTACATTCTTTCCCTGTAACACACACTACATGAAACAAAGGGAGTTCTCACTCCTTGACTTACTGTCCCCAGCTATTTGAAAGCAAAAAAACAATGTTAAGGATTATACTTCACCCGCAATATGGAGCTGTCCTCAGGAGACAAGCCTCTTATTTTTGAGAGTTATAACTAGACGGCTTTTACACGAAGGGACTTTAAAATGAGGTTCAACATTGCTGGGAGCCAAGATATGAAAGCTGCATATCAGAGATAGCTTAAAAAAACAAAAAGGTTCATAATACAGAAGTATACGAAAAATCACATTGCGAAAATGAGCAGGAAAATAACCAGGAAGCACCAAGTCTCAGAGAAAACACCAAATTATTTAGTATATATATGCATCCCATGTTGTGCACCAATAGCCTTTAACACCAGTGTCTATCATACAGTGCTAAAATCAGCCTAGATTAAAATAAAAATAACTGGCCACTACAAATAAAACAGCAGGTCTTATACTTGAGACAAATGCCTACGCTGACAAAGTATTGCGCCCAGGCCCCCACAAAGGGATGTGGCGGCACCATGAATGCTGCACATCAGGGCTGGTTTGTAACCAGGGATGTGCTGGCAACCACACTCACGCTGACTTGGTGACATGTACCTGCAGTAGGACCAGCCAGAGTTACAGAGCTGAATATAAATCCAGCTGAACATCATCAGATTTTTATCTCATAGCTACAAGCCATAATATACAAGTCACCATGGCTCTAAAAAGGCTGGGCTGAGGAGGAATACTGCTGCAACTCCCACCTCTGGTTTCTCACTTTTGCACTCAATTAATTTTGGACTATTTTATAAGTCTTTTTCTTCTAAGTACATGACACTGTTGGAAGAACAAGAAGCAAAATATAGCTAAGCTGAAGAGGATTGCTGCCTGCCAGCAGTATCTCTCAGTTCCCCAAGACGATAAAATAAAATGGTGTCATTAGTTGCAATTAGTTGCGACTTATGGAAGCTCTATGCAGCAGGATGGGAGCAGGACAAGAAAGTACCCTTCTTGAGTGCTTTTGAAGCTCCCTAGGAAATCATAGCTGGAAGAATAAAATTCTGAATCAAACAGCTGAGCTAGACTCTGTGAAAGACTGCAGCAAACAATGAGCAGATACAGAGTCTGAATAATAAGTAAAAAAAAGGCATCACATGGAAAACACCGAGAAGACCCTGACATTTTCTGGAGCCAAGACCTATTGGCACGTGTTGCCAAATAAATGTAGCCTAGAGGCAAGCTCCGAAGGAATGTGAAGATGGCTTCTTCCCATGTATGAAGCAATTCCCACAACAGGGTATTGTGCTTCAAGATCACAGAGCAATGCCAGGCTAAGCACCAGGCTCCCATAGGGAAAATACAAAAATCATTTCTCAACAGACAGCAGAACACACAATTTCAGATGAGTATCTCCCCAGAAAGCTGTGCCAATACCTTGTGTAACCTTAACAAACAGTATCCGTCCTACACCACTTCTAAAAGGCAGTCTAGAGGCCACCCCCTCATGGTAAGACACGACAGCCTTGTATTTTGCCAGCCTCCAGGCACAGCCCCAGCAGAAAGTGGCCCAACACACCTCTGATCCAGCAGGACCTGCATGCCCAGGCAACCCCCAAGTGTAAATGCAACACAGGCAACACTCCCAGAGGCTATTTACCAAAAAATTCCAGACAGGGAGGCTGGTCACAACACAGAGACACGGCATCCTTTAACCCACATGTACAGACCACTTTTCAGAGCAGAATGCACAAGAAAATGACATCTATGGGAAGAAACACTACAGCAGCCCTTGTCCTCCCTGATCCCGGTTTTTAATGCACAAAGGATGAATGGCACTACTAAATGTCAGATGTGTGTTAATCTGATTAGTAACTACTGAGTTTGAAGAAACATGCTATTTCCCCAAAAGAAGTGGAAACATTTTCACAGGCCACAACTCAGGTTTTTAATTTGTTTTGTGGGGTTACATGAAAACAAATCAGGCCTTTAGCCATTATTTAAAGAGGTTTCTCCCAGTTTGCTTTATGTTTTAAAATTAAAAACAAAAAAAAATTAACCAAAAACTTTAAAGAGTGAAAAAAGCAGAGACCATAGCCATTGCCAGTCTCATGCAATATAAGGACTTAGATGAGCAGGACACACATCAGGCTTTCCAAATCAAACATCCCAAATACTGGGCAGCTCAATAATTAGTTAGTAATGTATGATTACTGCTCCTCTTTTCCCTCCTAGTTAAAAACAAAAAAAAAATTCTGCTCCTATCACAGCAGTAATTAATGTTTTTGATGTCTGGCACCAATTTTATTGTTAACAGCACTGTTAGATCAGTGGTGTTAATGCCAATTCAAATATCGTACAGCATGAAGAACAGCTTTGGTGCCAGCAGTTTCCTATCACTGTACCATGCTGGTCCATCCCAGTAAAGTGAGCAACCAATGTTTATACACAATATAGGCCTTGATCCAAATTTCATTCATTCAAGTAACCGAAGTCCATTTCAACAACAATGTCTAACAGAACTCAAGGCCAAAGCTTGAAGCTTTCTTAAGTTGTATCTGTATGTAGGCTGGTGAAAAAAAAACCCATACAAATCAAAATCAGTACCTTTTCACACTAGGGAGTCTGAAATACTGGAATGAAATTCAGTTCAACACATTCTAACTCATTAGTTATTTGCTTCAACAATTGGTATGGTGTTACACTCAGCCATTGCCATAATCAGCCATTTATTTTGAAGTATTTCATATGCTATAACTTTTGGCTTGTTACCACTGGCTATTTCAATGGAGACTGTAAATGGAGGAATAACAATGTTCAGCTCTTCATCTGCAAAATGGTAACATGGATTCTTGGGAATTATGATTTTATATTGCAACTAGCAAGAACAGGTAAGATAAAAGGGTAGAATCTAAGGCAACTGGGGATTATTTCAAAGTTTATTGAAGCCAGCAACTGTAGATTTATTGAATTCACTGGGTTCTGGATCAGCATCATTCAACTATTTTAGAAAAATGATGGCTCGGGGCAGCTGAAATGTAAAAGGGAAACTAGAATACACAATGGGGGACCCCCTTTAATACCTTACTCAGTGTGAAACATGAAAGAAGCATAACTGAGATTAGAAAGCAATTCTGTTATCTGGTGAGCTATCTGTTTTGAGCTCCAAAAACCTGCAAGACAATAAAAAAAAGAACAGTAAAGAAAGCACTATTGAAAGAGTGGTCTGTAAGTGGTAACTCTTACTTTTAAGAGGAAGTATGAAGATGTACAAACCTGCACATACATACATTCCCATGCACATAGTGCCTTTCCTGCTGCTGTGTACCCACACCACACATGCCAATGACCACATGGCAACACAGCAGCTGTACTCTTTAAAACACAGCTATGAATACTCAATATATTGAGGATAATACTGCTTCTCTGCACTGGTGGTTGCTGCCTTGGCTGCAAGCTATATTATCAGAAATCAATAAAAGTAGCCAGTATAAGTCTGACTGAATGGGTAAGCATTCCTAACACGACCTCCAGACTCAGATGTGATCCACTCAGCAAGCTCAAGAGCCCCAGTTGCAAGTAATTTGAGCAGTGTTTTAATAAGAGTTTAGAGAGTGCTGTGTAAACTACCAAGACTAAGAGGCAAAGAGCCAGGCTAAGAGGAAGCTAATTGTGCTGGTAGGTGTGAATAAAAGGAAGTAGAGACTATGGCTAAGTGGCTCTCCTCTTAAGTACTGAGCTCAATCAATAGGAATAAAGCGGTATTTGCCAGCAATCCTGAAAATGGTTCAGCAACCAAAGCATTTAAGCTGTCATAAAAGTAAAGGCCTGTTCAACCCTGGACTCCAACAGGAAGCTAGTACTGACAGACTTCCATGGGACAAGCTTGAAACTTTGACCACAGGGACCATGTTGCCTTTCAAATCCCCCTTTGACAAGTCCATGGTCAATGCCATGCAGAGAGCAGGCCCGTGGTGTCTGCACACTCCCTTTACTCCACTGCCCACTGCCCACCTGCATCCTCTGTGACACAATGCCCTCCTGTGCCCACACAAGGGCCAGCGGACAAGAGCAATGAAAAAGAGAGCACATCCAGATCTCAAGCACCCAGAATGAAAGAGAATTAACACAAGAGAATCACAACAGAGTCTTTCACAGATGGCTGTACACATTAGCTACTCTGCAACCAATTTATTGCTACAGTTTTCTTAACAAAAGCTGGACAATGACAGCAGAGATGGAGCAAAAAATCTCAATTTAAATCTTTGTTTTCCACATTTAGACACAACAGTTGAGGATTCTGCTGGCTAAATACAGACAGATAGGACCATCTTAAATCCCTGATATATAAGGACATTCATACAGAGTTAAGAGATATGACCCAGGATACAGAGGTTGACCAGGCTGGCAGTCACACCACGTAGGATCCTCACAGACATGAAAATGGCACTCAATGCCAACCTCTACTTATGCAATTAAATTCACTCAAGTAACATCGCCCAGACAGAACCCCAAAGCAAGAAAACCATCTCACATTTCTCCCCACCTTCCAGCTGCTGATGCCAGTTACATTGTAGGCACACAAGATCAGCCCAAATCCACTACAGACCTGTTTTAAAAGCATTGTGACAAATGTCCATGTATCAAGGAATACAATAACTTTTGAAGAAGCTTTTCACTCTCTCCTGATTTAGGGACAGCAGATCTGCCTTGATGCTCAAGAGATGGATTACATTATTTCTTGGCTTTTTCTTCACAGTTCTTAACCATGATTCTGTGGCTCTGAGCAATGAATTCTGTCTCTTTCTATGGAGGCAGTATAACACAAATGCATACTCTAAAGCAGATAAAAAAGCTTCAGCTGGAAAAGACAAATCAAAGCCATTAGTGGTTTTGTATTTGTCCTGCCTTCATCTCCCCTGTTCTTTAAAAAAACAAACAAACAAACAAAAAACCCCCACATATAAAACCTCATCTCACAGCTTTCTTAGATGCACTTGAACACCAAAACAAGAAACAAGGAGACATTAAAATTACCTTTTTAATGTGCTTCTCAAAACATTTTTAGAATTTTAAGTCCAACAGAATTATAGAGCTACAAATAATTTCTTTATTTTCTTATTTAAAAATAAGAAATCTCCAACATCCTATTCTACCAAATCAAAACAGGCAAAAAAAAAAAAAAATCAAACCAAACAAAAAACAAAAGAAAAGAAAAACAAAACAAAACAACTTTAATAAATAGCAAAACCAAAACCAAACTAACAAAAAAAATCACCCAAACCTACAAGTTCACCTTTCAATTGCTCAATCACATTACACTTCAAAGCCTTCCAGACACTGGCAGTTCTGGAGTCTGTCTCATGCTGAGGAGAGAAAAAAATGCATAAGGAAGAACATATCTACATGCTGTAAATCTATAGGTGCAGTTGTTACTTCCATATGAGACCATCACACAAGAGACACTGCTGATTTCACAGGCCTCAGGAGAAATCGGCAGGAGTACTTTTAATGAGCAGTTTCAAAAAAAACACTGGAGGTTTGGAAGGCAACTTGAAGAAGCTGTTTCAACTCAGAAGCTGCTAAGCTTACAAGGTCTGCAGCACCTTCCTAAATTTCACACTGAAGCTCCCTCTGACCATAAGTTTGTATTTGAGAACAGTAATGTTTTTTGTTGGAGGCTATTGAAAAATACTATTATATTTTAGACTTTTAATCCCAAAAATGTTTTTGCAAACACACTAATTTTTTTGGAGACCCACACTTCAGCTGCTCAGCTGACATGAGAAGTCTGACTTTCACTTTTATAACAGAGGCTTTTTTCCTTGTGAGTTCTATTAAAAGCTTTAGATTTTACTTTTTTCAACTACTCTTTTTTCAACTACTTGACAACATTTGGAAACCACCTCATAAATCACTGTCAGTAAAGAGTTTTGTTACTAGAGTGCTTAAGCTTCTCCCCTGCAAAATGCTGCAGAGTTGAAGTAGAACGCAGATTCTCAGAGGCCAAACTCAGTTTGAAACTGAAGAGCACCTCAATGTACTTAAAGACTCTGGCCCCAAATCTCTAGAAAGGTTCTCCAGTGACATTTTCCTACCACTGTCCAACCAGGCCAGGTAGAAACTCTCTAGAAAAAGCTGTCCTGGTCTCCTGTCACCAAAAGACACTGGGAAACTAGAGGTGAAATAAGAAAAGTGCCTGCTTTGGGGCTATTCAGAAGTGCCTTCGTTGCCTCTCTTGAGTGCCAAATTATGTCAGGTAGATGACAAAGAAGGCCACCACCTACCCCTCTACAAGCCCTTTCCATGAACTCATCTCCTGGTGGTGACCTGGACTGCTCTCACTGCCAAATGTGCCACGTATAGCTGGCCATTGTGGTTCAAGAGAACCATGAAAAGTCATTGCTTTCCAGTTACTGCAGTTTAAAACAGTGTTAACAGTTGGCATTTTTAGAAACAGAATCCGATTCCCCTTTTTTTCCACGCTCCCTTTTCCTTTCTAATGGGGATATGAAGGAAGGGGAATTCTTGTCAACAGAAATTAAAGCTAGTAAATGAACAAGTGCACCTAGTGAACCAGCATTATATTTTCCTTGCTGGGGTCTTTCGTTCATGTTGCAAATTGATTTTGAGGTGACACTAACACTGGGTGATCTAACTTGGGCAATTATGCAAGGCCCAGTCCTTACAAAGCTAAGCCCAAGAACAGTCAGTGGGAACTGAAGACAATCAATACCTTTGGAGGGCTAATCCTATGAAATGTGCAATGAGCAGTTCCTGCTTCCCCAGATAGATACAGAACCTTCAACACCAGCAAAATAAATCCTTGGTAAGAAGAGGCGAAAAAAGAAAAGGAAAAAAAAAAGAAGGTTGCTTTGCACTGCTTTCAGCTAGTGCAACCTTCTCTGAAGTGATTTACCACAAAGAGAATCCTGCAAGGGCCATACATTCCTCTATATATAAATATTTGGATCAGAGCCAAATGATCTGTCACTGCTTTTTGCTTAAGATAATTCTTCAGGTTTTGCTAATTAGGTACTAACAATTCTTTCAGACGATCTGTGTAACCCAGGGAAGAATATCAACAGTATGTTTTAAATCAAAGTGTTTACATCAGGAATGATTCATTTTTTTCATGAGGAATGACTTGTGTGACAGGCAGTCTTAGCACTGCCATAAATCTACATGAAAATTAAAATTGTGGAAGAAAATAACAAAGGCAAGTTGCTATCCCCATCTTCCCTGCCTCAGCCCCAACTCTAGAGATGGAATGATGGAATTTACAATAACAAGGGGCTCCAACTACCACTGGAATTAGTGTTTGAGAAACTCACGATTTAAAATCCTTTTAAGAAACACTGTGATTAAGGTCAGTAACTCTGCTCTCCTCAACAAAGAAAAGGAGCTAACTCAAGCTCTTCTGTCATCTGTCCTAAAGCCTTTTTAAAGAAAAAAAAAGTTTTTTAGAAGTTAAACAAACAAAACCAGCATCTCTCTCTTCCTTTGTGGGCTGTGTTTAAACAGTGGTTAAGAAATCCATAACAAAAAAGACAGAAAAGAAAAATTTCTGGTTTAGGCCTGTGTTTTCCCTTTTATCTGTTGGAGAATAGAAGGCTGTGAGCTGAGCATGGGACCACATTCACATTCTCAGTTGCTAAATGGTTGAGGGGCTCTCTGGCGGTGCAGAAGGGCTGCCAGCTCCATAGCATGTTTCATCCCAGCTGTTTGAAAAGCTGGTTCACTTGAAACACAAGCATTATCCCCACCCACACTCTGCAGGAGAGCAAACTCCCCCTCAATGAGGGATTTCTTCCACATTTATGGTAACTATTATTACCAACATTTACAACATCAGTCATTTTAATTAGAAAAAAAATTAAAACAAAAAAATCCTGCAATGCACAAACAGACACACATGTGTTTACATGTAAAAATGCAAATCACTCAAGTTGTTTCTAATAACTGCAGCTCATGGAAGGAACATGCGTTCTACACACAACTGACTTAAACACCCTTTTCTTTTTTTGTCATAAAAACATACAGATGTCTTTCTTAAAAAAAATTATTTTCCCTTTTCCTGTGTTACAGGAAGCCTGCCCACACTTTTAAATACAAAGTGGGTATAAATAGAAGCACGAATTAGGCATCTTGAGAAGTCTATATTTTCCAACCACAGGGAAACTAAGAAATTACTGTAAGTGTTTACACATCTGACTATGTTGAATTAAACGTTTTCTATACATATGCCCAGCAAAACTAGCAAGAAATTAAGAGAGGAAAACAATAGCTTCTCTGGTTCTTTACCTGTTGCTACAGTGTACATTATTCAGCCTTCTTCATATGGACCACTAAAAGTGTCAGTCTTAATGCAATCACCACTCTGATGAAAGCATATCTTACATATATAAATGATACAACTACTATGAAAATTTCAGTAAGATTGTCTGCCTTCCTATAAATCTAACTAGACATTTGTCTTTTTAGTTGTCTCTCTGTATCATAGCTATTAAAGGTAAATAAAAGCATGATGGCTCTTTTTATGACATTAATAGCTTGAGGGACCTTATAAATCAGTGAATACAAATGTACTACTCATTACAGGAGAGGGAAGCAGATCTGTCCATCTGATGCTTTCTGACTTAGATTTCTGTTTTAAGATCTTGTTGCTCATTTAAAATTAACTCATCTCCTGTTTCTCTGCTGTCATATGGTGGGGAACTTTTGGTGTTCTCTCAACTTCTGACATCAATCTTTTGCTAGTAGTCCACACAGCCTAACTAGCTAGCATTAATGGTCACAATGCAGACACAGTAGCTTCAATAAATCTTGAAAACTCTTGTCAAAAGGTGAATTTGGGAAAATAAACTCAAAATAAACTCATTGCAAACCACTCAGACACGTCCTGAATGACCAGATCTTTTTCTTCTGCCAGAACCTTCAGTGATTTCAGTAACACTTTGAACAAGATTTAAGGGGTGAGCTGGCAGCTGGGCAGATGGTCAAAATGGCATGAATCTTCCCCACTAAATTCAGCATAAGTTTGTTGGTTTCGAGTTTTGTTGTTTTTGTCACACATTTCATTTCTCCCCAGCTGTACTGCCTACAAACAGAGAAGTTATTTTGCCTCTTCAATAGTACTTGTTTGTTTTGTTGGGGTTCTTTTAAGCTAGATTTGGGCATTTGCTAACCAGAAGCTAGGAATGGTGCCTCGAACCCCCGAGGTAATACTTGTATGCTCTGCTGCTCACGAGTGGCCATTTGCACTGCACATTCATGCCTCTCTGGCAGGAGTCTGCCACTGGTGTGCTGCAGCAACTCTGTGCTCCACAACAGAGAGATGAGTAACTCCCCCAGAGGGTTTGAGCAGGTCTGTACGAGAGCAGGAAAGGAAGGTGTGTGTACAAGGAGGACTACACTGAAAAAGAGCTCAAAAGCTTAACTGCAAACTTTTTTCCTAAATACTGATCTAAACTTTACAGGCAACAAGTGTTCGTTTTCTCATAATACCTCCATCCTTATTAACAATCAGGCTTTTTTTTTTTTTTTAAAGGAGGTTGGTGAGACTTAAGGTTGTGAAAGACATACTTTGATCTGCACCCTGATGAGTGAACATTCCCCTTTGCTGCTAGCCCAACTAATGAAGGGATAAAATTAGCTTTTATCCCTGGCACTTTCTTTAGCAAAAAAACATGCGCTAATCAGCTGTCCTCACTAATCAGTCGTCTGGTTAATGACCTTTTGCCTTAAAACACTAAAATTTCTGAATGATGTTAAAAACAAAAAGGAAAACCAATGCAGACTGCTCTCTCTTTGTAGGTCTTTAGCCTATCATCTGGAATTGGAGACTGAAAGGTTAAATGGCAAATCTGTATCCTGACTGGGTGATAAATCTATAATCAAAAGGCACAAGCCTTGACACCTCAAGATGTACTTCATTACTACACAACTAAATGATCTTTTTTCTCTTTTTTTGTAAACTAGAAACAGATGGAAAAAAAAATTGCTTAACTCCTTCATACTTTGCGCCTGTGGAGAAATCCACTCCACATCTGTGTTCAAGTGTCAGATAATTTCTTACTTTTTTATTAATGCCTGAGTGAGAATTCAGAAGTTGAAACCATTTGCCTTTTTTCCTCCCCCTTACAACTTCAGGGAACTATAGCTGGGAAAGAAAATTGCAAAAACACTCCATCAAGCCTGCATTCTCAAACATTCTTAAACACTTGTGTATGTCTAAAAAAACCTTCCAAGACAAAAGAAAGAGTCCCAAAGCACAAAAATACGCCTTCCAATTCCCCAAATTCTCAGTGTAAAGGGCACAGTCCTTCTTCCTCTCAATAACATACTTTAACATTGTTTTAAAAGAGGGATTTTTAAGGCCTGTTTCATTTTTCTTCTCTGCTAGCTATAATGAGGCCCGTTGTTCTTCATGTTTTAAGGAGGCGGAGTAAAACACAACCCTGGATGGCTGAGGAGGATTAGCAACAGATGAGATGTCCTGTGGAAGTCACTTTGCAGAGGCCTGCAGTAATTTCTACCTGCAGTGCAACTGCACCCTGGTTTTTAACTTCAGGGAAAAAAAGAGATTGCATTTACCATGAACACCACTCCCTCCAGATAAAGCAGTTCTCCCTGGGGACAATGCACAAAATCACATTAAATTTGACAGCCTTCCAACTTTGCATCCCCAAATGCGATCAATACTCACGGTAATGAGGGTCCATGTAGCCGTTTCGGGGGTCCATGGTAAAGAGCGTCCCGCGGTACGGTACGGAAGGTTCGGGAAGGTGCGATATAGATCCATGGATCTCCTTCTTGATTAATGAGGCCCTTTCCTCACTCGACGTGGAAGGCTCTTCACTGATCTTGCCGAGGCCTTGCCCACCCTGCGGCTGCATTGTGATCGCGTTCCTTCTCTCTCTGTGATAGGTCTGCCCAGGACTTTCATCCTCTGGAAAAAAATGAGGGAGAAGAAAGAGAGAAGGGAAGAAAAAAGAGAGACACACACTTTTAGCCCATTTATAGCAAATACAATAAAGAAAAGTTCTCCCCCCGCTGCCCTCCTCCTCCTCCCGGTGTAAGTTTGTGACAGGAGGTGCCTGTGTGGCTGTGAGGGATGGCCTGGGGACGCTTGCCCGCTCAGAGCCGGCAGCAGCCGAGCAGTAGATCACCGTCACCCATGCACTGATGCTCCTACCAGCAGGGCTATCAATTGTGCGGGAACAGACAGAGGCTTGCTGTTTTTCCCTGCCTCTGGGACAAGGAGACTGGGAGCTCCCTGATGGGGAGTCAAGAAATGATTTGTCACACAGAGAAGATGAAACCCACCAGCCGGGCCTAAATCACACCCAGCCACCCACCAGAGCTCTGCAGCCCAGCTCCAGGTCCCTGGGGTTTGCCTGTATGAGGGGCTGAAACCTTGCAGGGAAGTTGGCAGTGATCAGAACCAAGGTGGGCAACAATAAAATGGTACAACTGCTCAAGATACAGGAGCAGCAGCATCAGGCAGGCATAAGCAAAGCCACCTGCTCTGGCAGTGTCACCACTTGCAGGATGGTTTTATATACACCCCCTACCTCTTTTTCCCATATCCACAAAAACAAAGCCACAAACTCTTAATGAACAAGGGGGAAGAAAAAGCTGGGGGTAAAATAATAATAACTGAGAGTGTAAAACCCAAGCCCTAGTTTAGAGTAAGCCTCTAGGCCTGTGGCACCACTTGTAAGGGGAGAAGAGCCTCCTGACCATGGCTCTACCAGCCTTCTTTGCAGACAGCTCCAGGACTAGGTGCTAAAACAACCCACTGCTCCCACAAGATTTTTAATCCCTAAGGACTACACACACCCTTCAAAAAGCAGATAAAATGGCTCTGTTCCTCAAAATCAAGATGCATGCTCCTAGGTACATTTCACACATGCCATGTGGCAAGGGGCTTTGCTAGGTACATAAGTCTCTAATGTAAATGCTCTCCTTCAGTTGCATTATTGCTTTAAAATATAGATGTTTCTCTAAACAAGCATGATTGCTTGCTGCCTGTAATCCTTGGCCAATACCAATGCTCCAGGTACAACCTTGGTCCATCAACTACACTGCACGTACAAGCATACACCGACACATCTTGAAGGAATACTGATAAAGATTCTTCATTTCAAAGTTGCTCTGCAGTTCTAGGAGTACAAAAGGAATCTCAAATTATTAAATGCTAGGCACAAAAATGGTAACTAGAAAAGGAAATGAAAACACCCTTAGGAAATAAAACTAAAGTGCTCCTACTCTACAATCCACATGCAAGGAAGAATGATTGACACCAGTGCCAAGATTGCATTTTGGTTGTAAGAGATTTGAGGTCAGGGCTAAGTTTTCACTTGTACCTTTCCCTGGTGTACTTGTTCACACGGCAAAAGCAGCAGCCAGCAACTCACCGGGTGACTACACTCAACAAGGCTGACACCAGCGTGACTTAACCTATGTGCCTTTATACGAATTAGATTAGAAACAAGCTCTGGACACGCAGATACCTGGCCATTATATGCGTAAATTAGCCACACCATTGCTTTAAATGAAATGCTAACCAATTTTTTCTCTGCCTCCTCTACCCACAAGGAGCAACAGCACAAAAACTCAGCAGCGTAGCCTATTGAGCACTTAATTATTTTTTCTATCTCCAAGTATTACAGCAACAGGGTCGCTGACTTATCAGCATCTTCCAGGGACAGAATTCTTTTTACAGCCAGTAACTCTACTTACAGAGCTTTTCCAGGGTAGGGTCTGAGAAGAAAGAGTTAATGGAAATAGACAACAACATTACAGAGTTTAAACCCTTTGCCCTCTCCTACTTTTTATTAATATGCACAGGCATTGGTCCCTGCTCTGGATTAGCAGGGTTTAAGGTTTCAACTTTTTACACTGAAGCTGGTTTTAGTTAGAGAACTGCAAATCAGGGACTAAAACTTTAAAACTTATATGAGGTTTTTAGAAACCCGCCTGCAAACCAAAAAAAAAAAAAAAAAAAAAAAAGAAAAATTACCCCAAAGATATATTTTCCATCAGGTTTCTCTTTAGTCAGAGTCTTTTATGTTAAATTTCAACCTAGAGTGAACTTTCACTGATGAGACGTAAACTCCTATAAAAACAGGGTATTACACTTCATTTGAAATTCTGACAGACTCTTAAGTAGAGCAAGCTAACCAGTGCTACAATAGTTCAGAAAGAAGAAAGCTAGAGTGATTTGTGGGGCTGTATAATCACTCAGATGATCAGATAGGATTTCAGTTCTTTTACTCTTCCATATAAAGATAGTATTTGTTAAAACTGCCATCCTGGGATACAAGAAGAAGCTGACATTTATGTGCAGGCTCCACTTTCATACTTTTCTTCTCAAAACACGCGCACGTCATGAATCAAGGTACTAGGGACTGTTATGGAAAAGGCTGATTTTTCAAATTACTGAATGAAATTCAAAACCTACTTTCAGTAATTTAGAAACGAAAGGGAACATGTGTTTTAATAAGGTTTTCCCTTTTTTGGTTACTTGAGAAAAAAAGGTAACAAAACTATTTTTCCTTCTGCATCAACTATCTCTCTCCCCACTATAAAGTTATTGCCATGTGCCATACCAAGTCAGAAGTTCCTGTATGTTTTCTGCCACAGAAGAATTTAACTAAACACGATGGCATTTTTGCAATAACAATAAGGCTTATTCATCAGCCAAACAGCTCGCTAAGCATTGACTTCACACCACCAGGTTGGTTGTGATGGGGACAGATGAGAAATTTGACAGCACCCACGCTCCAGGACACTAAGAGCCAAGCAGTTTGCAGGAGCTCCCTCGGCGCCGAGCAGGAAACTCCTCTTGCAGTAATGCTGCCGGCTCTCACGGCAGGCGAGCCACTCCAGTGTGCCAAAAGGGGAAAGCTGTCTAATCTTGTTCTGGTTCAAGTGAAGCGTTCAATAAAGTTTCAAGAGTAAGTGCGGGCAAGGCGCGCCAAGCCAAATTATTGACAGAAACACACTGTCCACCATGGCAACAAGTGGGATTCTAAAGAAAAAATGTAAGCAAACAGCCCACTCCTCCAGCAGCATCTGCCAAAGGGGTTTTACGGCCAAATAAGCGAAAACTGTTCTGTTACTACTCTGCTCACATTTTAGAAGTGAACAGCTTTAGGATCAAAAGAAACATCTGATTTACTAAAATGTTTGAGAGAGACAAATGCCAAAGCGAAAGATGAAGCTGGTGGCAGCCCATCAACTCCAGTACAATTCCTCCCACCTTTTGCCAGTGTAAGAGTAAAGGGTTAAATAAGAAAAGAAAAAAGCAATCATGCCCAAGAGCAATCTGCATAAGCTTCTCTTTCTTCACATACACCCTTTCTCTGACTTAACAAGCCAATAGCCAGAGACACATGTTAGAAGTGCCCAGTCTTGAATGATCACTTTAATCCAGGATTCTCACATCCACTGTGAAATGCCTGATTTAGTCCTGCTATTTTGATCAGAAGCCAATTTTATTAGAAGTGCTGAGTACCTCACTTAATGGAGCACCTCTCACTCCATCAAAAAGCTTTCTTAAAAAACTCACACTGGACAGCATGCCTGAATAAACACACTTTTAACTGCACAGCTAATTTACTCAGAAAGTTTTAAAAAATCAGCACAAGCCAATCCCTAACACAAAAATCCTTTTAACTTTCTTTACCTGTTGAACTTTTTCACCTTTTTTTATCACAGACCAAGACAAAGTAGAAGCTATTTTACTTTAAACCACCCAAAGCTAGCAACTGAAAAAAAAGTTGAAATCTATTGATTGAGAACAATAAAAGTCAATCCCAACACACTTCACAGACACCCCTGATTCAACAAGACAACACCAGCCCAGTTAAATCTCTTATTAAGTTTCATCACCATATTTCTGCTTGCAACTTCCAGAGAGCATTGCTATCTCATGAGAGATCTGACAGCACTTCAGCTGAGTATGAGAAAAAACAAGGTACTTACAACTCAGTCCAAGAGACCCTGCCTGATGCTCCCTCTAAGCTCCTCTCTTCTCTTGACCAAAATTCTCTGGCTACTAGGACATGGGCATTCCTCCCTCTTTTTCTCCCTCTCCCTTCTCCCCACCCCCCCCCCACCCCCATCTCCCTCCCTCTCTCTCAAAGGCAGTGCTTCTCCCATTAGAGGAATTAAAAGTGGTTGGTGCCATGCTAAATTTAACAAGCTCATTAGTATTCTTCCTGTGTGCTTCCTAGTGAACTCTCCCTATTCAAGCAGCTCTCTCTAGCTGAGGGGTCAGGCGGCTAATCATTAAATCAAACTAATGTCACCCTATCACAATCAGCCTGAGAGAAGGACGGTTTATTATTTCAGTTTATGCTAAATAAACGGTTTTACAAATGGTCTCCAAGCAAGGTCAACAGCAGCTTCAATTACAAGACAAACTTAACAAGAGTTGCTATAAACCAAGTGCTCCATATTGACCTAAGCACAAGCTCGGCTCTGCATATTGCCACTAGCAGGATTGTACAGGAATGCATATTGTAAAATAAAGGAAAGGGTAATCTTTTCTTTGCCAGAATTTGTGACTGCACAGAGACTGCTCATTCACCTCTCCCCAAGCAGATTGCTGCTCAGCTCAATTCACCCCACACAAAGGCTGAAGACCAGACCTCAATGGACCGAGTGAAACATGTTCAAAACTAGGCTCTCTATTGTGACTGAATTTCTTAACATCTTTTCAAAAAGCGGAGAATGCCTTGAGGCTAAAGGAAGAAACAGGCTAATGGTGAATTGGGAATACTGAGCAAATTTCAGAGCCCTTTCCTCCTAGCTTTTGAGGTTGAAAGCAAGCTCTTTCCTTTCAAGTTTCAAAGTCCTTTTTCCTCCCGCAGTGTCACAGAAGGATTTGAAAAGAAGGTAATTGTGCTCACAGTCCCCCTGATCAGAGCTTACGTCCTATTTCTGGTATTTCAGAATACTTCTTGCAATAATGGTGCATATAGCTCAATCCCTTAACCGTCCTGCACTCTGCAATTGCTCATTAAATGAACAATTGCTGGTATAAAATGCCTTTTATGTTCAAGGTCTGGATATAAGATAAGCATTCTAGTACTCTAAATTTGGTTTACTAAGGAAACTCTCCATCATTAAATTACAAAACTGAAATCAGAATATCAGTCTTTCCCAGAAAAGTAGCATTTTAGATGCTGTGAGCCAGAAGGAAGGAGGAAGGTGGAATGCAAAGAAGATTGACTACTTAGATTCTTAACAGAACAGATACCTAAGTAAGAAAGCCATTTCCTTCCCATTTAAGAAAGGCTGAGTTTTTGACACCTGATATTTTCTTCCTTGAAACGATGCAATAGAGCAATTGCCAGGCTCATTAGGACACCTGTACCTGCACCTTCTTGCATACACACACTTTTCACTACTCTCTCACCACCTTAAGAGCAACATCAGAGGAAACAGATCTGTAGGATTGTGCCAGCCTTTAAAAACAGCATGTGTTGTTTTGGGTGAGTACAGTTGTTTAAATTGGACACCCTTGGTCCCAAGTTTGTTATTTTCCTGCATTCGGAGCAACTGCACAAGAAGCATTCTGGAAACACTAACACAGATATGAAGGACGATGCTCATAATTGGTTTTAAAAATAGACTCCAATTACACAAGAGGCTACAAAATCTGCTAGATAACAATACTGTACTCACTTTATTTGCAATGCTTAAGCATACCTTATACAAGACTTTTGGGCTTATAAGAAACGTACATTATCTGAGCTTACCGCTGAAAATTTATAGTTTTCTATTCCTACTTGCAATGGATTTTTAGCTTAGTTATTTTTTCTTTATCCTATGTATAATAATTTCTAATAACTGATTTGTGATCTTTGGAATATGAATACACAGCTCTTTTGTAATTTTGTTTGTTTTGAAAAACATGTTATATTCTTTTGTTGTCAACTTTAGCTTTCACTGGAAGAAAAAGGATTTATCAAAGAAGGAGAGAGGGGACCCAATCCCTACAATACCTACCTAATACTCCACTCACACTCACACTCCCTTATTTTCCTCAAATGACACATACATTCAGTTTTGCTGCATCTGCTACACGGCTTGGTTCAGTTCCTTTCTTAACAGTACAGAGGAGGACAGAACACAGTGCATCAATACACTGCCTATGACTTTGGAAACAGAGCCTGATAATGCATTCCTGAGTCAATGACAGAGCTCCCACTGACTGGACGAGACAAAATTGGGCCTGTACAGAGTTCACACCACTCCAACACTAAATCAGCAACACACTGTTATCAGGAGAACATCACTCACAGCCTTTTCCAAATGTGTGAGTAACTCTTCTCCAAGACTGATGGGGAACCAGAGAATGGTACAAAGCAGCTTAAAAAACTCAGGTAAACTTTTCCAGACCCCTAAATCAGAGAGAGCCTTGTTAGCAGCAATATCGTTATCTCAATTTATCTCAATCCAGATGAATTTACAGAGCTCGTTACTTCCCCAGCCACTCCCAACTAAAACCAACCAGCTGAAGCTAAACAGACATATAGGAAATTATGTAAAATAAAGCCACCTTTAAAATTTCATACAAGCAAACACCTATTGTATTTATTTTACTGAGAGTCTGTATCTACAAATCCCTGTATGAGATCTATAGGGAAATGCTAAAAATCTCATATAAGCTGAAAAAATCCTACTGAGGAAACACAAGAGGCAGATGTAAACACAGCTACCTACACACAAAGGCAGAGTGCTATGGAAACTTCCTTGTCAGTCCCAGGACTCAGCCTCAGAGGACGGACAAAGAAGACAGGAGGCAGGGCTGGGCTGCCTTACACATGATCCTGCATCTTGCTGATCACGCAGGACATGTGGAAAAAAAGGAGTAACATTTGGGCATGTGCCTGAAGTTACTGACCTGACACTTGAGCCATCCCAGTCTCTTCTTCGGAACAAGCTACTGAAGTTGCTTGCTGTGAACCAGATTCCTGCAGTATCCTGTTGGCCAAGTTCCCTTCCAGCTACCCAGCTGAACCACCAATTAGCCAAGTTGTGGAGCTTGAACCCTGCTGCCCAGGAACAGCCCAGACCTGCAGGGCTGAGAGTCTCTGGGAAGCTAATGGAGGGACTAATTCTCAGCAACTTGCAAGGTCAGCCTCCGAAGAAGTGGGAGCCTCACTTCTGAACAAGCCCTCCCCCAGCCCATTTCCACCCGGGCTTTAAAATAACAAAAACAAACAATTTAAGTCAAAACAGCTGAAAACCATTTTCTCCCTTCCCAAGTTCAGGGCTACATGTTTCTCCCATGGCAGACAGTGGATTATTGTGGTGATACTTAACACCGCTGGCGAGTGCAGCCCCCAGCAATCTGGTTTAGGTGTTAGTGACGACATTGACTGAGGCAGGAGAAACACTAAACCCACACCTAGGTACCAAGCAGGTGGCAAGATTTTAAATTTACCTTCATGGGGCCTACAAGGCCCAAATTTTGCTTGCTTTACGCACACTAAAATTCTGGGGATTCAGTGAAACTACTTGTGCAAGTAGAGCAAGAGGGATTCGTGTCCAGCATCAGAAATGCTCCAACCACTGGGCACAAATAGTCTGTCTGGGAAATGCACTGAAGATGTTGTTTGGCATGTGGAAATGTTGTATCATTATCTTGATGGAGCTCTTAGTAGTACCAGTGCTTTGTAGCTCTAGTGAACAAGAAAAAAAAAGAAAGCCATAATGCAGAAGTAGAAGACATTTGGAGGTAGAATTAATTGGCAAAATTAACATGTAGCCTGCCATTTCTCCTTTTAAATTTGCAGAACTAGAAGGCAGGACAAAAGCTCTTTTCTTTCTTGTTATAATAAATTTTATGTTTTGATTTTGCTACTTGAGGACTGGGAAGCTCAAATGAGAAAAAAATATTTCTTTGAAGAACAAACTTACTTTTTCATTTCCCCTTCCAAAAAACTCTTCCACCTTACAAAATTTTGCGAAGACTGAAAATTACTGTGCCACAATCTCAGCAAACCAGAACATCTGCTCAAGGTCTGCTGATCAGGGCTAAAACTCAAGCTTTGCACTTTCGGAATATCTCCAGGATCACTGCCCTTCTCCAGCATCTGGACTGTTCAAAGAGCCAAGAGAGTCAAATATAAGTAAAAGACAACAACAGACATCAGGATCTGACCTTTGGCAACTATTTCTCAGAAAGAAAAAGCTCCTCAGCCTATTGTAAAACTCTCAAAAGGATCCTGATTTAAAAACATTATGAAGTTCCTTCCATTAGCCAGTTATTAGACTGTTAGTCATTGCTTACTTTGAGCAGGCTAATTAGTTACATCAAAGGCACTACAATAAATTCCCAGGAGGGTTTTGGTGGGGGGATATATTTCTCAACCATCTAATAGCACGTTTATGCCTATCTGTGGGTAACTGCCTCATTTCACTCAGACACTGGGGGACATATTCTGTGCTGTCACTTTCTACCAAGCCAGCAGCAAGACCAGGCCTTAAAGCTGTTTGAAGCCTGATATAAATGTGACTAGCCATGCTTAAAAGCCACAAAAGAGTGAAAGAGGAGTTATAAACCCTTTGGTGCACCATCCTTTTGCACCATCTACAGCACAGACACCTTAGCCTTGAAAGAATAAAAATCCCAGTTATTTATAGTGTTGCATACAAACAGAATTATATTTCTTCCCTTTTTCCTTGGGTGGGTTCAAACACCTAAATGGAATCACTAGCAAATCACTAAGTAGTTTGCAACAACCCAGGCAACCATTCAGTTTAGATGGCAGATATCATCTATTTAGTTGCAAAATTTACTTATTGCTGCATCTTTTTGCACAGCTGCAGTAAGACTTTTGTTTCCATTATATCCCTTTACTTCTGGTCTCTGAAAAATACCAGTTGTTTAAAAATGTGTTATGGGTTACTCTGCCCTGATTCACAGCGGCTGCAATCTCTGGACAATGATTTCACCAAAGTTTTCTAAGGGCAAAATTTGAATGCCATAGAAATTTCTCTGTGCAGATGTGTATGTACTTCTGCATAAAAAAGTGTAGTCACAGGCTAAACAAATCACACCCACAAATTCAGCTCCACCCTACATTCCATAAAATCCAACCAATTGCAGATGTGTCATACATGATGTCTGCAAATAAGTGTCCACACAGGCAGGCTGGACACCTGAATGTAGAAATAAGACTTTTTACAGCCCTCATCAGCAGTGTAAATAATTCAAAAGAATGCTGCAAAACATCATAAGGTTTACAGCAAAGGATGTTTTCATACAAAGAAAAACTGTAAAGCCCTGTACCCCAAGCAATCTGATGCTTTGACATTAGTGCACTAGTTTAGAACAGCAGAGCTACTAATCCACAGATATTGCGAAATATTCCTTTTATCAGCACTGCTTCTCTACCAGGAATATATTCTGAACGCTCCAAACCTGGCTTGTTTACCTCTAAAGCTAAAGCTCAGGAGCTTTCTTCTCTGCCTGGAGATACTGCTTACAAACAAAATAACTCTCCTTAAGCCGTAAGAAGATCTTAATCACCCCAAAGACCAATCTGTTTTTTCTCCCCTCTGCTCATTTTCAGCTCAGTTTTCTCCACTAAAGAGGATGTACAAGCTCTGGCAGAGGTGCATACTGCCATACTTTCATCACTCCAGCCCTCATATTCCAGTCATCAAAAATACTGCTAACAGCCACAGCAAGCAGCCTGGGTCCCAGAATAGGTGCATGCGAGTAGGCAAGGATGGATGGAAATTGGAGAGCCTGGAAGGAAAGGACAGAGCAAATTCTTCATACCATGATTACCCTCACCAAGGGGGTGGAATCTTCCTAAAAGCTTTGGATCTTTGGATGTGTGGAGTTGGAGAGTTAAGAAAACCAGTCACTGGCTTATTTGTCAGTGCCTTTCTACTCCCTTCGTCACTTCCACTGCACACTTCTGGCCAGGCTTTCCATCCTCTGGCAGGGTCTGCCAGCCCTGTCTGCTACATTTGAGAAAAGGCAAGAAAGCTGAGACACACCAGCTTTTTCCAGCTTCTCAACACAACCCCACAGGGGAAGGAACTGAATGCCGACCAGATCACTATATGGATGAAAACAAGTTGATGATTAATGTTTTCTGTTGAGTTTCAGGAATGAGCAAAACTGGTTTTGAGACTTTGCTTTTTTGATTACTTATGCATTTGTCTTTTTAACCTTAATGCTGGATAACAGATTTTAAAAGACAGTGGAATATTGGCCTCAAGCTTTTACTGATTAACTGCATATATGTACTTGGGTGCTTATAAATGCCTTAAGCAATATTGTATATTTCCATTTATCAAAATGCAAATGGGCACCTGAGATCATAACAACAGCCAACTTAGAAAAACAATCCTATGTTCACGAAAAAAATGGCAGAACAATTTAAAACAGCACTCTCCTCCTACTACAGTAGCCATGTAAGCTCAAAAACGGCATTCTTAAATTGTTAATCAGGTTTTGCTGGCTTCATCTATCCACAATCTGGCAGAAGGAGATTTCAATGTTTCCTTATTATTTTTTTCATTTATATTCTTGGCTACCTACATTCTCAGGCAACATCCATTTCAAAGAAAAATAAACTAAGTTTCATCTCTCAAAAACATAAAAGAAGCATGATTTCTATGGAAGGAAGGCTGGGGAAGGGAAAGGGAATCACCTGCAAAGTTCATTTGGCTATATACAAAGCAAAAGAAAAAAAAAAAAAACACCATGCAATACCCAGCAGTATAATCAATTCTGTGACTTCTGTGTGCTGCAGAGGAATGCAAAACTGTAGCCAGCACAACTTTGCCTTCTTCACTCACCAAATGCATAAAATACTGATGACTGATTTCATAAGAGAAAAAATATTTTTATACAGCAAGTAAGCACAGTGTGATTACAGGATTTAAGGTCCCTTTGATTTATATACAGAAACATCCACTTAGATTTGAAGGCAAAATGTGTTGAAGAGTAAGCCCAAAGCTGCCCTACACATCACCCTGCATATTAAATGTTTCAAATCTGAAAAAACAAGAGTGTGCCTCCCCTTTCTATTACGTCAAATGCTCATCCACAGCTTGCACAACTGTGGATGAGCAAATACATAACTGTTGACTAATAACTATTTACCATGTCCCTCTGAAGGCAAATGGAAAAAAAAAAAAAAAACAAAAAAACAAACCAACACATAAAATCAGAAGAAAACTAATAAATCAACTTTTAACGGGCTATTGCCCTGAATTCAGGTGGCCTACCCCATCCAGACCCCTGCTATTCTTTCAGCAGCAGAGAAAGCTCATCCAAAACACTCTGCTTCCCCCTCTTCATAACAACTACCTTAAGTGCTGAGTCATGGCTTTTAATAAATATCCTGAATTATTAAGTAAGTGGACCTGATTTACAAGCATATCACCTAAAGAGTCAAAGAAACTTTTTTCCCAATTAGTAGTCATGCTCTTTCTTCCCCAGTGCAGGACAGAAGTTCCATCTTGCCAGCACCAACAAGAATTCATTTTTTTCCTCTATAAACCACAGCCATTCGGAACCACAATACAGATCATACTGTCAAATTCATCAAATTAAGAATAATACTTTTATGCTAATCTCATTGTTCATACCAGTTTTACCATAAGACACGTAAGCATGAAAACTAGAGGACAACTTGTAGTCTAGATACCTCCAGGTACTTCAACAGTTATTCATGACTATGTAGTCAACTGTGTCACAATCATTTGTTGTATTAACACATCCTCCTTGCAGAGGATATGAGATTTAACACATTTGTCCTATAAAATTCAATTAGCCATTTCAGATGCACCAGAGTTGTAACATCAAAACCAGCTAGCTTTAAAGAAGAAATTCCCATTAGAAATCACAGTTTTTTTCATGGCAAAAAGACTGACAGTCCACAGCCTTCTCACAGCAGAATACATATTGGGCTTGCTTGTTGCAACTCCTTTCTAAAGACTAGAAAAAAATCTTTTCCAGAGCAGTAAGGTTACCACTGTCAACTGCACTGAACTACATACTTCCCTCTCTTTCGGGTCTTATCTTCAAAAATCACGGAAACAAAGATGTAAACTTGGACATTAAAGAGCGTTAACATCAAAGTATATGCACCACTTTTGATATTAACCAAAGCCTTGAACCAGCAAACTAACTGGCACAAATCAGGGGTGTCTGTAATTTCAGAAACAGCTGAACTGAGCTCTGTGCCGTGGCCTGCATTTGCTCACTGATTTTTCAAAGAACACTATCCCTGTATGTTTTTACAACTACCTGCCAATCAAGAAAGCAGCAGGAATCCAAATTCACTTCTTGGCATTTTCACCCTTTATCTCTCCACATTTCCTAACACATGAAGTTTTCTATTTCTTTCTTCTTCTTTAAAAAATTTTAAACCTTTAAAAAATTTTAACATCTCCATCCAGCACAATTTCTGTGCATTGGATCAAATCATGGCCTGTATAAGATCCCAGCCCTTTGGTTTACATAAAAATTACTGTATATAACAATTCTGCTGAAAAAAAAAAGGAATATACAAATGCATAAAGGAATTACATAAATAGATATCAATAACAGATTAGTATTTGTGTATTATCTCACTTGTATTCCCCCATCTTTCCCCCCATTCCATCTATTATCATATATATCACTCTTATGGTCTGCATATCCCAACAGAGCTTCAAATTCTCTCATCAAAGAAGTTAAGTAAAAGAAAATATGTTTATGGTCTCCCAACCTTTGCTATTTCCCACAAAAATCTGTGTTTTCATCAGCAGTCACACACACTCCACCTCATTGAAGACATTCCAATGCCATCTTCATTAGTTGCATTCAAATCAGTCTGTGCCAGAACTTACAGTCAGGACCTTACCAAAGGCCAGTGAACACACTCAACTAAGCAGGTACCCTGCAGAAAAGGCAGTGCAAAAAAATGCAGGTAGACAGCTGGACAACACTTTGAATGTAAACTTTCCCTTGTGCTTTAACTCACCAACTTAGTCCATACTTAAGTCTACACAAGACTCAGAACTTGTTAACTCATAATATGTCATAAAACTTTAGCCGGGGCAACACATCATGGCTTGAACTACAGCATACACATCTCCAGTTACAAGTATAAATTTCAGGATGAATGGAAAGAAGACAGGAAAGAAAAAGCTCAAGTTTAGATTCCTAGCATTTTTGGTACCCTATTAATGTTTTATGTTAACAGGACAAAACCCAGGATACCAGGATGCATGCTGTGATGCAACAAAATGTGGTACATAGCTGTACTCAGAGGCATGGCTCTCCTCCCATAATACAACACTCTTGCCTCATTTCTGAAGAAAACAAGAATGAATAATATCAAGTGAGGGCAGAAAGCAGTTTGGTATCTATTCTACATATCTTTGAAATGCAGTGATTGAACTAAGCCATTTTTGTCTGAGGCGAGACTTCTATACCAGATTTCTACGAAGAAAAAGGCAGCAGCTAGGTTGAAGAGATGCTGTATTACCAACCTTCTAACATCGAGGTTGCAGAGTAATTTCTCCACATCATACAGAAAGTATTAAGGAACAAAGTGTAATAAGCATCCCATCAGAAAAAAAAACTTTGATCAGAGCCAGCATCTTAACTGAACACCAGAGAATCAAGACAGAAAGCCATGCCCTGGAGGCAATTCCCAGGAAGGTCCATTTCTACTCCAAGCAGCTTTGCATTTTGAGCAGAGCTGCTGATTAGGGATGTGATCTGGAGCAAGTTTCCAGGACAAATCTTAGAAAAAATCAGCACCAGAGTGCATCAGAATCACAGAGGGTCTGTGGGCTCCAGCAGCATAGGATGATTCAAACCTCCACAGTGCTTGCAAGTTACTAAGTATTCTCTTGAAGACTAAGCATTTGTCTTCCACAGTCCCCCTCAACCACTGAGGAATAGAATGCACAGGAATACTTTCATTTACCCAGAAGCTTTATCTACCACTCATGAAATTATATGCAGGCATGAAGATGGAGACTGATTATAGAGTCTGTTTTGCCAAACTGACTGTAAATTTCATCACAAACTGAAAAACTATACATGAACAGCCTTGATGAAGAACAGCAAATAAGTGTGGCCCAAGAGTGATAATTGTCATCTTCATAGACCAGAAGCATGGCTGCATAAATTCCAGACTGTATATCAGAAGCAAGGTTCACTGGCAAAAGGGCTTTCTGCTCAACTTCTTAACAAGACCTCTCTTCACTTCAGCGGAAGCAGGAAAAAATGGAGTGGGCCCAAAGGAAGCTGAGAACAAATTGCACCTTAAACCAATAAAATACCCATGGTCCATCAAGTTGTCTCATTACTGATAAGTCAGTAATTAAAATTTTAATGGCAGGCAAGCAAGTTTCTAAATCATTAGGCAACAGAACACAGTGTCAACAATATCACTGAACAGAGGGATAGAGAAAAATCAACCGCCACTGCTTAATCACCTAGGACTCTGCAGCTATTCATCTGAGGAGCACAGCAATCCCTTATACCACTGCAACTACCTGCTCTGTAGCAGTAGGTCATTAATTTATCCTCCCTCATATCAAATTGTAATGTTTTAACTGCAAGGACTTGAGAGTGGGTATGCATTTTTGCCACAAGTGTAAAACAAAATTATCATGCACTGTTTATGAAGCATTGCAGATCTATGCAGAACTGCTGGAACATGAATAACACAACAAGAAAAAGGATAGTTTGAAAGTAACATGAAGCCCACAAGAGAAAGGCATGACAAAGTTATGGTTGCCTGGGCATTATCACATGTGTAACTACTGTCTGCTTTAAGACACTGATGAAGTAACAACCATTTTTCTCTGCAAGACCCCAGCTTCATTCAGCACCACCCACGGGGTGGACAGTGTGTGTTTCATAAAGAGCCTGTCACTACCTGGTTCTCATCTTGGAGTTCAACATATGGCCCCTCTGCACCATGAATTGGCTTCATTGAAGCCCAGCTCTGCAGATAGATTATTAATTTCCTCCTGGACTTTCTCTGGCACTCATTACAGTATCCAAGTGCTTCATTAGTGGTATGAAAATGTTTTTTACAACAGTTCTCACAACATAAAGAGATGGTCTTGTCCACTACCAACCGAGACTACCTACTTAAGTGTCCCTAGCTGTCCATGCATAGTCTAGAGAGCCTGAGAACACATTTTCCAAGTATTTAGCATCGAATCTACTCTCCACGGTTTGTATTTTCAAGCAATATCTATAACTGTATTTGTTAGCATGCTCACATGCATGCCTTTCTGAAAACCAGGTGCAAGTCACATACCAACAAACAAAAAGAAAACCCTTCTATATTGGTGATGTTGAGTTGTTCCAAGTAGTAAGAGGTCTAGTTTCAATGTAATTAATGACACTGCAAAAATTCCTATATTTTTGCACTTTTGTTGTTAAAGTATATAAAAAGGTGGGAGTTGTGACTGAAGAGTTCCTCACTTCAGGGGCCATTTACAGAAAGCCACTATCCTAGCAGGTATTTTATTATCTAAATATGAGTTCAGTCTGTAAGTTCCCCTTCTATGGTAGGAGAGACATATTTTGTCTTCTTCATTATGTATTTTAATGAAATACAGAAATTTTTATCACCAAGACCTCCACCTCACTGTCAATGAAGCAAAAGTTGGCCAAGGGGGTGACAGACTATTATAAAAGAAAGTGGGTGAGAGAGAGAGAAATATTACAGCTGCATGTCAGTTTCTTCAGGTCACCACACAAGGAAGGGATGAATGCATGTGATCATTTCATTAAAGACTGCACTATAATGGACAGCCACAGGGAATTCTAGGTTGGCATTCCTGATTTTTTGATATAAATAATATTTCTTAATTAAATAACTCACATGTAGCTTCACAGTGTAAAAAAAAAAACAACAAAGGAAAAAGCAAAATGAAAAGACAAATATGGCAGCCATAAGAAATTGGTGATTTAATTCAACCCACTGACCCTTTGAAAGCCAACAAAACACCTTGTAACCTCAGTAAACTATAATTTCCCAAGACATTTGGGGCAGAAGATGACACCATATCAAGGGTTCACAGACAGTTGCTGATATGCGGAAATTTTGCATGTTGAATCCCACCCCAGGCTTTAAAGAGGAAAATTTTTTAGCGAGGACAAGCTTGCTGCTTTTTCCACTAATATGTGTATTTTCTGTTCAATCTTTCCCCTTGTAACTTTGAAAATGCTTCATCAACCCGACTACTATCTCCTCCTCCCAGACCTATCTGCTATTCCAACACTCACTCCACAATCCTCTCATTTCAGACCCATCTTCTTTAACCAGTATCTGTTAGCCATGAAATCTAAGCTCTTTGTCCTATTCCTTACGGGAAGAATCTCTTTGCTCAGTTGTTCCCATCTTCTCTCTCAATAGTCTTTTTCTTAATCTTCAGTCATACATGCCAGGCATTGTGCCCCATTTCTGATGATTCCCAGTCTCTCTCTATAGGTTCTCCGTCCAATCTCAGCACACTGAGCTTGCTCTCCTTTCTTCAGCTTCTTTTTATGGGATCTTTTCTCTCTTACCCCTTTTCTCCCTTCTGACAGGGCTCCCACTCTCCAACCCACACTCAACTAAACAGAAATCTTCCCCCATCATTGTCAGCATCAAACCCTGAACTAGCTAAGGAAAACTGGTGGAGGTGTCCTTCACATGGTATTCAGAACAGTGGATCCTGTAAGATTTTATTTAGTTTCCTCTCACTGTTCCCTTTACATTGTTAGCATTGCCTTTTCTTTGATGCAGCTGGCTCATAAGAGTGATAGACCAAAACCACTAAGGTCCACTTGCATGCTTTGCAGGAAGAAGAAAGATAATATCTGAGGAACAATTATCTCTGCAACTCTCACAGTTGCAGTTAAATGTATGGAAGATGAGAAATGCCATTTCATACAATGAGATTCATAAAGTAGGAACCATCTCACCTAACTCTAATGTACTCCTGTTGTCTAGGCTCCATCTATTGTTGGCCAAGAAATGATGCCTCCAGACTGGGATTTAGCCTATCTCAGAATGGAAGAACTCATCCTTTGAATGTACATCACTGACTACAGACCACCCAGTTAGACATTTACCTTTCAGAAAGAGAAGGGTAGATAAGATGGATCTACGATGCTACTTTTAGAAATATGAAGAATGCAAACTGTTTTTCCACAGTTTTATATAAAGGTACTATTTTGCCATTTAGTAGTAATAATATTATCTGCCTTCAATCTTCAATTTACTTCTGCAACTATTTGATCTGATTTAATCTTTAATTAACATTAGTAGCCAAACTGAAGCTAATAAATTTCATTCTCTATTTTATTACAACAACCAAATACTGCAGAGGAACTTGAAGAGCAGTGAATAATTTTCACTTTCAGATGATTCATCTAATCTTTACTAGAAAAACTTCAGTCCCAGTGATACATGCATCTTAGGATAGACCTGATCTTCTCCTCTCACTGCTTAGACAAGGAAGCCAGGCCAAACAGCACCAAAACTGAACATCAGCACTGAAACAGCAACCAAACAATATGACTCATCTTGACTGGTTATTTTAATCAAATATATATACAGTCTACCATTTTGTAGTGAAGATAACACAGCCAAATCAATACAGCCGTGTTCTACCAAAGCCTAGAGGAGAACACCAAGCATTTGCAGCTTTATAATCTGTAAGACTACAATAGGTGTTTTATGAGATAGGTAGATGGACCTATTCCAAAATCAGTTCCCTGGGTCAGATGTCACACTTCAGAGATACCTTGCTGTAGACATCTGACTGCCTGAGCTACAAAGGTACTGAATGTTGGTAAGACCATTTACATCAGTGAATCATTCAAAAATTTTCAGTTTATGGACTTTATCATCACTAGGCCATTGCAGTCATGACTTACTGACCTGTAATGTGTTTAGCAACTGAATTTCTGAAACATATCTGTCCTAGTGAACAACTTGTATTAGTCTGTGCCCATATAGAAGACTGGAGATGCAAGGGACCAGGATCTCCACAAACACAGTGCAGCTGGTACTTCTGAGATTTTGTCTCTCTGTCTGAATCTGTTCTGGCTCTTTAGACTATAAACTCTCCACAGCAGGAACTACCTGTTATCAGATATATATCCACAAATGAATAAAGTGAGGCCTCTCAGAATGGTGCTTCAAAAGTACCACAAAAATGTTTTGGTTTTTTTCATGCTACACAATTTGAGTTTCTCAGAGAACTACCACAGATCCTGTATTTAAAAATCAGTTATCCAAATAATTTATGTTTTTTACCATTGCAAAAAAAAAAAGGTGTCCTGTTCATTCAGTGTAAAACAGGGTGAGGTCTCAGTCATGGGTAAAGTACAGAGGAAGTACAAGACATTTTCCCACGTGTAAATGGCATCACTAACATTTTACAAAGTAATCTCTTGAGTGCAACAATCAGAATATTCACCCTTCCCTTCCAATTTTCATTTGAATGTGTCTTTCTTCACCATGGCAGAGGTAGTTCACCTGGACAAAGAAAAATTGGGAACTTTCAAGTATATCCCTCTACCTCCATCACTGTTACTTCCAATAACAATTGGGAAATATCACTTGAGTCAGGGGGAGCTGTCTGGTATCATTGGTCTAATCAAATGGAAAAGAAAAAGCACATGTACCCTATCTTGCTGAGAAGATCTGTTTAAAAAAAAAAAATCCAGGATCCAGTGAAGATTGATGAACTGTACAGTACAGTTAATTGTCACTGTTCCCAGATGAGTTATTAAAGCTGTGGAGTAATTAAATCACATCTCGTCTTTCTTCTTACACAGCCTGGACAATCTCCATGTTGGAGAAACTAGGATAGAAATAAGAGGGGAAAGCTACAGATTGCTTTACTTGCAGAGCTTAAGATAACTTTGAAGCAGCCCTTGCTGGGATTACAAAATCATCCAAGAATTGTTGTAAGTCTGGGTGTTTGTAAATAGGGCTAAAGGTAGCCTTAGAAGTTCAAGAAAAATTCTCAAGTATTTGTGCTTAGCTGGTATACATCTAGGTTTTATCTTTTGAATTTTAACTTGCATTGTCAAAATGTTTGATTTCCAATTTGGAAGAGGCCATATTTATCACTGAGGCATAATGAGTTTTAAAACACTGTTACCATTGCTTAACAGCCAACCAAACTGGAGAGAAAATCAACCACAGAGCAAAACTGGAGCAAGGGAATTGCTAACAAAAAAATACTTCTCCCTTCAGCTCTACAAAGAGATCAGAGAACAGTTCTTTACTCAAACCAGATTTTAGATGCTTCCTTCCGTGCACAGTACATATGGCTTGCATCTATTTTCTCTTTAAAACAGAGCTACATTTCTTCCTGTTAGTAAACATACCAAGGCTTTTAGGAGAACTAACAACAGCAAAACTTTTCTTGCTTTTAATGTAGATTGAACATGGGTATTCTAAAAAGGAAATAATTTCTCTGACCATATGCATTAACTGAATGGCTTTGTAAGAGTTAACAGGTAAAAATACTGCCTTACAAAAAAACTCATTCATTTTTACACAACTAGCATTTGAGGAGCTGTGTGTCTAGCACAAAAGTACTTAAACAAAACCAAATTTAACTTGACAAGAATATCTGCATTACCTCTTCCCCTCGAAACTTACTTTCCCACCTTTCTCCTTATTCCACTTTTTTCTTTTATACGCCACCCCTTTCATACTTTCCTTTTTTCTTTAACAAAAGTCACTGCTGAGTAAAATATGAAACACTAACACGGGAACAGATAATTCCTTCCCACTGCCCTATCACCCCTTCCTCTGCCATCCTGAAGGCAATATAGTTACTCAGAAAGAAAAGTTGATAGCAATTTTAAGCAAAGCTAACAACTGAAATATCACAGGTTTTCATGCTTCACGCTTCCAACATAACACAGCATTGTCCACCCACTCCAGAGACTGCCTCCAATGTATTTAATTTCCCTCCCAACTTTCTCAGTTTGGTATCATATACAGGAGAATACTTGACCATACGTATAAGTGGATTGCTAGTCCAGACTGCTAGTAATGCTATTTGACCATTTTGCAGCCAGAGGGTGGTGAAAAAAAGGAAGGAATCTGCATAGAAAAACATGTAAAAACTGATTCAGCAGCTACATCTTGCTAATATTAATGATAAACCCAGCTGGCAGAAACCCAATAGCAAATGAGAGCATAACTGAGATGTAGAGAGATAACAGGGTCTGGGGGCAGCTTATGCAAATATAGGCAAAAAAAAAAGAAAAAGCTCTCTGCTGTATGAAAACAGAGCACTGGGGGTGGGGTAATGCACAGCAAAGAGGAATTCTAACTTAATCCCATGGGCTACTCAACTCTGGATGTGTCACTGACTTCCAGCAGCAGTACAAGTCTGCAGGGAAAGACAAGAAGGATACTGGGGAAGACAAGTTTATAAAAGAGACGTTTAAATGCTCTAAAAATGAACTTCAAAAACTATCGACACAACAGAAAAATATGCCATCATGATGGCATCCAGCATTATCTTGGTAACAACTGTACAGTGGAATGAGCTTGGAAATGGCCAAAACAACTACAAGCCAGTAATTTTGAACAAAAAGATCTGATGTATCCACCCAACTCTGACAGACTAGTTATTCGATACTAATTGGGCTCTGCTAACTGCATGGCAAGAGAGGCTGTACTGTGGGGCTACAGACAGCAGTCATTTATCTAATCTTAACATTTTAACAGATCTTCGTTATCACAGCTTGGCATCAATACTGTAGTCTGGAAAGTACGATTCCCTGAAAGCCTCTCAGTCTGGTATTTCCACAGTGGCTACTATGCCAATCACAATGACTTTCTCTGAAGCATCCAACTTTCCTAGCAAAAGGCACATACTAAATAATGACAAGCCAGAAGCTCTCTCATTAACAGCCTTTTTCATCCATCCATCCACCAATCCCACCAAATTAAGAGCATGAAGTACATTGTTCCAACCTTTGTCCATATCTTTTCTTCCCATTGTCAAACTGCCCAGACATCACTGCACACAAAAGCATCACAACAGTATCCTTTTTTTTCATGGGTACCATGCATGTCTTGACAGAAATACAAAAAAAAAAAAAAGGTTTCTTCCCTCTCAGAATCAATACACATGAACCCAGCTACTGTCTAAGCAGGTTTGCATGCAACTGTTATCACTGTTGACATTTTACTTACAACCTTTAAGTCAGGTGTCTTGTCCATACAATAAACATTTCTTTCAATCTAGATGACTACTCACAATAATGTAATTGCAAGAAGAGCAGCTGAGCTGTGTCTACACACCATTTGGAAGGGCCCTGGCTAAACTGCTTGTGCTTGTGTTTTTCTTGAATTCATCTCTAGAAGTATCTGGCCATCTACCCCCAAGGACTCTAGCAGGAGGCAGAGTGCAAGCAGACCTGTGACAACACGCACTGGAATGTCTCACTGCGAGAAACCGCCCAAATCAGACACAGAAGGATGGTTACAGCAGCCCATTGAAACAAAGGCATGACTGGCCAGTAACAGAAAACAGCAGGTCTTATGCTGCTGGCCTTCATTAGCTCTCAGGATCCAATCACATAATTGCTTATAAACTCTCCTCAGTAAGAAGTTGTAACTTAGACAGCAAGAGGGGGGGTAGGTAGGGTTCAAGACAGAATTTCTTTAAAGCCCCTGACAGTTATCCCTCATTAGTAGAGACAAACATTTCTTGGAATCAAAATGACAAAATTTGAGGCTAAAGGAAGAGCAAGTTTGGTGTCACGGCATCCAAAAGGACGTGACTTTGAAGTTTTTCTTCTTTGAAGTATGAGGAGTAGTGTCAGAAATATAAGATTCTTGTGAATGAAATTAAGCAACAAGGAAAAAAGTCAAAATACTCCTAGCATTCCTGAAGCATGCCAATAAGCAAGAAACCGCAGCTAGGCTAGGCTACGTATACTCCCACTCATGATACTGCAATACCTCAGCCAACACAAGACATACTGAGGAAGAGTTTTAACTGATAGTATGCCATAAACTCCCCCTTCCTTCTCCTCTATGTCCTTTCAATTCCCAGCATGAATAGAGAAACAAAACAGCAAAACTAGAGAATATGATTTCAGACCATCATATCACCTGCCAGGACCAGCTTTCCAGGATAATAAATCACCTGGCTATGGATACAGAAAGTTCACATATTATTAAAGTCAATTTAACGTTGAGAGATAAAAGATCCATCCTTTCTAAAGCCAAGTCTGAGGACCTGTCAGTACTGAGGTTCTGTCAAACAATAGCACCTCATTCTGCAAGGCCTCCAGAATTTCCCAGTAAGACAATGACACCCAGCTCCAGTGACACCCTTGAAGGACAGTAGCAACACCAACCAGTCCACAGAGCCTATGGTTCCAGGATTTGGAACAGCGCACACCACGGCAGAGAGATTATGCTATCAGTGACAGAGCTGGAAGTACACTCCAGCCGCTGCAGTTTGTCACAACCACACCCAAAACATTCAGTCTTCAAACTGCAAGAATCATGTGGTCAAAAAATCTTCCTCTTAGTCGTGGCAATCAAAATTGTGGTTGAATTAAGTCCCACACCTGGGACAAGCTAATAACCAAAAAAAGCTAGCAAGCTAATAACCAAAAAAAAAAAAAAAAACCACCCAAAAAAAAAAAAAAAACCCTCGGTCCAAATGATCAGTGTTTACTCAGAGTGATGCTGTTTACCCAATGTTTACTCCATTTAAGATCAGTGTTTACTCTGTGTGACCCCGTGTGTTTCTCTGACACATACTAGCCTGATATACTGGGTCAATATTAGCTCAGAGCAGGCTACATTAAGTGCCAACCACTCTTGCATCAATTTTATCAAGTCAGATGGAGTTGTTGTTTCCAAAATACAAATGCTTTGTTTTATACCTTCCTTGAACAAATTGTTAAATGCTTTGCACTGTTAAGCATCTGGCAAAAGTTGATTATGCACCATTAAATCTCTTCTTGCAGAGGAGCATAAGTGGGTTCAGGGCAGCTATTAACATATGCCAAGATAAAACTGCATCATCCAGTAATACCTCCATTTGAAAAAACATCTTAAACATTGAAAAACACAAAGAAAACACGTATCTTTCTGTTCAATATTATACCTCTTCATTTAACATCTGTGCTGTTATTCTCCCACTAACAGAACTTTACCACCTTTTCGGGTGAAGACAAAATGTGCAGCCTCCTCCTTTGGAAGAGAAAGTTTTCAGCAAGTCTTGTGTTTAACACACTATGCACCATCTAGGTGACAGCCAAAGAATGTATATTTGATTTGTCCAGGCCAGAGAGTTGCCTCAGAGTATTAAAAAATCCCCAAAGTACTCACATTCCCAGAAATCATTCAAGTAAAAAGAAAATACAGGAGGCTGCCTCAAACTTCTTATGAGGTTGCTCAGAACTTAGTCATTAGATTGGCTTAGAATCTAACATTTTTATTATGTAGATCACATATACTGACAGCAACTACAGAAATTACCTGTCCAAAAAGAGTAACTACATTCACCTTCTAGCAGTGCCTAATGCATTTCAGCAGCTTCAAGCAAGCAAGGAGCCACTATTATGTGACAGTCACCAGAGCAGCAGCACAGACAGAGCTGCTCAGCAGGTCAGCAGTGGTGCAGCAGAATTTCCTGGAAATAATCCAGTATGAACTAACAAAATAGTTATGGACCCATGCATTTAAACACAGACAAGTCACACTCAAGTTGCCACATACACACAGGTATAACTTTCTCCAGACCATTAGAGGTTCACGGTGGAGAGTGAATACCCCAAATCTTTTACAGACTTCAGCACAGGGAAATCATTAGAATCTGTATTACAATGTTATGAGTACAGATATGCAGCACACACAATGCAAACAATAAATGTGATTCTGACTATGCAAGTTCATGAAATATGATTAAACATGTTAAAGGATTCCAATGGATTCCATGGAATGCATTGGAATCCTTTAACATGTTTAATGTTAAAGGATTCACCTTACTGGCCTCCCAAAGGTATGCCAAAAAAGCACAAGCAGCAGAGTATCAAATCCTCACTAGTAACTCATAGTGTTCCACACATGCCATTATTCCCCTCTTCGCATCAAAAACCAAAGATTCTTCTTCCCCACTCTCATATCACCCAGGCTGCAGATGGTAGCTGTGGGAAAAAACTTAAAACGTGAAAATAAAGAGAATGAGATTTCCCTTTATTTCCTGGATTTTGATCACTCTCAGCAAGTTGAAAGAGGAAGCACTGTCCTGTCTCTGAAACTATCCAAAACACTACAACATAACTTCTCCAAAAATACTCAAATTTCAGTCGGAAGAAACTGTTTCCATGTTTTTGTCTGAGTATCAGATTAAGTGCTGACCTTTTACTGGAAGGTTGTATCATTCCTAGAAACATGACAACACAAATCAGAGAGGATCTTCTGTTGCAGCTTTATACCACAGAATATAACACATTTAAAGAGATGGACATTTTAGTTGATTATATTGTGCACATCATCCCATTCAAGAAGTGTGGTGGTAGCAGTTCATGAAGTGTAACACATTTGTTCTCCAGCATTTCTGTTTATAAACCACACAGAACACATCCCTGCTTCCAGTTCTACACAAGACAGCAGCACCAGCCCTGCTCAGTAGTGTTCAGTTCAGTCACTTCAGCTTTCACAGAGCTCTTTATAGTGCTGGTTGCCATCACTGCAACTGCAGACAACGCCTGCCATACTGATGCATCAATCAGATGACCTGTTCAATAGGTCACATTCCTACCTGAGATTCTCAGAACAAACAACTTTTCTGCTGACTTAGCTCAAATCAGCCTCCAGGATGGCTGCAGAATGAAAGAGAAAAGCTGCTCAACACCTGGACTTGGGCTTCAAAGAAACACTTATTTTATGTTGGGCATATTTCTGTTACTTTTTCCCAATTCTTACAAGCAGGACACTTTTGGGACAGGAATTAACAATCTCCCTCTCAGCTTTATCTGAAAAATAGCAACCAATTAGTACATCAAAATAAACGACAATGAAAATCATAGCAGCAGGCAGAGTACAGTTGAGGGAAATGACAATTATGAAATAATTTTTCTTTACACCTTCAAACACATTCTGCCAAACTTTGTGCTGAACTTTGTGGCATCCATATCACCTGTCAGACTGTAATCCCTTCACAGTCATGAGAGCAATTCTTCAGCATTGCTGACCAATATACACAAGACTAATCAAAGACTTACAAACCTTGGCAGAATTTTATTTAAGAAAGTCACTTTTCTTTAGATCAACATTTGGCATTGAAGCAAACATTTATAAAAAGAGAAAGAGTTTTCTTTGGGCATACACACTGTCAATAAAGCAAACACAAAACACAAACAGATACTGTTTGCTTACTGCAAACTTTGCAATAGTAAAATCTGTCTCACACTCATTTCTAAACCAAGCTTGCAAACATCACCATCATGTGTCTATGGAGAACTGCAGTGCCAGTATGCACAACCACTTACGCGATGTGATTCACAGATTTTGCTGTGTTTTGTGTATGCTGGCATATCATGGGGGCATGCTCAGTCTAGTGTGTTGCCTGTTTTCCATTAAATGGGAAGACCTTTTGAGACAATAAATATAGGTTTTCATCAAAGCCCTGAGGCATCCATTCATCACCTTATCTTGTCCAAAACAATTTTTGAAGAGACATGTAATAAAAACATTCTCATTTTGCCAGTTGCATAAAGGACTTAGGGAAGGTGAATGAACACAAATTAAATCTAGTTACATACTTCCAACCTTTTATTTAAATGTACTAGCAATGCTGTCTCATTCTCTCCATCCTGCAGTGTCCAGAGTCACTTCACGAATTCAGTGCTTGAGATTCTCACTAAAACTAAAATGTACAGGTAGCAGAAAAAGGGAAACTTTGATAGATCTACAACCAACCTAAAGAAAACTAGAATTGCTAGTTCCATAAATAAGCACAGCTGAAGAGCAGCTCTAGAAAGCTGTAGGAATATCGAAGGTAGTAAATTCTGCTCCAATTACATCAAGCAGTAAGTAAAGCATCAGAGACAGGTTAGTGCTGAAATCAAGTAAGGTGATGGTGCCAAAGCAGCAACCCAAGATAGGCAACCAGGCTGTAAGGTGTAAGAAAAATCGTGCACAACAACCTCACAGCAAAGGGAACTGAAGAGAGGATTGCAGTGAAGACAGGGAGTGTGACAAAGCAGATGCTGGCCTGAGAAGTACAAAGCAGTTTTAAATGAGGTCAGCTTAAGAAATGGGCAGAAAAAAAGAGAGAGAATGGAAAAAAAATTGAAATGAGCATATAATAAGACAAAAAAAAAATTGAGAATGAAAACAAGGTGTAAACAACAGGAACCTGGCAAAAAGAAATACTTAGCAAGTAAATCAGAAGAACAGGACAACAGGGTAACTTGAGAAAATTAAGTGAGGAAGGGAAGAAAACTGAAAAGGGGGTAAAGGCAGGAGAAGAAATGGAAATGGCCACTCTTGCCACAGCATACACAAACAGAATTCCAGTTCCAAATTCTGGCAAATCCAGCAACTTCTTGTGTTATTTTTCCTTCTCTCCCACTTGTGCAGCCTTATTGCCTTTTCCTGAAGAAGGGCATGATCCTGCACCAGGAACAATTCCCATCATCCTCCCCTGGGCAACTCTACCAAGAACTCTGCCACCAAGAAGCCAATGCCAGTTGATTTATGCTGGCTTTGTAAATACCACTCTACTTCCATGTTTACCACTACATACTACACCACTCATCACTTGTAGACGTAAAATAATGAGAACCCTGGTGACTCTCAAAATACTTGCAAACTGAGGTTTCCTGTTGTGAGAGTCATCAGCAGGGGCCTGACTGAAGATTGCCACCAAACTGTGGGAGAAGTTATTTTTGTTTCAGGTTTGTTTGGCTTTCTTAAGGAAAAAAATTCTACAGGCCACTTCTTATGCATGAGGTTGTTTCAGCAGAATGTCTGGATTTCAGCTCAAACTGTGATCTCACCATCTCCTCCAACTTAAAAACACTCATACAGACTGTTTTTCTAACTCTCACCATCCTAACCAAAACATGTGACATCACTCTTTCTATAGGTGTAAAAATGCCATCTCTCTTTTCCACACACAGTATTGAATTACTTCATTAATCAGAAGGAAACGCTGAGTTTGAGAAGCAGGGCAAGAAACTTGGGTTCAGTATGTTAAAGTAACAGTATGCTGGTTTATCATTAAAATGTCTTTTTTTTTTTCAGATATGGATCTCTGTTGTATGTTTTTCTCTACTTGATGGTTTTCTGTTTGTTTCTCTCTATCCTAGTCCTACTACTTTATTGTCTTTTCTATCTAGCTTTTCATTTACCATAGATATCCTTTCCCCAGAAAAATGCTCACATGTTCATTTTTCTTTCTTTTTATTTTAAGCTTATGTCTGTCTTCCTCCACCCACTGGATGTCTTTCTCCAAGTTATTTAACACTTATTATTTTAGCTTTGTTTTGGCCATCTTACCTTGTATCTATCACAATTTTTAAAAATGTATTTCTCTTTATTTTTTAATCCAGATGTCATTTCCCTTACCCTGCTGGGAAAGTCTTCTTGTTTTTTGGTCTATCACCATCTTTCACCACTCCCATTTTATTTTCCAACATCCCATAGCCCAGTCTTCCCAGCCCAGGACTGAACCATGCCTCCAGCACAGTGCAAAGCATAGGCAAGGAAAGATGAACCAAAGCAGGAAGCAAATAAATACAGCCTTGACTTAAATTCTCATGGTCAAAACTAGACTGATGCCCCCACCAGCTGGTGGGAGTCCACTCCCTTTTCTGAAAATGAGGAGCAGCTGCCTGACTGCAAGGCAGCCAAGCTTGTGAGCCCTTGCTCCTTTCACTGTCTTAAGAGAGCACAGGACCTGCCTCCTGCTCCACTCCTATGGCACCATAAGTGCCTCTCCATTTCTCCTCCATGGCAGAAGGAACATCTATAGCATTAGCCCTGCTCTGAGCAAGGCCAGTTTGATCTAGGCTGCTGCCTCTGGCAACACCTCCAGCTGTAATATCTGCTGCCTGTTACCACAGAGACAACACACCATGGAGGCAAAAGGCCTGGGAGGAGAGAGCAGCAGGAGCTCAGAGCGGTCTTTCATGGGGATGCAGTCGGCACACCACCCTCTGCTTCCCACTCCTCCACTCCAAGGCAGCAGGGAGTGAGAGCCTGAAGAGATCCTCCCTCCTGTAGGCAGCTAGTGGAAAACACTGCAAACTGTTCTATTGTCCCAACTCCTCTCCTCCTCCTCCTTTTGCAAGGGTGGGTAAGGAAAGGAAAAAGATCTCATTTTTCTGGTGAAGTGAAGCTGCATGATACATGGCTTCAGATTAACAGTGAAGTCCTCCAGGAAGCAGGACAACAGGCTTCATGCTCATCAAGGTACCAGCTTAAACATCTGCATCCAACAGCCCTCTGTATACAGAATTCTTCCTAAACAATAGACAATTAAGTGTAAGATATATAATCCTCCCTTTAACATGCTCTGAAAGAATAAAGACCCAAGCCACACAGCAAGTTGATCAGACTCAGATTGCAACTGGTTTGGTCCCTGGCTCCCACTTTCTACAAAACAAGGTTGCCTCATTTTAACCATAAGAGACAGCTTAATATTTAACATTCACTTTTTTAAGAAAATCTGGAGAGTGTAAGAGTTCCTTTTATTGCTCATAAGCAATTACAGAACACAATCTACAGGCTCTGTAAAGCTGTCCTCAGTGACTGAAAGGCAGGTGGAGGTAACTCAGCCAGGACAAATCACAATTTAAGGATATTTAAAAATTTAAGGATCCCACCTCACACTCAAATAGTCCTGGGGAAGACCTCAGAAAGTATTTCCAAAGGATACATGACACAAAGTGCTATGAACTAAACACTGCAAACTTGTTTACATTCTCACTTAAAACCAATGTAAACCAAGAGGAGCCATTCAGAGAAGCAACACCAAGATAAAACTGATCCAAGCCTCTGAAGGAGCACTGCACTGGGAAGATGAGTTTCCCTCTCACCTGGGCTGGCTTATAATCAATGAGTGTCATTGACCTCACTGCTGACTTGTGACTTCAGTGACTCTTATCTTATGAAGTTTCATGAGCAAAAATTACCTGCCGTATAATAAAGCCTTCCTAGGGCACACTATCACTGATTTAGTTGCCAAGCCGATCTTAGCTAGTCTGCAAACACCAGTAGCTCACTATTGGCATCCAAGCTGACCTTTCCTGTGTTACAGCACAATGACTCTTACCATACCTTGATATAAGAGCACTGCTTGCTTGATTTCAGCTCTCACAGGTTACTGCTTACTGGTTTGTTTTCATGTCTGGAGACCAAGATTCCTTACTATAAAACTAAGAAAATATCATTAAAAATGCTTTGTCATTGACAAATGGAGCTGTAGCTGTGCTGTAAGAGACCAGATGGAAATTTAGTTCATGATTCCAGTAAAAATGTCAGTGAAATGGAACAAGGAACTTCTCAAAGACCAGTGGAGCATATATTGTTCCAAAATTTCAGACCTTATCAGGACTAAATAAAATCTAGAACCTACACATCAATAAGCTGTTAGCTTCTTCATTCCATACCGAAATGTTTTTTTCAGAGACATGGAGTCCACATAGACAATAGTCAAAGAATTCTTTTTCCTGTTGCTCTGCTGATTCATGCAGCACTGGAAGAGACTGGTCAAGAAAAAATTTCAGAAAATGTTTATAATAGTTTCTTGATAAATACAAAACTGAAGCACCTGGCATTATTTGGGTATTAACTTGCCAGTGCAACTATAGTGATCCCATGAGCTCAAGTGAACATGGCTGGCCAGGTTTTCCCAAATTGAATACTTTCATACCACCATCCCCACTGGAGGTATCATTGAGAGTTTTGGGATGTTGCACACCAAGCAAATCATGCAATGATTTTGAGTTCAAACACTGAGCTTGGTTTGCATTTGTTTGCACAATACCATCCACCTGCAGCAAACAGGTCGGTGCAGGTGAGAAGACATCATTTTGTTCAGAAGAGCCTAATAGACAGAGTCTGAGAAGGTGTCAAAGTGTTCATCATCAACTCCTCTCGAGTTTTGGTGAGGTTTTTCCCCCTGTGTTAAAAAGGAGACAAAAAACTGCATGCTGAGTATTTTCAGTGCAGTGACAATTATGAAGTTTGAAGAGAAGGATCAACAGGCTGGCTGCACTGACACAGGTTGTGCTGCAGAAAGCAGAGTTTATACAAGACAAACTATAATCCCACACTAAATTCTGGCCAATGCATAAATACTTGACAATCTTCCTTGCTCCTCTCATCCTCACAGTCCAAATGCATGCACTTCAATGACAGCAGACCCTATGCCCTTAATCCCACATTTCCATTCTGTGACAGAGTGACTCCTGACTTCTTTTACTACCACATTCCTTTAAAAAATTAAAATTACGCACAAGAGACACAACTGAAGTAAATCCTTACATCAAGGAAGAACATTCCCATATTGTGAAGTCTAAGGTTTTGTGGAACTCCATTTAAATCAATCTAATGTTACAATATGCCTATCATTTTGGCTTATATCAAAATGCACATAGTCAAATCACTAAAAAAAAAAAAATCCAGAAAGATCAAGATATCAATTTTAAAAAACCCAAAAAAATAGCAATCACACTTTACATGAAATATGACTTCTGTGAAACAAGTATTTTTCTTGGAACAAACTCTCACCCATCACACCAGAGGAAATCAGCTTAGGCTCATTATGATGGAACGTTAGTAAGAACAAAATTTACTTTCCATAACCACTTTCAGAAGTTACAAACTTTGAAACAGAGATTTAATAACTAAATAAACTGATTATTTAAGCTCTCAACCTGTGAGCAGTTTATGCATATACTTAGATTTACAGACTTAAGTAACCCAATTCCTAGTAGTGTGTGTGTTTCAGGACGCACACATTACCTTGAATGTTAGAGTATTTTTCTTATAGCAGTACAAACCAAAACCCAAGGGAGCCACATGACTGTACAATGCAGCTGTATCTACACGTTAAGAATTACTGTAATCAGTGGTAATAGAAACTTAGATTTCCTCTATATCACAAATTTGCTCAGCAAAGTTGACTACAGACAGCTAAAATTGTTTCCTACTCAGTAACACAGGATAAATGGGAAAGAGACTGATCCTGGACATTAACTATATTCAGTCATCCAAGTATTACTGCTAGTTCCTTGCTAGCAGTCCGCTAGAACCATAACCAAGTCAGTTTTTATCAGCATGGAATGCACAGACCAGGCCTTGAAATACCAAATAAAATATATCCTTACAACTCTGACGGTGTGAAGAAAAAAAAATATTAAAAGGAAAGAGGAGAGGGAAAAAGGGAGGGGGAGAAGGCCTGTGTGTGTATGGAAGGAATGTGGGCTCAATATACAACAGCACTAAATATTTTATCTTCGAACCAAATTGCTACAAAAGAGTCCTGATTAACATTTCATTGCAAAAGATGCACCACTATACTAACAGCCTTAAAAATCTACATTTAAATGGAATACAAAAAAAAATGTTATTCAAAAGCATTCTCTAGACATTCCCTTTTAAAAGCTCTAGGTTAAAGGTTTGATTTATATAGACTTTAAAGAGGTTATACACTGTCTTTGTCACATCACAGTTTAACTGTGTAGTTTTGCCTCAGCTTTACATTTATGAACTGGCTGAAGACAATACCATCTCTGATGTGCAAATTTAGACGTTTTTATTTTTTATTATTTGTCTGTTAAAAATTCCTTTTGGCACATATAAATGCTAACATCTAGCCTTTGAGGTGTTACTCTTTTACTCTTTTTTTTTTTCACTTATTTCCCTGAAAAACTAACATATGCTACAGGTTTTTATTTTATTTTACAGAAAACAGCACTTGAAAGCATTGCTGGAATATTTATTAGATTCATCTGTTATTGTTTTGTTACAGGATCTGCAAAGAAGAAGAAACACACTTACGGTTATACCAAAACAGCAGGACTTGTACAATATGGACTGGTAGTTCTGTACTGGACCCTACACCACAAATGTGGCTTTACCATATTTCAGTGTGTTATGTGCTTGCACAAGCAATGCTGTTTGAATTATGTAAGGACTCAGTTGCACATCACCTATAGATTACTAATTCTCACTCCATGCAAAATCCAACTAAGCTAAGGACAAGTACTAAAGATAAAACTCAACACTTGCTAATCAGTTGTTCAATAGTGAATCACAGCACAGAAGGGACTTGCATGGCAGCCAGCCTCCATGGGATGCCAAACTGAGGGGCCCATCTTCCCATCTTCCCCCAGTGTTTACACAGGGAACTGGTGAGAGATACTAAGCAAAGGCACTGAGCCACAGGAGAGAAGCCAATATTCTAATAAACGCAGAACACATCACAACCTAAATATGTTAGTGTAAATGTTGAATGACTCCTAATTATTTATAATCAGCAGTGATTAAGAGTCATGCTTTTCCCCCTTGATTCCTTCAGCAGAGAGGAGGCAAGCGTGAAAAATGGGTTAGCAGCCTTTCTGTGGGCCAATTGCTCCTGTTCTCGGAGGGACTCGGCCAAAGCCCATTAGGAGGGTACTGACCTCAATCTGCTGTGGATCAGTCCCTGAACGCCACAGAAGTCTCTAGATTCCAAAAAGGTTACGCTCCCCCTGGCTTTAAAGGCAGAGGGAGAAGACTTGAGAAGCCTTATGCTACAGTCTCTTTCCCAGAAGACTTTTAAGCATCCCATGAGATGCAGTCAGAGGTCAAATAGTGCATAACACCCCTCACACAACCCGCTTACCTCCCAGAGACTTGCAAAGAGGAGGGCACTTTCTGCAGAAATTAAAGGAGGCAGGAGTAACGCAATGATGAAGAAACTCAAAGGAATGCCAGGTGTGCCCAGCATCGATGCAGCACTGCAGTACACATTTGCACCTGCAGATTTCCTACTTCCACCCTTTACAGAGAACCTGGCTGCATAGATGTGCACAGGTGGGTCCTCCACAGGAAATGGTGATCTAACACAAAAAAAGCATTTTTAAAGTGTTCTTCAGCATTCGGACAAAAGAATCATTTTACATAACCTACCTCCTATCAGACCTTTGTTATCCTCAGTGAAGCCCACTGCTTTTCTGCTGGGAGGGTCTCTTAGGTAGAACAAATGCAGTCCATATATAAAGCCTACTAATTAAAAGAGCTCCTGCAGTCCTTAGCCAAACTCTCTCCCATCATCCTTACCCAACAAAATAAAACTTCTGACCAAAAGTTCAGTAATGCCAACTGGAATACACATTCCTTGATGGTGTTGAAGACCCTAAAGGAGAAACACTTGAGAAGCTGTTTGTAATGCTTGGGAAACATTAGAGAGTCACGGTGCAACATTTTCTAAATAGGTAATCTGGTTGTACAGAGCTGCTGAAAAATACAGTTAGTGTTTCCAGCTACTGTTCACAAGCTCATAATCACAATGCTTCTAAAACTCCAGGAATCTGCACTGTAGGAATCTTGATGACATAGCAAACAACTCTTCCATTGATGCAGCAGTAGCAGCTCTCAGAAACAACTCTGGCATTTACTCCCTGAGAAGTAAATATTGACTTAACAGCATCCACCAGAGCATATGCAAAGGGATATGAATGATTGCTTCTGCCAGTGCAGACTCACATGCTCAGAATCACACCTGCCACTTTATTCTGAATCACTGAAGCATGGAAATCATGAGAGAAACCTCCGCTTACAACTGCAATGAAAAGAAGCCAAGACACTCTCTTCCAATTTCATCCAGCCCATAACTCTCTTCTTAGATGGGCACTTTACATGCAACATCCCAGTCTTGCCAACATACATAAATATAAATGACTCCAAGGGAGCAGCCTGTGCAACAACCATGGGCATCCTGAGACCATTTGCCACCACGTGGTTCTGGGCTTTTTAGGTGAGGTTCTTATCTTTAAGCAATCACTGTTTCAAAATAATTTTACAGTAAAAGGTTGGACTAGGACAGTTTGGAAAGCCCTACACAAAGGAGTTTCCTCCACTCAGCTTAATGGATTTCAGGCAAGGAACAAAAGGGATTTTTCCAACAATAGGAATGGACCATACCAGTTAGGAAGACAGAAGGGGTTAAGGTAACATACATAATCACTATACTACCCCATGAGGTGACCACCTCAGCTCACCATCATGAGGTGTATCACCTCAGCTCAGTGACCACTGTCATTATCCAATCCACTTCCCAGCCTCCTATTGCCCTCAACAGATCTACTCCACTGTAGGTCTTGCTTGTTCTGGCAGGAAAACATCTCTCTGCTCTGCCTGAGAGGACCTTCATGCTAAATGACTCTGTGGATCACAAATATCTCAACAGGTTTCTTTTTATTCTGAAATGTGTCTTAGATGTATTGTCCTTGTTACCCAAAGTTTCTCAAGAGTCCTCAGGGCATTCCAACCCTCAACAAGCACTGTAAAATGGCAATAACTAGCATCACTAAACTTAGTACCCCATAGCAAAGGTTTATTGCCAAGCTGAAGGCAGTTCTTGATATAAAATTAGGTCAGTAGATAATGAAGCTAGATTGCTCCCTACTGGCACAGAATCTTGAGATTTCATGCTTCTGCATTAAATAACCCCAACAGAAGACTGAAGTGGTGAATTGGAACATGTATAGCTGCACCCAACATGTGCTCTTTTACAGGTTCCAGTAAGAAATGTGCATTCATAAAAGAAAGGGTCTGCCTCCACAAACAGACACTTCCCAGTGCTACCACCATAGCAAAGAGGAGAAGTGCTTAAGGATTCCAGCTGTCTCATCTGCCCTAATGGTGACTTAATAATACTGGTCCCAAATGCAAAACTCACTAATTTCTGTTTGACGTCAACAGCTATCCAATGGAGTAAGGACAAGGCTTCAAATCCCATCTGAACTGCTGCAGAGCCAAGAGCTGAACATACATCTACAGAGATAAAATACCAGCATATAAACAAGCTGTGATGGCTTGTTTCTTGAAATCCAACAAGGCAGTCTAATAAGGCAGTCACACATCCTTAATTATGCTGGCTCCAAAACAAGTTTAACTATCATTTAGCTCAACTATCATTCCAAAAACATAGCAATTGCAACATAATGTATAACTCAACCATAACTGCTTATCGTGAGTAATGTACATTGCATGCTATTTTCAGATGACAGCAAATTAGAGAGGGGTGGCATGCTGATTTGGCAAAGGTTTATTGTGACTGTCTTTCGTTAACCCCAGAAAGGAGAGAGAGAAACAGCCATCATCATCACCACCACCACTACCACTCATCTACTTCTGTCATCCCAGAGCTAAAGGAAACATAGGGATACTTATCCTGATATAATGAGTTACAAAACAGTCTTCCCCAGAGGATACAGGCAAGCTTATACAACCAGCAGTGAAACTGGGCAACTTTCCAGAAAATTTATCCAACTGCCTGCAGTCTCCCATTTCAAGGTAGCTGGAAAAGCTAACTGCTGAATAAAGTCATTTGATCCACACCCCATGCATTTTAATAAAGAATATAAAAGAACAGACACCTATTTATGTTTGCTAATTTTTATTTCCTAAAACACTGAAAGGTAAAACATCCCTTCACCTGCCTTCATGGTCTATTTTAAGACACTCAAAAGCATTTCCAGCACTGAACTAGAAGAAATACATGCTTATGGATAGAACCTAAGTGTTTTTTAAAAACACAGAAATATTATGCCACATTCCAAATTTAAAAAAAAAAAAAAAAAGGGTAAAAAAAATTTTTATGAAAGCTCTGTACATTTTTAAGTGGAATATTCCTGTCCCTTTCTATTGCCCTCTACCTCTCCCTTTCTATTCCATTTCTTGAAGTCGACTAGGATCACATGATGGGAGTCACATGAGCCAACTTCAGAGTCTTTGCTGACCTCTTAGGAGAAAATTTAGACTGGACAGACCTATCTAGAAGGGAACAGTTGAAGGAGACAGGTCACAGTTTGCAACATCTTTATTTTTATTACATATTTTTATGTCTCATTTTTCAGGTTGGAGACTGATTCTGTCTGAACTCCAAAAGAAGGAAAAGTTTATGACCTGAAGGGACACGAAGTTGGGAAACAGATTTTCAGTGAGATCATTTCATACCTCTTCATATCTTATGTTTACTCTAGTTAACATCCACCTAACTTCAAGGACTTTCTACATTTTGAAGAATTGACTGTTGCTAAATTCTGAATGCTTTCCCTTTCAACTACACCTTGATAGCCTGCAACATACACACACTGCCCTCTGCAACTCCTCCAGCAGAACCTAGGAAAAGCAATTTCACTGTTCTCTTTATTGCTAAACAAAATATAGGCCCAACATAATAAAGGGTTTTACTTAGACTCCTCTAATTTTCTCATTGTTTAGGTATGTTCCACATTAAAATAAGTTCAACCCTGCAACACAGGGGACTTTCACTACCAGACTGCCAAGGATTGGGTTTCCACAGCAGCCAAGACTCCTGGAAATTCAGAAGCATCTGTACAAGGCAATACTGTATGCAGTCAGACCATGCCTGAGACTTAACAGATATAAGGGATGCCCATGACATCCCCACTGAGCACATGCTTGGGGCAGCTCCACTTGCACAGAGCCCTGGCCAGGAAGTCTGACTTCTCTGGGATGTCAAAAAGCCAGCAGAAAATGCTGTGCCCACCTGAACTGTTCTTTTTTTTGGGGCAGATGTTCTGTCTTCACCTCCCAAAGAAGTGAAGAGGCTACACTTCTCAGAGGGCAAGGGAAATCTAGCACAGTATGTCTGTGCAAATACAAGAACAAAAACAGCAGCCCGAATTGGGTTTATCCATGCAAACAAAAACCTCTGTTGCTCTTCCTTCATGTCTAAGATTTGTGTCTAAAGGTAACATTTTGCCCCATAATTAAGAAGCCTGAAATACAATATTTTTCTCAGATTCACCTATAAGTAAAATTAAGTTTTTCTATATCATTTATTCTATAACCTACCTGTAAGATCTTACATTCCTGCAGTTAAAGTACTGGTCTTATTACAACTATGACTTCTGCCTAATACTAAAATAATGATTTTTGACAGTCCCAAGTCCAACATGAGAACCAAAAAATTCACCTGAAATCTGCTTAAATCAGAGCACCACAGAGGAGCACAAAGCTTTCTTTCTTTCTCTCTTTTGCTTTCTTTTTTACATTCTTTCCTTTCTTTCTTTTCTTCCTCTTTCTTTTTTTTCCCATCTTCTTTCCTTCTTTTACTCTTTAAACACCTGGTGAAACTTTTGATATCTTTGCTCAAGGTTCTTATTCGCTTATAGACATAATTATTATTTTTTTTAGGACTAGGCTTATTTTTAGCATCTCCTTGAGCCGTGAAGATAAATGTAGCAATAATTACAATCCCTTGAAATCTTTTATTACTTAAGATATTTTGGTATTATTCATACTAAGGTTATTTCTCAGAGGAAAAAAATAATTTCTTGGTGCCAAGGAAAATGTATGCAAGCCTTAAATTCTGATTTAAGTTTGATGGCTGAAGAAAAAGGTCTTTGGGAATTTAAACAGCAAAACGAATCTACCTCCCCGTTCTCTGAACAATCAAAAGAAAGTGTTCAAAGCTGAGAACAGGACTTTTAAAATTATTTCCACTTTTTTATATGCAACATTATTCTCTCCCAAAGCAGCAAACAAAATGGCATCTTGGAACAGAGACTATAAGCTCAGGGTGACTGTCAGAATATGCCAATGCACCTTGAATTGAAAATACAAAATAAAACCTACTATTTGTATTTTTCCTTGAACAATACTTTAGAAAACTTGGCACTGAGTTAGACTGAAATGAATGTTGGACATTAAATTGGTAGAAATCCCCTGAGTGATTCTAGATCCATGCTTTTTTGGCAGGAATGTGATCCTGTGCCCATCTCAGTGTTTGAAAAGTACTAATGTCCATTCACTCAAACTCTTCAGCCAAATGTCTCTGCAGAATAATATACACCTTCAGAAAAGTTTTACAATAATGTTCAGAAAGCAGCTTCCAAGTCTGGCATTTCTCAAAGCAAAACTCTGCTGTTTTCAATTTTGCTGAAAAAACTGTGAGAGGTGTGGCTCCTTATGAAGGCCCTGAAAATGCCTGTAAAAAACAGCAGGTTTTATAGCACTTTGTGACTGAATATTTAAGTATAGATTAAAATAAAGGATTCCTATGCTGTTCCCATGGAAGTCAACAGCAGTTGACTTCATAACAGAGGTCAAGTCGTGATCTTATCAAATATCTGAAACCTGGAGTAGCTCTAACTACAAGGAGTGATTCTATTACAACTGCATGGGAGCTAAGATATCATTATTCATTCCCTTCTTTCTGATCATACAGAAGAGCCTTCAAATAGAAACTTTGTTAAAGAAAGTATATTTCCAGGATGAGGTCCTGAGATGGCTTCATGAGAAGTTATCTCAAGTTTCAGAGATGTGATAATTCAGTGATCAAGGGTGCTGGGAGCCCAGGTATCTTGCTGAAGAGAACCAACTAAAAGATTATGGCTTGAGTAAAGACTGGAAAGAGATACCCAAGACTGAATAATTAAAGCCTGAACTAGTTAAAGTTGCTAAAAACCTTTTCAGTATTTCAGTGAATTGTGAACTTCAGACTAATATTAAATAAAACTCCATCTTACCACTAAAGAACAATATGAAATTACAAGTACAAGCACACCTTACAGATACCTTTAATGGGGTTAATTTTGTCTCATCCCTGTCTCACTGGGAATCCTGCAAGTCATACTCCCTGTTTTGAGCCCTGACCCCAGAAAGGGATGGATTTCCCTGACCTACATGGTGCCGGCAACTTGGAGAAGCCCCAAGAACCCCAAGAAGGGGTAAGGAAACCTGTAACTCCCAGAAACTTGAACTACCATCAAGTTAGGCAAAAAACCTGAGAGGGGGAGAGAATACCAAACCTCCCTCTGACCTCCAGCAGATGCAATCCCCAGGCACAGAGAGATCCTGGCTGTGAGAAGCTGAGGATTCCCAGACACTTTCAAAGGGAAAATCCATAGAGTTGAGAGAGAAACACAACACACAGTGCAGCCATTTCCTGAGTGAGCCTCCTCTGCATCACTATGCCATGCAGTCAGCACTGAAACCAGCCCAGGCTTCAGGGCTCATCACAGATGCTGAACACCCCAGGGAGCCAGCCTCCAGCAACTGGCGGGGGTCTAGCCTCCACCCTCCTCCTCTCCAGCAGAAATACAAATCCAAAAATAAAAGCAGGAAGGCAGTTTATGAGGAGCATTTTATCTGAGTTGAAGTTGGAACGGGCTGTAAACTCCCATGGGACATCTAGGTTTACACACTTCAGATGAAACCGTAAATTGAATATTAAACACACATTTTTATCAAATCATATTTCTCCCAGAGAAGGCTGAGGACTGCCTGTTTATTTTTTTAATCTGATTCACTACGTTTACAAGTGGTAGGAAAGCTAGTTATATCAGCCACTCCATCTTTTTAGCTCTATTTGAATGACTTTGATTTTGTTTTTCTAACACTGCTAAGAAAACCATAATGCAAAAAAAGAAATAAAATCTATAATCTGTGAAAAAGCACTCTGAAATCCATCAACCAAGTTGTATCCATAATTGCTTCCCTGGCTTATCAAAAAAAGGCTCATTTGCATTATCTGTTATCTTTAGATACCCATCCTGGTCTATAAACAGAGTTATCAATCCCGTTCAGAGGCCAGTCCACAAATTGAAGTTTTCTGTAGAGGGAATTAGCTATAAACAAGCCTGAGGCAATTTTCTTTGACAGCCAACGGTAAACCATAGGAAGTAACTTCAATAGTGATTTACAGTTCTTCTCTGGTTTCCATCCAACTTTTCCTTCTTGTGCTTCTGTTCCATCCAAAAAGGAATTTTTCAGATGTTCTAATTTCCCATTCAAGATGCAATCAATCCCAAGTCTAGGTGTGTCTAATCCAATTTTTATGGTATGTTCATGGGCCAGCACCAGAGAAAAAGAACTCTCTTTTTATTTTCTTTCAATTGCCTCTGCTGCAATCACAAGACTTGTCATCTCCTGGTGTGAAATGCTCAACAGCAAAAGAGAGAATGAAGGAGATTTGAGAGAGAGAGAGAGAGAGAGAGAAGGAATGCCAACCTACTAAAAAGAAAGGGTAAAAGGGATACACAAAAATAACACTGACATTTTTTAATAACTCTACATACTGAAAACCTGCATTAACAGAATAATTAATTAACTCCAGCCTCTTAAAGTCTGTGTGAAGTTTTTAAGTCCTAATTCAAATCACAATAATCGTTAGAAGCAGGATGTTTAGGAAAGGACTCCAGCTTTGCACCACCCATCCTCCTCATCTATATCACAGCGAAGTCAGATTCAAGTCCTGTACTGCTTGCACATGCACACCACTTTTCTGTAGGCAAGTAAACCCCATTGTCCAGTCTCCCACACCACTGAGAGTCAGAGGACTGCTACTCTTTTACAAATGAAAGATCTTTTCTCTCAGCAGCTTAACATACATTTCAGCTAGCTCTGACCTTCTGAAAAAAAACCCAAAAACTGAGGACTTAAAATACTTATTCTTCAATCTTTAATCAAAAAATATCTCTAAGGCACTGACATGCACAGTAGATCTTAACATACACCCCAGGCACGGAAAAAAAGTAACAGGCAGGGGCACGGTTTCTCTCTGGGTAAACTACAGCAAATGAAAGTAAAGCAGCCAAAAATCCGATGTGAGAGAGACCTATATGGATATAAATCTGT